>NC_090820.1:90131841-91359568 GCF_000390325.3 Nicotiana tomentosiformis
TGTTGGGAAATTTTCCAGGTTATGGAAAATGGAGAAGACCAAATCAACAGTCTTGCAACCGTAAATGTGGTGGCAAAATTTTCCCTCTAATCTATGTGCTTTCTTTTCTATGTGCTTCTTCAGGAAAGGGGCAGGGTCAGTTTTTAAGACGGGCGGGGCGGTCAAAGCTACGAGATTTTCAAAACTATATGGCGTTGCAGAGCTCAACTTAGGTAATAAGTAACCAAATCTTTTATTCAATTTAGCACATTTTTACATAGGATGGCAATGTAAATAAAAGAGGTGAAAGCTTTTCCTAGAGGTGAAAGTATTTATGGAAGGTCGGGGAAAAGGCCGCACCCCAAGGGATATGAAGTAGACAACCTACCCCCTAATAAAAGCATTAATGACTGCTTTTACGGCTCGAACCCGTAACCTAGGAGTATCAATGGATCTTTAAAAACTGATTAAATCGACTAGACCGAACCATACGGAACCGATTATTAAGTTTCTTTTAATAAAATCGTCGATTTTTATATAAACTTATAACCGTAACGATGGTAAGTTTATAATTTTATAAAAGTAAACCAAAAATATACCGAACCGTACTGAATAAATATATATGAAAAATATAGTTAATATCCTAGTGAAAGACTTGGGATTATAGTTCAAAACTAACAAAGCATTGATGTTTTTTTTCTTGGATCTTGGGATTATAGAAATGGCTACAAGTGACCAAATAATTAATATTCAAAGTCCCAATTATCACCAAACCTATTCTACTACTCATATCGAAACTAAATTAGTTCCAACATCTTGAGTAGTAAGCCACTAGATATACTAGCGATCTTCAGTAGCAAGTCACAAAGTATTAAATATCTTTCCTCTCGTATGATTTAGATTTCTCCTGTTGGATACTAATCTTCTAATAAGCTCTATTCTTGAGTCTCAACTTGATTAGTATCTTTTCACTCGTATGATTTATATTTCTCTTGTCTTCGCTTAATTTATCTTACGCTACTATAGAATAGTGGGATGAATCGCTATTCTCGACATCTTTCATGTTCCTTTGGTCATCACTTTTAAAATAGTAAAAATGTCTACAGAGTTTTGCTAAAGTCCTATGCAAGTACACATTTATTGCATTGTTCCTTCGACTAGCGACTCTTGCATGACGTTTTTTAAAAAAAATATTAAAAATTTAATTGAACTGTACCGATACCGAAGAGAAACCGAGATGATTGGAACGATTTCAAAAAGTCTAATTTTGGTTATACAAAATGAAATAACAGAAAAATTGGAATGATACAAATTTTATAAAATAACCGGCCGAACTGAACCATTGACAACCATACCGTAATCTATATGTCATATTGAGACAACTTTACCATTGCTACAAGGCTCCCCTCTAATTCCTGACCAAGGAATTTTCCCAAGTTTTTTGGGAAATTTTCCAGGTTATGTGGGCCCCGAGGACTAGACCAATTGGAAAAGACCAAAAATCAACCGAGTCTTGCAACCGTAAATGTGGTGGCAAAATTATTCCTATAATCTTTTGAATAATGTGATCACTTGGAATTTCGTTTTTCCAAACTGGGTCTTAAATGTTGCAGTAGCATCCTTTGAACATTTGAATCTAGCTATGTGTTTTTTTCTTTTACGTGGCACATTTTATTTTTTAGTTTGTTTCAAAAAGAAATACTATATTTTATATTTATAAATAGTATAACATAAGTTTTTTATTTTACTCTTAATGATATAGTTTATAGCTATCAAAATGTCATGACATATTTAACATCATAAGTTTCAAAAAAAAATTGTTTCTTTCTTAAATTCCAAACTCACTTAAACATCTTCACATAAAATACGATTGAGAAAGTAATAGAGTAAAGTGATTTACGAAGAAGAAAAACGTAACACTACTCATCTGGAATTAATGGAGGAAACTGTTCACTGAAACGGCACTTAAGCAATATTTGGCATATTTTCATATGTTTAATTTAATGTTAATTTATCCTCATTCTTATTGTCTTTGATGAGTTTTATGCGCTAAATATGCCCAATGATGTTAAAGTATTAATTTTCTACTAATGGGATGTAAATTTGATGCTTTAGGAGCAAAATGATGCAGTTGAAAACAATGCGAGAGTTGTGTTGGAGGCAAAAACTAAGCGAGCAAAACATATATTGCTTGTCTCACACTGCTTGATCATCAGTTCAATTTTACGTGTGAATCTTGAATTGAAGTTGAAAAAGAGAATTCTTGACTGTAACAAGTTTACACTACTAGAAAATCAAGAATTTCCGACGGAATCCGTCGGAATTTTCAAAAAATATCTCCTATGTATTTTTCAAATTTTTCCGACTAAATCGGTCGCAACTTTTGACGAAATATTTAGTTTGACTTGTTTGACTTCATGTCCGACCTATTTGTTCGGTACTTTTAAAAAGAAAAATTTTAAATGACTATTCCGACCAATTCGGTCCCTCTCCCCCGTCCCCAAGAACAAAACCTCTCTTTTCTTCCTCCTTCTTCTCTCATCCTCCTCCCCCCCCCCCCCCCTCTCTTTCTCTCTCTCTCTCTCGTCCTTCTCCCACGTTCCCAAGAACATAATTTAAATGTATGTTTGCTCTCTTTCTCTCTCTCTCTCTCTCTCTCTCTCTCGTTTCCTCCTCCCTTCTCCCTCTCCTTCCTCCTCCCTCCTCCCTCCTCCCTTCTTCCCTTAATTTATTAATTTTTTATCCGTTTTGCAGCAGTGGTTGGCAGCGACAGAAGCTCCTCAGATGACATCTTCGGCAATTTTTTCGTTGAGGTAAGTGTAGGACTCAACCGGTCGTTTTTAGTATTGCAATCCTGTTCCCCTATTTACTGCTCAATTTGTGCTTTACAATTTTTACGTGACTTGCCGGGGTAATTGGTTCGGGTCCGGTGAGGTTTCGAAATGAATTGAGACATTTAGTCTCGAAGATGAAAACTTAAGTTGAAAAGGTTGACCGGATGATTGACTTATGTGTAAACGACCCCAGAATAGAGTTTTGATGATTCCAATAGTTCCGTATGGTGATTTTGGACTTAGGAACGTGTACGAAAAATTATTTGGAAGTCCGTAGTTAAATTAGGCTTGAAATGGCAAAAATAAAAATTTAAGTTGAAAGTTTGACCGTGGAGTTGACTTTTTGATATCGGAGTCGGAATCTGATTCTGGAAATTTGAATAGCTTTGTTATGTCATTTATGACTTGTGTGCAAAATTTGAGGTCAACTGGACTTGATTTGATAAGTTTCGGCATTGATTGTAAAAGTTGTAAATTGTTAGTTTTGAATAGGCTTGGATTGGGGTGCGATTCGTGTTTTAGTGTTGTTCAATATAATTTGAGGCATGGACTAAGTTTGTGTCATATTATGGGACTTGTTAGTATACTTGGTTGGGGTCACATGGGCTCTGATGAGTTTTGGAAGAATTTTTGGAACAGTTTGGTGTTTTGAGCATAAGCATGTAATAATCCAAAGGTCCATTTTTAGTTCTAGAGATCGAAATTCAATTTTGAGACTTCCGGAATTTTGATAATGAATTATATGAGTGATCTGAAAAGTTTGGTCTAATTTCATAAAGTCGCGATTGAGATTTTAGCACAAAACATGAGTTAATTATTTAGCGAGCGAAATTGGCATCGCATTGAGAAAATGAGCTCTGAATTGAATTTCGATAGAATGACTAGGTTCGTATTATTATTATTATTATTATTATTATTATTATTATTATTATTATTATTATTATTTGTGACTCATAGGAACAAGAATCGTCGAATTCCGAGTTCGTATGATGGAGTTAGAGCCTTTTTAGTGAAAACATAACTGCTGGTGCAAGCAAGTTATGGTGTGGACTTTTAGTGACGGAAATTAGACTTTTAGTGATGGAAAATGGACTTTTAATGACGGATGGGCATAAACTTAAGGACCAAAAAAATTGTCATTTCTTTCATTTCGTTTTGGATTTTTGGAGCACGGTTCTTGGGCGATTTTGAGGATTTCTTCACGACTTCGACTTGGGTAAGTGTCCTATATCCAAAAGTGATTATATTTCATAAATCCATTGTTATATTCATCATTTATTTTGGATTTAAATGGAAGAAATCAAGATTTTTGTAAAACTTTTCAAGAATAAAAATTTTAGATTTGGAGGTTGAATTGTTATCAGAATTTTATAAATTTGGTATGGTTGGACTCGTAATTGAATGCGTTGTTGGATATTGTGAGTTTCGTCGGATTCAGAGACGTGGGCGCCACGGGCGATTTTTGAGTTAAATTTTATATTTTGTTGGAAAATTAGTATTTTCATATGGAAGTAATTCCTATAATTAGTATTGATTGTGGGTAGATCTGAGGTGTTCGGAGGCCGATTCGCAAGGCAAAGACATAGCAGAAAAAAGAATTACACAGTTCGAGGTTAGTAACAGTTCTAAATTTAGTCTTGAGGGTATGAAACCCCGGATTATATGTTATGTGATCGGTTTTGAGGTAACTCACATGCTAGGTGACACGCGTTTGGGCGTGCAATTGTGACTTGGTCAAATTTCATGAAATTGTGTAGTTGAATAATCTGTTGTTATCTGTGTATTCTCCATGTAGTAGAGAAATTGAACAACAAATCATATTTAGATTATATGTTGGCACTGTAGGGACCCACATAGGCCGTGTACATGTTGAACTATCTGTTTAATTATTTTTTGTACTCAATCACAGTTTACTTGTTTATTTTATCTCAGTCTCTATTGTTCAGCATTGATGCATCATATCATTGTTATTTGGGTTGATTTTATGATTATTGAGAGCCCGAGAGACTAGAGAGATTTATGACTGAGTGAGGCAGAGGGCCTGATTATGAGATATTATATTATAGCACGTGAGTTGTCGGTGCAGCACATGAGTTGTCTGTGCGGATCCATATATTATACTATAGCACGTGAGTTATCCGTGCAACACGTGAGTTGTCCGTGCAGATCCATATATTATACTATAGCACGTGAGTTATCCGTGCGGATCCAGATATTATACTATAGCATGTGAGTAGTCCGTGCGGATTATAGCGCGTGGGTTGTAGGAGCCCCTCCGGAGTCTATACACAACCCCAGTGAGCGTAGGTACTTACTAAGTGCGAGTGATGAGTGCTGAGTGAATGAAATGGCTGAGTGTCTGTGGTCCTGAGAGGATGCATTTGATTTCATTACCGTTGCACTTCACTTGTCATATATCATTGTTTATTTGGAAATTTTTGAGAGATATTATCTTATGATTCAATTGAACTTGAAATGAAATTACTGTTTTGGCCTTAAATGTTGAACTTGAAAGCATGTCTACCTTATTATGTTGGAAATTACTGTAATTATACTCAGCTGTGAAGCTCGTCACTACTTTCAGTTCTTTATTAAGTATTGTTACTTGCTGAATTGGTTGTACTCATACTACACCCTGCACATCGTGTGCAGATCCAGGTACTTCTGGACACGACAATTGCTAGTTCTCGGAGTTTATCTGTTGGAGATTATCGAGGTAGCTGCTTGGCGTCCGCATACTTTGACTCTCTTTCCTTTTAGTTTTTATACTATTCTATATTTTCAGACAGTATTTTTAGCAGTCAGACTTTGTTATCATTTAGATACTCATGTACTCAGTGACACCGGGTTTTGAGAATGTATTTTATGTTAGTGATTTGTGAGATTTTCTATGAAATTCAAATATTATATTTTCAAACTTAAAAGAAATTATAGTTTATTGAGGTTGTCGGCTTGCCTAGTATTGAGATAGGCGCCATCACGATATGTTAGGATTTTTTGGGTCGTGACAAGTTGGAATTAGAGCCCAGGCTTACATAGGTCTCATGAGTCATGAGCAGATGTGATGACCCAAAATATCATCTTTAATTTAAACATTCATTACTGTATTCTAAGACCTCGAAAAGCACTATTCGTCATTCCTCTACTTACATGAGCAGTCTGTCTAAGTTCTGGGAAAGTTTTTATATGAAAAATTGACTAAAATATTAAATGGAGCTTTAAAATTCAATTAAGTTACCTTGGTCAATATTTTGAGCAAACATGACTGGATCAGTGTTTTGACAGTTACGATAGATTCGTATCGTGATTTGGGACTTGGGCGCATGCCCAGAATCGAATTAGGAGGTCCCTAACTCGAGTTATTGCTTGTTGTCGAAATTTTGAAGTTTAAAGGCTTAATGACTTTAAAGAATTGACCAATATTTGACTTTGTTAATACCAGATCCGTATTTTGGTTCCGAAACCTAGTATAGGTCCATTACTATATTTATGAATGGTCTGTCAAATTTGGTGAGGAACGGAGTTGGTTTGACTTGATTCGGACGTCCGGTTGTTAAAATAGAAATTCTAAAGTTTTCTTAAAACATTCATTTGATTTGGTGTCCGATTCATAGTTCTAGATGTCAAATTGGTGTTTTGATCGCGCGAGCGAGTTCGTATGAGGTTTTTAGACTTGTGTGCATATTTAATTTGGAGCCCCGAGGGCTCAGATGAGTTTCGGATTGCCTAGAGACCTTAGTTCTTTGAAAAATCTTATTTTTTGGGACTCCTGCTGGTTTCTAGTGTCATGTGCTTCGCGAACGCGAATCCTTTATCGCGAACGCGAAGAGGATTTTGGGACAGGAGAATTTTCTTCATCGTGAACGCGATAGCTGGGTCGCGAACGCGAAGCAATGGGGGGCCTTACTCTTCGCGAACGCGACCAGCTTCCCGCGAATGCGTAAGCTTGTGAATTGGGGGAGGGGAACTAAGTAATACTCTTCGCGAACGCGGCACAGGGCTCGCGAACGCGTAGGCTGGTGAGTGAAAGCCTTCGCGAACGCGAAGGGTATCTCGCGAACACGAAGGCCACTTAGGCTGTTGCATATCGCAAACGCGACAGTCCCTTCGCGAACGCAAAGAAGGCGTGACACCCAGTGATTAAAACAGACCCAAACGGGATTTTTTCCATTTTTTACAAAACCTCAATTAGAACTCGGTTTAGGGGCGATTTCAAAGGCGTTTTTCACGATTTCGAATTGGGTAAGTTTTCTTTATCATATAGTGATTATGTTTCATAAATCCATATCTATATTCATCATTTATTTCGGATTTAGATGGAAGAAATTGTATTTTTTGTAAAACTTTCCAAAAACAAAAATTTAAGATTTGAAGGTCTATTTGACATCGGAATTTGGTAATTTTTGTATGGTTGAACTCGTATCGGAATAAGTGTTCAGATGTTTTGAGTTTTTCTGGGAGACGTGGGTCCCACAGTCAATTATTAAAATAAATTTTAGATTTTAATCCGAAAAATTAGTAAATTCATACGGAATTAATTTCTATGATTTGTATTGAGTATATTGAGTTGTTTATGACTAGATTTGAGGATTTTGGACATGAATTCGCGAGGCAAAGGTTTATTGGAGTCTTGAATTTGGTTACAAAGCGAGGTAAGTGTCGTGGTTAACCTTGACTTGAGGGAATAGAACCTTTGAATTATTTGTTACGTGAATTTCATGTACAACGATGTATAGGCAAGGTGACGAGTGCCTATACTTTGTCAAATTAATTGTTTGCATAATTTGTCAAATTAATTATGTGCATAATTATTTAAAAATCATAAATTATTTTAAGACACGAATTAATTGTTATAAAATTATTTCTCTGATATTCCTTGTCAATTATTAATTCTTGAATTCATGCAATAATTGTTACATGATTATTTGATTTATGTGTCTTAATTTCTACTTGACATTTAGCATATTAAATATGAAATTGCCTATTTTCTCCCTGATTTTCCACAATTAATTGCTACTTGTCATTACTTGTTTCCTGAATAAATTATAAGCATTGTATACTTTGTTGTCTAATAATTTCTTATTGAATATGATATTTATTAGAGTATTTTTATTACAATCAAGAGTTGTTAATTTTATATTGCTGGAGCGGGTTACACGCTTTCCGTAAATGAAAATAAATATATTGAGGGATCGGGTTGCACGCCATAACAGATTGTATTTTAAGTTTATATTGTTGGAGCGGGTTGCACGCCGTAACGGAAATATTGAAGAATTATATTGTTGAAGCGGGTTGCACGCTGCAACGAAAATTGATTGAAATAGTAATTAGTTATGACTGCCAAGTTGGTTTCAACTGTTGGAATGAGTTACATGTTTTATTTCTTTTATTGTTGTTATTACCATTATTGCGTACAAGATAATGTAAGTGACATGCCTTAGCCTCGTTACTACTTCATCGAGGGTAGGCTCGGCACTTACAAAGTACATAGGGTCGGTTGTACTCATACTATACTCTACACTTCTTGTGCAGATTTCGGAGTTGGTCCCAGCGGCGTACTGCAGATTTGCTAGGATTAATCTACTAGTGGAGACTTGAGGTATAGCTGCACGACGTTCGCAACTCTGAAGTCCTCTTTTACTTTATTTTAGTTGTGTGCTTTATTTCAGACAACTTTATTTTGTTCAGACCCTTGTTTGTATTATTCTAGAAACTCGTGCACTTGTGACACCAGTTCTGGGATGGTATTAAGACATCGCTAGTATTATGGACTATTCAATTTATTTCAGACTTTATTTCCACATTTGTTTCTTTGTTATTAATTAATTTAAAATTATGTTAAAATGGCTAATTATATTCTAACGTTGGCTTGCCTAGCAAGTGAAATGTTAGGCGCCATGACGGTCCAGAAGGTGAGAATTTTGGGTCATGACAGTAGGTTTAGTAGAGTCTTTCAGATCGGTGACGTCTGTACTTATTTTCGAGAGGCTGCCGAACCCTTAGGAAAATTTCACTTTTTGTATTCTATCATGCGGAATTGATTTAGCTTGAAACATAACTCTTTGAATTCCTTCCACGTATTCTTGTGCGTATGTGAGCGCTCAGTATCAGCTGTGCATCGTTGGCTTGTGATTCCATGAGCGAGGTTCTAAATGTGTATTCTATCTTTTCTGTTCTATTGTTTCTTTCATTCAGACTGTTGTATTTCTTCAGACTATTACTTGTAGTAAATTCTCTAATGTTGGCTTGCCTAGCAAGTGAAATATTAGGTACCATCACGGTCCCTTCGGTGGAAAATTTCGGGTCGTGACAGAGACCATGGTCACGAACGCGGAGCACTGGGGGGTATGCTCTTCGCTAACGCGACCACTTAATCGTGAACGTGTAGTGTTAGAAAGGCGGTGGCTGGGAAATGGACTTACTCTACGCGAACGCGAGCCCAGGATCGCGAACGTGTAGAGTAATTCGCGATCACGTAAGCCATCTAGGCAGTGCCCTTCGTGAATGCGTAAGGTGTCTCGCTAACGCGATGAACGCCTGACGCCTAGTCATTTAAATTTCTAAAAGACGGGATTTCACCCATTTTTTACCATCTTTCCATTTGAGCTCGGCCTAGAGGCAATTTTGAAGAGAAAATTCATCACCAATTCATAGCTTAGTATACTTTAACTCATTTTCTTCCATTTCTAGCATCACCCATTAACTTCTAGCCTTAATCTTTGTTCATCTATGGTAGATATGGATTTAGGAAGAATTGGGTTTTTTTTTGAAAATTCGGGATTTAGACCTCAATTTGGGATCGTATTTCGAAACTAATTACATAATTGGGATCGGGAGTGAATGGATAAATGGGTTTTGGTCCGAATCTCGAGTTTTGACCAAGCAACCCGGGTTGATTTTTTTTTTACTTTTTGGGAAAAGTCTAAAAATCCTAACTTTATGTATTGTAATTAATCCCCTTAGCATTATTTGATGATATCGAGTCGATTTTGGTTAGATACGATTGATTTGGAGGCGGATTCTAGAAAAGGCCCCGGTAGAGCTCTGAGTTGGGTTGTTTTTTTTTTTTTTTTTGACTTTTTGGGAAAAGTCTAAAAATCCTAACTTTATGTATTGTAATTAATTTCCTTAGCATTATTTGACGATATCGAGTCGATTTTGGTTAGATACGATTGATTTGGAGGCGGATTCTAGAGAAAAGGCCCCGGTAGAGCTCTGGGTTGATTGCGAAGTGAGGTAAGCGTCGTGGTTAACTTTGACTTGAGGGATTAAGATTTGTTTGCCTATTTGCTACGTGTTTAAATGTGTGGGTACAACGTATATATGAGGTGACGAGCACTTATGCTTTATTGCTGGGTTAAAAACACCGTTGCTAGGCAAGCTAACCTTAAACAATCTAGTGATTTCCCAATTAGTAAGTTTTTCAAGTAATTAACTTTCCTTATTTTAAAAGATGTGATAAATAACAGATTTAGAATAATTAAAATGAAAGTAGCTAAATGCAATCATAACTGTAGAAATAAATTTAAAACCACAAGTCTAGTAGTGTGTGCCAATACCTGATATCACAAATGTATGTGCTGCTTGTAGAATATACAAAAGAGTACTACACAACTGTCTGAAACAAAATAGATAGAAAAATAAGGCAACAGGAAGACTTCGGCTGCTATTGAACGGGCTCGGAAGACAGCTCACTGCAAGTCTCTCAGTAGAAATCAAGTGTGCGCACCGGACTGATATCCAGAAGCACCTACCTCAGACCCTGCACATCAAGTGTAGAAGTGTAGCGTGAGTACATAAACAACATGTACCCAGTAAGTATCTAGTCTAACCTCGAAGAAGTAGTGATGAGGGGTCGACTTTGACATTTACTGTGGGCCAACAATGAAAATATATACAACTTTTAATTAAACATAAGATATATAAATGACAATAGAACTCAAATGCAATAATTTAAATAGCCAATACTTTCATCGAATAGAAATTACCAATCCAACTTCTCTCCATTAATCATTTTACCCTATCAAACCAACGAAGCAATATCAAACATATTGGAGTTTCCAGTATCATTTTGCACGAGTTATGCCGAGGACGTACGACCCGATCCAAAATACATATAAATATAATGTGTGCACTGTCGAGGGTCGCACAACGCGAACCATAGATGCATCTATTAAACTGCCAAGGCGAACGACCTGCTCCCATGAGAGTAGTGGAAAAATCACCTAGTTTGCGGAATATACTTGCGACACGGCTAAATATAATTTATCAAGTTAGTCATAACATCCCTCAATTCTTTTCAAAATAAAGAAACTTCAACTTGAAACCTTTGAAATCTAAAACAAAATCCTTAACTTAACCTTATTCGATACAATTAACAATTAAAGTCAGATGTCGGAGTCCACAGAGCATGGTGTGAACCTAAAACTACACAGACTTGAGTAGGAATAGTAGCTACGTACATACTCTCATCAGTTCGTGCGTACGTAGCCCCCACAAATAATAACACATATTAATTAAATTCACCTATGGGGTAAATTCCCTCTTACAAGGTTAGAAAAGAGACTTACCTCGTCTCAAGGCCTACTTTCCGGTCCAAGATTTTGATCAAACCTTCCATTTGGAGCCAAACGACTCGTAACTAGTCAAATGTTATTTAAAATAATTAATACATGCTTAAAAGTTCATATCCCAACTATCAAAGTGATTTCCCAAGCCTATTTGCGAAATTCCTAAAATTCACCCCACGTGCCCGGATTCTGGAAAAGTTTGAAAAACGTTGTTACCCATAACCTCATGAACTCACATATGTGATTTTCACTAAATTCCATAATTAATTTCGTGGTTAAATCTCATTTTTATCAAAAATCTAGGTTTTCACCTAAGCCCATAATTTTCATTCATTTACATGTTATAATCTACCCATAAACTATGTATTTAACACACATTTTATAGAAATTACTTACCTCAATTAGTTGATGAAAATCCCCTCTCTAACCAGCTCCAAAATCGCCCCCAAGAGTGTAAGGAATGAGCAAAAATGCTCAAACCCCGATTTAAAACACCCACTACCTTCAGCGATTCTCGCACCTGCGGTGCCTAGGCCGCATTTTCGGTACGGCATCTACGACGCTTGGGCCGCTTCTGCAGAGTTCCTCAAGCCAGCGAAGGCCGCTTCTGCAGAGGGGAGAGCTGCACCTGCGGAGTCCCCTTCTGCGTCAAGGGCGCCACTCCTTCGGAGAAAGCCGCTTCTGCGGACGCGGGCATCACACCTGTACACTCGCAGGTGTGCCAGAGTTCTCGCTCCTGCGGATCCTGGGCAGCCTTGGCTTGCTCGCCCCTGCGGCTGGAAAGCGTAGGTGCGATTATGACAGCAGCTGGGAGTTTCAGCCTTGGCTCCCAATTTCCAACTTGGTCCGAGCCTCGTCCGATTGACACTCGGTCCCCGCTCGAACATTCCAACAAGTTTGGAATCATAAAACAGACTCGCTCGAACTCTCAGAACGCCTGAAACAACATTAAAACTAAGAATCACACCCCAAAACTAGTTAAATCAAACTTATAAGCCAAGCCGTACTTAAACCACTCGGAATGACACCAAATTTTACGTGCAAGTCTTAAATTACATTACAGAACTAGTCCCAGTCTCGGAATTCTATTTGGAGCTCGATAACACAAAACCCACTCCAAAGCAAATTTAAAGAACTAAAACCTTCAAAGAACCAACTTTCACTATTAGGCGCCAAGACGCTCCTGGGTCATCCAAAATCCGATCCGAACATACGCCCAAGTCCAAAATCATCATACGAACCTATTGGAACTGTCAAATCCCGATTCTGAGGTCGTTTACGCAAAATGTTGACCAAAGTCAAACTTAGCCTTTTAAGGCCAACTTAAGGAACCAAGTGTTCTGATTTCAACCCGAACCCTTCCAAATCCCGAAACAACCATCCCCGCAAGTTATAAAATAGTAAAGCACGTGCAGGAAGTCTTATTTAGGGGAACGGGGTTCTAGAAAACAAAATGACCGATTGGGTCGTTATATTCTCCACCTCTTAAATAAATGTTTGTCCTCGAACGGGTCTAGAATCATACCCGGAGTGCTGAATAGGTGTGGATATCTTCTCTGCATGTCCTCCTCGGACTCCCAAGTCACCTCCTCGACAGGTTGGCTCATCCACTGAACCTTTACCGCGGAAATCCTCTTGGATCTCACCTGGCGAACCTGCCTGTCAACAATGGCAACTGGCTCCTCCTCATAACCCAGGCTCTCATCTAACTGAATCGTGTTAAAGTACAACACATGTGATAGGTCGGTATGATACTTCTGGAGCATAGACACGTGGAAGACCGGATGAACTCCCGATAGACTGGGAGGCAAGGCAAGCTCATAAGCAACCTCTCCAACTCGTCTCAACACCTCAAATGGCCCTATAAACCTTAGGCTCAACTTGCCCTTCTTCCTAAATCTCATGATCCCCTTCATCGATGAGACTTTTAAGAGAACCTTCTCGCCTACCATAAATGATAAGTCACGCGCCTTCTGGTCCGCGTAACTCTTCTATCTGGACTGTGCTATGTGAAGTCGTTCCTAAATAAACTTTACCTTTTCCAAGGCATCCTTCACCAAATCAGTACCATATAACTTAGCTTCACCGGGCTCAAACCACCCGATGGGGGAATGACATCATCGACCATATAAGGCCTCAAATAGAGCCATCTCGATGATGAACTGGTAATTGTTGTTGTATGCAAACTCGTCCAAAGGCAAGAACCGATCCCACTGTCACCCAAAGTCAATCACACATGGTCTGGGCATGTCCTCCAAGATTTGAACTACTCGCTCCGACTGCTCGTTGGTCTATGGATGAAATGCGGTGCTGATCTCTACACGGGTCCCCAACTTACTCTGTACTGCTCTCCAGAATTGCGAAGTAAACTGAGGACCTATGTCTGATATGAAGGAAACATGCACACCATGCAGCCGAACTATCTTCTGGATATAAATCCGGGCCAATCTCTCTGAAGTATACAGAGTCATCACAGGAATAAAATATGCCGACTTGGTCAATCAGTCTACAATGACCCAAATTACATCAAACCTCCGCAAGGTACGCGGCAACCCAACTACGAAGTCCGTAGTAATGCACTCCCACTTCCAATCAGGTATAGTCATCTGCTGGAGTAGGCCTCCTGGCCTCTGGTGCTCATACTTAACCTACTGACAATTTAGGCATCTGTCTACATACTCATCTATGTGTTTCTTCATCCGCCACCACCAATAATGCTGCCTCAGGTCGCGGTATATCTTCGTAGCACCTAGATGAATGGAATATCGAGAACTGTGCGCCTCCTCTAGAATCTTCTCCCTCAAGCCATCAACATTTGGAACACATAGACAACCCTGGAGTCGCAAAACACCATCCTCCCCAATAGAAACCTCCTTGGCATTACCCTGTAGTATTGTCTCTCTAAGAACCATCAAGTGTGGATCATCAAACTGTCGAACATTGATCTGTTTCAATAGTGAAGACTAGGCAATGACGCATGCAAGAACTAGACTAGGCTCTGAAATATCCAACCTCACGAGTCTGTTAGCCAACGACTGAATGTCCAAGGCTAGTGGTCTCTTCTCCGCTGAAATGAATTACAAGCTACCCATACTCTTTGCCTTCCTTCTCAAGGCATCTGGGACCACGTTCGCCTTTCCAGGATGATAAAGAATGGTGATGTCATAATCCTTTAGTAACTCGAGCCATCTACATTGCCTCAAATAGAGATCCCTTTGCTTGAGCAAATGCTGCAAACTACGATGATTAGTGTAAACCTAACAAGACACCCCATAAAGGTAATGCCTCCAGATCTTAAGAGCATGAACAATCGCGACCAACTCCAAATCGTGCACAGGATAATTCTTCTCATAGGGCTTCAGCTGACATGAAGCATATGCAATAACTCGCCCCTCTTGCATCAATGTACAACCCAAACCAATGCGTGAAGTGTCGCAATACACTGTATACATCCCAGAACCGGAAGGCAACACTATAACTGGTGTTGTAGTCAAAGCTATCTTGAGCTTCTGGAAGCTAGTCTCACAATCATTGGACCAACAAAACTGAGCACCCTTCTGGATCAATCTAGTCAAAGGTGCTGCAATAGATGAGAAGCCTTCCACAAACCGGCTGTAATAACATGCTAACCCAAGAAGCTCCTGATCTCAGTCGCTGAAGTAGGACAAGGGTATTCCGATCTGCCTGATACAACATGCCCCAGGAATGCTACAGAATCTAGCAAAAACTTACAATTGGAGAACTTAGCATATAACTTCTGTTCCCGCAAGATCTAAAGTGCCACTCTCAAATGCTGCTCGTGATCCTCCATACTACATGAGTAAGTCAAAATGTCATCAATGAAGACAATGGAAAACAAATCAATGTAAGGCCTGAACACCATGTTCATCAAATCCATAAACGCCGCTAGGGCATTAGTCAAACTGAAGGACATCACTAGAAACTCATAATGGCCATATCTAGTACGGAAGGCAGTCTTCGGAACATCCGAGTCCCTAATCTTCAACTGATGGTACCCCGATCTCATGTCGATCTTAGAGAACACCCTAGCACCCTGTAACTGGTCAAACAAATCATCAATAAGCGTCAATGGATACTTGTTCTTAATGGTGACTTTGTTAAACTGGCGGTAATCTATGCACATCCGCATAGTCCCATCTATCTTCTTCACAAATAACACTAGTGCACCCTAAGGAGATACACTCGGTCTGACGAACCCCTTTGCTAGCAACTCCTCAAACTGTTCCTTCAACTCCTTCACCCCTTTCGGAGCCATATGGTATGATGAAATAGATATAGGCTGGGTACCTGGAGCCAAATCAATGCAGAAATCGATATCACAATCTGGCGGCATGCCTGGAAGATCGAAGGAAACATATCGGAGAACTCCCAGACTACTAGTACTGAATATTTCGCCGGAGACTTTGTGGTAGTGTCCCGAACATAAGCTAAATAAGCCAAATAACCCTTCTGTACCATGTGTCGAGCCTTCATAAAGGAGATGATCCGACTAAGTGTGCTGATAGATGAACCCTTCCACTCCAATCTGGGCAACCCGAGCATCGTCAAGTAACAGTCTTGGCATGGCAGTCAAGGATGGCGCGATATGGAGATAACTAGTCCATGCCCAGGATAACCTCGAAGTCGGCCATATCGAGTAACAAGAGATCTACTCTAGTCTCATAACCACAGAATGTGACCATACAGGACCGATAAATCTGATCCACAATAACAGATTCATCTATATGAGTGGACAAATAAATAGGAGTGCCCAAAGGCTCACGAGGAATATCCAAAAAATGAGCAAACAAGGAAGACACATATGAATAGGTGCACTCTGGATCAAATAATACCGAAGCATCCCTATCGCAAATAGAAATAGAACCTGTGATCACGGCATCTGAGGCCGCTACATCTGGTCTGGCCGAAAAAGTATAGAATCTGGTTGGAGCGCCACCTGGCTGACCTCCACCTGCCTGGCCTCCACCTCTAGGACGACCCCTACCCACCTACCCTACTCCTCTGGGCAGCCGGACGACTGGTGCGGTTGGTGGTGTTGTAATCATAGGCTGATGACCCGACTGCAGTGCCTTGCCCCGATGTCTGGGACAAAATCTCTTCATGTGGTTAGTATCTCTGCACTTGTAACAACCTCTCGGCACAATAGACTGCTGCCCTGAAGTCTGACCCTGGTGGCCTTAATACCCACCGGAAGAACCCTGAATAGCTGGTGGGCGGCAGGAACTCTCTGGCATGGCACTGAAATAGGGTCGCACTGGAGCACCCCGAGGAGGCAGCGGTGCTGGATATGTAGGCCTGCTCGGCTAGCCTCTCCCAAACTGACCTCTGCCCCCAGATGGAGCACCACTAAATCCTCTCGAATGACAGAACCTCTTGTCCCGCGGCATTTGCTCTCTATCTCGCTGACGATAACCCTCAATCCTTTGAGCTATCTCAACAACCAACTGGTAAAAGGTCCATATCTCGACCTCTCGGGCCATAGAGGACCGAATACCGGAGTGCAACCCCGCAACGAACCTCCGTACTCCCTCTGTCTCAGTGGGTAGTATCATCAATGCATGGTGAGATAACTCAAAGAATATCGCCTCATAATCAGTCACCGATATCTAGTCCTACTAGAGCTGCTCTAATTGGGATCGCAACTCTTCCCTTTGAGAGGGTGGAATATACCTATCCAAGAAGAGGCGTGTAAACTGATCCCAAGTCATGGGAGGAGAACCTGCCGGTCTGCCGAGAAGATGTTACTGCCACCATCTACGGGCCTACCCTCCAACTAGAAAGTAGTGAAATCTACCCCATGGGACTCTAATATACTCATGTTATGCACTTTTGTCTCTGCACCTATCAATGAAATCCTGGGGGTCCATATGTCGCTTACCTCCGATAACAAAAGGGTAAAGCCTGGTCCATCTATCTAGTAGCTTCTGCGGCTCGTCGACCACAGCTGGTCTAGGCTCAGGTACAACTGCTGCAACTGGCTGGGCTCCGCCCATGGGTAGTGCACCCGGGGTCTGATATACGGTCGCTGTATGTCCCGGAGCCTGGGTAGTAAGGGTCTGTGCTCCCCCTCCAGACCTGAGACATGGCTGGGTCTGCTGGAAATAAACCAGCCTGGGTCATAGTATCCATGAGCCGCAACATATGGCCCATAACCTCCTGAAAGCCCGGTGCTGACATGAAATCTACCGGGGCATGGCTCCGCTGCAGGCACCTCCCCCTGCTCCTCAATAAGTGGATCCTCTACTAGATCTGCTGGTGGTAGAGCTGGGGAAACTCTGGGACGTTCTCACCCACTACCTCGGGCGGGTGCCCTCCCCTAGCCTCTGCCTCGGCCCCTAGCAATAGGTGGAGCATCCCCTCTCGGGTCAGGAATGCCTGTCGTGCGCGTTCTCACCATATGTGAGAGAATAAGAGGAAGAAAACTATTACACCATCAACTGCACGATAGGAGATGAATAAAGAGTAGTTTTATAACACCCTATAGCCTCTCGAAGATAAGTACGGACGTCTCCGCACCGATCCGGAAGACTCTATTAGATTTGCCTATAACTTGTGAGACTTACGTGAACCTACTGCTCTGATACCAGGTTGTAACGAGCCAATTCTATTTTTGGCTGTGATGGCGCCCGACACCCTTGCAAGGCAAGCCAACCTTAAACAATCTAGTGATTTCCCAATTAGTAAGTTTTTCAAGTAATTAACTTTCCTTAATTTAAAAGATGTGATAAATAACAGATTTAGAATAATTAAAATGAAAGTAGCTAAATGCAATCATAACCATAGAAATAAAGTCAAAACCATAAGTCTAGTAATGTGTGCCAAGACCTGGTGTCACAAGTGTATGGGCTACTAGTAGAATATACAAAAGAGTACTACACAGTTGTCTGAAACAAAATAGATAGAAAAATAAGGCAACAAGAAGACTTCGGCTGCTGATGAACGGGCTCGAAAGATAGCTCACCGCAAGTCTTCCAGTAGAAATCAAGTGTAGCGCGCCAGACTGATATCCAGAAAGACCTACCTCAGACCCTGCACATCAAGTGCAGAAGTGTAGCATGAGTATATAAACAACATGTACCCAGTAAGTATCTAGTCTAACCTCAAAGAAGTAGTGATGAGGGGTCGACTTTGATATTTACTACGGGCCAATAATGAAAATATATACAACTGCTAATTAAACATAAGATATATAAATGACAATAGAACTTAATGCAAGAATTTAAATAGCCAATCCTTTCATCGAATAGCAATTACCAACCCAATTTCTCTCCTTTAATCTTTTTACCCCATCAAACCAACAAAGCAATATCAAACATATTGGAGGTTCCAGTATCATTTCGCACGAGTTGTGCCGATACGTACGGCCCGATCCAAAATACATATAATTATAATGTGTGCGTTGCCGAGGGTCGAACGACGCGAACCCCGCTCGCGGAATATACTTGGGACGCGGTTAAATTTAATTTATCCAGTTAATAATAACATCCCTCAATTCTTTTCAAAATAAAGAAAATTCAACTTGAAACCTTTGAAATCTAAAATAAATCCTTAACTTAGCTTCATTCGATACAATTAACAATTAAAGTCAGATGTCGGTGTCCATAGAGCATGGTGTGAACCTAAAACTACCCGGACATGAGCAGGAATAGTATATACATACAAAATATCATCACTTCGTGCGTACGTATCCCCCCATAAATAACAACACATATTAATTAAATTCTTATATGGGGTAAATTGCCTCTTACAAGGTTAGAAAAGAGACTTACCTCATCTCAAGGCCTACTTTCCAGTCCAAGATTGTGCCCAAACCTTTAATTTGGCATCAAACGACTCGTAACTAGTCAAATGTTATTTAAAATAATTAATACATGCTTACAAGTTCATATCCCAACTATCAAAGTGATTTCCCAAGCCTATTTGCAAAATTCCTAAAATTTATCCCCCAAGCCCACGTGCCCGGATTTCTGAAATTTTGAAGAAAGTTGTTACCCATAACCTCATGAACTCACATATGTGATTTTCACTAAATTCCATAATCCATTTCGTGGTTAAATCTCATTTTTATCAAAAACCTAGGTTTTCACCTAAGCCCATAATTTTTACTGATTTACATGTTATAATCTACCAATAAACTATGTATTTAATACACTTTGTATAAAATTACTTAACTCAATTAGTTGATGAAAATCCCCTCTCTAACCAGCTCCAAAATCGCCCCCAAGAGTGTAAGAAATGAGCAAAAATGCTCAAACCCCAATTTAAAACACCCACTGCCTTCAGTGATTCTCGCACCTGCGGTGCCTTGGCCGCATTTGCGGTACCGCATCTGCGGTGCTTGGGCCGCTTCTGTGGAGTTCCTCAAGCCAGCGAAGGTAGCTTCTGTCGAGGGGAGAGCCGCACCTGCGGAGTCCTCTTCTGCATCAAGGGTACCGTTCCTTCGGAGAAAGTCGCTTCTGCGGACGCGGGCATCGCACCTGCGCGCTCGCAGGTGTGCCAAACTTCTCGCTCCTGTGGATCCCGGGTAGCCTTTGCTTGCTCGCACCTGTGGCTGGCCAAGCGTAGGTGCAATTATGACAGCAGTTGGGAGTTTCAGCGTTGCCTCCCAATTTCCAATTTGGTCCGAGCCTCATCTAATTGACACTCCGGGACCCGGCCGAACATACCAACAAGTTTGGAATCATAAAACGAACTCGTTGGAACTCTCGGAACGCCCGAAACAACATTAAAACCAAGAGTCACACCCCAAAACTAGTTGAATCAAACTCATGAACTTCAAGTTCTTCAATTACTCCTAATGCGCCGAACCGTACTTAAACCACTCGGAATGATACCAAATTTTGCGTGCAAGTCTTTAATGACATTACTGAACTATTCCCTGACTCAGAATTCTATTTGGACCTCAATAACGCCAAAACCCGCTCCAAACCAAATTTAAAGAACTTCTAAAACCTTCAAAGAACCAACTTTTACTATTAGGCGCCAAGACACTCCCGGGTCATCCAATACCCGATCCGAACATACGTCCAAGTCCAAAATCATCATACGAACCTATTGGAACATCAAATCTCGATTACGAGGTCATTTACTCAAAATGTTGACCGAAGTCAAACTTAGCCTTTTAAGGCCAACTTAAGGAACCAAGTGTTCCTATTTCAACCCGAACCCTTCCAAATCTCGAACCAACCATCCCCGCAAGTCATAAAACAGTAAAAACACATGTGGGAAGTCTTATTTATAGGAATGAGGTTCTAGAAAATAAAATGACCGATCGGGTCGTTACATGGTAGTTTAGTCTTGAAGGGAAGATCACGAATTTTGGACAGAATGGTTAGTTTCAGTTATTTAGACGAATGTTATAATTGCTCGATAATTCCGGATAATGGTGCGCATTTCAGAAGAGGCATTGTGTTTTGACTTACAGATGTTCATCGGTATGGCAATACTCATATGGTTGATAGACTGCTGATATTCAAATTATTGCTATGTGGCATGGAAGAATTATGAAAGTATTCCTCGTGGGATGATCGTGCATGAAAGATGTGTTAGTCATTCGAATGCTAGAATTGGGATCAATTATGATGATTCATGTGTCCTATGAATTTAGAGACTGGGAGTTCTTAGAAGCATATTATTTCAGGGTTGCGACCTGTTTGAAGGGAGTATTTTATTTAAACTCTGTGGAGGCACTAGTTGCGTTAATTATTTGTGATAGCTACGCGCCATAAGTGTGCATATAGGTGAGGTTTGAGCCCATGTGCAGGCATCAGGGCAAGTATTCATACTCGGAAGAATGCTTAGGCGATGATATGCCTAGAGTTGACTGTAAAGCATAAAGTTATAATATTTCTCGTATTCTTACCTTTGTGAAGAACTATCTGCGCTATACTTGAGGTTATAGAGAGGTTAATTTCCTGAGAAAACATGGTAGTTACTATTTCTGCGTTAACTTGCCAATTTGAGTTGTGATAACAGACTTTGCACATGCCTACACTATGGCGTGTTATTTATACTAGTCCGGGAGAATGATAATCTTATTTCATTATCATATACATTTGTACTTGTTTAATTGCTCCTGTATGATATGCTGGGATTGGAGTCTTGTGACCATGCCAGGTGATTTATATTATAGGCACGTGAGTTGTCTGTGCCGTGTGTGGGAATTTTATTTTTATGATTATTTATGTGATTCATTAATTTCCATCCTCTACAATTGTGCACATGGGCATACGATTATCCTCTTCACAAAATTTGAGGAGTTGGTTGTAACATTGCGGTTGTGGTGGTTCTTGTTGAACTTGCATTACAGTTCTCTTCTTTGAGACATCTCCCATATTTGGGTACACAGATTGTGCTATTGTGGCTTGAGTTATATTGATGTGGCGTATTTGTGGGATAGTTGTGTTTAATAATATAAGGTCATTGGACCTATAATTAATACTATCAGGTTTGATTACGGTATGTTCGGGAGGATAATATTGAAAGTCGGCTTAGAAGGTGATTATGGTTTTGGTTGGGGCGATAAAGCTCCATGACTTGTTGATCTGATAAGGGGTCATGAAATTTATGCGGGTTTCTTTCTTTATCAGTAGTGTACGAAGTGTTTGGAACAAGGTTTTGTTTGATATGGGGTTTAATAACAGTACCGGGTTGGTTTTGGAGTAGTTATTGTGATTTGGAATAGTGCTACAGGCAAGCAAGTTGTGTAGTATGTTATGTGATTGTATACGTGGTTATGGTTATGGTTGGATGCAGCTTGTTCATATTTATATAGTGTGTAGATGTGAGACTCGGGTCATGTAAGAAATTGTGGATGTTGGAGATTGGGTTCTAAGCTTTATGGACTAAGGTTAAAGTAATGATCTTCAATTATGTTGTGTTGTGAGGCCTATATGGAATAGGGTGGCATGGTATCACCCCCGGGTATGTGCGTGGTAAGATGGAATAGTGATGTAATGGCTTGGAAACAACTCTTGGCACGTTCGAGGAGGAACATATGTTTATGTGGGGGAAAATGGAACGACCCGGCCAGTCGTTTTGAGTATTGCAGCCCCGTTCTCCCATTTACTTCTCAATTTGTTCTTTATAATTGTTATGCGACTTGCCGGGATAATTGGTTTGGATCCGATGGGGTTTCGGAATGAATTGAGACATTCAGTCTCGAAGATGAAAACTTAAGTTGAAAAGGTTGACCGGATGATTGACTTATGTGTAAACGACCCCGAAATAGAGTTATGATGATTCCAACAGCTCTGTATGGTGATTTTGGACTTAGGAGCGTGTCTGAAAAATTAATTGGACGTCCGTATTTAAATTTGGCTTGAAATGACAAAAATAGAAATTTGAGTGGGAAGTTTGACCGGGGTGTTAACTTTTTGATATCTGTGTCGGAATCTGATTCTGAAAATTTGAATAGCTTTGTTATATCATTTATGACTTGTGTGTAAAATTTGATGTCAACCGGACTTGATTTGATAGGTTTCAACATTGAATGTAGAAATTGGAAATTTTTTGTTTTGATTAGTCTTGAATTGTGTGTGATTCGTGTTTTATTGTTGTTCAATATAATTTGAGGCATGGACTAAGTTTGTGTCATATTATGGGACTTGTTAGTATACTTGGTTGGGGTCCAATGGGCTCGGATGAGTTTAGGAAGAGTTTTTGGAAGAGTTTGGTATTTTGAGAATAAGCATGTAATGATCCAATTGTCCATTTTTAGTTCTAGAAATCGAAATTCGTTTTGGAGACTTTCGAGATTTTGGTAATGAGTTATATGAGTGATTTGGAAAGTGTAGTCTAATTTCGTCAAATCGCGATTTGAGTTTTAGCGCAAAACATGGGTTAATTATTTAACGAGCAAAATTGGCATCACATTGAGCAAATGAGCTCCGAATTGAGTTTTGATTGAACGATTTGGTTCGTATTATTATTTGTGACTCATAGGAACATGAATCGTCGAATTCTGAGTTCGTATGATTTAGTTAGAGCCTTTTTAGTGAAAAAACATAACTGCTGGTGCAAGCAAGTTCTGTGTGAACTTTTAGTGACGGAAATTGAACTTTTAGTGACGGAAAATGGACTTTTAGTGACGGATGGGCAGAAACTTAAGGACAAAACAATGGTCATTTCCTTCATTTCGTTTTGGATTTTTGGAGCACGGTTCTTAGGCGATTTTGAGGATTTCTACACGACTTCGACTTGGGTAAGTGTCTTATATCCAAAAGTGATTATATTTCATAGATCCATCGTTATATTCATCATTTATTTCGGATTTAAATGGAAGAAATCAAGATTTTTGCAAAACTTTTCAAGAACGAAAAATTTTAGATTTGGAGGTCGAGTTGTTATCGAAATTCGATAAAATTGGTATGGTTGGACTCGTAATTGAATGGGTTGTCGGATTTTATCAGTTTCGTCGAAGTCTGAGACATGGGCCCCAAGAGCAATTTTTGAATTAAATTTCGGATTTTATTGAAATATTAGTATTTTCATATGAAATTAATTCCCATAATTAGTATTGACTGAATGGAATTAACTGTAGCTAATTTTGAGGCGTTCAGAGGCCGATTCGCGAGGCAAAGGCATAGAAGAATAAATAATTACATAGTTCGAGGTAAGTAACAATTCTAAATTTGGTCCTGAGGGTATGTGTCACGACCCAAAATCTCACCCGTCGTGATGGCGCCTATCTCAATACTAGGCAAGCCGACAATATCAATAAACAACATATGTTTTAAATTTGAAAACATAATGATTAAAATTCAGCGGAGGAAATCTCACAAGTACAAATATAAACACTCCCAAAACCCGATGTCACTGAGTACATGAGAATCTAATATGAATACAAGTCTGAAAAATACGGCTCATAATAGTCTGAGACCAAATGCAGTAAATAAAAAGATAAGGAAGGAGAGGCAAGGTCTGTGAAATATGGCAGCTACCTCAAAATCTCTGGAAATAATTCAACTGCGCGAAATAATCAACACCCGCTATGTCCGAAAATACGTGAATCTGCACACGAAGTGCAGGGTGTAGTATGAGTACAACCAACTCAGTAAGTAACAATAATAAATAAGGAACTGAAGATAGTGACGAGCTACACAATTATAGTTCACTTTCAGTAATTCCAGCAAGAATAGACATGCTTTCAAATCCAACAGTTTAAGTCAAATCAATTTTATATAGTTCAAGTTAATGTAATCCGGATAAAAACAAAATCTTTCAGAGAATTTCACAACAATGATAGATAGAAACTAAGTGCAACAATAAATGAAAAGCAAGTACAACCTCTCAGGACAACAATCACTCACTGGACTCCCAGCCCTCAGAACTCACACTCAATGGGTACCCACGCTCATTGGGGGTGTACAGACTCCGGAGGGGCTCCTACAACCCAAGAGCTATAATATGCACGGACAACTCACATGCTACATGGGCAACTCACGTGCTATAGTATCAATATCTGGATCCGCACGGACAACTCACGTGCTGCACAGAAAACTCACGTGCTATAGTATAATATCTGGATCCGCACGAACAACTCATGTGCTAAAGTATAATATCTCACAATCAGGCCCTCGACCTTGCTCAGTCATAAATCTCTCCAGTCTCTCTGTCACGACCCGAAATTTCCCACCGATGAGACCGTGATGGCGCCTAACATTTCACTTGCTAGGCAAGCAAACGTTAGAAAATCGTTAAACCAATTCCTTATTTCCATTCAGTAGATAACAATAATTAACTAAGATGAAATATAATAAGTGCGGAATATCATAAAATTTTATTAATTACTACCACCCGGATCTGGAGTCACAATTCACGAGCGTACTAGAATTTACTACAAGTAATAACCTGAAAGAAATACAACTGTCTGAATGAAAGAAAATAGTAGGACATAAAAGATAGACGGGGACTTCAAGGTCTGTGAACGTCGACAAATCTACCTTGAGTCTCCGGACAACGGACAAATAGCAAATCACGATCAACCTGAGCTGGTATCAAAATCTGCACAGAAAGTGCAGAGTGCAGCATCAGTACAACCGACCCCATGTACTGGTAAGTGTCAAGCCTAACCTCGGCGAAGTAGTGATGAGGCTAGGACAAGACTCCCACATATAAGCTAAACAGTATAATCATGCTAGAGGCAACAACAGTAAGTAAAGCAATAATGCAGAAATAATGGGAAGGGAATATACCGTGGGGGAATACAACATAAAGAGTGAGAATAATGAAAAGATAGAATTAAACAGAAAATCCTTAAACAAATTGAGCAAATTAAACAGCAAGGAAAACTACACGACATCACCCTTCGTGCTTTACACTCTTCCTCACAATATAATTAAATTATGCATGATATTACCCTTCGTGCTTTGCACTCTTCCTCACAATATAATTAAATTATGCACGACATCACCATTCGTGTTTTACACTCTTTGTCCCAAATTACAGAATCAATAACAATGGATAGATAAGAGTATCACAAAGAAACCAATATTTTTCCCATAATCAATAGCACAATGTAACCTCAACCTCGAATCAATGTTCAAAAGTTACCAAATCTCAGTGAAACCAAATATGAGTCACCCAACATTTCAAATAACACGCTAAGCATGGATAGTAGAATTTAAGGCTACAAAATAGACAAGAATAGAATTTCACTCGCATGCTATGACTTGACAACGACGCATAGATGCTCGTCACCTCACCTATACATTGCATTTAACAACCAATCACGTAGCAAATGAACACATAATACCTATTCCCTCAAGCCAAAGTTAGAAACGAAACTTACCTCGCTCGGAAGGCCACTTAATTCTCAATCACCGCTTTTCCTTTGGAATTCACCTCTAAACCACTCGTATCTATTCAAAAATGACTCAATAACATCAAATATTGCTAAAGGAATCAATTATATTTCATAAATTAAATTTCCCGAATTTTCCTCCAAAAAGTCGAAAATCGACCCCGAGCCCGCTTGGTCAAAACCCGAGGTTCGGACCAAAATTCATTAACCCATTCACCCCAGAGCCCGAATATGTAATTGGTTTTTGAATCCGACCTCAAATCGAGGTCTAAATCCCAAATTTCCGAAATCCCTAGTTTCTACCCTAACCCCTAATTCTATCATGAACACTCTAGATTTTAGGTGGAATTCTTGTAAAGTAAAGTAAAAGATTGAAAGAAATGAGTTAAGGAACACTTACCTATGATTTGGGGAAGAAAATGTCCTTGAAAAGTTTCCCTAGACCTCCTATCCTATTGAAAACGAGAAGAAAAATGGCTGGAGTCCAAATTAAATGAACTCACTGCCCAGCGACCTTCGCACCTACGGTGCTTTGGTCACATTTGCGCATCCGCATGTGCAGACAGGATGTGCGCTTCTGCGAAAAAAGGCTGGGCTAACTGGGGCCACACCTGCGGATAGGGTTCCGCTTCTGCAGTCCCGCTCCTGTGGAGAAATGCCCGCATCCGCAGAAAAATGAAGTCCAGGCCTGGGTCGCACCTGCGGGGCTATCGCTTGTACCTGCGACCAAAGGGTCGCAGGTGCGGGCACACCAGATTTAGTGCACCAGCAGCCTTGTTGAGGTTTGAACTCAACTCGCGCATCGCCCGAATGGCACCCGAGCCCTCGGGGCTCCAAACCAAACATGCACACAAGTCCAAAAATATCATACGAACTTGCTCGTGCGATCAAATCGCCAAAATAACACCTAGAACTACGAATTTAGCACCAAATCAAATTAAATTCTCAAGAACACTTTAAAATTCCTATCTTCTCAACTGGACGTCCGAATCACGTCAAATCAACTTCGTTTCTAACCGAATTTCACAGACAAGTATTAAATATCATAATGAACCTATACCGGGCTCCGGATCCAAAATACGGACCCGATACTAAAAATGCCAAATATCAATCAATTCTTAAAAATAAATAATTTCCAAACTTTTAATTTTCATAAAAAATTCATAACTCAAGCTAGGGACCTCCAAATTCGATTCCGAGCATACGCCCAGGTCCCATAATTCAATACGGACGTACCGGGACCATCAAAGCACAGATCCGGGCCTGTTTACCAAAAATGTTGACTGAAGTCAACTAAAATCAACTTTTAAGTTAAAAATTCTTATCTTCATTAGTTTTCAACATAAAAGCTTTCCGGAAACCTGTCCAGACTGTGCACGCAAATTGAGGAGGGTAAAAATAAGATTTTTAAGGCTTAAGAGCGTAAATTCGAGTTCTAAAACATAAGATGACCTTTTGGGTCATCACACTCTCGGGCTCTCAACAATCATTAAATCAGCCCAAACAAAAATGATATGATGCATCAATAATGAACAATAAATACTAGGATAAAATAATCAAGTAAACTGTGACTGAATACAAAACAGCAATTAAGCAGATAGTTCAACATGTACACGAGCTTTGTGGGTCCCAACAGTACCGACATATAGCCTAAACATGGTTTATAACATGACTTACAGTCAAATTTCCACAACACATAGAGAGCACATAGCTAACAACAAGTTATTCAACTTTACAGTTTCCACGGGACGGACTAAGTCACAATACCCTCGTGCACGCCCACACGCCCGTGACCAATCATGTGTGTCACCTCCAAAATAATCACATGATACAAAGTCCAGGGTTTCATACCCTGAGGACCAGATTTATAGCTGTTACTTACCTAAACCGCGTAATTCTTTATTCCGCTATGCCCTTGCCACGTTAATTGGTCTCCAAAAGCCTCGTATCTAGCCACAATTAATTCGATTCAGTCAATACCAATTATTGTAATTAATTCCATAAGGAAATACAAATATTTTCAATAAAAATCCGAAAATAACTCAAACATCGCCCGTGGAGCCCACGTCTCGGAACCCAACAAAAGTTACAAAACCTGGAATCCCATTCAACCATGAGTCTAACCATACAAATTTTACCATAATCCGACATCAACTCGACCTCCAAATCATCGAATTTTATTTCCAAATCACTAAGTTCAAACCCCCGATTTACACCTCAAAAATATGCAATCTAGTCGGATTATTCAATGATAACTCAATATTATGGAGTAGAAATGATTACAAGGGACTTACCTCAAATTTTCCTCGAATTCTCTCTCAAAATCAACTCAAAAACCATGCTTGAAGGTCCAAAAAATGGCAAAACTCGGAACCCCTTCGAAATGTATATTGTCCAGGGATTCCGCACCTACGACTCACTTAGCCGCTTCTGCGGTCTCGCACGTTCGAGAATTCAACTGCTTTTGCGGTTTCGCCAAGCCTCCACTGGAGCCGCTTCTGCGAGCTAGGAGCCACTTCTGCGGAAAGCTCGCTTCTACGATGTCTGGTGTGCACGTGCGGCTTCGCACCTGCGATCAAACCTCCGCAAGTGCGAAAATGCGAGAAGCAAAAATTCCAGCAGTGATTTTAAGTCCGAATTTGATCCATTAACCATCCAATTCTCATCCGAGGCATCCCGAGACCTCAACCAAATATACCAACAAGTCCTAAAATATCATACTAACTTAGTTGAACCTTCAAATCACCTCAAACAACGCTAAAACCATGAATCATATCCCAATTCAAGCCCAATGAACTTTGAAATTTTCAGTTTCTACAAACAACGCCGAAACCTATCAAATCACGTTCGATTGACCTCAAATTTTGCACACAAGTCATAAATGACATATTAAAATTTTCAGAATCGGATTTCGACCCCAATATAAAAAAGTCAACCCCCTGATCAAACTTTTCAAAAATTCGACTTTCGCTATTTTAAGCCTAATTCCACTACGGACCTCCAGATAATTTTCCAGATACGCTCCTAAGTCCAAAATTACCATATGGAGTTATCGGAATCAACCAAATTCAAATCCGAGGTCGTTTACATATAAGTCCATATCCGGTTAACTTTTCTAACTTAAATTTTTAATTATGAGACTAAGTATCTCGTTTCACTCCCAATTCCTTTCGGACCCGAACCAACTAATCCGGTAAGTCATAAAATAACTATAAAGCATAAATTGAGCAGTAATTGGGAAAACAGGGTTATAATACTCGAAACAACCACCCGGGTCGTTACAATATGAAACCTTGGATTATATATTATGTGATCGGTTTTGAGGTAACATACATGCTAGGTGACGGGCGTGTGAGCATGCACCTTATAAATTGTGACTTGGTCAAATTCCATGAAATTGTATAGTTGAATAATCTGTTGTTATATGTATATTCTCCATGTAGTAGAGAAATTGAACCACAAATCATGTTTAGATTATATGTTGGCACTGTAGGGACCCATAGAGGTCGTGTACATGTTGAACTATCTGTTTAATTCTTGTTTGTACTCAGTTACAATTTACTTGTTTATTTTATCTAAATCTCTATTGTTCATCATTGATGCACCATATCATTGTTGTTTGGGTTGATAGAGCCTAAGAGACTAGAGGGATTTATGGCTGAGTGAGGCCGAGGGCCTGATTATGAGATATTATATTACAGCACGTGAGTTGTCCGTGCAACACGTGAGTTGTCCGTGTGGATTCATATATTATACTATAGCATATGAGTTGTTCGTGCAGCACGTGAGTTGTCCGTGCAACACGTGAGTTGTTCGTGTGGATTCATATATTATACTATAGCATATGAGTTGTTCGTGCAGCACGTGAGTTGTCCGTATAGATATATATATATATTATACTATGGCACGTGAGTTGTCCGTGTAGATCCATATATTATACTATAGCACGTGAGTTGTCCGTACATCATGTGAGTTGTCAGTGCGGATCCAGATATTATACTATAGCATGTGAGTTATTCGTGCATCATGTGAGTTATCTGTGCGGATCCAGATATTGATACTATCGCACGTGAGTTGTCCGTGCGGATTATAGCGCTTGGGGTGTAGGAGCCCCTCCGGAGTCTGTACACACCCCCAATGAGCGCAGGTACCTACTAAGTGCGATTGTTGAGTGTTGTGTGCTGAGTGAATGGAATGACTGAGTGACTGTGGTCCTGAGAGGATGCATTTGATTTCATTACTGTTGCACATCAAGTGTCATATATCATTGTTTTTATTTTTGGAAATTTCTAAGAGATATTATCTTATGATTCAGTTGAACTTGACATGAAATTACTGTTTTGACATTAAATGTTGAACTTGAAAGCATGCCTACCTTATTATGTTGGAAATTACTGTAATTGGACCCAGTTGTGAAGTTCGTCACTACTTTTAGTTTTTTATTTACTATTGTTACTTGGTGAGTTAGTTGTACTCTTACTACACCCTGCACCTTGTGTGCAGAGCCAGGTACTTCTGGACACAGCAGTTGCTAGTTCTTAGAGTTTATCTGTTGGAGATTATCGAGGTAGCTGCTTGGCGTCCGCAAACCTTGACTCTCTTTCCTTTCAGTTTTTGTACTGTTCTATATTTTCAGACAGTATTTTTAGTAGTCAGACTTTGTTATCATTTAGATGCTCATGTACGTAGTGACACCAGATTTTGGGAATGTATTTTATGTCAGTGATTTGTGAGATTTTCTGTGAAATTCAATAAAAAAAATTAAAGTTTATTGATTTGTCGGCTTGCCTAGTATTGAGATAGGCGCCATCACGACAGGTTAGAATTTTTGGGTCGTGACAGTAAGTATTTCATTGACATATATATCTTGTTTCCATTATTAAATTTATAATAATTTTCTATATATGAACATCCTAGCTAGTTGAAGTAGGTATGGTTGAAATTTAGGGATTTTAGTTTTTTAATGATACTTAATATAAAAATAAAAGAGAGAAGAATATGTTAATTTAGGTATGGTTGAAATTTTGGGTTAAACAAGAATCTGTTAAGAAATCCTAAATGTAATTTTGAATTTGTTAAGAATATGTTGAATTTTAAAATATTCAGTGTTAGAGTATTGCATATGTAAAAATATGAAGTTTGTGCGATTGTAAACTCATGCATTTTTAAGTATGTCGTTTGTATCAAGTTTGCAGCTCTCGTTTGTATTAATTGGAGTCAATTCATTATTCAGTCTTAGCAGTCTTTCTGATTTTTAGTGATATTATCTATAGTTCTAAACTTGAAAAACTAAAAGAGTGTTTTCAGCTTTTTGGTCGAATTTTACACTACTATGAACATGTCATTTCTTTTTATTTTATGTCTTTTTTTGCAGACCAAACAGTTACTACCTCTCACATGAATACAGTTGCAATGAAAGAATTATATTACACTCTGGCTAATGTTACTGAGCAGAAATGAAGGAAGCTGAAAGAAGAGAAAACAAAGATAGGAAATAAGAGAAAATAATTAGTGTTTGATTAACTTAATTATTTTTGAAATAAAAAAGGTGACAGGTTGGCATAAAGTAATTGAGAAATCAACGATAGGAAAAGAATGAAAACGAACTTTCACTTTCACTTCCAACGGTAATTATATTAACTAGTTATAGCTTAAAGCTTTGGTGTAAATTTTGTTGTACTAGGTTCATTGTTGCTTGTTAGTTTTATTATTAGAATGACATTAAATTTAGTTTTTTTTCAATTTGAACATTAAGATTAATTTGTAAATTTGAGAAATCATTAGTTAATTTGGATTATTTGAACATTAAGAAGCTATTCAAATTTAATTATTATAGTTAAAGACTTATATTTTTTAGAATAGGGATTAATGTGATATTTCGAGTGTTATTAAATATTAATTTAAAAAATAAGATATATCAATTAAAGTGCTTTGACACAATGATATGTATATATCTAAAACGAACCTTTGAAAGTGTATAACTTTGTAACTAGTTTAAATAAATCAAATTGTTTTAAATATTTCATTTCTAGATTTCTATTTGTGTAGATGGAATTTGTACATCTTAGATAGGAATCATAATAGGAATATAATAGGAATTATCCTAATCGTGCGAGGTTGAGGGATGAATTTATTGAAGGAGTTGTTGAATTTATTGCTAATGCCCAAATACTTGATGATTTTCTTATTGGAGGAAGGATTAGGTTCCCTTGTGTGAAATATAAGTGTGTTAAGTTATTGAAAACAGACGAAGTGAAAGTTCATCTCTACAAGAAAGGGTACACATGGGCAAGATGTTGTTTATCCCAAGTTTTCAGAGTGGTTTAAAGAATTTGTAAGTATTACTTAGTATTTAACATGATTTTTATTATATGTAAATAACTTATATGTATTTTTAAAATTCTAAATTATATTTAATTATATATATAGGTTCATGATGTCACGACCCAAACCGATGGGCCGCGACGAGCACTCGGTACCTTACTCAACCGAGTACCAACATAATGTATCTTTCTTATTACATCATCATAGGTAAGTGGGCCAGAAGGGGCGTCATGAGATAACCAGAGCAAACATGAGGGAATACCCGACATAGAACGAACCAACCTGATATAGAAACTCATACCTGTGACATACGTGTCTATAAGGCTAATGTGATCCATTATATACTTAAAATATAGGCCCACAAGGCCATACAAGTATTCGTATACATGACATTTATCTACAAGCCTCTAAGAGTACATACTTATCATAAAGGTTGGGACAGGTCCCCGCCATACCAAACAATACACGTCTAAATTATACTGACCAAACAAGCAACTCCGGAGCAAATGGAGCGCACCAACATCTTCCGCTGAGCTGATAGCCTACTTGGAGGACTCTCGACCTATCTATCGGGACCTGCGGGCATGAAACGCAGCGTCCCCAGGCAAAAGGGATGTCAGTACAAATAATGTACCGAGTATGTAAGGAATGAAAATCAGTAAATAATAGACATGAGAGAAACGTGGAGTAAAAGACTCAATATGTAAGCCTGAACAACTCTGTAAATCATTAATATTTACAATGTCATGCACATGCGTATAATGTCATACCATGCTTAGGTATATGCGTTCATAATATCATCAAACCTCTGAAGGCATCCCATCATATCATCTCGGCTACTGTGAGCAAATCATCAACGTATACCAGCTGATTAGGTGGTGGTGCGTATATAACGCCAAAACCTTTTCCCACATCCCATATACATATAATATACGCATATATAATTCCATCAGGTTATGGGTCAATGTATATGTATAAATTCATGAAATGCATAAGAAATATGTTAATAAGATTTCTCGGAATGTCATAAAATCAATATGCCTTTCGGATAAACTTTATCAAATAAGTATTTTTCTGAGACCCATGAACAGAAGATATAATAATAATTCACATGGGGAATCAAGAATATAGACACCCCTAGTACTTCTAAGAATAGAATCATTTATGAAAATTGTGCGTTTACTCATTTCGTTTGTATTGTATGGATCACGCCAAAAAAAATAAAGGATTGCCATGTTTATGATGAGTAAATTTAAGGTCTTTAGTAGATCATGTGTGTACTAAGATGTGTAAGCCTCTTGATAAGGAGCCTTAGGGCAATAATATCTATCCACCCCTATGGTGAAAGGCAATGAGAGATTCAGAAGATAGATACAAATTTCAACAAGCAAAAGAAGCAAGATGAAAAAGGGTACGAGGTACCAAACTAATGAAGATTATTGCAGGGGAATATAAGCCTTTTGAGTTAACTTCAACAATAACAGAGGTATGTACAATTGGCCACACCTACCTCATTTATTCCCTATGGGCACTAACAGAAGTAGTATAAGAGAAGGTATGATATCAGGATCTACCTAGGGTTAGGGTAACACAAAATGGTGGATGGATTGTTACGTTAGCTGACATTTCCGAAGGAGATTGTAAATGTGCTAATATATCTCCTTGTGATACACCCAGGTGGATCAGTCTAATCATTTTAGATATTCCCCGATGAGATGTGAGCCCTGGCTGCAGTATTACATAGAAGGTCAAGTTATCAGTGGTAGATTATAGATCAATATTGAGGTGAATCAAAAATGGATAGATAAAAGTTATAAAGTATGAGATGATATTAGGCCGTCATTCTTAAGATTATATCAGTAATGAAGAAGCATTAAAGGACTTAGATTTATGCATATAGGATAAGCAATGAGAGGAACCTGGAGTTTGGTAGCAAACCTCAGTAACGATAGATCAAAGTAAGAGTTATGGAAATAAAGTCATACGGATGGATAAACGGATATATGAAATAAGATATAGCAATATTCGTAAGTTCGACAAAGTACCGAGCGAAGAACTTCAGTATACCTATAGATGCCTAGAGGGCCATCTTGTCAAGCTCTGATACCACTTTTAACACACTTTATACACCTTACTATCATGGTCACGTGGTACCTTGTATGAGTACTAGTCCATAAATACCGGGTATTATAGCTCGGACCATATTTTATCCCAAATTGTCAAAATCTAAACGAAACTCATTTTCTTCGATTCGCTTACCCTCTCACCTTCACGAATTTACTTATCACTTGTTTGAAATAACATAATGCTTATAATCTCATTCCCGAACTTACGTCGATTAACTTACGATGAAACTTTATGTACGGAAACATGGGGTGTAACACATGATCCAGATAATGTCATTAATGACCCATTTTTACGTGGTATAGCTTGGGGACCTGACCCTAGAGTCAGAATGATGTCTAAATACTTGGTCAATGGGTACAAGTTTCATACAGAAGAATGGTCTAATGGATAGAAAACCAACAATAGTGGGGTGTGGGTGAAAGGTGATGGAGTATACGGTAGGTTGGCCGAAGAAAACGTTGGTACTTTTTCGATGCAAATTGTATGATCCAACACCGAATAGAGGTACAAAGGTGCACGCCCAGTACAAAATAGTTGAAATTAAACCCATGGGGCAGCATAGACTTTATGATCCCTTTATCATTGCACAAAAGGTAAAACAAGTGTATTATGCTCCTTATCCTTTGAGAAAGAATACATCTGCATGTACTTTTAGATATGTTAACATTAAGGGATATTTATTTATAATTAAAACCTTTAAAACTTTAAGATGTTTATTTATTATATATAGGTTAACTTTAATGTAGGTTTTTGCCATCCTTTCAGTCTACACATTTGGTTATGGATTCTATGAAGCCATTTTATCATGAGCCGTGGAATTCTTGGAGATAGATACCGTACAACATAAAAGAGCACATGTGGAATCAATTAAGGGTAAAAATTTCTTATATTTATTTAATAATTATCATCTTCATTTAGTGTTACTTTTTTATATTGCAGACAAAGTGTACATGGCATCCTCAGCATTAAAAAAAAAATATTTTCGAGAAGAAGGCTACTAAGCGGATTAAAGATACTTTGTTCACTGCTCGGAATTCTTGTAAAATTCATGGGTGGTTAAGAGAAGATGTTTGGGATAAAGTTCTTGAGAAATGGAATACCGCAGAATAGAAGAAGAAGAGTGAACAAGCAAAGGCAAACTTTGCCTCCAATAAAGGTGGCTCGTTGCACGCAGGAGGTTCGATTAGTTTTGCGGCCCATAAACTAAGATTGGTAATTATTATAAATGTTTTCTTAGTTTTACATATAGAATTTTATGATTGTAATGTCTAACTCATACTTTTTGTTGTGAAGGAAAAGGAAAGAGGGCGAGATATGAGTCACGCTGAGGTCTTCGAGGAGACGCATAAGAAAAAGAAGAAGGATGGTGCAAGAGAACACTGGGTGGAAACGCGTGCGTCAGACACATATGTAAAATACTAACTTTATAATTATTTATGATTTATTAATATTAGTTTGTTTATATAATAGTTATGTTTTCATTTCAGGAAGATTATCTCAAAAGGGTGGAAGAATGGCAACAAACGCAGCCTCCTTCAACTCAACCAACACCTAATGATATGGCTTCATTGTGGACAGAGGCAACAGGTGGAGTAAACAAAGGAAGAGTCTACGGACTTGGAGTACGTCGACCTACAGGTCATCCAAACCCACTCTTAGTCAATTCTTCTTCTTCTAAAAATCAAGAACATATGGAAGATATGAGAAAAAAAATTCGTGATATGTAGCAACAGTTGGACTCCCAATTCGGAATATTTATTAATATGCAAAAAATCATGAGAAAACATGGGCATGATCTATCTCATGATGAGGATGAACAAACTAAATCTGATGTGAAGTAGTTTAGGTGTGGTGTTTTGGTTGATTGGTAAACTTGATTGTGAGAGACAACTTTATGTTTTGTTTTTAAACTTGAATGTGGGCTACTATTTGGATGTTTTTGTGCCCAAAATTATTAGGCTTAATGGATTTGTTGGTTTAGATTATGTTAATGGTTGGTATTGTTGGTTTAGATTGTGTTAATGGTTGGTATTCTTAGTTTAGATTGTGTTAATGGTTGGCATTCTTGGTTTAGATGTTTGTTAATGGTTAGTATTATTGGTTTAGATGTTATATTTGTTGATTGGTTGTTGGCATTGTTGTATTGTAATAGTTTGACAGGTGGTGTAGCTCGAAATTGAGCAGAATTCTGCTCAGTTTTACAGAAAATTCCTACTTATTGCCTACGGAAACACTCTGACAGCTGCCCAGATTTTACCAAAACACCTAGATTTCCGACTGAATCGACCGGAAATTTAAAAACATTTAATATTTAATAGTTTTCGACGGATATCATCGGAAATTAAATAAATTTTATTTTTTAATTATTAATTTTCGACGGTTTCGGTCAAAAATTATATATTTTTATTATCTAATTTTAAATGAATAATTATTTTTATTTATATTATTATGACCGATTCGGTCGGTAACATTTCGACCATTTTTGTCGAAAATTTGAAAATATTTGGTCGTTTGACCTTTTTGAACATTCCGACTACTTTGGTCAGAAATCACTGACGAATTTAGTTGGAAATTATTTTCCGACCAACGTTTTTCTGACCGACCAATTTTGGTCGGAAATTCATGATTTCCGACCGTTTAGACGGTCGGATTTCCGACCAATATAGACATTAGATTGTTCCCGATAACGTTTCTTACGTAAAAGATTGTTCCTTGTAGTTGAATTGCAAGCACTAAAGCATGTGTCATGTACTACCTATTGTTGCCATAAATCTTGCCTTGACTTATTAGAAATATATAAAGTAAATTAACTATAAAAGAAAAAAAAACTCTTAACTTGTGTGTAGGGTTCATGTCGAAATATACAATTAGGATGTGGTACCATGAGTACAGTCAAACCTCTTTATAATAACCGTGTTAGTTCCAATATTTTTTGGAGGCTTAGCGAAGTGCTAATATAGAGGACAAATATTATAACATAACATAAGAAATTGATTCCGATAAAAACTTGACTTTTATAGTGAATGACTGATATATAGGGATGTTGTTATAGAGACGTTATCACAACGCAAAACACATTATAGGTCGTGATGGGCCCCAATATCGCCGTTAGGCAAGCGTGTAACGCTCCAGCCTATCATTTTGAGAATATTAGCCCTGATCCCCTATTGATTTCTCTATCTGTTATATTTTGTGGTTATGTGACTTGCTAGGGTGCTTCGTATCGGGTTCGGGAGAGTTTTAGAGTGGAATGGGACACATAGTCCCTAAATTAAAAGTTTAAGTTGTAGGAGTTGACCATAGTTTGACTTGTGTGAAGACGATTCTGGATTGGAGTGTTGGCGATTCTAATGGCTCTGTATGGTGATTTGAAGGTCCGTATGTCATTTAGGCGCTAATTGGAGAAATTTGGAAGATTTTGAAATGTTTGACCAGGAGTGGACTTTCTGATATCGGGTTCAAATTCCGATTCTGAAAGTTGGAGTAGGTCTGTCGTGTCATTTGTGACTTGTGTGCAAAATTTGAGGTCAGTCGGACGTGATATGATAGGTTTCGACATCCAATGTAGAAGTTAGAAGTTCAAACGTTCATTAGGCTTGAATCGATGCGTGATTCATGGTTTTAGTGTTGTTTGATGTGGTTTGAAGGCTCGACTAAGTTTGTATGATGTTTTGGGACTTGTTGGTATGTTTGGTTGAGGTCCCGAGGGCCTCGATTGATTTTCGGATGGTTAACAGATCAATTTTGGACTTAGAGGTTGGTTGAAGTTTTCTGATGTCTGTGTGTCTGGTTTCCTCTTTCGCGATCACAAAGAATGGTACGTGATCATGAAGGATTGTTGCTGGCAGGTGGTGATTTATTCTTCGCGTACGAGATATTAGACCCGCGTTCGTGTAGCTTTGAGAGTCTCACGTCATAGCGGACGCGAGAAGGTTCACACGTTCGCGTAGAGAAGTGGTCAGTTGGGGCATCAGGCTTTAAGCCTACACGATCGCGTAGTTGTGCACGCGTTCGCAAAGAGTCAGGTCGGGTAAGCATCGTGTTCGCAATTGTGTATTCACATTCACGTAGACTATTTTGGAGGCTATGATTATTTGTTCTTCGCGATCACGACGTAGGTTCCGCGATCGCAATGCATAGCGTCTGGGCAGAAACATAAATATTTCAAAACGAGGGTTTGAGTTCATTTTGACAATTTGATTTTGGGAGCTCGGTGGGAGGCGATTCTTGGAGATATTTTCAAGGGAGTGATTGGGGTAAGTGGTTCTTACTTAGTTTTGGTTAAATTCCATGTTTATATCTTTGATTTCATCATTTATTTAGTGATTTGGATTGAAAATTGGGGAAATGGAGGAAAGTCCTTAGATCGGATTTTGGGGATTTGATCGAGATTTTGATATCAGATTTGTGAAATTCTTGTATGATTGGACTAGATATCGAATGGGTGTTTAGATTTTATAATTTTGGTCGGGTTCCGAGACGTGGGCCATGGTCGACCTTTTGGAGCAATTTTTCCAATTCTTTCAAAAACCATTATTTCATTATTTAAACTAGCTTCCTATAGTTATATTTATAGTATGAAATTGTTTTGTCTAGATTCGAGTCATTCGGAGTTGAAAAATCAAGGGAAATGCCTTCTAATTGATTGATTGAGTGTGGTTTGAGGTAAGTGACTTGTCTAACCTTGTTGGGGGAGGGGGGGAGGGGAAATTCCCCTTAGGATATGGTATTTTGGTGATAATTTGTGATATGGGAAGGGCGTGTACGCAAGGTGACGAGTGTGTACATGGGCTAAATTTTGAAATTCCAGTTTTTGCTACGTAGTTTCCTTTTTATGCCTTAATTGAGTTACTGTAGCACGTTATAGTCATTATGTTTGTCCTAATTTCACATGTCTACTTGTCTTATTTCCTATATGCAACTTGTATCACATGTTTAGTTGAATTACTTGATTATCTTGATTTCCGTATTCATTACTTAACTGTGGTAATTCTTTACTTGAAATTGCTATCCTTGAAATATCATTTATTTAGTTGTTGTGTTTTGGGTTTCGTGTTATTGTTGAAGTAATTGTTTGGTTGTTTGCACGAGGTTTCTATCGTGCGGTTGTTATTGTTGCACGAGGTTTTTGTTGTGTCGTTGTGATTATTGATATGCACGCGGTGGTATAAGGTATGGGTGTTGAAACGCATTCGGTGAGATAAGGTGGGCTTGATACGCGTGGCTCGTAGGGGAACTACTAGAAGCCATACGGTGTGATAAGATGGGCTTAAACGCAGGATGCTACTTCGAGAAAATAATTTTTAAAAACTAAATATAAAGGCTCCCGCGGTGATATAAGAAAAGACTGTGATTTATTTTTACGATTTGGGACTACTAGGCGGTATCACGGGAGTGCCCTTGTTGATATTCTTTATTTGCTGTATTGTTTGGTTCTTGTTTTCCTTAACATGTAAAATTCTTATTTTCCTTTCGAGTTGTATTAGCTTTCCTTGATTCCATGTTGTTATTTCCCATAAAGTCTTTATTGTTTACTTCCCTTTCATCTTCATTATATCATATTATATCTGTCTTGTTTCTTATGATCTCCAGTAGGGCCTTGACCCGACCTCGTCACTACTCTGCCGAGGTTAGGCTTGGCACTTACTGGGTACCGTTGTGGTGTACTCATACTATGCTTCTGCACATGTTTTTGTGCAGATCCAGGTAAATCCTATAAGCCTCGATATTAGTGCACTGTGTTGCTACTTTAGAAACTTCAAGGTACACCTGCCCGTGTCCGCAGGCCTTGGAGTCCCCATCTACCTTGTTTTCCTTATTTCCTTATGTTTTTGAGAGACAGTGATGTATAGAATTTTTCAGCATTGAATCTAGAGCTTGTGACTTATAACTCACCGGGTTTTGGAAAATTGTTCGTATTGAGCTTATAGTCTATTGATGAAGTTGTTGAAGTTTTCAAATTTTAAGTTTTTATTTGATGTTTCCGCATATTGTGAGGCTTACCTAGTCATAGAGACTAGGTGCCGCCATAACATGCTACAGAGGGGATTTGGGGTCGTGACAAATTGGAATCAAAGATCGAGGTTCATAGGTGTTATGAGTCACAAGCAGGTTTAGAAAAGTCTCGCGGATCGGTACAGAGACGTATGTACTTATCTTCGGGAGGCTATGGAACTCTTAGGACCTCAGATTCTAAATTTCTGTCTTTCTATTCTCCCACAGATCTTGAAGACACGTACAGCTGGATCAGATGACCAGGCACCCGCGCCCCCAGCTAGAGCCACGAAAGGCCGGGGTCAGGGTAGAGGCCGAGGACGTCCACGTGATGCAGCCAGAGCATGCGCACGAGCTACTACAGAGGATCCACCAGTAGGTCTAGTTGGAGGGCAGGCACCTGAGACGCCTTTTACTGCACCAGCTCTCCAGGAGACTTTCGCTAAGTTTTTAAGCATGTTCGGCACTTTAGCTCAGGAAAGCTTGATTCAGCTTGCTCCTGCTACATCTCAAGTCGGGGTAGGAGCACAAACTCTTGTCGCCCGTAACCCAGAGCAGCAGGTCTTGGTTGACCAGGTCCTAGAGGTCATACTAGTGTAGCCAGTAGCCCCAGTTCAGCCTGAGGTTAGGGCATTAGCTTCTGAGGAGGAGCATGTCAAGCTCGAGAGGTACAAGAAGTACCACCCTCCTACTTTCAGTGACTTGGCGTGAGAGGATGCCCAGGGTTTTCTTGAGGAGTTCCACTATAACCTCCGTATTATGGGTATTGTAGAGTCTAGTAGGGTTTCTTTCACTATGTTTCAGCTTAAGGGATTGGCTTATCAGTGGTGGCGACCATATGAGTTGGGTAGTCCAGCCAAGGAAACTTCACTCACTTGAACTCAGTTCTCGGATATGTTCTTGAGGGAGTATGTTCCCCATAGTCTCAAAGATGCATGGCGCACAAAGTTTGAGCAGTTGCGCTAGGGTTCTATGACCGTGTCGGTGTATGCGGTCCGGTTTAGTGATTTGGCTAGGCATGCACTAGCCTTGGTTACTACCATTATAGAGCGGGTCCGTCGATTTATCGAGGGGCTCAACCCCAGTATCTGATTTAGCATGGCCTGGGAGTTGGAGATGGACATCGCATACCAGCAGGTAGTGGGGATATCTAAGATATTGGAGGGTATGTTGACTCGGGAGAGAGAGGACAGGGAGGCTAAGAGGTCTCGAGAGTCTGGAACATATGGTGGTACCCGTGCCACAGCTGCAGCTCATCATGGTAGGTCTATGTGAGTCGCCCTGTTCATTCCGCACTTTCATCTTCTAGCGGTATTCTGGCCACTCCTAGGCCTCAGGCTCCCTATTATACACTGCCATTATCTAGTGCACCTACTGCACGGGGTGCTTTCAGGAGTCATTCTAGCCGATCATGCTCGAACTAGCCTCAGCAGCCACGTCCTCCAAATGCTTTCTTTGATTATGGTGACACTCGTCATATGATGAGGGATTGTCCTAGACTCAGGAGGGGTGCACATCCACACACTACTCAGGCTCCGTGTATTCCACCTGGCCCCCAGGCTTCAGTCCATGGTCTCCGCACTAGCTACCACCCCACCTGCACATCCAAATAGAGATGGAGGTCGGGAAGGTAGAGGTCGCCCTAAAGGGGGGGGGGCTAGGCTAGATATAATGCTCTTCCTGCTAGGACAGAGGCAGTTGCATCCGAATCTGTCATCACAAGTATTGTTCTGGTCTGTCATGGAGATGCATCAGTCTTATTTGACCCAGGATCCACTTATTCATATGTGTCATCTTAATTTCCTCCATATTTGGTATCCCATGATTCTTTCAGTTCGCATGTCTATGTGTCTACACATGTAGAGGATTCTATTGTTGTTGACCGTGCGTATCAGTCTTGTTTAGTTGTTATCAGTGGTTGTGAGACCAGAGCCAATTTATTGTTGCTCAATATGGTAGACTTTGATATTATTTTGGGCATGGACTGGTTGTCACCCTATCATGCTATCCTTGATTGTCACGCCAAGACGGTGATGTTGGCTGTACCAGGTCTGTCGCGGTTAGATTGGAGAAGTACTTTAGATTATGTTCCTAGCATGGTTATTTCATTTCTAAAGGCTCAACGGATGGTTGAGAAGGGTGTGATGCATATCTGGCATATGTGAGAGATGTCAGTGTTGATACTCTTACCGTCGAGTCAGTTCCTATAGTGAGGGATTATCCAAATGTATTCCTGGTGGATCTTCCGGGTATGCCGCCCGACAGAAATATCGACTTTTGTATCAATTTGTTACCGGACACTCAGCCCATTTCTATTCCACCCTATCGTATGGCCCCAGCAGAGTTGAAAGAGTTAAAGGAACAGTTGCAAAAGTATGTTGATAAGGGCCTCATTCTGTCACGACCCAAACCGATGGGCCGCGACGGGCACCCGGTACCTTACTCAACCGAGTACCAACGTAACGTATCTTCCTTATTACATCATCATAAGCATGATGCCAAAAATTGAGTTCCTCTAACTCAACTCTTCCACAACTATATTTCTTACCAACCGTTTTTCTGGATGTATGCATCGTTGTATTATGAATAAGATAGAGTTTAGGAAATTGCGTTCTTACAACTGAGCTCTACCACACGATCTAGAGTTAGAAGAAAGAGTGACAGTCTTAAATGCCATGTAGCCTCCTGCTTATACGTGTGGTTCACGACACACCTATAAACAAGATTCTACTAGACATGACTTGTAGACTGCATAGGACAGAACTGCTCTGATACCACTTTTGTCACGACCCAAACCGATGGGCCGCGAAGGACACCTGGTACCTTACTCAACCAAGTACCAACGTACCATATCTTCCTTATTACATCATCATATACACATGACATACGGGACTAATAGGCCAACATCATTATTTATAAACTCAAAACATTGGCCGACAAGGCCGTACAATCTTTCAAGCACACGATATATGTCTACAAGCCTCTAAGAGTACATAAATGTCATAAAGGTCAAGACAGGGCCCCGCCATACTAATCAGTACATGTCCTAATTATATTGACCATATAAGCAACACCAGAACAAATGAAGTATACCAACATCTTCCGCTGAGCTAATCGCCTATTGGAGGACTCTCGACCTATCTATCGAGACCTGTGGGCATGAAACGTAGTATCCCCAGTAAAAAAAGACGTCAGTACAAGTAATGTACCGAGTATGTAAAGAATGAAAATCAGTAAATAATAGACATGAGAGAAATATGGAGTAAATGACTCGACATGTACGTCTACATAACTATGTGAATCATTTCATTTTTATAACGTCATGCATATGCATATAAATGTCATATCATGCATAGGTATATGTGTTCATAACATCATCAAGCCTCTGAGGGCATCCTATCATATTATTTCAGCCACTATGGGCAAATCATCAACGTTTACCAGCTGATCAGGTGGTGGTCCGTATATAACACTATAACCTTTTTCCAAATCCCATATACATATAATATACGCGTATATAGCACCATCTGGTCATGGGTCAATGTAAATGTATAAATACATGAAATGCATAAGAAATACGTTAATACAATTTTCTCATAATGTAATAAAAATAATATGCCTGTCGGATAAATTTTATCAAATACGTATTTTTCTAAGACCCATGAACAAAATATATAATAATAATTCACATGGGGAATCAAGAATATAGACACCCCTAATATTTCTTTGAATAGAGTTGTTTATGAAAACTGTGCGTTTGCTCGTTTCTTTCAGTATCATTTGGGTCATGCAAAAAAGAAAGAAGGGATAGCCTTAACATACCTGGAGTAGGAAAAACTCCGTATGTTATTCTTGGAAAAGGTTGCACCGTACTCCTTTAGAACCACAAAATGTTACGGTGCTAAGGTTCTAATAATTCTTGTTGGAATCGTTTGTTTTCAAGAAGTCTTGTTGAAAACTGGAAAGAATTGCTAACGTTCTGTAGTTTCCTTGTATCCAAATATGAGAAATGAAGTGTTTTGTATATAACACACTACCTTTATAAGTTTTTGTATGAAATCACGTAAAACAGTTTGCTGAAGCAACATAAGTGCTCAATTACAAGATATAAGAAATCTCTTACCTTAAAGACATGTGGGCCCCACTTTGGTGGTTTATTTAATACAAATATTTTCCTACACATGCCACCTATTTGTCAAGACCAATGAGTCACAATGACTTAACTCCTTAATGCCACGTTCTTGGCTTAATAATCTTATCTAATAGCTTAATTAAGCTTATCTACATTTTTCTTAATTAAGTTATTGGATAAGATTATTAAGCGAAGAACGTGGCAGTAAGGAGTTAAGTCATGGGTTACTTCAGTGTTCATGGGTTACTTCAGTGTCGTAGCGCCTGGTATTCGAACATTGGCTCTTGGCATTTTCTCCAGCACTCTCGGACTAATCATCTTACTGCAACAAAGCAAGCTTAGGAATGAATTTAATAGAAATTATGGTCTCTATCCACTTGGAAGATTATTCTTGCTTCTGTCATTAGTCAATTTTGGAATGAAGTTGTTCTATCTGCCGTATCATTTTTGAACTGAAAACCTTCCTCTGTCATCTTTGATCTGTCTCTTTTTGAGAGAAGATTTTCTACCCCGCCTGCCTATGAAGTGTAGTCGGTGAATCTCTATGTATATCGATATGTATAGTGGGATTGATTTAAATAAAGAGTATGTTATTATTTTAGATTTAAACAATTTGATGAATTACTCGTAAAGGATTGGGGCTATTTATCCAGAAAGACGAGATGGAATTGCTATTGAGTCTTTGAAGCTGACTACGCTCGAGCAGAGCTCAGACCCGGAGGTGGTGGCTGAACTAGCCGCAGAGTTCAGGAGCGAGCAAGACTATCTTGGTGAATGCAATAAGAACCAGTTGCTCTCTGCAGCAGAGTGTTTTGCCCATGCTGCTATAGCAGCTGCGCGATGTTGCACCTTAGCGCATTCGTTTTCTTGCTCGTTAGCACCCCATACCCCTATTATATATATTATAGTCATAAAGGAACTAAAGGAAATTTGACAATCAAATTTAAAATATTAACATTTATATTGGTGGAAAAAGAAAAGGAAAATCAATGTTCAAAACATAAAATAAAGACGTACCTGGTGCAATATAACCCAATATTGCTAAGGTTTTAGTGTATAAATCACTCTCATCATCACCAATCAGTTTTGAAATATCAAAGTCGCTAAGGTAGGAAACCATATTGCCATCCAGCAACATGTTACTAGGCTTTAGATCACAGTGAATCACAGGCGATGAGCACTCATGGTGGAGATATTCCAATGCACATGCCACATCTATCATTATGTTCAATCTCTTCATGAAGTCTAAGAATTAGTTGTGTGAATACAACAACTTATCGAGGCTTCCATTGAGCATGCACTCGAGTACTAAAGCCTTAAAATCAAGGTTGGAACAACTAGTGATAACTTTCGTGAGATTCCTATGGCGGAGGTGCACAAAACTTCACATTTTGTATCAAAACTCTTGAATGCCGCTTTGAACACCTTAACTGCAATATGAGTAGACAGAGCCAAAACTCCCAATACAAATTAGGTTACTTTCGCTAAGCGCATCTGTTTCTTGGAGCAGTTCATAATATGAAATTCTTCCTCTTGTTGCAATAGACGATGAATCAGCTTGTTGATGAGCTCTTTTACCTTTTCTATACCTTATCTATACAAGCACAAAGGGGATAGGAACAATTAACAATGCAATTCCTAGTAGAAGAAATAGAAGGAGCATTCTGTTCCTATTTGATCTATGCTTTAAAGAAGTAGGGCATTGCGGGATACTAAATCTTGGAGAACCACATAATCCTTCATTAAAGAGAAAAAACTGACTTGAGAGATTCTTCAAAGGACCACCTGAGGGGATTTCACCTACAACTTTTTGATAAAAGCATTGAAATACTTCAGGTATTGAAGCTTCTCCAAAGATTTGGGAATGGTTCATGATTTATTATTATAAGAAAGATCTAGGAATTCCAAACATTGCTCATTGAGTCAGGTATAGATCCTAGCAACTTGTTGTCTCTCAAAGAAAGGATCACCAGATTTTGCAAGACTCCAATTTTTCTAAGAATGCTATTTGAAAATTGATTAATTGACAAATCTATCTGTGTAGAAGCCTTTAGATTCCCAATTTCTGGAGGTAAAGAACCATCCAAGTTGTTTGACGATAAGTCAAGAACCATTAGATCCTTAAGGTTCCCTAAGTTTGCTGGTATATTGGAACTCAATTTATTGGAACCAAGATGTATCTCCCTAAGGGAAGTGATTGTTCCCTAAACAATTAGGAAGAGATCCGGAAAGGTGATTTTGACTCAAGTATATACTACCCAATCGCGACAATTTACAGAAGTTATCACTAATAAATTCTATAAGGTGGTTTTCATTCAAGAACAAGCATTGAAGGTTTCTCAAGTTGCCAATTGATATGAGAATTGATCCAACCAAGTCATTTCTATAAATATCAAAGTCAAATAAGCTTTTTAAGTTTCAAACTTCATTTGGAATTCTTCCTTTGATTTTTTAATTAGCAGCGTAAAAGTTTGTAAGAGATGTGGAAAGATTCCTTCCAGAAACTGGCTTTCCATTTAGATGGTTCAAATCTAGAGAAAGAAATGTTTAATCTCTGCATTTTGTTAAGGAAGTCAATAAGCGTAATGAGGAGTCGCTCGTCAAATTATTTCCTACCAAGTTTAGGACTTGTAGATGAGTCAAATATCCACGAGAGGTGGGAATCAAGCCATTGAGTTTGTTGCTAGCAAGCTCTAAAATAGTAAGTTTTGAACAATTGGAGGTTGAATGAGGAATAGTCCCAACAAGATTGGTCAAACCATTTAGATAAAGACTTTCAATATTGGGTAAGATCGAAACTAGGTTTTATGGGAGGGTTCCTGATAGATTGTTGGCTGAACGATCAACCGATCTCAAGCATGATATGTTGAAGAACCCAATTTGAAGTGAGCCACTAAAATTATTAGAGTCAAGAGAAAATTCCTCCAAGTCAAATGAGATTGCTTATCTCTTTGGGTATTTCACTTGGCAACATATGAAGAAAGAAGGATTATTACTAACAAGTTTACTAGTTTAAGTTGTTCTTTTTCCTACCACTTTGAATACGTACCAGTAAACATATTATCACTAAGTTGTATAACCTACATCTTGGTTAAGTTGCCAATTTCTTGTGATAAGGATCCATTGAGATTGTTCTCCCGAGTACCAAAAGTTGCAATGAGGAGATATTGAATATGGAGATCGAGACATATCCAATTATATGGTTTTTAGCCATGTCTAACTCCACCAAATTAACAAGATTTTCGATTTCTTGTGGAATTATCCATGCAATTCATGTTCAATAAGTATTTGTGGAAGTAATTAGATAAAATATAACTAGCATTCAACAGATAAAGACATACCTATGAAATGGTTATATCCTGAATACAATGTCTCCAAGTTACCCAATCTTCCAATATCACTATGTATTGGTCCATCAAACACATTTGCTGGTAAAGACAATATTTGAAGTTCTGAACAATTTGACAAGCTTGTAGGAATTTGACCAGGATGCTTGTTCAAAGATAAATAAAGCTCTTTGAGTAATAAAAAATATTGCATAAACATCGAAAGAGTTCTTGATAAGCTATTGTTTCAAAATGCAATCACTTCAAAGTTTAAAAATGTTGAAAACTAAAAATAGTATAGAACATGTAAGCCGATTATCTTCTATGGACAACTCATTCGGGTTGTGAAGATTGCCAATCCCTTTTGGGATGTTTCCTTGATGAAAATTTTGAGAGTTTTATAGTCTCCAAACTTGAGGCATTCGAGAGCGACACAGGGGTAGAGCAAGTGAATTTGTTTCCAAACAAATTTAAATATCTCAGGTTTCAAGATTTCCAATCTCTTTAGGGATATAACCATCTATGAAATTGAAATCTAAATTCCAAGTTTTGAGTTTGGAAATATTAGAAAATGATTAGGGGATGGAACCAGTTAAACTATTATTCCTAGAACTTGAAGTCGGTGTAAAAACCAAAACCAGGCAGGAACCTCCCTGCTGAAGTTGTTGAAACTTAAATTAATCAACTTCAGTCGATGCAAATGTGCCATTTCTTGAGGAAATGTTTCAAATAAATTGTTTATTCCCAAGTCAAGGGAAACAAGAAATGTGAGTTTTCCAAAATCTTATGGAATCCTTCTGGTAAGAGCCCTGTTGGAAATAAGTGAAAATAGTCTAAAATATTTTGGAATTTCTGTGATGACCCGATAAGTCATTTTGAGTTTTAGCGTCCATTTCTGTTTTTTTAAACCTCGAATAGCTCCGTTTAACCTTTCTCGATTTGTATGCGATAGTCCGTATCTTTTTTCCTAAAATTGTTTATTTGAAAAATTGAAGAAAATGTGAAATTTAGCCTTAAAATGATTTGAGTTGACTACGGTCAATATTTTATGTAAACGTAACCGGATCTGTATTTTGGCTGTCCCTATGGGTCTGTATCATGATTTAGGAGTTGGACATGTGCACGAAATCAAATTGGGAAGTCCCTAACTTGATTTAATGCGATTTGTTGAAAACTAGTAATTTGAAGGCTTAAAGAATTCGAGGGCTAGGGTGAGTTTTGGACACGTTTAAGAGAGTTTTGGTGTTGCGGGTGTGATTTGGTGTGCATATCTCACAAATGTGAGATTACAAGTCGCATTTGCGACGTAGGGACTAGTGCGTTATAGTCTTATTTGCGAACACTTTGTTCGCAATTGCGAAGGTGGCCTGAGGATCAGCAAAGATCGCATTTACGATCTTTTGATCGCTTTTGCGAAGTTCCAATGTTCACATTTGCGAGTTAGTCATCGCAACTGCGAAGATAATAGAGATGTGGGGAGTTTTCTTTTGTGATAACTTCTTCGCATTTGTGAATCCTATGTCGCATTTGCGACATCTGCGATTGGACAAAAAAGAGGGACGGGATATTAAGCCTCATTTTCATATTTTGGAATCTAGGCTTGCTAAGAGGAAAGTTTGAAGAGGGAATTTCATCTACAAACTTTGGGTGAGTGATTCTAATCCATTTCTAATCATATTCCATCAAGTTATTATAGAGTTTAACATCAAAATCTTGTAAATCAAAGAGAAAATTTGTGAAACCTTGTCAAGTTTTTGAAAAATAAAAAATTGAGTTTTGAGAGTCGATTTGGACTCAAATTTTGAAACTAATCATATATATGAACTCGTGGGATAATGGGTAGTCAGAAACTACCATTGGACGTGAGGTTTGACCGGGAAGACCCAGGTTGACTTTTGTTGTGTTTTGGGAAAAGTATAAAGATCTTAGATTTACCTCTACGGCATGTCGTGTGAAGTGTTCATGGATCATCAGAGTCTACAATATTTGTTCTAGCAAAAGGATCTCAACTTCAGGCAGATGAGATGGTTGGAGCTATTGAAAGACTATGATATCACCATTTTGTATCGTCATGTGAAGGCTAATGTTGTGGCCGATGCCTTAAGTAGGACGGTTGTGAGTATAAGTAGCCTTGCGTATATTCTAGTTAGGTAGAGGCTATAGCATCAGACATTCAGGATTTGGCTAATCAGTTCGTGAGGTTAAATGTTTAGGAGCCCAGTCATTTTCTAGCTTGCATGGTCTCTCGGTCTTCTTTGTATGAGCGCATCAGAGAATGTTAGTATGACGACCCCCATTTTCTTGTCCTTAAGAACACGGTGTAGCATGATGGTTCCAAGCAGGTTACTATCGGAGTTGACGGGGTGTTGTGGATGCATGGTCGTATTTGTGTGCCCAATGTGGATGGGCTTCATGAGTTGATTCTTGAGTAGGCCCACAGTTCGAGGTATTCCATTCGTCCGGGTGCTGCCAATATGTATCAGGATTTGCGGTAGCATTATTGGTGGAGGAGAATGAAGAAGGATATAGTTTCATGTGTAGCTCGGTGTCTGAATTGTGAGCAAGTAATATAGGAGCATCAGAGGCCTGGTGGTTTTCTTTAGAGGCTTGAAATTCCTGAGTGGAAGTGGAAGCGTATTACCATGGATTTCGTTATTGGTCTCCCACAAATTCAGAAGAAATTCGACACAGTATGGGTCATTGTGGACAGGTTGACCAAGTCGGCACATTTCATTCCAGTAGCAGTTAACTATTCTTCAGAGCAGTTGGCTAGGATCTATATCTGCAAGATCATCCGTCTTCGTGGTGTGCAGGTGTCCATCATTTCTAATCGACGTACGCAGTTCAACACGCACTTTTGGATGGCCCTACATCGTGAGTTAGGCACATAGATTGAGTTGATACAACATTTCATCCCCAGAAGTAGGGACAATCCGTGCGCATCATTCAAATATTGGAGGATATGCTTCACGCTTGCCTTATAGATTTTGGGGGTTCTTGGGATCAGTTCTTGCCCTTACGGAGTTTGCCTTCAATAACAGCTACCAATGGAGTATTCAGATGGCTCCCTAGATTTTGGGGGTTGTTGGGTACCGATTGGTTCAGGATGCCTTGGAAAAAGTCAAGATGATTCAGGATCGACTTCGTACAACTTAGTCTAGGCAGAAGAGTTATGCCAATTGTAGAGTTTGTGATGTCTCATTCATGGTTGCAGAGAGGGGTTTACTCCGGGTTTCACCCATGAAGTGTGTGATGTGGTTCGGAAGGAAGGGCAAATTAAGCCTTAGGTATATCAGACCTTTTGCGATTCATGAGAGAGTGGGTGAGGTGGCCTACAGGTTTGCATTGACACCTAGTTTATCAGCAGTCTATCCGGTGTTCCATGTGTCCATGCTCCGAAAGTATCAGGGTGATCCGTCTCATGTGTTAGATTTCACCTCAATCCAATTGGATAAGGATTTGAATTATGAGGTGGAGTCGGTGTCCATTCTAACCCGACAAGTCGGGAGTTTGAGATCTAAGACTTATCCTTCAATTTGAGTGCAGTTGATATGTTAGCCGATCGAGGCAGCCACGTGGGAGTCTGAGTCCGACATGCCGAGTAGATACCCACACCTTTTCACCAGTTCATGTACCTTTTTATGTCCGTTCGAGGACGAACGTCCATTTTAGAGGCGGAGAATGTGATGACCCGATAGGTCATTATGAGTTTTATCCTTTATTTTTTGTTCCGAGACCTCGAATAGCTCCGTTTATAATTCCTCAATTTACATGTGCAGTCAGTGTCTTTTTTCGAAAAATATTTATGTGTAAAATTAAAGAAAATGTGAAATTTAGCCTTAAAATGATTTGAGTTGACTATGATCAACATTTTGTGCAAACGGATCCGTATCCATATTTTGTCAGTCCCGGTGGGTCCGTATCCTAATTTGGGACTTGGGCGTATTCCCAGAATCGAATTCGGAAGTCGTTAAATTGATTTAACGTGATTTATTGGAAACTAGTAATTTGAAGGCTTAAAGAATTCCCAAGTTTGATCGTAAGTTGACTTTATTGCTACCGGGTTCGTATTTCTGTTCCAGAAGTTGGAATAGGTTCGTTTAAATATTTATGACTTGACTGCAAAGTTTGGTGCAAAACGGAGTTGATTTGACATGATTCAGACGTCCAGTTGTAAATTTGCATATTTTAGAGTTTCTTTGAAAACTTCATACATTTTGATGTCTGATTCGTAGTGCTAGGCGTTATTTTGGTATTTTAATCGTGGGAGCAAGTTCGTATGATTTTAGACTTGTGTTGGTGTTGTTTTGGAGCCCTGAGGGCTCGGGTGAGTTTCAGACGCGTTTCGGGGAGTTTGGGAGTGTTTTGGTGTTGCTGGTGTGATTTGGTGTGCAGGTCTCGCAAATGCGAGATTAGAAGTCACATTTGCGACTTATGGCCTAGTCTCTTATAGTCGCATATGCGAACATTTGGTTCGCAATTGCGAAGATGTCCTGGGATAAGCAAAGATTGCATTTGCGATCATTTGATCGCTTTTGCAAATTTCCAATGTTCGCATTTGCGAATTAGTCATCGCAATTACGATGACAACAGAGATGTGGGAAGTGCGCTTTTGCAATGACTTCTTCACATTTGCGGGGTTCACATTTGCGAATCCCAGGTCGCATTTGCGACATCTGCAACTGGACAAAAAGCCGAGGGATGGGATTTTTAGCCTTATTTTCATATTTTGGAACCTTAAGCTCGGTCGGAGGCGATTTTGAAGAGGGGATTTCATATACAAACTTTGGGTGAGTGATTCTATTCCATTTCTAATCATATTCCATCTTGTTATCTTATATTTTAACATCAGAATTATGTGAATGAAACTAATCACATATATTAAATCGTGGGGTCATGGATAGTCAGAATATTCAATTGGTCCCGGGATTTGACCGGGCGAGCCTCGGGTTGACTTTTATTTACTTTTTGGGAAAAGTGTAAAATCTTAGCTTTAATTATTGTAATTGATGTCCCTAGCATTGTTCGTTGATATTAAGTCATTTTTGTTAGATTCGATTGGTTTGGAGGCAAGTTTTAGAGGAAAAGCTTCGGTTAAGTTTTGAGTTGATTCCAAAGCGAGGTAAGTGTTGGTAATTAGGAACCCTTGAACTATATGTTATGTGGAATAAGGGAGGATTATTATATTAATTATAATGATATGGTGGGATCGGGTTGCGTGCAACAATGGTTATGTGCGTAATACTTGATATTGATAAATTATGACATGCTGAAATAAGGGAGGATTATGACATTGATTATAACGATATTGTGGGATCCGGTTGCGCACTGCAACAGTCTTTATATGTGATTCTTGATATTGATAAATGATACCATGGTGAAATAAGGGAGGATTGTGCGTGTACGGTAGGATCGGGTAGCCCGCCGCAATGGATTGTATATGATGTTTAGTTATTGTGTTGGTTTCTAGTATTGTTAAATGAAACTATGAGATCAATTATTCTGGGTTCTCCGACTGCGAGGATTGAGTTCTTTTTCATAAATTGACTACCTTACTTTCATTTCCTTTTTTCCTTGCCTGTTATTATTATTATTATTATGGTGCGTACAGGTTATTATAAGTGGTCCTCCTTAACCCCGTCACTACTTCGTCGAGGTTATGCTCGGCACTTACAGAGTACATGGAGTTGGTTGTACTCATACTACGCTCTGCAGTTCTTGTGCAGATTTCGGAGTGGGTCCTATCGGCGTCCAGTAGATTCACTAGGATCCAGTTCTTAACGGAGACTTGAGGTACGACTGCATAGCGTTCGCAGCCCTGAAGTTCTCTTCCACATTACCTTAGCTCTTTATTTCGATTCAGACAATTATGCTTTTATTTAGACTATTATATGTAGTACTCTAGACTTTCGGTATTTGTGACACCAGTTCTGGGATTGTATTTGGATATTACCGTTTATTAGTTTATTTACTATATTTTAGTTTATTCACCTTATTTGTTTTCATTTATCTTGAATTTTTAAAAATGGATAATAACTATATCTTATGTTGGCTTGCCTAGCAAATAAAAATTTAGGCACCATTACAGTCCCGAGGATGGGAATTCCGGGTCGTAATAATTTCAAAGAAAGAAGAGCTAATTGATCAGTGGTATTGTTGGTATGAGCCATGGCTGAAGTAGCCATAACATAGTGAAGCAACAAGAGTGTTCTGAGAAAAAAGGTGAATGTTTTCTCCATAATTGCATAAAATAGTAGGAAATGGTATGGCTATTAACAATATGGTTTGAGACTTTAAATAGCCATGAGCTCTTGCTTTTTGGTCTTCATGATATTTTTTTATAGTAAATATACCACTAGGCAGGCTGCCTAGTGGCTAATCTATATATAAAAATCCCAAAATATGGGTCCAAAATATGGCTAATCTATATATGTCCAAACCAATATAAAAGATGGAAAATACTACTAGATAATACTTTGAATAAGATAGATAAAAGTAATGAGCTAGCTATTATAAAGTAGCAGGATGTATGCTTCCATACCAAGAACTGCAAGTGAATCCAAAGGCCAAGGGCAAAACCAAGTAGCACCTCTAATGCTCACACCAGGCACCAGGGTATGTATTCCATAGGATACGATTCCAATAGACAAGGCTAATGTGGATTCCAAACAAGTACACCATTGTATTGATCTATCCAGAACTCCCAAGCAAATGTGTTGATCCAGCTTGAACTCTTCCATTTTGATCTCCATCTCCAAACAAAGTAGACTCCAGTAGCTGCGCTTATAACTTTATGGAACGCCAACTACTTGCTTATCAAAGAGAGGTTGTATGCTACCTTCTCATCTCCAGGCTGAGTGTGAAAGCACACTAATACAACTGGAAAATGATAGCACAATACAAAACATGATAGAGAGAGTAGAAGCAACAGTTGGTCTAGTGGCTTATCTAAATTCATTGCACAGTCAAGTGTAGGTATGCGCTGTCTAAACTCAATCACGAAAGGCAACTAGTGTTCAGTAGTATCATCATATAAGAAGTTGTACCAAACCTTAGTAAGAAGTAGTGTAACACCTTGTAAGCTTGTGTTAGATATTATGTGATGCCTGCTTGCCTTACCAGTTCTGACTTCTGCCAAACCACCCCCAGGCAGAGCATGATAATATGCTAATACCACTGGGAATCAATCTAACAACACCAAGAAATAAACAACACAAAAGCATGAGGCCAGATCATACAATGCATTATTAGTTGTGATCATCAATCAGGTTCTTTTCTCTTGGCAATCCTAGCCCTAAGGTTAGGTACTTGTGATTTGTCCATGTTGATCAAAGTTTTTCCTTCAACTGGCAATTATTGAAATGACTAAAATGTGAGTGTACCTGCAAAAGCAAAAACTAGGTTAGGTAAGAAATCAGCAACAGTGTTGCCTTCCCTAAGTACATGCTGCTAGATCACATTGTAGTTGCTCTCTATCTCTTTACTCTTCCTCACTTCAGCCCCTATACACCATGGAGTTTCCCATTACCCATCAATTATCTTCCTCGTCAGTGGATGTAGCTGCCTTTCAACATAATATTCCAACCCCTCCACAAGTGCCCTTGCTTTTGCCACTATATTAGTTGCCTCCCCTATCTCTCTTGCCTTAGCAAACACCAAATCACCAACATGTTCTCGTACACAAAAGCCATATTATCTTGGTCCAGGATTGCTTCTAGATGCACCATCGGTGTTACATTTGAACCACCCTTCATAATGAAGCTGCCATGTCACTCTATTGGTCATAACATATGGCTTTTAACACTCAAAGAATCTGATCATTTCTGGTCATAGAAGAGGAATGCTTGACAGCCATGGATACCTCACTCTTGCTAGATAATGTAGAGTCTTTTTTACCTCATGGCTCACCCTATTGCAAGGCACTACACCTCCATTTTTTATTGTATTTCTTCTCTTCCAAAGTTCCCATGTAATCATTGGTAGAGCTGCCTGAAATAATGGCTTGCGTTTATGATAGCATTGTGCATTTCACCATGCTCTTATTACTAGATGAACCTGCACCAAATTTACTACCAATCACGCTGCCTGAAGGAAGGTCTTCCATACCCTTGTTGCAGTTTCACTAGTTAAGAATAAATGTTGAGATGAGTATTCTTGTGGTTGTAAGCAGCACCAGCACTTAGACACTACCATGTATCCATTTATCATCCACAAGTCATCAGTAGGAATCTTCCCTTTCCACAATCTCCATAGAAAGAAGGAGATTTTAAAGGGTAAGACTTTAATTCATAGTTTGTTATATTCAGGATTAGTAGGTGCCCTTTGCCTCAGAATCTTCCAAGCACTACTAATAGAAAACTTTCCTGAAGGAGTAGGAATCCATTTAGGAGTATCCTAATAGTCATCCGTATTGTCAAATTGCACTTCCTGTCTAATATGGTCAGCAATGTCCATAGGAAAAGACTGCTCTAGTAGTTGATCATTCCAACCCTCATCATCCCTTAAGTCAGCCACTTCTTGCAATTCTTCATTGATTGGAAACTCATGATGTACCACATGAAACAAGGCTCCTAATATAGTCCAGATCTCATGCCACACAAGTTGACCCCTTATTTATTTCCCATAAAATTTTATGTTCTATTTCTTCCCTTGCTTCCAGCATCTTCCTCCATACATGTGATCCTTCCCTAAATTGAACCACTGTAGGCAGTTTTTTCTTGCAATATTTTTCCACATAAAGTTTGACCATAGTGACTTGGAATTTCTAAACTTCTACCACAACTTAGCAAACTATTCTTTAGAGACATCAACCAGTGATTTAAAACCTACTCCCCCTTCCTCCTTCAGTAGGCATAGATTTTTGCCATTTTGTCGAGTGTCTTCTTCTGCCTTCTTCCTTGTTACTCTAGAAAAAACTTAGCAAAGATTTTATGTAGATGTTCGAGTGCATTATCATATGGAAGAAGTACAGACATGATGTGTGAAGTCATGATTTGTAGGACACTAGAGATCAAAGTAGCTTTTCCCTCATATGACAGTAGATTCCCCTTCCAAGAATGTAGTTTTTCCTTCACCTTCTTTATCAAATCATTGTAGTGATCCTTCCTTCTTGTATAAAATATTTGGCAGCCAATATAAGTGAATGGAAACTCACCCCTTGAAAATCCAGTGATAGCCCCCCACAGAATTAAACAATGTTCCAACCACATTAGAATGCATATAAAAAGAACTTTTTGCCTTGTTGATCATTTGGCCAGAAGTGTGCTCAAACTTGGACGAGACTTATATAATCTTCTCTAATGAGTATGGATCAGCACAAGAAAATATTATGGTATCATCAACATATGCTAAGTGGTTAAGAGGATCAGTTCACTTAGGCATGCCAAATCCCTTAAATTTCTTATCATCAAACAATTTATTTATTGATATAGATAGTATCTCAACTGATAGTATGAATAAAGTTGGTGACAATGGATCTCCTTGTTTGATTCCCCCTGTAGAATGAAAAAAGCTTGTAGCTTGCCCATTTATCAACACTAAATCCAGTTATTAGCTATTAGATTCCATACCATGTTGATGAAACATTCAGCAAAGCCCATCCTCATTAACACATGAATCAAATATTTCCAAGATACCCTATCATATGCCTTTGCCATGTCCATCTTGATCACCGCATTAGCAGGTTCACCTATCAGTCTTATATCAGTGATAATCTCCTGTGTTAGCAAGATGTTTTCAAAGATACTTCTTTCCTTGACAAAACCTGATGGATTAGGGGAGATCAAAGATGGCATAATCTTCTCCAATATATCATACACCACCCTAGAGAACACTTTGTTGACAAAATTACTCAAGGTTATTGGCCTAAGATCAGAGAAGGTTAGTACCCTAGGCTTTTTAGGAAGCAGTACAAGATTTGTGTGTGTAATAGATTTTGGCAAGGATCCTCCCTCATAGAAAACCTACACCATGTTGTAGATGTCATCTCTTATAATGTCCGAGCACTCCTGAAAGAACATGCTTGTGAAACCATCAAGACCACTAGCACTCTCACCACTTAAAGCAAACACTGCCCATTTAACCTCTTCTTTAGTAGGCATTCTGCAAAGCTTCACATTCTGCTCATTAGATACCATAGTAGGGACATTGTTGAGAAGTTCAAAAGATGTAGGATCTGCATCTTTTATGAATTGCTTCTGAAAGAAATCTACCGTAGCCTCAGCAATGGGATCTTTTCTTTCATGACAAGCTCGAAACACACACTTAAATTATGCTTGCTAATCAAATATTGTATAGTATTATATCGTATCCACAAGGATTAGATTTAAATAGTATTCTTATAGTTTCTAGCTTGATCGCTATACAAAAGAATCAACAATTGAAGCTTATATGATGTCTACCTAAAATTAACTAAGAATCTAGAGCTATTGACTAATGACAATCGAAACAAAGAGAATCAAAGAAGTTATCAATGGGAGACGATAGGTTTTTGATAAGATAGATGTAAGATAATTGTTTGGGATATAACTCTAGATAATTTACTTCTAATTTTTAAGTGAGTCTCTCTAATTCACTCAATTATCAGTTCAAACGTTCAGCAAAACTAATCTCTCGATTAAGTCTTAACCTCACGAGATGAACCAATTTAAGCACATGAAGATATGCAAGAATGCGTGGTGGATTGGTCTTTAGGAAAACCTCTTTTGATTATTCTCCTTACTAGGTTTAATCAATAATTAAACTAGCCTCTTTAGATTACTAAGAGAAATTAATGAACACAACCAACAAGATAATGCAAAGATATCACAAGTTATGCCTCTCTCAATTACATGAACAACTGAATATAGATGCAACAATTAAATCATCCAAAAATGCTTCAATACATAAAACTAGAGTTATAATCCACAAACAATCATCAATACACCAAATCCATCAAGCCCTAAAGAGAACTACTTCATAGATATGGAGCAATTCGTCACAAATAAAGTTAAAATAATGGGAAACATAAATTCTATCCAAACTTATATCTTGAGTGAGAAAGGAATGATGAAATCCTTATGCTCGTGTTTTTCCAAATCCTCCTTAGCCTCCTAAGGTCAAATATGTGTCAAAAGTCCAAACAATAATATTTTTTCATGTATTTATACCAAGTAGGGTTGGGCCCAGACAGAATCACCTTCTCTTAGACAAAATAGTAAAATTACTATGTAAAAAATACACAGGTGCGCATGGGACGTCGCGCCATGTGGGGCATTAGTAGAGAAATCTAGAGAGTTGGTTCTGAAAGGCAGCAGATAATTGCACAGCCGCGGCACCTCACATGCCGCGACAATGAGGATCTCTTAGAGTATAGATTGTTTGTGCATTTTGATGTCCAGACTTGGTCCTCGACCCCCGAACACGATCCCTGCTTAATCCCTTGGTCCTTTACTTAGACTATAAAGCTCCAAATAGCTCGAATTCTTTTCATAATATCTACATAGCTCGGCATCATACCTACAAGGTATAAAACACATAATTAGTGCAAAATACTACCAATTAAAGCTCAAACATAAATAAAGTGCAGTGAATTAGAGTGCAATAAGCGATTAAAATACGTAATTATAGCCTCCCATCATATCAATCAAAACACCATCACTATTCTGAATTCTCTTCAGTTGCAGCTTCTGCCTTTTACCATTGACATGATTATGAAAAAATATGGAATTCCTATCTCCCTCATCAAACCATGCCATACCTTCTTTTTGCTTCCAATATTGCTCTTCAATACTAGAATATTTCTTCAATTCTGCTTGAGCCTTTGGAGGAACAATTTTATTTTCAATGGTTGGTTCTTCCTCAAACAATATTTCTTTCACTCTAACTATATCTTCTCTGATTGTAAGCTGCTTGAAAATGCCACCATATGTCACCTTGCTCCGTGTTGATAAAGCAATCTTCACCCTCTTCAATTTTTGTTTAAACATAAAGAAAGTATCCCCTATGAAATCTGCCACCCATGTTTGCCTCACCACCTCCTTAAATGTTTCATGCTTTGTCTAGAAATTCAAAAAACTTGAATGGCTTGACAAATTGAGATGCTTGTTCATTACAACTCAGAAAAAGAGGGGCATGATCAGATCCTGTTCTAATTAGATGTTCCACTTCAATTGTAGGAAACACGCTTGAAATGAAATGTTCACTAAGATCCTGTCTAACCTTTTGAAGATTCATTCAGCATTTGGCCTCCCATTCCACCAAGTGAAATTACTGCCCTTATACCCTAGATCAAACAGTCCACTTGAGTTCACACAAAAAGCAAGCTCATCAAACTCAGGAGGATATACTGGTAGTCCACCAATCTTCTCATCTTCATGTATAACTACATTAAAATCACCACCTACTAGTTGTGGTATATCTGTATCACTTGCCAAGTAGTATATGTTATACCTCAATTCCAGTCTCTCTAAGGCAGAACACTTGGCATAAACAACCGTACACATGATGTACTGGCCAATGTCCTAATGATACATTTTTATTGTGATTTTTTGTTAAGTTTCCATTACTAATTCCCACACTACTGTAGCATCTATAAATAACAAAATCTTCCCATTGATGTATGATTAAGCATCTTCCATGTTGAGCCTTCTCCTATGCCTCTGAATATGCCTTGAATTCTGAAAGGGTTCCATAAGAGCAATGACAAAGAAACCATGTTCCCTTTGCACGTTGACCACCCTATGAAAGGCCTGTTGTGTATTTACAGACCTTATATTCCATATCAATGCGTTGATCATCATCTAGTTTATGACGCTGCCCTCTTGGGAACAATTCTTATAGGTTGTAGAGCTTCCGTATTCTGTTACTTCTTGCCTTTCCTCAAACTCCTACCTTTAGCTCTAGGTGATAAGTCAACTTCCTTGGCAATTTCCTTAACGTTGCCTACAGTAGATTCATCATCTACTTCTTCCTCTAATTGTATCTGATCCAACATGACATTATGCATGTCCAGTGGTGAGACATTATGTGTGACAATGTCATGTAATACATGGATTGGATTCTTCAATGGTACATTGAGTTGGATTTGTAAAGGCTGCCCAGTTCTTGAAGCACAAGTCATAGGAAGTGACTCCATGCCTCCTGCTGCCTTCGGAACCAACTCTTGCCCCATCTGACCTTTACTTTTAGCCTCTACTATTTGTTTATTCTACTCCTTATCTCCAATAGCCTCCTGAATGGCCTTGAATTGAAGTTCATACACATACCTTATACTAGGGTTCACTGTAGCCCCAGGTGCAGAAATCATTGTTCCATTGAGATCAGGCGCCTTAGCTGTAACTGTTTGATCCCTGACACCACTATATCATCTAAGACCTTTGTAGGAGTGTTGTCAATATGTCCAACCCCTTCTCTACTCATCGCATGATCATCAACTTTTGAAGAAACATGGCTAGGTAACCTACGGTTAACTGTTCCATTGCTTAGCTAATTCCCTGCAACTTCCCTACCAGTATTATCTTTAATTGTAGGTTCCTTAGGCGACCCATTACCCTCCCCAAAAGTACATATTGCATGTTGCGTCATTGGTGCTTGTAGATCATCAATCCTAAATTCCTGCACATTAGATTTACTATAGATTTTTCTTCAATACCACCTTGTTCCTTTGCTCTTTGGCTGCCAGCTATGGCTATGTTGTTGGCATTCCCATTATCATCATTGTTGGTCTCCAGCTCATCTACTTCCTCCCCCATGATCTTCTTCTATAACTTTACGATGGAATTCCTTTACATGAATAGTTCGTAGTTACATTAACGTCTTCACGAGCTACCCCAAACCTTCTAGTAACCCAATCAACTTTCCTTTCCCTTCTTATATCATATCCTTTACTAGTATCATTAGGTTTAGGAGTTGATATAGCTGCTTCCTTTTGAATCCCTTCTCCAGTAGGATTAGTAACTCCTTCCTTTGCCGCTACACTAATCCCAGTTTTCTTAGGATTAGAGCTGGAATCTTCAGCATGCTTCAACTACTCCTTATCATGTGCATTCTTGGAACCATTAAGAAATTGATTATTCCCCCTTTTCCTTGGACTTATCATCACATTTTCTATCAGTAATTCTCAATGTTGGTTGTTCAATTTCTTCAACCTTTAATGCATCGAATTTGTTCTTGGTTGCTACTGCCTCAACTTTGTTCTTCCCCTTCACATTGTCAGCTTCCTTCTCCTTTGTACTATCAATTATATGTCCTTAATTATATCGTTGGTATTTGTTCTTTATTGCTTGCATCAACTTCTGTTTAGGCTGATTTGCATCTGGGTTTCCAAAACTTTACCACTTGCAAGAACCTTGCTTGAGGCAGCTGCAGTGCCAACCATCCTTTATCCTTATTTTGATCAACAACATTCTCTCCATACTCTTGTGTAATTCTGGATGAATCACCCAACACTCAGCTTTATTATGCCCTTGTTTCTTGCAAGTCTTGCAATATTTTGGCAAATAATCATATTTAATCTTAATCCACTTATGCTCCTCCGGCCCAGGTTCATCTTCCTCTTCTACTATCTTAATTCTTTGAGGGAATTTTGCAAGTAATTTCACCTCCACTTTTACTTTTCACAACTAGGTCTGTGGCCAAATCAACATGAAGTGGATTACCTACTGCCCTTGCCAAAGAAAAATCAAATTCCTTACCAAAAACGTTGGGAGGCAGTTCTGGGAATCTAATCCAAGCTATCTTCATATGGCTTTCACAAAGGATTCCACTTGGTGCAATGCAACCGCCACATATCTCCTTGAGGCTTAAGGTAAAAAAGCAGGTTATGAGAGTAAATGCACGTAATCTTCTATCAAAGACAATCTGATCGATATGTGATTATCCTCAATAAGACCAAAAGAACAATATCCTTTAAGCTCACATTGAATTGGAATCACTTTGTGCAATTCCTTAATCACTGGCTTTCCATACGAAAATTTTCCCAACACTGCTAGTTGCAAACCTTGTTTCATGATTGATTGCTTAACTTCTGACGTCTTCCATCTAATTATACGCTCTCCATATAAAACTTCAACAGGTTTTAACGACACGAGGGGTAGGGTTTGCACGGCACGAAGCGTCGAGCAGAATCGCCTTTCCAGTCGCTAGAGCTTCTCTCTCCTCACGCGTCAGGTTTAGGGTTTATCTTCATGATATATGTTTTTTAGCAATGCACTAGGAAAGTGCCTAGGGCTAGATTTAATATATATCTAAATTAAAATACAAAACAAGGAAGTGTAGTATCTTACAAAGAGTAAAGGATAACGTTTGATGATTACATAGCCCCTAATACCAAGATTGAGCGAGAGATACTCAAAACTGGTAGTACATTTTGAACTAATAAAAGACTGGCAAAGAGATCAACTAGTGTGGTAATACTCATGAGTACAAACTAGCTCTATGTTTTCAATGGACTCATATACTATCCACACTGCCCAGCAAAGCAAACTGGGAAGTATTCCTCGCTTAGTGTTAGGCCATTGTTGCTCCAGCATTAGCCATAGTTGTAGTGGTGAGTAGCTCCAAGAACCTCAATCAATATGTCCTCCATGTTGTATAAAAGTAGTACACCAACATAGTAACAAACCTGGCATCATGTGGTCACATGCACATGAATAAATTTGCATGACAATCCTGATACGTGTAGTAATTGTCCTCCAAATTATGGAGCTTATCATTGCTTGTAAGCTTGACGTCCCATCATATACAGTATTGTGTGATATCCCCAAGTGGTATTTCTCCCCTGGAGGGTCCAATGTTCCCACATTTTGAATCAAAAAAGAGTGTCCTAGTTTGAACCACATGATCATTGTATGTTTGGTGTAGAAATCGTTTGATCTCCAGCAGTACTCATATGAAAACTCTGTATGGAATCCTTTATGGGATATAGGATTAATGAATTGCATTGAGTTTATAGTCAGAAATGCAACCATTGATCCTATTTTTGGGTGCCAAGAGTCCAACTCTCTCATTAATGTCTTGAATAATCTTGTAGGCAGTGATCTCATGTAACTCCAGTATTTTGTATCCCTTATATGCCGCTTCATCTTAAATCTATTGGTATCAAGTTAGGGACTATTCCACTATGGTGAAATATGTCAATAGAAAACCTTCGAGAATTAAAGGTCTATTTGACAGTTTTAGGCCCTAGTACACTCAAGATCCTCATTGCTTCCATGCTTGTGCCTACTACCAATACTCCTTCAAGGGAATGAGAACTAAGTGCTAATACAACCCATTGAATTTTTATCTAATGGTAAGGCATGGATACAGTAACATCTCCTGCAAAACAGAAAACAAAGTTAGTAAACAATCTTCATCACCATGCTCTCCTCCTCTAGGATTTAAGAATGATGATCAAGTGTATTTACTCCAATTGTCTCCAGCCTCCTACTCCACCTTGTTACCTCCTCTCCTCCTAACGTCTTGCAACTCTTATCCTTACATATGGACATTATAGTTTGTCATTATTCACTATCCGCCTCCTTTGTATATCTAACTCCCAAAAATAGTGTGCCTCAATAGGTCCAACATCTAATGAAAATTTTTTCAGATGATCATCCAACCTATTTCCCTCCCTTAAAGTTTGAGACATAGTTACATTGCATCCTGCCATGAGCTCTTTAATTTCTTCCACATAAACTGCCATAAACCAAGGAACACTCCACTCTCTATTCACAATATTTTTTATCAACATTGAATCTGTGTGCAACTCAATAAGAATGATATCATGCTCAAACACAGTATCTCAAAGCTTCAAGCATAGCCCTTGACACAACTTCTGAATTGGTTCCCTCTTGTACCTCATTTCCATAAGCATACAAGACATCTCCTTCCTCATTTCACAGTACAAAGCTAATAGAACTCCTACCAGGATTACCTCTAGAAGCCTCATCTGTATTCACGTTAACCTATCCTAGACTAGGACATTCCCATATCACCTTAGTGATCTTCAACTTAGGCATGTAGTTTTCTAGCATGTCAATCTGATCCGGCCATTTATAGGGAATAATTTAGCCCAGACTTTCTGGATTTGATCAGTGATTGAAGAGTCGAGGAAATCTGGTATATTACTCTACTTACAGTGATTGTGTCTTCATACTTATAGTTGCTTCGTCTCTTCCATACCTCCCAAACAAAATTGGACGGTAAAGCCTGCATTATAAGTTACAATCGAGGAATAACTTTGGCCGTCCAACATTTAACTACTGCCTGATGAAATGTGATTCCCTCCATAGCTATTCCTGGATGATTCAAAAAGTACGACCATACTTTTTTACCAGCATATGAAGTGAAGAACAGATGTTGTGTGGTTTCCTCCATTAGATTGGTACAACACCAATATCTAGATGCCATTAGATACCCTAGCCTCTTAAAAGGTCATCAAGAGGTAGCTTGTTTCTCCATACTTTCCACATTAAAAAGGATATTTTAAATGGAAATCCCTTTATCCACATCTTCATATATGCATTGCAACGATACTTCCTTTTTCTTAGGTACTCCCAAGCTGATTTAACACTAAATTCTCTACTAGTTTCGAGCATCTAGCATGGTTTGTCCAGTGCATCTTGCACCCCTGGTGGTTTAATGTTTTTTCAGTATATGAAGTGCAAATTCCTCTGGTAATATTTCCCTAATCTTCTCCTCATCCCACTGCCCATCAATCACCACATCATATAAGTTTTGAATAGACACATCACACATAAAGACTGGTGGAGTAACAAAATAAAGGCCACCCAATCCTGTCCAATTTTCAAACCAAAACAATGAAGATCCCATTTTTGGATACCACAATATTTGATATTCAAAGCTCCATACATTCTAGCATTTTTCTCCAAACGCGTGACCCATCTCTCTAAGGTACTACCATCGGATTAAGCTTTTTACAATATTTTGGCTCATGAAATAACTCCACAAACTAGGCTTGGTTCTAAGGTTCCACCATAATTTTCAAAATAATACCTTTGATACATCATGTAAGGATCGAAACCCTACTCCTCCTTCCTCACAAGGCAAACATAATGTTTCCCAAGAAGCCCAGTGCGTACTTGTGCTACTAACAGTATTAATCCAAAAACAATAAGCAAAATTCTTATGTAATGTATTTATCACATAATGAGGAGGATTCACAATTGATAGAAGGTGAATTGGCATACTTTGAAGAACATGAGAAATTAACGCAGCCCTACCCCCAATGGAGAATAACTTACCCTTCCTAGCTTGTAACTTACCCATTACTTTAGTTATTAGACCTTGGTAATACTCCATAATAAAATATTGGGTACCCAAAGTAAGTGATTGAAAATTCATGCTTGGAAATACATGTGATCATTTCTACTTTGTTCACGACATGTGAATTAGTAGAATGATGCATGTAGATGGCACACTTTGCTTTATTAATCAACTGGCCCAATACTACTTCATATGCCGTCAAAACTTCCATCACCAATTGTAGAGAGGTTGCATTTGAGGATAAAAATATGATTGTATCGTCTGCATACGTTGGATGATTGATATTAGGACTCCACTTAGGTAAATGAAATCTACAGAAGAATAAATTCATATGCAGCGAATTTAAACCTCTTGACAATGCCTCAACTACCATAATGAATAAAGTTGGATACAAAGGATTCCCTTATTTCACCCCTCTCGTCGATTTGAAGAAATCATAAGGTTTCCCATTCAGCAGCATAAAGTACCAATTATTTGACACAATGCCATAATTATGACAATGAATCTCTTATGAAATCCCATTTTTCTCAATACCTTAGTCAAACACAACCAAGATAGATGATCATAGGCTTTTGAAAGTCCTTATTTCTCACGTATCTTCATTCTCTATGTCCATACGTACCTTATTTGGCAAGTCAGCTAAAAGATCAACAAGCACCATAATTGTTGCACAACTAGGTCGAGTTTTATTTATAGTAGCCATATGAAGATGCAAAGTCTTCCCCATAGTTGAAGCTTAAGAAAACAAACACTCCTTGACAAAACAGGTAGGTAATAAACCTAGAAACGATATCCATACCATCGCCATTGGAGTTTCTTTCCTGTTCTTGAATTTTGCATCACAAATAAGAGGTCGCAATTGATATTCATATCCATCCTTGGCTTTGAGATAATAAGCATTTTTCGACGTAAAATTAATAAAATTTTCCTACAAAAATCAATCTAATTAATACATGTCGATCCCTAAGGAAACCAACACTACATTCTCCCTTGATTCCACATTGACTTGGGATAATTTTACGAAGCTCCTGAAGCTTTGGCCAACCATACAACAATTTACCAATAATTGTATATTGTAAACCTTCAATTATATTCGTGCGATAAAACTCAATTTCTGTCAATTTGACGAAAGGTTCTCCATGTAAAATTGTAGCTCGTCGCAACTGTATAGGCTCGACAGTAGGTTTTGAAATAGAGTTTGACTACATGCGACTGTTTTGGAAGGCTGGTTTTAATATGTTGCTATAATCTAAGGACTGGGAATTGGTTTTTGTGGTAGTATTTGGTGTGGCGAGGGTGGGAGGAGGCTGACAAACCAGAAAAGAGAGTTGGCCGCTGGCCGAAGCGGCCATGAGAGCTCTTACAATAGAAATCGCCTGAAAATCGCCCTTGGAGTCGCCAGAGCCTCTCTCTCCTCACGCGTGGGCTTTTTGTTTTTTTAAATCAATCCACTAGGCAATGTGACTAGGGCTGGTTTTTATATATATCTAATAGCGAAAAACAAATGTCAGGAGGTCTTACAAAATGAAAAAAGTAAACTTTGACATTTACATAAACCCTATTGTCAGAATTTAGCATGATAATCAATAATGATAGTACATGATGTATTCTAATTAAAATAAGAAATTTCACTTTAAAAACTAGCCAAGTTAATCCCTCGTACTTGAAGCCCATGTATATTCTTCTATTGTTGCGCAAATGGCCATTTTCTCTTTGCAGAAATAGATTCAAGTACAATACCTCCCAATGTATATCCAGTAGCCTCATTACCAGGTCTTTAGTTTCATCTTCCCAGCATATATAGTCCAGCAATTCGATAGAATATGGATTACTCCTCAGTACTCCAGTAGAAACTACCTTGCTATATATTTGGTGCCTTGTCTCATCTTCGGGTGAATTGTTGCATTTGATAATCTAGTAACACCCAAGTAGTCCTTTCTTTTTAATGTATATAATACAGCGCTATACTTGCATTATCATATAGTAACCCAAAACCACATGTATACCTATAGTTGGTACTGTCCAGCATTTGTGCACGAAGGTGATTGTGCACTGTTTAGTGTGGTATACGTGTGACCTCCAGTAGTTGTTTCCAAACTCCATAGCATGGTATTCATCTTGTAGTGTAGGAAACATGGATTGCATTGGGTTGTCATTCCACAATGCATCCATTGATCCCTTATTTGTATGCCAAAACTACATACCTCTCATGGTTGTTACTGTGGAACTTCTGGGGTGTGTATCTCCATTGCGTGTAATGTCATCAGCTATCATTGGTAAACTAATAATGCTAATAGCTTGAGATTTCACCCCTCGTTGACCATACCTTTTGATCTGCAGTACAAACTCCCTAAAGACCTTTACAAGACTATAATTCCTTAGCCTTTTCCTTTTATCCTTCAATTCCATGCTTGTGCTTACCATAACATCTCCTTCAAGGGAATGAGCACTAAGGGCTAATACCTCCCATTGAATTCGTAGTATATGGAAAGGCATGGACACATTAACTTCTCCTGCAAAAAATAAAGCAAGGTTAGTAGAAAAAATGATCACCATGTTCTCCTCCTTAAGGATTTTTACATGATGATCCCGTGGGTTTTCCAGTCCCCTACTAGACCTTTCCTCCTCCCTCCTTAATTCTTGGCCACTTTTACCCTTAATTAAGGACATTGCAATTTATCTTCATTCAGAATCCTTCTTCATTGTATGCCCAGCTGCCAGAATCCATGACACTCAATATTGCTAAAATCAAGAGCATAGTTTGCAAGGTGATCAGCCAATTTATTCCCCTCCCTATATATGTGTGACAGCTTGTTACTACACCCTTCCAGTAATCTCATAATCTCCTCCACGTGATCGAAAATACACCAAGGTGGCTTCCATATACCATCAATTATATTCTTCAGTAGCATCGAGTCTATTTGGATCCACACCTTGTTATAATATTGTAATCTGTAGTATCTCAATGCCTCCAAAATTGCTAGTACTTCTGCTTCAGTATTTTTAGCCTCATGAATCTCCCCGCCAAATGCATATAACACATCTCCAGTCTCATCCCTTAGACAAAATCCAATTGCACTCCTTCCAGGGTTCCCTTTAGATGCTCCATCAGTATTAATTTTGATCCACCCTTCCATTGGTAATTCCCAAGTAACTTTCTCATATTTCAAGCATGGAGTATAGTTTTTCATCATAGCTAATAATTCCTGCCACTTATGAGGAATATTATGCAAACCTGGCTTTCTTACTTGTACCAGAACTTGTAGTATGGAAGAGACTTGCTAGATCACTCTACTAGTTGAAACTCCCTCCCTATACTTAAAGTTATTCCTTCTCTTCCATATTTACCATACAATACAAGAAGGCAATGCTTGCATAATAGGTTTAAGTCTAGGACATATCTGGGTAGTCCAACATTTAGTGATTGCATGGTGCATTATTAACCCCTCCATAGCTATACCTGCCCTCGATAGGAAGCACTTCCAAACACTGTTAGCAGCATGAGACGTGAATAACAAATGTTTTAGAGTTTCTTCCTTAGGTTGATCACAACACCAACATCTTGAAGGCATGAAATATCCCAGTCTTCACATGAAATCATCTAGAGATAGTTTTGCTTTCCAAACCTTCCACATGAAGAATGAGATTTTGAAAGGTAATCCCTTCACCCAGATCATCTTGTAAGCTATTCTTGGTTCATCTCTCCTGCTCAGATAATCCCAAGCAGTTTTCACACTAAAATGACCTCGAGTTTCTTGCATCCAAAAAGGCACGTCTAAAATATGTTGCATAGTAGGGGGCTTTAATTTCCCCATAATATGTAATGCATATTCCTCATGTAAAATCTTCAGTAAACTATCCACATTCCATACATCCTCCCCCACCACATCATAGACATTATGGATTGATTCATCTATCCCAAAATCATAAGAAACAAGGAAGTGCAAAGCTCTTAAGCTCGTCCAATTATCAAACCAAAAGAGAGAAGATCCCATTTCTGGATGCCAAGTAATTTGTTGTTCAATCAAATCCCTGCATTCCAACATCTTTCTCCATATATGTGACCCTTCCCTCCATGGAACGATTACTGCATTTAGTTTTTACAATACTTCTGTCTCATAAAGGAACTGCAAAGACTTGGCTTTGTTCGAACATTATGCCACAATTTGCAGAATAGAGGTTTAGATACATCATGCAAGGATATAAAACAAATTCCAACCTCTTCACATGGCATACATAAGGTATTCCAAGATTCCCAATGTCTGCTACTGCCACCAATAGAGCTACTCCAAAGGAATTGAGCAAATATCTTATGCAACTTGTTTATAACATAGTTAGGAGGATTCACAGTTGAAAGTAGGTGAATGTCCATGCTCTGAAAAACATGAGAGATCAACACTGTCCTACCACCTATAGATAGCAACTTACCCTTTCATGATTGCAATTTATCCAGTACCTTAGAAAATAGACCTTGGTAGTACTCCATCCTTCTCCTAGAGTAGAAGATAGGGCAAGCTAGGTAAGTGAATGGAAAATCCTGCCTTCCAATTCCAGTGATCCTTTCCACCATTGTAACCACCTCCATGCTAGTAGAATGGTGCATATAGATAGCAGATTTAATCTTGTTCACCAACTGGCCGGATGCAACTTCACATGCACTCAAAAACTTCATCACTAATTGTAGAGAAATAACATCTGAAGAAGAGAAAATAATGGTGTCATCTGCATATGCTAAGTGATTGATTTTAGGACTCAACTTAGGCTAACCAAATTCAAAGCATTTAAACCCCTTGACAAAGCCTCAACAACTAGAATGAATAGAGTAGGTGATAATGGATTCCCTACACTTCTAGTAGATTTGAAAAAATCATGAGGTTGCCCATTTATGAGCACTGAGTACCAATTGTTTGAAATAATTCCATACATCAACCCTATGAATCTCTTACAAAACCCCATCTTCCTTAACATCATAGTCAAAAATAACCAAGAAATCCTATCATAAGCTTTTGTCACGTTGAGCTTAATTACTACATTAGGGCCAGCTATTGTTTTGAACCTAATGTCAGTAATAATCTCCTGAGTAAGAAGCACATCTTTAGCAATGCTCCTCACTTTCAGAAATACATCTTGCTCGTCAGAAATAAGATTAGGAAGTAGCCCCACTAACCTCTCATGAATCACTATTGAGATGATTTTGTTGTTAAAATTGATTAGGCTTATAGGCCTCATATCCGATAATGTTGTCACCTTCTTCTTCTTAGGTAGAAGAACCAGATTTGTGTGTTACACATTTTGGTAACTCTTGGCCAATAAAAATGCTCTAACCATATCAAATATGGCATCCCCAATAATTTCCCAACAAGAATGCTAAAAGCTTCGTGTGAATCCAGGACCTCCTGCACTCTCTCCATTTAGGCCAAAAATAACTTTATTGACCTCTTCTTTTGTGGGTTGTTTGATCAAATCTGTATTCTGATCAATATCAATCATACTAGTCACATGGTCTATGATGCCAAATATTGTAGGAACTATTGTTTCACTAAACTGGTCCTTGAAGAATTTAACAGCTTCCCCAGCCATCTCTTCATCCTCTTCTATCCAGTTACCAAAACTGATTTGGATCCTCATGAACTCCAATATCTTCCTTCGACCATTGACTTGCACATGAAATAACTTAGTGTTCCTATCACCATCCTTACACCAAGCCATACCTGATTTTTATTTCCAAAATTCTTCCTCCAGTGCCAAGTATCTAATTAGTTCTGCCTGAACCTTTCGTAACCTCTCACTATTCAACTATGTAGGATTTTCTTTGAATTGGGCTTCATGTACCATAACAACTTACTCCAAACTTGCAATATTTTGAAATATATCACCATACGTTGCTTTACTCCATGTTTTCAAGGCCTTCTTCAACTTATTTAGCTTGTAATTGAAGATGATAAATCGATTAGCACTAAAATCAGCATGCCAGTTTTCTCTCACCACATCTTTAAACGAATCATGCTTGACCCAAAAATTAATAAATCTAAAATATTTCTTCACTTGAACAACCTAAATATCACACTTCAATAACATAAGACTATGGTCTAAACCAATCTTGGATAAATGAGTGACTTCCAATCCTTAGAATGTTTTGCTGAAATTCCATATTAGCTAGACATTGATCAAGTCTTTTGAAGATACAATCGTCTTCTGCCCTTCCATTCTACCAAGTGTAAATGCTACCCTTGAATCCAAGATTAGTTAGATTGCAAGTGTTTATGCAATGCCTGATGTCATCTACCTCATTTAAGGAAACTGGCAATCCTCCAATTTCTTCTTCCTCATCCCAAATCATGTTAAATTCTCCACCAACAAGCCATGGGATAGTCATATCTCTAGCCATTGCATATAGTGAATCTCATAGTTCTATTCTCTCAATGGCATCATATTTTTCATACACCAATATAAGAATGAGTTCAACATGAGTTTCAGTATGCAATAACCTCAATGTCAATTGTTGCACCATATCATATAGGATATTAACTTCAAAAACTTCATCAATAAATATCCAATCTTGTTTGACACATTTGCAATTGCTTGTGCAAAACCAATCTTCCTTCTATATCTCTTCAATTTTCGAGCTTGTTGCATTGGTTCCATAAGTCCAATGAACTCAAAATGGCGTTGTCTATCCATTGTAATAAGCCTTTCAAAGGCTTTTTAGTATTCACTGACCTAACATTCCAAATAATTGCATCCATTATAAATTATTTGATTTAGTTAAGGTTCTTCTCATTTGTACCCCAGCTGTTAGAACACTGGAGTTGTCCTTTTCTTTCTTCTTCCTTCCTTTAGCAGCTGATTTGACCTTGTCCATGTGTCTTGGAGAAGGATCACCTTGTCTAGCTATATTGAGGAAATTTTGGGAAGTCCATTCCTCATCAATATCCTTCCTTGCTCTTTCAATATTATCTTCCTCTTTTTTTTTTCCCCACTGCATCCACTATACTATTCTTTAAAGGTTTAGGTATCATCGCTCTTTTACTTTGCTCCTTCATTACCGTCTGCTGCTTCAACTGCTTGTTTGCCAATGAAACAATGTTACCTGTTTTGTATGGCACACCTTCTATATCTTTGGTGTGTTGGAAATTGTGGATTTTAGCATTTGTATCCTCCATACTGGTATTATTATCATTCTTCATGTGATCATCAACATCCCCTACTCCTCCTGCATCAATCGCATTTATCTCAGCTCCTTTAGGGTTTACTGTAGCTTCATGTTTAGGGTTAGTATTTTTTTGCTCCTTGGCTTCAACTTCCCCATTGTTTGCCTTAGCTTCTTTATTATTCTTAGTAGCACTGGTGTTTGATTTCTGTCCCTTTCCATTAACACCGCGATCCTCATCTGCACAATCTTCCTCACCTTATGCACCATCAGGTATTTCATCTTCCTCAGAGTCCTATTCTACTTGATAAGTTCATATCCTTCCTCCACTTCATTGAACCTTCTCATTCACCTTAGGCAGCTCAGCTGTAGTGTTTGTGTCAAAAGAATAAGACGTCACTTCTTGACAAGATTTGTTGGTAGTAACTAGGTTACCCCCAAACACTCGATTCACCCATTGAGTCGTAGATTCCTTTTGTATTTGATCAACACTCCTATTCCTTTGCTCACTAGGAGTAAAGACAGGTGTTATAGGGTTCAACATCTTAGCCGACCTAGGAGTTTCATTCCCAGCCTTACTAGGAGATGGCTTGTCCACCTGTATCACTTCTTGTACCTCTTCGACTATAGCAAGTTGATTATTTTGAATCTCACCAATATCGTCAACCTCTAGGGCTGCAAATGAGTTAGTTGTCTGCAATTGCTTATCTCCAGCTTTGTCGACTAGAACTAACTCTTTTCTAGTTTTTGACTGAATTTCCTCTTGCCTAGATCCAACTTTTCCTCGATTGTCTTTAACTTCTTTCCATTGCTCATTTGCATTATCAACCACCTTAACACTTGTTAAAAGCATCAAAGGGCCTTGTGCTTTCCCTTTCCTTTCAACATTGTCCCCTTCAACTTGCTTGTCATTAGCCTTGCTTTTCATTAATTCTGGGTGAAGTCTCCAACAATCTAATTCATCATGGCCTTGAAGCTTACATTCATTGCAATACTTGGGAAAGTAATCATACTGAATTTTCACCCATTTAGTCCTTATTTCACCATTAGCCTCATTCTCAATATCCATACGTACTTTCTTTGGTAAATTAGCTAAAGATCCACAAGAACTTTAACTCTTGCACAACTAGATCTTGTTTTGTTAATAGTAGCCATGTCGAGATGTAAACGTTTTCCCACAGTTAGAGCTAAAGAAAATAGACATTCCTTGACGAAAAAAGTAGGCAAAAAGTTTGGAAAAGAAATCCACGCCATTACCTTAGGAGGTTCTTCCCCAACCCTAAATTCTGCATCATAAATTAGCGTCTTCAACTGATATTCATAACCATCTTTGGCTTTCACATAATAAAATCTTTTCGACAAAAAGTTAATGAAATCTTCCCATAATGTTAATATAATTAAAACGTGCTTGTCCCTAAGAAATCCAACACTGCATTCAACTTTGATTCCACATTGAGAATGAATAATGCGACGTAGTTCTGGTAGCTCAGGCCACCCATATGATAACTTACATACTACAACATATTGTAATCCTTCTAACACATTCATGCACTCGACCTCTGCTTCTGTAAACTTCACCAGCGGTTATCCATGCAAATAGGTTGAACGTCTTAGAGATATTGGATTAATTGTGTGGCTCAAACTAGGGTTCGCATGGCCTGGAGAGTTCATCACGACTGGTTTCAATATGTTTAAATAATGTAAGGGCTTGGGATTGTTTGTATTTGTTTTAGTATTAGTGGGGGAGGTAGACCAGCCGTTGAAGAAGGCTGGCCGCCAACCAGAATGGCGATGGCAGTTCTCGCGATAAAGCTCGCCTCAGTCTTCTCCTTTTTGCATGTCGCCAGAGCTCTCAAATGTGTTGTTTTGTATTTTTGGGTTTTTTAAGCAAATATACCACTAGGCAGGCTGCCTAATGGCTTATATATATATATATATATATATATATATATATATATATATATATATATATATATACATAAATTATCCCAAACATGGGTCCAAATCATACAAAATGTTAGCTATCCAAAATTGATATAATCATATATAACACGACCTCCTCAATGTTGTATTCCATTTGTCTTTGTAATCAGTCATGAGGCTAATAGGAACATCTGGATTAAACAAGGACTGCATGCTTGAAGAATATGTACAATATAGTGCCTTTTCATCTCCATGTTGAACATGAAACCACACTAATACCACTGAAAAATTGATAAGACACTATATTGTTGCAAATATGTTCCCCAATATCAAGCAGCAGTTGCATTTATGTTTCAACTGAAATGATAGCCTCCAGCTTATGACCAAACAGTGAGAATTCATGAACAAAGAGGAGGATCATATGTGCAGTCTTACAATCCTATGAATAATAGATGCACTACCACACCATAATTAGTAGAAGCCTTGTGCAGTATTGGTTTTTTTTTAGCAAATTATACTACTAGACAGGCTTCCTAATAGGTATTTTTATTAATAATAAAAAAGAAAAAAACCACAAAGGAAGAGTACAAGTAAGGGGAAAAAATCTACAGTAGTGTTGCCTCTATGCTTTTTCTATATAATCATCCTTGTGCACCTCCATTGGCTTATGATGGCAGCCTCATATGAGGCTCATAGTGTGGCTACCGGCAAAGTCTCATGAGGGCGAATGATCTCATAGCCGTTTGGATATTTTTCAAAGGATAGAACATATAACAAACACTTACTCAACTAGACCTTACCTTTCAATTTCTATTGAGACATGTATAAAAACTAGCATATTACATTTATAGCTATATTCCTCATTCGCACAGTTTTGTTTGCCAATTTGGCCCGCCTTCATGTTGATATCACTTACTGACGCATTCCTATTGAGGCATGAGCATTCTTGGGTTTAGGGTTTAGGGGCCTTTTTTTAAAAAAAAACAATCCACTAGGAAAGGTGCCTAGAGCTGGTTTTTATATATACGAAAAAATAAAAATAAAATAAGAAGTGTAGAGTCTTACACAATGTAAAGAAATAACCTATGAGAATTACATAGCACCTATTACCGAAATTGAGTTGATGAATCTAAAAATTGGTAGTACATTTTGATCTAATACTATCCATGTGAAGTACTGTACCAACATAGGGTTTAGGGGTTTTGTTTTTTTGGCAATCCGCTAGGCATAGTGCCTAGGGCTAATTTTTATATATATCAACAAAAGCAGAAAAACAAAATCTGTGATGCGTTATAAAATGGAAGAAATAAAAAATTGACAATTACATAGCCCCTATTATCGGAATCGATCTTAATGCTCGATGACGATAGTACATGTTGTATGCTAAGTAGAAGAAGAAAATGTAGTTTAACAACTAGCCAAGGTAAGCCATCAATCATTAAGTCCATTAGTAGCGTTCCACTACTTTGTACATAGCCATTGTCAATTTGCAGCATTTCAATTGAACACGGCCCAGTCTTCAGCATTTCAATTGGTACGTACTTCTTGTTTGGTTGGGGCGTCGTCATTTCCTCATATGCATTGCTAGAAATGCCACTGCCACCTGCACGAGACAGTGGCTCTTCTGTCCAGTGATGTTCGAGCAAGACGTTGTTACCCCCATATTCATGAGGCCCCATAGTGATAATTATTGCCCTACCTCTGTGTACCTTGTGTTATTGCCCTACCTCCATGTACCTTGTGTTTAGATATTACGTGAATGAGCTCCATTTTAATTTGGGTCCCAGATGCATTCATAAGATCCAGAGTTACATCCAAAAAAAATGTGCATAACGTTGTCGCTTAGACACACAACCTCGGCAGTTTTTCCAGTTGGTTTGTGTTGTTTTCCATAGTTGATATTTTCCCACTAATCATGAGATGCACTTTTTGTGTTGTTTTCCATAGTTGATATTTTTCCACTAATCATGAGATGCACTAAGTGTTGTATGCTTACCAGTAATGTCCAGCACTTAGGAGCATGTGTGAGCATGCACTGTCTTAGTAGTGTTGTTCCTATGCTACATTTTGCCCAGAGTTTCACTACAGTTGATGCACTAATATGTGTGTCCTCTCTTGTCCCATCTTCCTTGCATATCAGAGATGTTGTTTTTGTATAGGGGTCCTTGGAAATCAAAATCATACAACCTGCGTAATGACTCAATCTACACTGTCTCGGCCACAAGAGACTGGGTAGTATTGAATATTTTCTTTTGTTCCTGCCCTTATCAACTTGATTAGGATCACTGTTTGTGATGGTGATTCCATTTATTGGCTTGTGAAGAGCATGGAGATTGCCTTGCCTCAAATCTGTCAAATTACCAAGATCACCTTGCACATTCCTTTGAATATTCAATGGCATGCTTGTACCTACCTTTGCTCCCCCCCCCCCCTCCCCCCGTGGAATGAGTACTTATTACTAATACCACCAACTGGGGGTTGTTCAAAGAGTAGTGCATGGCCACAGTAACGATTCCTGCAAGAAAGAACACAACATTAGTGAAAACATTTATCACCATGTTCTCCCCCCTAAAAGTTTGATCATGGTGATTGCTTGTTTGATCTCCAACATATTCCAACTTCTCTGCAGTGAAACATATATGACAATTCCTGTGTAATTTTGTCTAGCTCCCTGTTTGAACTGCTGATGCCATGTATTGTATTGAACTGTTCCATAGTATTCCCTTTGGTTCCATTTTCAACAAAAAATGTTGCATATTTCTGGGCAGTATATTCCTGCTTTCCAACCTTGGTGCATTCCTGTTGTGTGTGTCATGATGAACTTTGCTTTGATTCCCTCTAATAGTTGTACCATCTTTGTGACTTAATGACCTTTGGTGCATGAAGGTATTGAATCTTTTGATGTCCATGAACCACATGTGTGGTACTTTGGACTTCATGCTTGTGCTTACCATAATAACTCCTTCAAGGGAATGGCACTAGGTGCTAATACCACCCAATGAAATCGTATAATATGATAAGGCATGAGAACAGTAACTTTTCCTGCCAAAAAGAAAACAAAGTTAGTGGAAATTGATCACAACATGTTCTCCTCCCTAGGGATTCGAACATATTGGTCCAATGCACGCTCATGTCCCCTATACTTCTTTATCTCCTTGATCCATAGTTCTTGGCAACCTTTACCCTCAAGTATGGACATTGTAACTTGTCTTCATTGACTATTCTCCTCCCTTGGGTATATAATTGGAAAAATTCTTGACATTCATTATTCCCATGATCTAGTGCATAATTGGCAAGATGTTCAGCCAATTTGTTCCCTTCTCTAAAAATGCGTGACACAACATAATTGCCTCCATTCAATATCTGCATAATTTCCTCAATCTGGTCTGCTATACTCCAAGGTGGCTTCCACGATCCCTCCATAATTTTCTTCATAAGTATCGAGTAAATTTGGACACACACTTGGGAGTACTACTGCATTCTGCAGAATTTTAGTGCTTCTACAATAGCCTCTGCCTCTGCTTCAATGTTTGTTGTTTCATTTCTTTTCTTCCCTGCTTCAAACACAATGTATCCATATTCATCCCTTACACAATATCCAATTGCACTCCTACCAGGATTTCCCCTCGAGGCACCATCTGTGTTCACTTTAATCCAGCCTTATCCTGGTAATTCCCAAACTACTTTTCTAATATTTAATCTAGGTGTATAGTTCTCTATCATTGCTAATAGTTCATGCCATTTGTGAGGAATATTATTCACTCCTGGTTTCCTTACTTTCACAAGTGCTTGAAGAGTCGATGAAACTTAATATATCACATGACTGGTTGAGACATCATCACCATATTTCATGCTATTCTTTCTCTTCCATAATTCCCATACTACACAGGAAGGCAAAGCCTACATAATTGGTTTGAGTCTATCACACACTTTGGCAGTCCAGCATTTTGTGATAGCATGATGCATTGTCAATCCCTATACATCAATATGTGCCCTCGAGAGGAAATATCTCCATACATCTCTAGCAGTCTCTGAGTTGAAGAATAAATGTTGTAGAGTTTCTTCCTTAGGTTGTGTGCAACACCAGTATTTCGAGGGCATAAGGTAACCCAGCCTCTTCATTAAGTCATCTAGAGGCAGTTTTGCCTTCCAAACTTTCCACATGAAGAATGCAATTTTGAATGGTAGCCCCTTCACCCAAATCATCTTGTAAGCTACCCTTGGTTCATCTCTTCTTCTCACATACTCCCATGCAGTTCTAACATTTAAATAGCCTCGAGGTTCCAACATCCAATAAGGCACATCAAGTACCTCATTTACAGGAGGTGGCTTGATGTTTTCTACAATATGCATAGCATACTCCTCAGGTAAAACCTCCAGCAATCTATCCACATTCCAATCACCTTCTCAACCACATCCCATACATTGTGAATGGACTCATCCCTCCAAAAATCTTGTGGAACAATGAAGTACAAAGCCCCTAGATCTGTCCAGTTATCATATCAAAAGAGTGACGACCCCATCTTTGGATGCCATTTTATTTGATGCTCGGTTAAATCCCTACACTCTAGCATCTTCCTCCATACATGAGACCCTTCCCTCCATGGCACAATCACTGAGTTCATTTTCTTACAATATTTCTGGCTCATAAAAGAGCTCCACAAACTTGGCTTGGTTCTATAGTTCCACCATAGTTTACAGAACAGTGCCTTAGATACATCGTGCAAAGATCGAAAGCCAATTCCACCTTCAACATATGGCATACATAATGTGTTCCAAGATTCCCAATGCCTGCTGCTTCCTCCTACTGAACTGCACCAGAAGAATTGTGCAAGTATTTTGTGTAGCTTGTTTATTACATAGTTGGGAGGATTGACTGCTGAAAGCAGGTGTATGGGCATACTTTGCAGTATATGAGCAATCAAGACTGCTCTGCCACCTATAGAAAGCAACTTCCCCTTCCATGATTGTAATTTGTCCAGTACTTTAGTGATCAAACTTTGATAATGATCCATTTTTCTCCTCGCGTAAAACATGGGACAACCTAGGTACATGAATAGGAATTCTTGCCTTTCGATACTAGTGACCCTTTTCACTTTATTTGCTACCTCTACATCTGTTAAGTGATGCATATAAATAGCTGACTTGCTTTTATTCAAAAGCTGCCCAGATGGAGCCTCATATGCTCCTAACACTTCCATAATTAATCGAAGTGAAATAGCATCAGATGAAGAGAAGATAATAGTGTCATCTGCGAAGGCTAGATGATTTATTTTAGGACTCCATTTAGGTAGGCCAAAGATACAAAAGTACAGGTTCAAATGTAGAGCATTTAACCCCCTCAACAGTGCTTCAGCAGCTAGGATAAATGATGTAGGCGACAATGAATCTCCTTGTTTGACTCCTCTCGGTGATTTGAAAAAGCCATGTGCCTGGCCATTGATAAGAACAAAATACCAGTTATTTGAGACAATGCCAAAAATTATGCCAATGAATCTCTCTGCAAAGCTCATCTTCCTAAGCACCTTAGTAAGAAAAAGCCAAGATAACTTGTCGTATGCCTTAGTCATATAAAGCCTCATAACTACATTTGTTCCAATTTTAGTTCTAAGTCTTATATATGTAATTATCTCCTGCGTGAGAAATAAATTTTCAACAATGCTCCTCCCTTTCACAAAGCCAGCATATTCTTCAGATATAATATTAGGTTGTAGTCCCACTAGCCTCTCATGTAACACTCTCAATATCAGTTTATTGGTAAAGTTGCTAAGACTTATTAGCCTCAAATCAGAAAATGTAGTCACCTATTTTTTCTCTGGGAGTAGGACCAAGTTAGTGTGAGTCACTCATTTTGGTAATTCATGGCTATTGAAAAATGCTATCACCATGTCAAATACTTCATCCCTTATTATGTCCCAACATGAGTGATAAAATCTGCATGTGTATCTATGTGGTTCCCCTGCACTATCTCCATTCAAACCAATTACTGTATTTTTTACCTCATCTTTTGTTGGTTGCTTCATTAGTTCTGAGTTCTGCTCCATATAAACCAGTTGGCACACGATCTAAAATGTGAAATGAAGTTGGCATAGTGGTTTCTTTGAACTGTTCTTTATAAAAGTTAACAGCTTCCACAACAATTTCTTCATCATCTTCTATCCACATACCTTGACTGTTTTGAATCCTTTTGAGATGCAGCCTCTTCCTTCGACCCTTGACTTGAGTATGAAAACATTTGGTATTCATGTCACCATCTTTGAACCAAGCCATACTTGATTTATGCTTCCAATATTTTTCCTCCAAGGTAAGAAATCTGATCAACTCTGCTTGTACTTTGTGCAATCTTTCTCTGTTCAGTTTGGTAGGATTAGCTTCAAATTGTGCTTCATGAACCAATACTACCTCCTCCAAGCTTGCAATCTTCTGAAAAATGTCGCCATAGGTTGCTCTACTCCACACTGACATTGCCTTTTTTTTTTAATTTCTTCAGCTTATAATTGAACATGACAAATGGGCTTGCACTAAAATCTGCCTTCCAGTTCTCTCTCACAATTTTCTTAAATGACTCATGCTCGACCTAGAAATTAAGAAATCTGAAAGGTTTCTTCACTGGAGAAACCTCTATATCACACTTTAGTTGCATAGGACTGTGGTCTGAGCCTATCTTTGACAAATGTGTAACTTCAATTCCTAGGAAGGTATGCTGAAATTCAACATTTGCTAGACATCTATCTAACCTCTTGAAAATACAGTTTTCTTCTGCCCTCCCATTCCACCAAGTGAAAATACTACCTTGGAAGCCAAGATCAAATAAGTTGCAAGTGTTGATGTAGTGTTGAAAGTCATCAGTTTCATTCAAAGACACTGGCAAACCACCATACTTTTTTTCTTCATCCCAAATAACATTAAAGTCTCCACCTACAAGCCATGGCATAGTCATGTCCCTTGCCATTGCATATATTGAGTCCCACATCTCTATTTTTTAGATGGCATCACATTTAGCATATACCAAAGTAAGAATCAATTCTACATGTGTTTCAGAATGAACGAGCCTTAGTGTCAGTTGCTGCACCATGTTATACATAATAGTAACATCAAATATCTCATCTATAAAAGTCCAAATCTTGTTTGATACATTTGCAATTACCTGTGCAAATCCAATTTTTTTTCTATACCTTTCCAGTTTTTTAGCCTGTTGCATTGGCTCCATTAATCCTATAAATTCATAATGATTCTGCCTATGCATTTTGATCAGCCTCTCAAAGGCTTGTTGTGTATTAACTGGCCGTATGTTCCAAATAAGAGCATCCATCACTGATTTTTTGATTTGGTCAGAGTCATCCTTGTTTGTACACCACTTGTGTGCACAGTGTTGTTATCTTTCTGCTGCCTTTTCCTTCCTTTTGCTGCTGATTTAGCCTTTTCCATATGCCTAGGTGATAGATCCCTTGCCTTGCTACATTTTGAAAATTCTAGGCGGTATACTCTTGATCCATATCCTTGCCTATTCTATTAATTTTCTCATCTACATCATTGGCATCCTTACCCCAATAGAGTCATAGAATTTATATTGTGAGGTTTAGGTACCACTGATTGATCCTCTCCTTTCTTCTACAGCTTCAGTTGTGTGGTTTCCAATGGAGCAGTACTAGGTACATCTGCAAGTTGTGCAGTAGGCAGTTGCTCATTCCCAGTATTTGTAAGTACCTTTAAGTTAGCAACAACACTTTTCTTAGATACTGCAATCTCCCTTGTTCCACCTGGATCTACAGCATCAGATCCTCTTCCTGCAAACTTCTCCATATCAATTCCATTACCATTTGTTGCAATCTGCTTGTCCTTGCCAGCTTCCTGAACATTTGACTCCTCATTAACATTGTTTGTATTAACATCGGTATTGTTGTTAGCTGTAACAATGGGATAACCATTTACACTTTGCTCTTCTCCCTCTTGATCATCGTCAGCTGGTTCATCATCAACTGGTGCTCCATCTGGAGCTTCACCTTCATCTGAAACCTCCACTATTTGGTTAGACCATAACCTTACTCCACTCCATTGAACTCTCTCATTCACCTTAGGAAACGTTGTTCCCCTAGTTCGATTGTCGGGAGTTTTGGCCAATTCCCTATCCACCATGGTGTCTTGTGATGGTATGTCCTGGCATGATGTGTTAATTCCCACTGCATTGTATTTGAAAGTTCTTTGGACCCAATGAGAAGTTGATTCCTTTGCTACAGCTGTCACCTTTTCTTTCTCACTTGGAGTAGTATCCTTACGACCATTAGTTGATCCAATCCCATATGAGTTAGGATTAAACACTGGAGTTGCTGGATTTAGATTTTCAACTGTTTTAGGAACATATTTTTGAGTCTTCTTCTGCATCACATTAGTATCCTCATTCCCAACTTCCTCAATTTCCAATATTGCAAATTTATTTCCCATTCGCACCTGTTGCTCTCCACCTTGATTAACTGAGATTATTTCTTTTTCATTAGTTCTATGAGTTTCCTTCTGATTAACAACATTCTTGCCACGGTTATCCCTAACTTCTTTCTATAGTTCCTTGCCATTACCAGACGCATTGCCAGGTGCTGCAGGATTTCTAATACCATTTTTCTTAAAATTATGATGTCCATTTTGTTGAGCATTTTCCTCTATCGCAACAATCTGATTCTTCTCATTATCTTCGTTGTTATCCATTTCCATGATTGCAAATTTATTAGTTGCTTGCACCTATTGAGTAATCTTCTCAACTGGCACGATTTCTTGCCCAATTTTAGTCACATTCCCAACAACTTTTCCGCTCGTGAGAATCATTAAAGGGGCATTATGTTTTTTTGTTTTCCCCTGGTCTTCCACTGCAGCTGTGACATTGTGAAATGTAGCAGAAGAAGCTCTCTTGTCATTGCTTCGACTTTCGACTAGGTCGGGGTTCAATCGCCAACATTCGATTTCATTGTGGCCTTGAAACTTACACTGCTTATAATATTTTGGCAACATGTTATAGTAAACCTTTGCCCACTCTATTCTTACCTCTCCAGTAACTTCATCATCGATGTCCAGACGTATCCTCCTAGGTAGCTCGGCCAATAAATCAACTAGAACTTTTATTCTAGCATAACGCGGCCTAGTTTTGTTTATCGTCACCGTGTCAAGACACAGGGGCCTCCCCACAGCTGTAGCTAAGGAAAACAGAGTTTTCTTTACATAAAACGTAGGCAGCAGTCACGAAAAATAAATCCACGTCATCGCCATCAGAGTTTCTTCACCCTCCTTAAATTTTGCATCGTAAATAAGAGTTTGCAACTGGTATTCGTACCCATCTTTGGATTTGATGTAGTATGTACTCTTCGATGTGAAATCGAAGAAGTCTTGCCATAGAGTTAATCTAATTAACACATGATGATCTCTAAGAAATTTGATCTTGTACTCCCATTTGATGCCACACTGTGTTGGTATGATTCGGCGAAGTTCATGAATCTCCGGAGATCCATATGAGAGTTTTTTGACGACGGCATATTGAAGACCCTCAATAACATTCATCCGTTTGACTTCCACCACTTTGAATCTAATAACTTGATGACCATTCAAGAAAGTAGATCGTCGCATCGAATTGGGCTGCACTGAATTTGCAGCAGTAGCCATCGCTGGATGATTTAACGTATTTGGTTTCAAAATCTTTGAGAAATCTAGGGAGGTTGGATTGGAGTTTTTTGTTGTATGTTATTGTGCGATGCTGGGGAAGGGCTGACCAGCCGACAAAGATGGCTGGCCACCGGCCATTGTGGCCATTTGAAGCTCAAAGCTTCAGTTTTCCGCGATGAACAGTAGCTCGCATGCACTGTTCACGGTACTGTTCACATCGAAAGTTTGGGTTTAGGATTTAGGGGTTTATCTTCATGATATTATTATTTTTAAAAATCCACTAGGCAATGTGCCTAGGCTAATTTTTATATATAAAAATAAAAAAGAAAAATATGTAGCATGTTGTCTTACAAGGAGTAAGACCATAAGATATGTAAAATACATGCTTCCTATTACCAAGTTTGGGCCTATGATACCCAAAACTGATATTACATTTTGACCTAGTAAGAATATAAAAGACATGTATAAAAACTAGCCTATTACAATTGTAGCCATATTCTTCATTTGCACAGTTTTGTTTGCCAATTTGGCCCATCTTCATGTTGATACCAGTACTCGTGTAATCCAAATCAACTCCATAAGAATGCACCACATGTGTAGATAAGCTACAATCATTTGATGTAGCACAATATAGAGTCCTGCAGACATTATAGAATGCTTCCATTGCTACCCAGAAAACGATGTTCATGTTGTCTTTGCCATTTGCTTCCAGATTTCTAACCTGATACTTGCATGAAAATGTGAGGCTCCTCTCAGAATATCTTCCATGTACATCCTAATTGTTTGTGATGGTACCCATGTCCATGCATTCCTATCCAAATCTCTCGTAGAAACCATTGAAAAACACTGCCTCGTCCATCTGGCATATTTGTTGTTCTTGTGTGTATCATCACTTGAAGATTGTATCTTGAAATTGCTTGCTAGGTTAGTTACCATGCTTGACCTAATAAAATAGTGTTCATGTAGAGTTACATGACAAAGTTCCCCAATGAGGTCGTAATAACCTAGATGTTTCTTTTGATTCCCCAGTTCTATGCTTTTGCCTACTGTTGCTTCCCTTCCATTGGAATAAGTACATAGTACTAATACCACCAAATGAAAGTTGTTCAAAGAATAGATCATGGAGACAGTAACATTTCCTGCAAAAAGAAAACTAGTTTCGTGAAAAAAAAGATCCACATACTCTCCTCCATAAGGATTTTAGTGTGATGATCCATTGTGCTCACAGATTTCAACCTACTCCTACTACTCCTTTCCTCCTCACCTCCTAGCTTCTTGCAACCTTTACTCTTATATATGGGCATTGAAACTTATCACTATTCACAATCCTTCTCCCTTTAACGTCTAGATCTCCAAAGCAGTGGCATTCAATTTCACATGTATCTAGAGCATAGTTAGCTATGTGATCTGCCAGTTGGTTACCCTCCCTGCGTGTATAAGAAATTTTCAAATGACATCGCTTCATCAACTCATTAATTTCCTCCACATACACTGCCATAGACCATAGTGAAGTCCACACTCCTTGTATTATATTTTTGACAACCATCGAATCAGTATGAAAATCAATAAGGATATAATCATGCTCTACACAATATCTCAATGCTTATAAAATCGCTCTCACCTCAGCTTATGTATTTGTACCTTGTGGTATTTTCTTGCCACATGCATACACAACATTTCCTTCTTCATTCCTTAATACGTAGTCAATCAAACTCCTGCCTGAATTGCCTCTCGATGCCCCATCAATATTGACTTTTATCCACCCATGTCCAAGGAACTCCCACACAACATTTTAGTGAACTTAAATGTAGGACTATATTGTTCCATCATATGTATCAAGTCTTGCCATTTATGTAGAACATTTTGGAGGCTTGGCTTTCTGAATTTTACCAGATATTGAAGAGTTGATGATACCTAGTAAATGACCCTATAACTGATACTGCATCTCCATATTTATAATAATTTATCCTCTTCCATAACTCCTAAATAATGATCGATGGTAAAGCTTGAAGTATTGGTTGCAATCTTGGGATAAACTGCACTGTCCAGCATTTCACCACAGCTTGGTGGAATGTCAATCCATCAATAGCTATTCCTACACATGATAGAAAATACTATTACACTTTCCTGGCATCATATGAGTTGAAAAACAAATGAGAGAGTGTTTCTTTTTAAAGTTGCACGCAGCACCAACATATTGAAGCCATTAAATAACCCAATCTTTTGAAAAAATCATCAAGAGGCAGTTTATTCTTCCAAACTTTTCATATAAAGAATGAAATCTTAAAGGGTAATCCCTTCACCTAAATCATCCTATATACATTACATGGTTTCTTCCTCCTCCTTATTTATTCCCAATCAGATTTAATATTGAACTCTCCCCTTGTTACAAACATCTAATATGGTTTGTCCAGTACCTCAAGATCCACTGGTGTCTTGATGTTCTGTTGAATATGGTCATCCAACTCCTCAGGTAGTAGCTCCCTTAACCTATTTGTATTCCACCTCCCATTCTGCATCACTTCACATACATTCAGGACAGATTCATCACAAAAACAATCCGGAGGAGTGCTGAAATATAGGGCACCCAATTCAGTCCAATTTTCGAACCAAAATAAAGAGGATCCCATCTTTGGCTGCCATATAATTTGGTGCTCAATGTAGTCCCTACACTCTAGTATATTCCTCCACACATGTGAACTATCTCTCCAAGGAACTACTATAAGATTCAACTTCTTACAATATTTTTGGCTCATGAAGGAGCTCCACAAAGATAATTTTGTTCTAAAGTTCCACCATAGCTTGCAAAATAAGGCTTTAGACACATCATGAATTGATCTAAATCCTATTCCCCCCACTTCATACGGCAATTATAAAGTTTCCTAAGAAGCCCAATGTCTACTCCTCCCATCTACTGAATTTCTCCATAAAACTCTCGCCATGAGCTTATGAAGTTTGTTGATCACAAGAGATATTGTGCATTGACTGCTGACAATGGATGTATGGGCATACTTTGCAATACATGAGAGATTAATTTGATCTTTTAAGTTTAGGTCAGATTAATAATGTCGAACTCCCAATCTGCCCATTAGAACGTGGATGCTGAGTCTGGCCACTATGGAGAAAACCACAACGTGGTACCCAGCAACGAGGTGCCCCGTGCTGACCCCAACGGAGTCCCAGTTGATGATTTGATTAATGCTAAATGAAACATGGCGATAGAAGCAAACTTACCTACTGACCCTAAAAACAGCATTCGCGGGGGAACCCGATCGATAGCCCAGAGTACACACGATGGCTAAGGTGACATGATTAACTTGCGCGTGATCTTCAAAATGTTACAGGCTCAACCGGAAATGATAGCCTAGTTGCAAAACCAAAGCTGAGCCCCCAGCAGAGTTGAGCCCGAATCATCTCAGGAAAAGGCCCGCAGAAAGGAACCGACCACAGAAAGGCCGGGTGAAGCATTTGTCCAAAAGAGAAAAGAAAATCGAAGCCAACGACAAAGAAGTGGAGACCTATAATTTCAGGGTCGACCAAATCCCGGGAGCACCACCAATACTGAAGGGCCTGGATTCCAAAACATTTGCCCAAAAGCCTTTCCCTTTAAGCGCAGCTCCGAAACTGATCTCAAAGAAGTTACGTATGCCAGAAATTCCAAAGTATAATGGGAAAACCAATCCCAAGGCACATGTGACTTGTTATACGTGTGTCATCAAGGTAAATGACTAGGAACATGATGAAATTGAATCTGTTCTGCTGAAAATTTCGGAGAGACCTTGTCGAAAGGAGCTATGATGTGGTATCACAACTTACCCCCTAATTCTATTGACTTTTTTCCTATGATTGCAAATGCCTTTGTAAAAGCATACACCGGGGCCATCAAGGTCTACACCAGGAAAGTAGACATTTTCAAGGTAAAAAAAAAGATAGCGAGATACTCAGGGAATTCTTGTCGAGGTTTCAAATGGAATGGATGGATCTGCCTCTGGTCGTATATGATTGGGTCATTCAGGCCTTCACCCAAGGACTCAATCCTCGAAGCTCATTGGCTTTACAGCATTTGAAACAAAATTTGATAGAATACCCGGCGGTAACTTGGGCCGACGTCCATAACCGGTATCAATCCAAAATCAGGGTCGAATGTGATCAGTCTGGGACCCCTTCCAGGTCCGTTTATCCCATCAGGACTAGTGACAGACCCTAAATGGTCCATTGATCATGAACCGAGATCGAATAGAGACCGTTATCAACCATACAATGGGGATCGAATGGGTAATGGGTCCAGACGCAACACTGTGAGAAGTGAAAGAAGAAGCAACCAAGGTCATAATAACCGAGGACTCATGAGCAAAAACGGTTTTGATAGACCCATCGGGTCAAAGAAAGCACCAAGGTTATCAGAGTACAACTACAACGTCAATTCTTCCTGCATTGTATCTACCATCAGACGCATCAAAGATACTACGTGGCCATGACCGTTACAATCTGATCATGCCCAAAGGGACCCCAACCTAATGTGTAAATATGATGGCACTCACGGCCACAGAACCGAAGATTGCAGACAACTGAAAGAAGACGTAGCCCGGCTATTCAATAACGAACACCTCCAAGGATTTATGAGTTATCGAGCCAAAAATCACTTCAGGAACAGAGAATCAAACGAGCAGATCGAGCAAGAGGAGCCTCATCTCGTCATCACCATGATCATTGGTGGGATTGACGTCCCCCATGGGCCAATGTTAAAGCGCACTAAAGTGTCCATTATAAGAGAAAAATGGACTCGAGATTATGTACCGGAGGGAACCGTATCTTTCAACGATGAGGATGCTAAAGGCATGGTGCAACCACACAATGATGCACTGATAATATTTGTAATTGTAAATAAATCTCGAGTTAAGCGTGTGTTAATTGATCCCGGTAGCTCGTCGAATATCATCAGATCGAGGGTCGTGGAACAACTGGGTCTACAAGACCAAATTGTGCCTGCAGTCCAAGTTTTAAACAGGTTAAACATGGCATGTGAGACCACTAAAGAGGAGCTAACCCTAGCGGTAAACACTATCAGAACCGTTCAAGAAGAAAAGTTCTATGTGATCGAAGGATATATGAGATATAATGCTCTGTGCGGGAGGCCTTGGATTCACAACACGAGGGCAGTACCCTAAACACTGCATCAAGCATTGAAACTCCCCACACTAAGAGGGATCAAAACAGTTTACGGAGAGCAACCGACTGCAAAAGAGATATTCGCAGTCGATGAGGTGGTCTCGATATCTACACTCTTGAGAACCCACATTCGGTCACCAAGGAAGAAAACAAATAGCAATCACCAACACCGGCTCCGACCTAACAAAAAAAACACGGGACGGGCGAGGAGGACAATTACAGATTCCCCAGGTCTTTCATATCCCCTGACAATTCTGATGCCCCCAAGTCAACGGTTGAGGAGCTGGAGCAAATCATATTGATCAAGCACCTGCCTGATCGGAAGGTATACCTAGGCACGGGTACTCCCAAGCTCAAGAAAAAAATCATTAAATTTCTTATAGCTAATGTGGATTATTTCGTTTGGTCCCATGTTGACATGACAGGGATTTCACCAAAAATAACTACTCATAAGTTAAGATTAGATCCGAAGATTCACCCGGTTAAATAGAAGAGGAGGCCCCAGTCCGAAGCCAAGCACGCATTCATCAAAGGCGGGGTATCCAAACTCCTTAAAATAGGTTCCTATTTGGGAAGTGAAGTACCTGGATTGGTTACGTAGTGGTAGTACCTAAAACGGGAAATAAATTAAGAATGTGTGTAGACTACAAACACTTGAACAAGGCATTCCCTAAGTACTTTTTGCCTTTGTCTAACATCGATCGCATGATCGATGCGATGGCTGGCCACGAGATACTCCGCTTTCTCGATTCCTATTCCAGGTACAACCAGATATAGATGGATTTAGGTGACCAGGAAAAGACTTCCTTCATCACTAAATATGACACCTATTGTTGTAACGTAATTCCATTCAGACTAAAATCGATGGTTCCACTTACCAATGCCTAGTAAATTGGATGTTCGAAGAGAAAATAGGAAAATCAATGGAGGTTTATATTGATGACATGTTAGTTAAGTCCCTGCAAGCAGAGGACCATTTGAAATATTTGCAGGAAACCTCCAACATACCGAAGAAATACAATATAAAGCTGAACCCAAAGAAATACGCATTTGGTGTCGGGTCTAGGAAGTTCCTCGGATTCATGGTGTCTTGTCGGGGAATCGAGATCAATTTTGACAAGATCAAGGCCATAGAAGACATCACCATGGTGGACTAACTTGGCACATAGTTGCCTTGGGTCGATTCATTTTAAGGTCCTTCAATAAGAGCCATCAGTTCTTCTTGTTATTGAAGAAGAAGAATAACTTCTTGTGGACTCCGGAGTGCAAGCAAGCTTTCGAAGAACTCAAACGGTACCGTTAGAGTCCGCATTTACTTCATACTCCGAAGGCACACGAGCAGTTGTACCTGAACTTAGCAGTATTCGAGATAGCGGTGATTGGAGTCTTAGTCTGGGAAGAAGAAGGTACGCAATTCCCTATATTATGTTAGCAGGACTCTAGGTTAGGCCGAAACGAGGTATCCTCCCCTAGAGAAATTGGTGCTCGCTTTGCTGAGTACCTCTAGGAAGTTAAGGCCATATTTTCAATGACATCCCATATGTGTCATGACTACTTACCCATTGAGGAACATAATGCACAAACCCGAGCTCTCGGGACGATTGGCCAAGTGGGCCGTGGAAATTAGTCGGTACGATATTGAATAGCGACCCCGAACCGCAATCAAATCTCAATTTTTTGCGGACTTCGTGGCCGATTTCATGTCGGCCTTAATTACTGAAGTCGAAAAGGAATTGTTGTCAACCTCGAGAACCTCCTCAGGGATCTGGTCCCTCTTTACAGATGGTGCTTCGAACGCAAAAGGGTCCGGACTCGGCATCGTGTTGAAGCCACCCACGGGTAACGTAATTAGGAAATCTATTAGAATTGTGAAATTGACTAAAAATGAGGCCGAGTATGAGGCCATGATTGCAGGTCTCGAACTAGCTAAAAGCCTGGGGGCCGAGGTGATCAAAGGAAAAATGTGATTCCCTCTTTGTGGTAAATCAAGTCAATGGTACGTTCGAAATGAAAGAGGAACGAATGCGAAGATACCTGGATAAGCTACTGGTAACACTACATCGATTCAAGGAGTGGACCTTGTAACATATACCCCGAGATCAAAACAACAAAGCCGATGCTCTAGCTAACTTGTGTTCATCAATTGATGACGATGAATTCATCTCGGGAACGGTCGTACAACTCATGAAATAGGTAGTGAAAGAAGGACACGCCGAGATAAACTCGACCCTCTTAACCTGGGACTGGAAAAACAAGTATATAGATTACCCGAAGACCGAGAAGCTGCCCTCGGACCATAAATTAATGAGAGCTTTGTGCACGAAGGAGGCCAGGTTCAACCTATCCAAGGATAATAGCCTGTTCAGAAGAACATTCGATGGCCCACTCACCATGTTTCTGGGGCCGGGAGAATCGAATACGTTTTGAGGGAAGTTCACGAAGGCACCTGCGGGTACCATTTGGGAACCAAATCATTGGTTCGTAAGATAAACAGAGCCGGTTATTAGTGGATCGACATGGAGAAAGATGTGAAGGAGTTAGTATGGGAATGCGACAGCTGTCAGAGGCGCGCAACGATGATTCATCAGCCCGGGGAACTACTGCAGTCGGTCTTGTCACCCTGGCCATTCATGAAATGGGGAATGGATACCGTCGGTCCCCTACCATGGGCACTCGGTAAGGCTCAATTCATATTATTTATGACTGACTATTTTTCTAAATGGGCTAAAGCTCAGGCATTCGAGAAAGTCAAAGAAAAAGAAGTCATTGATTTTAGTTAGGACCATATAATATGTCGGTTCAAATTGCCAACCGAGATCATATATGACAACGAGAAGCAGTTCATTGGCAATAAGGTAAGCAAATATTTCAAGGACCATAAGATCAAAAGGATCATGTCAGCACCCTATCACCCTAGTGAGAACGGGCAGGCGGATTCTACAAACAAGACCATACTTCAAAACCTTAAGAAGAGATTGACCGATGCCAAAAGAAAAATAGAAGGAAATTTTTCCCCAAGTCCTATGGGCATATCATACGACCTCAAAGTTTAGTACTAGGCCCACCCCGTTTTCATTGGTCTACGGTGCTGAAGTGCTAATACAGGTTGAGGTAGGAGAACTGAATTTCATGTTCCAATATACGACCGAAGAGTCAAACGGTGAGGCCATGAGCACGATCCTGGAAATATTGGATGAATGGAACGAGGCCGCCATCGTCCAGTTGGCCGCCCTCATCCAGTTGGCCGCCCAGAAACAACGGATCGAAAGGTATTACAATCAGAGAGACAACCTATGACACTTTAATATCTGCGACTTGGTGTTAAGACATGTGGCACTGAACACTCGGAACCCGAACGAAGGGAAGCTGCGACCGAGTTGGGAAGGTTCATATCGAATTATCGAGATTACAGATAAAGTTTCATACAAACTCGAAGTAGGGAACGGTGAGCAGCTACCGAACAACTGGAACATAACCCACCTAAAACGATACTACTGCTAAGGTATGACCCTATTCATTCTTTTTTTTATTATTACATATATTTTGAATTGGAGTAACACTTGCAGGAAACAGCCAAAGGAGGGTGTAGTTGTTAGGCCTGAAAGCACGCATTGCACTCTTTTATCCATGAACCGGTTTTGTCCCAAATGGATTTTCTGGAAAGGTTTTTAACGAGGTAACAGTTGGTCGTGCTAACTTAGAATGAAATGTCGGTTATGAACCAGAGTCAATTATCACATCAACAATATCTGAGCCCTCTCAATGATCGACCTTGAATGGTGGGGGCCATCACCCTCGAGTAATGATTTTTAGCAAGGAAGGAAACTTTGTACTTGAACAGTCTAGGCCCAGTGGATAGGATTTATTATAAGAGCCAAACGGTCAAATGCACGGAAATGAAAGAAAGTTTCTACCTTGCATATACATATTTTGTCCCTTAAGACTATTATATGTTGTTCCTTAAGGATATCAAGCCCAAGGGCCGCCTCTATCCAGATCCAATAGATCACCCCCACTCGGGGACTGTCGTTCAAGGCAAGCTCGGACGGCTCGGGCTATCGAAGCCCGGAGGCACAAAAGCTTATTAGGTAGTTCCTAAAGTTAAAAGGCTACGGCTACCACCACTCGGGGACTATCATCCAAGGCTCGGATAGCTCGAGTTATCGAAGCCCGGAGGTACAAAGCCTATTAGGCAGTACCTGAACTTAAAAGGCTACGACCACTATAGAAATAGCCAGGAGACGTCCGAAGCCAGTAGTCAAAACATAAGGTCTTCAAAATTTCAAATTGGTTTAGAGGTTACCCTCAGCAAACATGTAGTCTAAAACTATCTAACCAAGAATTTTGGGGAAAGCTTCCGGACATACCTAGCCCTCGCAAGTTTCAAACAAAATTCACATCGAGAATAATTCTTGCTCAAAAATCCAAACAAAAACTTATTACTACGTTTTATTCCGTGCTAAGGCATTTTAAATCTTTGCGATTGTAAAGGGGATGCCAAAAGTAATAGACTCAAAAATTGCCAAAAGGGAAAAATGCCTTATATACATTCCAAAAAAAGTCTTTACAAAGGCCAACGAAAATGGACTCAACAAAATAAATGAACAAAGTACAAAAACAAAGAAACATTCAGAAGGCACCTACGCCGGATCTTCACCAGAACCTGCCTTGTCACTAGAGCCGGCTGGGTCTTCTCCATCCTCGGGTTCGCCGGAGCCCTCAAAGCCTTCCTCACCCTCGGGTTCAGCCAACTTCTTGGCCTTGGCCTTGGCCTCGAGCCTTTTCTCATCTTCGATCTCAGCTGACAGGTCGAAACCTTGGGTATGGACCTCCTTTAGGGTCTCCATTCGAGAAAACCACTTCACATACTCAACAGTAACTTTTAGGAAGGCCTCGGCCGCCTCAACATCAACCCTATGTTGGGCCACCATCTCTTCAACATCAGCCCTCGTTATTTTCGACACGGACTTCGCTCTTTCGAGCTCAATGTCAAGGGAATCTCGTTCAATAATGGCCGATCCCAATTGAGACTGGAGGTCTTCGATTTGTCGTGCCTGTTCTTTGGATTTCTCTTTTGCCACTCGGAGTTGGAATTCTACCGATTCCAGCTGATCCCGGGCGGTCTCCTTCTCCGAATCCAGCCAATCTATTTTTTCTTTCCAGATATCGGCCATGGACATGACCTCATTCATTTCAACCCAGAGTTGGTTGATAAGGTCGATCTTCTGCTGGACCTGCGAGGTTTGGTCATTACTCGACACGGCTAACTCGTCATCCCTAACATCAAAGATATTTTTCCGTTCCACCAGGTCGGCATGCTCCTTCTGAACTGCATCCAACTCGTCCCGGAGACTCTTGACAACTTCTTTATGTTGCTCGCTGAGAAGATTATACGTGTCCCTCTTCTCAGAGAGCTCCTTGACTTAAGCCTCAAGCTGGTTGGCCCCAGCTCAGTACCAGAGAAAACTTTCATAATAAAGCATCGAGGCCTGCAAAAAGATAAAAGAAAGAAGACACGAGAGATCTTAAAAACTAAGTCAGAAGACGAAATGGCATAATGACATCTTACCCGGTTCAGCGCCTGCTACGCTTCGCCATGCCGTGTTCATTTTGCCTAGTCTTCTTCGGTTTCCAGGCACCGAAGATAGCTCGCTACTCCAACGGGGGTGGAAAGAACTCTGGCATCCTCCGGGACGGTGATGATTATTGACCGTATCTCTGGCATCCTCCGGGACGGTGATGATTATTGACCGCTTATGGCCGAGATCCATGCTCTGGGTGGGGAACTGGTTGACTAATTTTGGGCTTGCGTTCAGCCCGCCGACCTCTAAAGATGGGTCTTTCCTCTACACCTCCAAGTCTCCCAACCCGGAGAAGTCTTCTAGAGAGGTTGAGTTCATACCTTCAAAAAAGGAACGAAGGGGATCGTCCGCTCCATGGGCCCCGTCATTGAATCGCTCCTTCACTGCTCCAGCTTCGTCAAACATGGACTTCATGAATGAAGGCGACCCCGGAATATCTATGACACTGGCCAGATCAGAGCCGGCATCCTAAGAGGTCTTAGCCCTCATCTCTACATTGGCTTGCCGAACCTAAAGGGGATCACCTTCTGTTGTTTCCCCCTCGGCTTTTGCCCCATTTTCAGGGGAAATCGGCCAACATGCCACAAAAAAATATCACCTTCCTCGAGATCATCCTTGAGAAGCAAAAGTGAGTCCGAGTCGGGTGCTCAGGAGTTATATCTCTCTTTTGTCTTACGGGTCAACCTTCACCTTGGATTAGTCTTCTCCAATCTCGGGGAACTCAGAACTTTTCTTTTCATTTTCTCTCCTGCACCAGCCCTGAACTATCCCGAGGCAGAAGGATCAACGGACAAGTCCTCATCCCCTACTGAAGGCCTAAGCTCAATGGTCTTAGGCAAGCCTGCGAAAAGAATACAAAGGAAATGAGAATGTGATGCTAAGGGGGGCCTATAGTTACTTATTCGAGAAAGAGATCTTACTGTGAGAACGGGCCTCCTAACGGCCCTTCGAGAGTTCGTGCCACGAGCGCTCAGAATAAGGCATCTACGACCAAATGCCCTCGATTCACTCCTTGAGCCGAGGAATGGCATTTGGAACTCGAGCAACAACTGCATGATAAGTGGGGATTTTGGCTGCTTATTAGCACTCTTTAGCTTTTATTTTGTACTGAAAGTATTGAATTATGTTCCCGGAACTAATGAAATTGTGCAAATTGCAGGAATGCTAGAAGTTTGGTATCATGAGATGAAATCCGACTCAAAAAAGAGTGTTCCGAAGAACAATGCCATAAAGGGCACAGAAGAACAAATGTGCGGTACATAAAAGGAATTCTTCAGCAGCAAAAGAAATTGCGGACCACAGAATTCCATATGTGGCCGCAAACCAACAAGTAAAACCCAACAAGAATTTCAGCAATGTGTGGCTGCAGAGCTGGGATTTCTGACAAAGATGTAAAGTTCAGAGAATATGCAAGAAGAAGAAGTCCTGGAGCCTTTGTGAAGTGCAGACCGCACAAGAATTATGCGGCCGCCGAAGTTGCCTCGCGACCACAATTCAGAAATGTGCGGCCACATAACTCACCTTCCTACCAGCTGGGGAAATCTGCAGACCGCACATGGAATTGTACGGCCGTAGAACCTTCCGAGGGGAATATTTGTCCGCAATTTTTGGCCCTGTATAAATAGACGAGTTTCACACAATTAGGTCAAGTTTGAACATTAAAAGTTGCTGTAGTCATTTCTTTTTACTACTTTAGGAAGTTTTACTTTATTTTGGTGTATTAACATTAGATTTCATCATTTTAATCTTTCATTATGGGTTTAATTAGCTTTCCTTCTTTATTCTCTTCAATACCCATTATGAGTAGCTAGATTTTCACTAGGGTTGTGACCCGCCCTAGTGTGTATACCTTATGGGTGATTAATTTAATGCTTGTATTTATGATTAGGTGTTGATTATTTAGCTTAGTTCATGCTTCAATTTTAGAATTAATGGTTTCAAACATAGATTCATGCCTATTTCATGACTTAGTCTCTACTTGAGAAAGAGAGAACTAGTTTAGGATAACTTGGCTAACAAGGAATTGGTTTAATTGAGAGATTGATTAGCCTAATTAAAGGGTTGAAACTAGAGATAGTAGTTTCAACCCGACTTGAGCTCATATCAACTATTTTGTTTGATACCCATTGGACTTGAGAAAGCCAAATTGAGAAAAATCAATCTCTGACCGAGAGGTATTGAGTGGGTAACGTAGAGTTGAGAGCTATAATACACCCCAATCAACAAAATAAGTGTTAACGTCTTTATCCCATTAGGCAAACACCTAGGTTATGGTCACAACCCTAGGCCTTTAAACTATTTGGAAAAACATCAAAAACATTCATCTCTAGTTTATTTACCATAGCTTACAATCATTAGAGTTATAGTAGAAGTAGAAATCAAAACTCTGTTGTGGAAGTGTAATGTAGGTAGTCCATTCACTTGCTTCAAATATATACTCTTGACACCTCTTATAACTCCTACTGGATTCGACCCCGACTCATAGTTGGGTAATTATTATTGCATAAGACCATATCATATCTCTTATTGAGGTGTGTTATGGACGTCATCAATTTTTGGCATCATTGACAGGGAGTTAAAACAGTGTTAGCTATATATTTGGGTGTGTTTTTGGAATATCTTGTTTTCCTTACTTGTTACTAACTTGTGTGAGAAATCGTAGGAACAACCATGGTGAACAATGAGCTCAAACATTTGCCATTGGGAGATATGGATGTCGAGGATGAGCAATTTGATGAGATTCCTCTTGAACCTCAAGCCAATAGAAGAGGTCGAGTGCCTCATGACAATGTCCCCGCCCACCACCACCACCACCACGAGCGGCTCCACGTCGAACATTACCTAATGTAGAATATACAAGTACAATAGTCCCTTCTCGTATTAGGACGGGGAACTTTAAAATCACCAATGTGATGCTGACTTTCCTTGAGCGACGGGGTTTCTTCACCGGTGCTCAACCTCAAAATGCGTACAAATATTTGGGGGAGCAAACAAACAAATGTCTCTGAGGATTCATTGAGGCTAAGGCGCTTTCCCTTATCTCTACGGGGGAAAGCTTTAGATTGGTTGGAACGTTTACCGAACCATTCCATTCATATTTGGGAAGAGTTGGCGAAAATGTTTATTTCTAAGTTCTTCTCTTTGGGGCACATGGATACACTTCGAGATGAGATTTTGGCATTCAAGCAAGAGCCGAATAAACTACTACACGAGATATGAGAATATTATAGAACAATGGTTAAGGAATGTCCCAATAACGATATAACGGATAATATGATTCAACAAACTTTCTATCGTGGGGTTAACATAAACAACCAATATGTAGTGAATCAACTTACCAGTGGGAACTTCATGACTATGCCTTATGTGGAGGCATGTGAGATTTTGGATGAGATGGCGGAAACGTCATCGGCTTGGCAATCCCAGGCAAATGTTCCACAAGGTGACCTAAACATGATCCACCTTCACAAAGAGTTGCAATACCATGGGCAAGCCATTGCCGAGTTGACAACCACCATGACATAACTAGCAAAGTCCCAACTAAATCAAGTCCAAAATCCGAAGCAAGTCAATGCCATGGAAGGAGTGAACATGATGGTGAATAGGAGGAGGACCAATGGTCCACAAGTGCATAATCGAGTGGAAAATTATGTGCAAGAAAATAGTGGTTTTGAGCAAGATAATTACTACAATGAACAAGATGAGGAAGTGAAATATGTGAACATCTTTCAAGGGCAAAGAAACAACTTCCAAGGCCCAAACAAACAACAATGGCAACCTCAAACAATCAAGGTAATTGGAATTCTAACAATCAAGGCAATTGGAGCGGAAATAACAATCAAGGGAATTGGCATAACAATAACAACCAAGAGAATTGGCATAACAACAACAATCAAGGAAATTGGAGTGGATATAATCAAGGAAATTGGGGGTAAGGCGGATGGAACAACAATCAAGGCAATCGGGGGTTGGGTTTTCAAAGGCCCCCGATGTATCAACAACCGAGCAACCCTCCTCCTTATCCCACCCATGGTTTAGGTTCTTCAAATAATGAGATGGGGTGTATTGAAAATATGTTCAATCAAATGATGGAAAAGAATGTCGATACGGATTCCCATCTTGCCTCACACAACACATCAAACCGCAACCTAGAAGTTCAAATGGGGAAAATCTCCCAAGCTCTAAATTCTCGTCCTAAGGGGGCACTACCAAGTGACACGGAAGTAAACCCAAAGGGTGGAAACAACACGGGGCATGAAATGGCCATTACTACAAGAAGTAAAAGAGGTGAGAATGCACCCACCTCAAGTGAAAGGCAACTTGTGGATGATGAGAAAGTGGTACAAGAAGAAGAGATCCCGAACAATGTGGTGCAACCTAATGATGAAGTTCAGATTGATATTGATGATAGTGTGGAAGAGACTCAAGAGGAGGTGAACTCGTCTAGTTATCACATTATTGATATACCAGAGCCGGTAGTGCAAAAGGCTAAGGCACCATTGCCTAAGCCTCCACCTCCATACCCTAAAATACTTGTCAAGAAAAATGGTGAGAATAAATTCAAGAAGTTCTTTGGATCTTGAAAATAGGACAACTCCTCATACAAAGCCTTATATTGAAGGGCCTCCTACCTTGGAGTTAAAGCCAATGCCTCCACATCTTCGGTATGAATTTCTTGTCCCTTATTCTACTTTACCGGTTATTCCTTCCTCTTATTTGACTAATGTGCAGGTAGATTCCACATTGGTGGTGCTACACAAGAGGAAGAAGGCTATTAGGTGGATATTGGCGGATATTCGAGGGATAAGCCCCCCCTTTTGCATGCATAAGTCAAGTTGGAGGATGGCACCAAATCATCTATTGAACATCAAATGAGACTCAATGAGTCTATGCAAGAAGTTGTCAAGAAGGTGATTATCAAGTGGTTGGATGCTGGGATGGTCTACACCATCTTTGATAGTTCGTGGACTTCTCCAATTCAATGTGTCCCAAAGAAAGGGGGCATGACGATGGTCACCAATGACAGGAATGAGTTGATTCCTACAAGAACGGTGACCGGATGGAGGGTGAGTATGGACTATTGCAAGCTCAACAAACTCACAAGGAACGATCACTTTCCACTTCCTTTCTTATATCAAATGCTCGATAGATTGGCCAGCCGTGCTTTCTATTGCTTTCTTGGGTAACGCATCAACAAAAAATTTCATCTGGTCTACTATGCTAGTAAGACCATGAATAGTGACCAAGTCAACTATACCGTTACGGATAAAGAGCTCATTGCCATTATGTTTGTAATTGAGAAGTTCCGCATGTACTTGATTGGTGCAAAAGTCATTGTCCACACGGATCATGCGACACTTCGGTATCTTATGAGCAAGAAGGACTCCAAAGCTAGATTTATGAGATGGGTTCTTTTGTTGCAAGAGTTTGATATTTACATCCAAGATAGAAAAGGGAGTGAAAACCAAGTGGCGGACCACTTGTCTAGTTTGGAGGAGGAGAGGATGCCACATGATGGCCTTGAAATCAATGACTCCTTCCCCGATGAGCAACTCTTGGCTACTTCAATGAAAAAGGTGGCATGGTTCACGTATCTAGAAAATTTTCATGTGTGTGGAATCATTCTGGATGAGTTCTATTCAAATCAAAAGAAGAAGCTCAAATGGGATTGTCAAGATTATTATTTGGATAAACCATACCTTTATCAGATTTGTACAGACGGGGTGACTAAAAGATGTATAACGGAAGAAAAGCAACGTGAAATTCTTGGGGCTTGTCATTCTTCTCCATATGGTGGTCATCATGGTGGAGTAAGAACAACGGCCAAAGTGCTTAGTTACCGCTTCTATTGGCCCACTCTTTACAAGGATGCAGGTGAGCTAGTGAAAATATGTGATGAATGTCAACGGGCCGGTGGAATCTCAAAGAAGAATGAAATGCCTCTCACAACCATTTTGTAGATTGATATTTTCAATGTGTGGGGGTATTGACTACATGGGACCTTTTGTTAGTTCTTGTGGAAACACCTACATCTTGGACGTGGTTTATTATTTGTCCAAATGGGTTGAAGTCATTGCTTTTACATAACAATGAGGCAAGAATTGTGGTGGCTTTCTCCAAGAAGGATATTTTCACAAGGTTTGGTACTTCACGTGCTATTATAAACGATAGGGGTCACATTTTTGCAACAAGGCTTTCGACACTTTGCTTAGAAAATATAGTGTTACTCACAAAGTCATGACTCCTTATTACCCACAAGCTAGTAGGCAAGTGGAAGTCTCCAATCGGGAGATAAAGAGTATCTTGTCCAAAACAGTGAATGATAATCGAACGGATTGGTCCAAGAAGCTTGATGATGCATTATGGGCTTATCAGACGACTTACAAAACACCTATCAAAATGTCGCCATATCAGTTGGTGTTTAGAAAAGCTTCTCATCTTCCGATAGAACTAGACCACAATGCCATGTGGGCTCTACAGAAGTTGAATCTTGATTGGGATATAGCCGCTAACTTGAAGGTTGCACATTTAAATGAATTGGATAAGTTTCAGTACCATTCTTATGCAAGTTTGTCCTTGTACAAAGAAAAGATGAAATATCTTCATGATAAATACATTTGGAATAAAGAGTTCAAGGTGGGAGATCTTGTATTGTTGTTTAACTCAAGGTTAAGGATGTTTCCCAGGAAGCTAAAGTCCAAATGGAGTGGTCCTTTTGAAATTGTGAGTGTGACAGATTTTGGTGCATTAGATTTGAATAACAAAAACAATGAAGTATTCTGAGTCAATGATCACAGGGTGAAGCACTATTTAGGGAAGGTTGGAGATAACCACGTCGTGGCGGTTATTCATTTCAAATGATGGTCCTATGTATCGTGTTGCGACGTTAAATCAGATGCTTCTTGGGAGGCAACCCATGTTTCTTTCCCTTTTTTTTCTTTTGTAGTTAGGTGTTATTTTCATTCTAACTTGATTTGAAGTGTGCTACATGACTGAGTGTGACTTACAGGAATTGTGGACAGAAATCTGGCTAAGTGTTGCAAGAATTGCGGACCGCAGTTGATTTTTGCGGACCGTACATTTTTGTGTGTTGTAGAAAAAGAACATTGCGGCTGCACATTTAGCTTGCGGACCACATAAATGAGAGGTTGAAAATGTCAACTATCTAAAGTTTAGTCTGCCAGAAAAAAGGTTGATGTGCGACCGCACATGAAATCTGCGGCCGCAACATGAAATTTGCGGTTGTGCGAACAGCATATGAAATGTTGAGAGGATGTCTTCAGGTAACGGACTGTGGGCCGCACATGAAAATGTACGGCCGCACTCGCCCTTCTTTCCCTTAGCAAACCAACTCATATAAATAGAGGATTAGGGCAACATTTACATTTTTTTCACTCTCTGAACAAAAGAAGAGTGCCATTTGGTAATTTTTCTTGGTGATTTCATCTGTCCACACACACAACATCTTTGATCAGTCACTAAATACACTCATTCATCTTGTATACTTCAATTTCTTGTTAATATTTCTCTTTTAATTTATAGATGTTTAGTAATTTTTAGGACATTTGTCATTGGAATTCAATTGTGGATCCATGTGTGGGTAAATCTGAAATGGGTTAACTAAAACATACTCTATAGGTAATGGGTAAACATATTTACATGCCTCTATGATGTTTCCATGTCAAATTGTGCACGAAATTGAAAAATCTAGATAGAAAAAACTAAATTGTTCGTAATTGTTGAATTCTGCGGCCGCACCTAAATTTGTGCGGTCCGTAGAAATTGATTTTAAGGTAGCATTAGTGAAGAAGGGCTCTGCGGCCGCAAGATAAAATGTGTGGACCGCAGAATTCTCACTGCGGTTGCAGAATAGCCTTTTTATTGACATCAGAGAGTCTATACTTTTTGACTCTAATGTGCTCTAGCATGTCTAATTGTGCTGACCGCAGAAATCATGTTGCGGCCGCACAGTAACCATTTCTCTATCATCAGAGAATTGGAATCTTTTGGGTTTCAGAGGTGCGGCCGCAATTGTGAAATTGTGCGAACCGCACTTCACCTTTGTGGCCGCACAACAAAAGTGTGTGGACCACATATCATTTCCCTACAAGCATGTTTTAACTATGTAGCCTCACTTTGTCTTTTGGTTTATAGATTACTTGCATATCTCCTGCGTATGTCTGAACATTGAAATGCAACTAACGATCATCTTTGTCTCACATTATCTAGAGGACGCGGTGACACATCTAAAGGAAGAGGTGAAGCTTTTCGAGGTCGAGGAAAGAATGCCTTACCATTTGTCCAAAAAATGATAATTACAAAGAAAGCTACAGCCTGCAGAGGGAGAGGTGCAAATTTCTCCGAGAGGAGCTCATATGTCCCTTCTAGAGAAGCATTGGAGGGAAACTCAACCTCTGTTCAGGAGTAGTCGGTCGTACACTCAAGGCCGCAAGGGAGATACCAACTCAGGGATAAGCCGTCCTCATCTCATAGCACTTCCTAGGAATCGGATAGTGTTAGCCAGGCTTTAGAGACATCGGCAACACCGGTCCCTGAGGCATAAGATGCACCAGTTCAGGATATCCCCAATAATGGCAGAGGGGGAGATGCTACAGCTGTCAGTCTTGAAAGATCGAAGAAGAAAGAGGTTTGGGAGGACCGCATTGTTAGCTTGGCTACCTTCACCAGCTTCATGGTGGCCAGCGAGGTCGCTAACCCTTAGGCGGCAGTTTCTGTTGAAAGATTAAGAGAGGTACAATCCAGCCATTTTGAGGTAGTTCAGGGAATGCCAGGGGTGGATGTGGTTCACTCAGAGTGTAGTATATTCCATAAAGTACCTTGTCCGGGAATTCTACGCCAATGTGGCGCATATCAAAAAGGGGACAAAGGTTACCAAAGTGTGTAACCTCAAAGTGAGGTTCGATCAGCATACACTTAACACGTACTTGGGCTTCGAAGATGTTGAACCGAATGAGTTTTTGGAGAAGTACGCACTGGGAGACGCAGTCCGACCTTGATTAGTGGAGATTCTAGTAGCACGAGGGCTACCACCACTATGGATTGCATCTAGGGTTCTTATCCATCGGAACACTCTGAGTTTTGAAGTGAAGGGGTAGCAAAACTTTGTCTGTAGTAGACTGGACCCGATCCAAAATAAGACTCACCTTTCAATTCCTCTGGCAGTGTTGGTTGCTTCTATTATGGCCGGGGACCCTATAAGTATGGGTGTCATGATGATGTCGGCTAACATCTCAGTAATTGCTCGGCAAGATGATTCATCCTACCTGTATCCCAACACTATTAAGGAATAACTTACGGATGCAAGGGTAGAGCCGAGGGATTATGACACAAAAGTGAAGCTGAAGAAGCCTTGTACCTAGTATTCACTTATGGATGCGAACAATCCGAAGAAGAAAGTTCAACCTCCTACCACCGCGGGACAGTCTGATGAGCTAACTATGGTAACTGCTGAGGGTGTTGATGTTCTATCCACTTCAACCGATCCTTTCTCTGGTGCCGCAGCTATGCCTCTGCCATCTTCCACATCCCCTAGTGCAGCTCCTACTACAGCTCCCACCTCGGCTTTGAAGCTAGTGTATGTGCCTCCTCATCCACTATCTGCACCGCGAGTCTCCCAAAAATTGGCGAGTCTCAACAACTGGATGCAGACAACCACTATAAAGTTGTTTGACTGGTCCAATACTGTTGCAGCGCAGTCCACCTCACATGCATCACAGGTTCCCCTGACATTGAGGAGACATTGAAGAAAGTTTTGGAGAATCAGAAGACTATCATGGACACCTTGGTACAACATAGATCAGTGATTGAAGAGCTGGGAAAGGAAGTAAAGAAGATGCGGAAGTCCCAGGCCAGCAAGAAGTCGGTGGACAAGCTCCGGAGAGTGGTGACCAGGATTGCTACATCCGTAGATCTCCCCTTTAATATGCTGCTTGACCCACAGCATTCCGCCCCAGATCTTTCAACACCATCTTCACCGGTGGCACCAGCTAGCCAGTCTGAAGAGCCAGACCATGCTACCGACACTGCTGAGGCAGTGCGTTAGATGTTTGCCAACCCAACCACACCTAGAGTTGAGGATGGTGAGATTCAGTTGGTTGATCCTGAGGGCCATGGCATTGCTAGGGACATAAATATGTCTAAGGATCCATAGGGAATTTTCTTCACTCTTCCCTCTTTTACTCTTATTTTACTAAGCATTGGGAACAATGCTTACTTTTATTCGGGGGTAGAGTTTATTTGATACATTTGGTACTTTGATACATTTGGCCTGCAATAATTTGATGATATTCTCCTTTTTCTTATTTGTATGCATATATCTTCTCTCTCTCTCTCTTACTATGTAGATTCATTTTATCCTTAGTAGTTTTGTTCATTAGCTTCTTTATCTTTGTTTTTGCTTATTAGCTTCTTTTTATATTTTAGTAGTGTGTTAGCTTTTTGTTTTGCTTAGTAGCTTATTTTTATATTTTAGTAGATAATAAGCCTTTGATTTTCTTAATGCCATGGTTCATTCCAAAGGTAGTTTTTGTGTGAACCGGATGACTCGTCCCAATGATGGATGGCAAAACAACCTTCTTAAGGGAATGAGTCAGTGTTGTTTTATGTTTTTGTAACAATAGTAGTAGTAATGAATAAAAAGACCTAACTAAGTCATGCTCGGAGAGTCAACAATGCTTCAATTGGCATCAACACACTTAACTACGTGCTTATGATTAGAAATAAGGTTTTTGAAAAACATAGCTCTAGTTAGTGACTTTGTGACTCTTGTGTTGACTTTAGCAATCATCGAGTGGTTTAATTGGACCATAGTGATCTTTAAACTTGAATATGGTCATTGTGGTCCCTCGACTCTATCCTCTTTTATAATCCGGTTGCGTGAGGGGTGAGATGAATTGTTGCTAGTACAAGTATCAGTGCGAAGGGTCTAGAACTTGCCCCGAATGTGTTTCAAGGCGAAATCCTAAGTTTTGCTTTGTTTGAGACATGATTGTAGGCTTTACTTGGCCCGTTTAAGTTTTCTATTTCCAACCAATGTCATTATCCCTAGTCAACCCCTTTGAGCCTCTAGCCTTTCTCATCTGATAAACATGTTACAAGCCTTTACCCGTTTTGTCATGACCCTCTCTTGGCACCCGAGCTTTCCTTTACACTCTTGTGAAACAAATGGCTTAAAATGTAACTTTGGGAGAGAGATGAGGAACTTGAAAAAGGTATCAAGTCATAAAAAGAGAAAAGAAATGATCTCTCTAAGAAGAGAAGGCAAGAAAATAAAATAACAAAAAAACAAAATGTAAAAAGTGAATAAGTGGAAAGGTTGAATGGATTCAAAAGAGGTAATGATCCCAAACATGGAGAAATCAAACAAAAGGAGAAAATGAATGAAATGATCAAGAAAGGGTGATGCTAAGTCTCTCTATTCCCCAATGAAAAGGAAGTGCCTCTAAGAATTGGCAAAGTGTGAGCCGAGCAAAGAAAGATGGAGTGCTTAAGTAAAGATGTAACCACTAACCCATATGGTATCCTACCCTAACCCAAAAGCCTTCATTACATCCCGAAAGAAATCCTACATGTTTCAAACCAAGTGAGCTTATATTAGTAGCGATCTACATGAGGGGCAAGCCTATGATATTTGAAGTCGTACTTGTGACATTCTCTCTCGAGAGATGAGCGAACATTTCATAAATCTTTGGATTGAGTGCTAAATTTCTTAAATGAGATTGAAAAATAGAAAGTAGAGGAGGAAGAATTTGGAGTCCACCATGGCCTACATGATAGATCAAGGGTTCTTGATGAGTAAAGTCAATTCTTGAAGCTCAATTGTCACATTAGAACTATATGTGCATGAATGTTTAACTTATCGCCTTGTTGATAATGCATGAGTAATATAGGTAATTGTTGGTCCCAACTGATGTGTAGATGGCTCACCTTTGACTCGCCGAAATGACCCTTAACGTTTGGAGGTGGGAACTAATATATTTTCTTGATGAAAAGCAAAGACTTAAGTTTGGGGGAGTTGATAAGTGGAAATTTTGTCTGCTTATTAGCATATTTTAGCTTTTGTTTTATTCCGAAAGTATTGAATTGTGTTGCCGAAACTAATAAAATTGTGCAAATTGCAGGAATGCTAGAAGTTTGGTCTCCAGAGATGAAATCCGACTCAAAAAGGAGTGTTCCGAAGCACAAGGCAATAAAGGGCACAGAAGCACAAATGTGTGGTCCGTAGAAGGAATTCTGCGGCCGAAGAAGAAATTACGGACCGCAGAATTCCATCTGCGGCCGCAAACCAAGAAGAAAAACCCGACAGGACTTTCAGCAATGTGTAGACCGCACATGAATTGTACAGCCTCAAAACTGGGCTTTTACTGACAAAGATGCAAAGTTCACAGAATATGCAAGAAGAATGAGTCCTGGAGCCTTTGTGAAGAGCGGACATCACAAGAATTGTGCAGCCGCAGAAGTTGCCTCACGGCCGCAGTTCCAAAATATGCGGCTGCATAACTCACCTTCCTACCAAGTTTGAACATTAAAAGATGTTGTAGCTGTTTCTTTTTACTACAATAGGAAGGTTTACTTTATTTTGATGTATGAACATTAGGTTTCATCATTTTAATCTTTCATTATGGGTTTAATTAGCTTTCCTTCTTTATTCTCTTCAATACCCAATATGAGTAGCTAGATATTCACTAGGGTTGTGACCGAACCCTAATGTGTAAATCTTATGGGTGATTAATTTAATATTTGTTAATGATTGGGTGTTTATTATTTATCTTAGTTCATACTTCAATTTTATAATTAATGGTTGCAAACATTGATTTATGCTTATTGACTTAGTCTTTACTTGAGAAAGAGAGACCTAGTCTAGGATAACTTGGCTAACAATGAATTGGGTTAATTGAGAGATTGATTAGCCTAATTAAAGGGTTCAAACTAGAGATAGTAAGAACCCAACTTGAGCTCATATTAACTATTTTGTTTGATACCCATTTGGACTTAAGGAAGCCAAATTGAGATTGAGTGGGTAACGTAGAGTTGAGAGCTATAATACACTCCAATCAACAAAAAACAATGTTAACATCTTTATCACATTAGGCAAAACCTAGGTTATGGTCACATCCCTAGGCCTTTAAACTATTTAGAAAAATATCAAAAACATTCATCTCTAGTTTATTTACCTTAGCTTACAATCATTAGATTTATAGTAGAAGTAGAAATCAAAACTCTTCTGTGGAAGTGCAATTTAGGTAGTCCATTCACTTGCTTCAAATATATACTCCTGACACCCCTTATAACTCCCAGTGGATTCGACCCTGACTCACAGTTGGGTAATTATTATTACATACGACAGTAGCAGATCTCTTATTAAGGTGTGTTGTGGACATCAACACTGCACCACCACAAATACTGGTGAGGAAAAAGGAGATGAACGTAAAAGCGACATTTAAAGGAAATTTGTGCTTACGTGATACATTCCACTTCTCGGGGAATGGCCTATACTCGGCAGGAAAGTAGGTAGTCATCAAGCGGATGAAGCATCCCTGCCAGACCCGATCCCGGTCCACATCCATTCTTGAGAATGGGTCTTTGCTAGCCCGGTGTACAAGTTTTATCAGTCCCCCTAGGAAGATTCGGGGACTGTACAGGCGAAGTAGATGATCGATAGCAAACCGACAGGAGTCGATTTTGTTCATGAAGTATCGAAGGAGGATTACAATCCTCCACATCATACTTCATACCTCTTACAGGAGTCCAGAATGACCGGATCCACCTAGCCTTGTATGAACGGATAAGTGTAAATACTCAGATATCCCTCCACATGGGTAGTAATGTCTTCCTCGGGCCGGGGGATTACTATGTCCTTATCCACCCAGCCGCAGTCCTTTCGAACCATAGGAAGGACTTCTTTGGTGATGGAGCAAATATATCTAGATACCGCCTCACAACGGCCTTGCACCGACGAGGGCTTTTCGACCTTAAAGTCATTCGCAGCCGAACATCCCCCGGGGACAAACATTTTCAAGGAAGGCTCGGCAACCGGTTCATCGGTAGCCGCGCCTGGAGCGGATCTCTCGAGGAAGACCACATCCGGAGTGGTCTCATCGATTTCGGTGGTCGACTACGAAGAAGAAGAAGCAACTCTTTGGGGAACAGTTTTGGAACTTTTCGCCATTGTTATCTGGAAAAGGTCTCAAAAATATGAAGAAAGGTTAGGAGATGAAAGGTAAAAGCTTTGCTGAGCAAAGCAAGTGCGCTAGTTTGGCTAGAAAATAAGTAAAAGCTTGCAATTTACTGAGAAATCTTGAAGAACGGAGGTAAAAAATTTGGAGTATGAAGAAGGGCAGTGATATCCTGAAGACTCGAAGGTAGAAGCTTGGTCAAAAGGTAAAAAATGAACGAAGGAAGGGAGTATTTATAGAGGCTTTGCGTCGTTTCGCGTCCAGGGATGGCCTGTCGATGGCTGACATGCGTTTGAAGTCATTATGACGCGACTGGCGGGACGTTTTGGATTCTTTGTCGTTTCTGTCACGGCGTGTTGATGAAGGGATCGAAGTGCACATGTCATTTCTTGTCGTTTCCGTAAACTTACCCTCCGAAAAATGAGGGGACTATCTGTATACGGACGAAACCGAGCCCATGGGACGCCTTGATTTCCGATGATGTAAACGGAGTGAGAGACGTGACGGTAAGGAAGTGGAATTGAGGCTAGGAGCCCCTCAAGCCGAGGTCTAGGAAAAACGCTTGCCCTCGAGAGTATCGGGGTCATGACCCCTAGGTTCGGTTCGAATTCTAATGGCCTCGGAGAGCATTACTAGATAATCGAGCACGACTATCAAAAGGCCGTGATATCTGTGACCAGCCGGATGTGACGGCGTGAATTTCGGCACGTATCGGCAGAGAACCGGTGATTAGTTAACAAATAATTTTTACCTTTTATGGAATTGTACTTAAGGTAATACTCCCCTACTATATAAAGGGGGTCTGATTATCCATTAGACACAATGTAACACGCATATCAAGGCAATATTTTTTTATTTTCTCTATTATTCAAAGTTCTTACTTTTATTCATCAATTGGTCAATAATGTTGAGCCCGGGATCGAAGGCAGGCATTCCATTAAGTTGTTACTAAGTCCGGGATCACTCATCTTGATTGGTTTGACAATTTATTACGTCCCTTATCTTTTTAATCTAACGTTGTTTAATATTTGTATTAAATTAACCCATGTATCTTTAAAATCAATTACAAATTTAATTGTTATCCGTTTTTTAGGGTAAACATATACGATGTATTGGAAAATATTGGGTTCAACTGAGTGCTGACGCGGCTCCAGGCAGCCTTTCTTTTAACTCAGCAACATTTACAGATTATCAATTATCAAGTAAACAAAAATTTATCAAAATCGAAATAAACTGAAAAAAGAAAACGAACCAGTTTTCGCCGGTGAGGGACTAAAATAATGATAATAAATAAAGATTCATACAAACCCATAACTGAAATAAATTGTGATCTACAAGTTGCATTCGTGATAAGTCGCAGTCATGAAATGCAACTACAAATTTGTAATGCCATTTATAAATCTTTCGTCTAATGTCATTTATAAGTCACATTTGGTTAATGTACAGGTATATGTTTCACTACTTTTTTGTTTTTCCTCATCTGGGTTACCTTTTTGGATTTCCTTATATATAATTACATATAAATATTTATTTTTTTAACACTTTATTTATTATTCTCCGATAGAGAATTGCTTATAATAAAAGGTAATTTACTAATACATATCTGAACTCATAGTTCTTATCAGTTAACCTTTTTTAGGCATTTAATAAATATGTGTTAAATTACGTATAAGAGAATTATAAATGAAGAGCTAAAATTTTGAAAAGAAAATTTATACATAACGTAAAAGGATCCAAATGGGAATCGAGAATGAGAAAAAATATTAGGTGTGCCCATTGGCAAACATAAATTGCATTCAGTAACTTATAAATTGCATTCGACAAATGCGTCTTATATGGCTAGTAATCTGTGGTTTTGAGACTTAAAACAGCAATAAGATCTCCTTTTTTGTCATCATGATTTTGCAGTAATCTTTTTAGGATACTTTTCATTCAAATTTCTTTTCTTTTTTTTTAAAAAAGAAAAGGAAAAACTATTTTTCTCCATTCATTCTGTCATATCAGTAGTAGTACAACTAAATTGTATTTTTTTGAAATCTTTACTTGTTTCAGAGCATGTTTTATGAATTTTTATTTTCCAGGTTACGTGGAAAATGGAGAAAACCTAATCAATCGAGTCTTGCAACCGTAAATGTTGTGGCAAATTATTCATGTAATCGGTCCAAAGACTTTCCAAGTCTTGCTTTCTTTATTTCAGAAATTGTGTGGTGAGAAGTAGTGCAATATCTACTAAGTTTTGTGATTCACCATTTTGCAACATTAATTTAGAAAGGAAATAGTAATGTTTGTTGCCATTAATGTCACGACTCGAATCCCACTATAGGTTGTGATGGCGTCCAATGTCGTTGTTAGGCAAGCCAACGGTGAACTATTAGCTTAATTATTCATTTTATTATTTTTAAAATCATAAGTCTTATTAAGAAAAGGATTCAATGTGTTCATGAATACTTAAAATATTAGTAAGATATAAAATAAAAGATGAAATTATTAAGCCGGACCATAACAATCACTAGAGTATCCCCAAAAATCGGTGTCACAAGTGCATGAGCATTTACTAAGGAGTACAATAATAATACAGCATATGTCCGAAATGTAAATAAGATAAGATAGAGTAAATAGTATAATGGAGATTCTATGGACTGCGATACGTAGCTTGGAATGCAGCACACCAAAAGTCTCCTCAGCAACTATGCCTACGCACTAAGATGAACACCAAATGAACCTGACACATCCTACACATTTAGTACAAAAGTGTAATATGGGTACGTAAATCAACGCGTACCTAATAAGTATCTAGCCTAACCCCATAGAAGTAGTGACGAGGGATCGACATCGATACTTACTAGAGGTCCGATAAAGCAGAATAATAAATCATAAATGGATAAGAAGCACAACAGTAATAATGGGGTAAAATTATAATTTATATAATCTTCCAAAATTTCTTTTAAAGATATAAATTTCTCAATCTCGTGTTCTATCTCAACAACTCAGATATATCAAGTGCCGGTATCAAACGGATAAGAAATACCATATAAAATGCCAGGCATCAGTAGAAGGAAAAATCTCGTGAAAATTCGGATTGCTAGCGATATAACGCACGATTATGCCGAGGTTGTACGGCCCGATCCATTGGGTACACTACCAAGGGTCAACCGGCACGAACCAGACATGCATCTCAATATATTGTTGAGGCGTTCGGCCCGCTACACAAGAAAGAAAGGAACTTATCGAATTACGAGTCACGTGCTTACAATACAAATACATGAGCATAAAGTGAATATAACCTTTACCGTTTCTCAAATAATTGGCCAACAAGTCAAGATGATAAAGCTCGGCCTAGTATATATATATATATATATATATATATATATATATATATATATATATATATATATATATATATTCCTAAATCAATTTCAAATATAAATTCAATTATTTAAGCTAGCAAATGGAGTTCAAATAATTTAAATATTACATGATAGAATCCTAAGTCTACCCGGACATAAACATGCATTAGCTACGTACGGAATCTCGACTCCTCGTTCGTATGTAGAATCCACAACTAGTAGCACGTAACAATTACATCACCTAGGGGGTAGTTTCCCCCTCACAAGGTTATACATGAGACTTACCTCGCTCCGAAGTTACAATAACCGGCTCCAAAGCCTATCTAACTCTTCAATTCAAAGCCAAACGATCTGAAACTAGTCAAACAATATGCAAATCAATCAAAATATACTACAATGCGTATAATTTAATAACTTATAATAATTTCCAACTCTGCTAGAACAGTCAACAAAGTCAACCATCAGGCCCACGTGCCGGTTTTCGAAATTTTTTGAAGATAATCATTACCCATAACGCCATGAATCCAAATATATAATGTATTTCTAATTCCATGTCCAATTTCGTGGTCAAAATCCAAAAATACAAAATTCTAGGTTTTCTATCAAAAATTCCATAATTTCTACCCATATCCATGTTTAAATCCATATATAACTCGTGTACTTAGGTCACAATGTGTAGAAGTTCCTTACCTCAAGGTAGATGATGGAGTTGGCTCCTCCAAATCGCCCCAAAAATAGCCCAGGCAAGAGAGGAATGAGTGAAATTGAGCAAAAATCCTGATTGAATAACATATATTCTGCCTAGGCGTCTTCGCACATGCGGGAACCCCAGTCGCACCTGTGACACCGCTTCTACGGAAAAACGTCCGCTCCTGCGGAAGTCACTTAGGCCCTCAACCAGCCGCACATGCGGGTCAAAGCCCGCACCTGTGAGGGTGCTTCTATGGCCCTCCCCTCGCTTCTGTGCTTTCGTGCCTGCGTGATCCCATCCGCTTCTGCGAAGCCAGCCAAAACTCGACCCGATTCCAATCCGATTCGCACCCGAGGCCCGTGGTACCCCATCCAACCATACCAACACATCCTAAAACATGATACGAACTTAATCAAAGCCTCAAATCATGCCAACCAACTTCAAAACTACCAATTGACGGCTGAAACCTTTCTATAAACTTTCAAACATTCAAACTTCGACTAACGCGTCCGAATTATACTAAAACATCCCGGAATGACGCTAAACTTTATGTTCAAGTCTTAAATCACAATATGAACCTATTCCTAAGCTCGGAACCCCAAATGGACATCCATAACATCAAATTCCACTTGAAATTAAACTTAGGAAATTCTAAAACCTTCTAAATGCCAGCTTTCCACAATAAGTGCCGAAATGCTTCCGGGCCACTTGATACTCAACCTGAACATACGCCCAAGTCTGAAATCATCATACGAACCTATTGGAACCTTCAAATTTTGATTCTGAGGTCGTTCACTTAAAAGTCAAACCATGGTCAACTCTTCTAACTTAAATCTTCCAAATTTAGATTTTTCATTCCAAAGTCAACTCCGAACTTCCCAAAATTCAATTCCGACCAAGCATACAAGTCACAAAACATGAAGTGAAGTTACTTACGACCTCAGATCGCCGAACGACGCACTGGATCTCAAAACAATCGGTCGGGTCGTTACATTCTCCCCCTACTTTAACATATGTTCCTCCTCGAACGTGCCAAGAACCATTCCGGAGTTGTCCAAAATCATTGTTTAACACCTCATGCACCTAGTTGTGCCACCACAACCCATGTGAGCACATTAGCTCGAGCCAGACTAAAGATCCTCCGTATAACCTTAGCTAACAAGCCTTAGAACCAAATTCCAACATCTGCAATTCTCCACGGGACCTGATTCTAACATACGAACATCGCATCAAGCACTACATACTATACCAAAACATGATCATTCACCTATGCCGAAATCACACCAAGCATCACATAAGTCGTTTGCCCATAATAACATCCTCCGACCACAGTACGTGCAATTTCATGAATCTGATGCCCGCAATACACCTCATAACACATATAAGCCATGTTCCAACTCTCGCAATACTATCACGATGAAAGAGATGTGTAAAAACTCATACCCACCTGCCAAATCAATAAATCATGGAGTCTCTCTACCTGACAAGAACCATTACCTCATTCTGAACTGAATACAATATTTTCTCTTTACTATACCCTACATAGATCCGATCGCACTAATCTCAAGTCCAATAACCTCGTCTCACCTAGTACCACCTGATCGGGCAATAGGACACCTCAAACATCGTCTAAAATTTATACAGCACCAACAAGCTACAACTGGAATGTGACCCATAGGGAAGAACGAACTCTGGCAAAGAACTATCCAGCCCGCGAAATGAATAAAAGGGCAAAACCAATGTTATGGATCGATCTCAAATATGGGAAACAAGGTACACAAAATAATTATAAGGAAATGTACTTAATATCTCAATGTTGCGTCATGCAACCCAATCCAACTATGACATTATTGCGGCGTGCAACCCCATCCGAACATGACACAATTGTGGTGTGCAACCTGATCCGAATATGATATCGTTGCGGCGTGCAACCCGATCCACACAACATACCAGTGGAGGCATGCCACCCAAAATATCGACTACAAGCACACCAAGTGAATAATACAACCTTGGGGAGATGGATAGAACCATACGCTACAAAAACCCAAGCACGACTAAGGTGCAATAAATGACCTGCATCTCAAGAGCCATCTTGCTCACATAACAGCACAAGCTACTCAAGATCACAACACATGTGCGAATAATCAAGCTGTCTCACAACCCACATGGCACGATTGGGTATTACGTGGAATAATTGATGACAGGAATAACATCCAACGCCTGTAGACTCCTCCATAAGCAACGCTACGCTGAATGAACACATTCGGCCTGATGTAGAGCACACATTCACATTAGACCCACCAACGAACCTCAAGCTGATTCCGATCATCCCATACTGGGCCAACAACCTTTTAAGGATCCACAATGGCCCTATTCTTGACACACACGAGCAGTCATCCAATCCGGAACAAACTCCCACAGTCCACAACCAAATGAATAGAGTGCCTTTCAGGCATGAACTCTCATATTAGCGATAGTACCAGAATCTCTATACTTGGTTTCAATCCTTAACAATCAAGTGACTAACATGTCACCCTCGTACAATCTTCTCGTGGGTTATACTCCCACGACCATCCGCACCAGGTAGCAAAGCCTGCAAATCCATGCCTCTATCCGTACAAATTTTCTAACATAAATCAAGAATCCGCAAATCAATTTTCAATGCCTCTTACACAGGACACCGTTCTCAAGCGACACTAAGATAGCGTCGGCATACTCTGAACATCTAAAATCCTCCCTGATCATCCGAGCCCGTGACATTCTTATCAACACCCAACCGCAACCTTGATCCTCAACTTCCAATTTCCATACAGCTCACTGCACCTAACATGCTGCTACGCGAGAATCCAAGAATTCATTATAACCCTTGAACTACTAGTAGAATAAGCACTTCATTGGCTAGAAACCTTTCACTTAACGCATTTCAGAAGAACCATTGCAACACACAACTGAATTCCCACGACCGCAGAAAATACTAACCTCAAGTCGTGGTCTAAACCGCCATAACTCTTCAGGAATCCATTTACACAACAAGGCCATAGGAATCGAACACCTCCCGAATCAAGAAAATCATGGTGGTTGTCAAGCCCGCATGTACAACCACAAACCACATATATAACTTAACACGCCGAAGGAATTGATCATTGCCACAATCATGATGATTCAAATCATTACTAACCGACCCCACTTTTTTCCAATTTACTCTTGACTTGCCTTAGAAATAATAATAATAATAATAATAATAATAATAATAATAATAATAATAATAATAATAATAATAATAATAATAATAATAATAATAATAATAATAATAATAATAATAATAATAATAATAATAATAATAATAATAATAATAATAATAATAATAATAATAATAATAATAATAATAATAATAATAATAATAATAATAATAATAATAATAATAATAATAATAATAATAATAATAATAATAATAATAATAATAATAATAATAATAATAATAATAATAATAATAATAATAATAATAATAATAATAATAATAATAATAATAATAATAATAATAATAATAATAATAATAATAATAATAATAATAATAATAGCTCCATTCAAAATATAACGAAACCCAACAACACTCATCTCGATGACAAAATTCACGAGACCACATTGTCTCAATACCCATGAACAATAGCATACCCTCCTTATGTGCACAATAGAATCTCCAATTGGTACACCCATTCTGAAAGATCCTCTACGAATCCGAAGTTATTTTCTTTCATCTCTCTAACAACGCACCGCAGACCCCCAGTGCTAACACAGAAATTCTCCAAGTCACTTTCATAATCCACTGTAAAAACTCGATCCTTAACCACACAACGGACCCAAAATCCTTAGACACTGCGATTTAACTCTTTAACTTACTAGAACCATTGTTGAGAGTCACCCACTCTAACATGGTCCCGAATATAACTAACTCCAATGCTCTGTTAGCACCTGAACACTCTCTCAAAGAAGAAATAGGATGAATTCTTTTCCTTGTACATCACATCCAAAAATAGCATAAACTCTGAGTCATCCCAAAACCTGCACATGAATCGATAAGGTAAAATATAGCACACATCCATCAAGTTCTTCACTTGAATCATTCCTAATGTTTTCTTTTCTTAGTCATAAAAATTCATCAATACACCGATAACCAGAAACTACACAAGCACACACCCACGCGATCCAATCGAAGACGGTGGGCTCCCCTACTTAGCTTTAAGCTACAAGCACCTAAATCCACAACCCACAATAACTCCTCCTTCTCCATTACCATGAGAATATATACAATAGCAAAGTCTAAAACCACTGTCTAAAAGAGTACAAAGGTACAAATAGAACTAGATGATAAAGGAGGGGAATCAAGGACTGGGGACGCCAAAGCAGCTACCTCAAAGATCACTGAACTGAATAATGGATCCAAAGTTAGCAACCACCGTACCCAGAAGCACCTGCATTTGAACAAGAAGTGCAGGATGTAGCGTGAGTACAACCAACTCAATAAGTAACAAGTCTAGCCTTTGGGCTAAAAGCAGTGACGAGCCTCACAGGTACAGTTCAATTATAGAAAACACAGTACATAAATGTAGACATGCTTTCAAGTTTAATAGTAGAGCTCCAACAGATAAGATATGTCAAGTACAAGTGAAATAAAAAAAATGATACATCTCGGTAACTACATGTCAGTTATGTATGCCAATTGAAATACAAAACAGTGATGAAATCATATGCATACTCTCTGAGTATCAATCACTCACTCCTCCCATACAGTCCATCCTCACAGTCAATCATTCCTCACAACCACTCCATCATCACAGTCACTCAATCTTCCCAATCGCTCAGTATTCGCACTCAGTAGGTACTTGCGCTCAATGTGGGTGTACAGACTCCGGAGGAGCAGATGCAGCCCAAGCTCTATAATAATCCAATCATGGTATGAATCAATAAATCATGTTGCGGTGTACAGCCCGATCCCATAAATATCCTCACAATTAGGCCCTCGGCCTAACTCAGTCACCAATCTCTCCAGTCTCGCAAGCTCACAATGTCATGAAAATCAGCACAAACAATGATGATATGAAGTATCAATAAATGTCAATAGAGACTAAGATATGATATGTGGATGATAGATGTTACTGAGTACATAATTGCAAATTAAGCAAGTAATTTAACAACAATACGACCTATGTGGGTCCCAACAGTACCAGCATATAGCCTAAGAATGATTTCTAACATGAATCGTAGCTCAACTCCTCTAACACATGGAGAATATAAGAATAACAACAAGGTTATTCAACTATACAATTCCACGGAATTGACCGAGTCACGATTCCTACGGTGCACGCCCACACGCTCGTCACCTAGCATGTGCGTCACCTCAACATCTACCACATAACACATAATTTAGGGATTCATAGTCTCAGAACCATGTTTAGAAATGTTACTTACCTCAAGCCATGCAAAACTCTACTCCAACAAGCCCTTGCCTCGCGTAACGGCCTTCGAATGCCTCGAATCTAGTCACAAACAATTTCATACAATCAACTTAAGCAATAAGGATCGATTCCATATGTAAATGCTATGTTCTTAATCAAAAGTCAAAAAGTCAACTCAAAAGTCAACCACTGATCCCACATCTCATAATCCGATAAAGTTACAAAATCCGAACACACATTCAACCACGAGTCCAACCATACCAAAACTACTCAAATCTGATACCAAAATCCTGCTCAAATCCCCAAGTTCATGTAATTTAACCAAAACCAAGTAAGAATCACTTATCCCAATCACTCCCTTGAAAATCTCTCCAAGAGTCGCCACAATCTGAGCTCCTAAAATCAAATTATGTATAATGACTCAGACCCTCGTTTTTGAAATATTTAAGTCTGCCCAGAAGTCCTTAATCACGATTGCGGAAAATGCTTCGCGATCGCGAAGAGCAACTATGTTGTCCCACAAATTAACGTTACGCAAATGTGATGCACTGACCCTCAAACTTATGCGATCGCGAACTACATCACGTGTTCGCGATGAACAAATGCACATGAACCCCCATCCTTATCTTTTCCTCTACGGGAACGTGACCTCAGCCATGCATTCGCGATTGTAGTCCTCAACTCGTGAGCGTGTAGAGCAAAAACCTCAGCTGCCTATTTAAGCCTACGAGATCGCGGACCTGCCCACGCAATCGCATACAAGGAAACCAGACCTATACACCAGCAAACTTCAGCTATTTTTCAAGTCAAATTCCATTCCGATAACACCGAAATCCGCCCAAGGCCCCCGGGACCTCAACCAAATATACCAACAAGTCCTAAAACACAATACGAACCTAGTCGAGGCCTCAAACAACATTAAAAACACGAATTGCATCTCAATTCAAGCCTAACGAAAACTAAGAAATTCTAACTTCTACAATCAATGCCAAAACCTATCAAATCATGTCCGATTGACCTCAAATTTTGTACACAAGTCCTAAATAACACAACGAACCTATTCCAACTTTCGGAACCAAATTTTGAGCCCGGTAACCACAAAGTCAACTCTCGGACAAACTTCTCAATTTCCAAACCTTCTAATTTTCCAACTTTCGCTATTTCAAGCCAAAATCAACTACGGACCTAAAAATCACTATCCAGACACACTCCTGAGTCTAAAATCACCCAATGAAGCTATCGAAGCCATCAAAACTCAATTTCGGAGTCGTTTACACATAAGTCAATATCCGATCAACCTTTTCAACTTAAGTTTCCAACCTTGAGACTGAGTGTCTTAACTCATTCCGAAACATCCCCGGACACAAACCGACTACCCTGGAAAGTCACTTAACAATAATTGAGCATAGAATAAGAAGTTATTGGGGGAACGAGGCTACAACATTCAAAATGACAGGCCGGGTTATTACATCCTTCCCTTCTTAAATAAACGTTCGTCCTTAAACGGGTCTAGAAACATACCTGGAGTCTCAAATAGGCATGGATATCTGCTATGCGTATCCCGCTCGGTCTCCCAAGTAGCCTCCTCAACTGGCTGACCTCTCCACTGCACCTTCGCTAAATCTATGTTCTTTGACCTCAACTTTCGAACATGCCGATCCAAAATGGCCACCGGCTCCACATCATAAGTCAAATCATCATCCAACTAAATCGTGTTGAAGTCCAAAACATGAGACGGATCGCCGACATACTTCCGAAGCATTGAAAAACGAAACACTAGATGAACACTCGACAGATTAGGCGGCAATGCAAGCTTGTGAGCCACCTCTCCAATCCTCTGAAGCACTTCAAACGGACCAATATACCGAGGACTTAACTTTACCTTCTTCCCGAACCTCATAACACCCTTCATGGGGGTAACCTTGAGCAGTACCTTCTCCATACCATGTCAGAAACATCACGAACCTTCCGATCAACGTAACTCTTCTATCTAGATTGTGTCACGCGAAGTCGATCTTGAATCAACTTAACCTTGTCCAAAGCATCCTAAACTAAGTCGGTACCCAATAGCCTAGCCTCACTCGTCTAAAACCATTCAACCGGAGACCGACATCGCCTCCCACACAAAGCCTCACACAGAGCCATTTGAATGCTCGATTAGTAGTTGTTGTTGTTGGCAAACTCCGCAAGTGGTAGAAACTGATCCCATGAACCCCGAAATCTATGACACAAGTGTGTAACATATCCTCTAATATCTGAATAGTGTGCTCGGATTGTCTGTTTATTTGAAGGTGAAATGTTGTACTCATATCAACCTGTGTGCCCAACTCCGTTGCACTACACTCCAAAAATGCGATGTAAACTTCCTGCCCCAATCTGAAATGATGGACACTGGCACACCGTGAAGGCGAATAATCTTTCGGATGTAGATCTCAACAAACCGCTCAGAATAATAAGTAATCCCAACAGGAATGAAATGCGTGGACTTGGTCAACCGATCCAGAATCACCTAATAGCACCAAACTTCCTTGAAGTCCGTGGGAGCCCAACTACAAAATCCATGGTGATACGCTCCCATTTTCACTCTAGAATCGCATGCCTATGAAGTAATCCGCCCGGTCTCTGATGCTCGTACTTCACTTGCTGATAGTTTAGGCACCGAGCTATAAACCCCACTATATCTTTCTTTATCCTCCTCCACAAATAGTGCTTCCTCAAGTCCTGGTACATCTTCGCAGCACCCGGATGAATGGAATACCACGAAATGTGGGCCTCATCAAGAATCAACTCACGCAGCCCATTTACATTAGGCATACAAATCCAATCTTGCATCCTCAACACCCCATCATCACAAACAGTAACCTCCTTGGCATCACTGTTAAACTGTGTCCTTAAGGACAAGAAAATGGGGATCATCATATTGGTGCTCTCCGATGCGATCATATAAGGAAGACCGAGAAACCACACAAGCTAGAACCCGAGTGGGCTCAAAAACTGGTTGGCAAAATCCTGAACATATGATGCAAACGGTCTCTCACCAACAGGAATAAAAGCAAGGCTACCCTTACTCACCGCCTTTCTACTCAAGACATCGGCCACCACATTGGCCTTTCTGGGATGATACAGAATGATGATATCGTAGTCTTTTAGCTGCTCCAACCATCTCCGCTGCCTCAAATTTAGGTCCTTCTATTTGAACAAGTCCTAGAGACTCTAATGATCTGTAAATACCTCACAAGACACACTATAGAGATAATGCTTTCACATCTTCAATGAATGAACGATGGCTGCCAACTTAAAATCATGGATAAGGCAGTTCCTCTAAAGGTGCTTCAACTTACGCGAAGCATAAGCAATCATTGTATCCTCCTGCATCAACACACACCCAATACCGATCCGACAAGTATCACAATACATTGTATAAGAGCCTGACATTAAATGCAAAACTAGAACTGGAGTTGTAGTCAAGGAAGTCTTAAGCTTCTAAAAGATCTCCTCACACTCATCTGACCACCTGAATGGGGCACCCTTTTGTGTCAATTTGGTCAAAGGCGCTGCAATGGACGACTCCCCAAAGCGATGATAATATCTGGCCAAACCGATAAAGCTCTGAATATCAGTAGCTGAAGACGGTCTGGGCCAACTCTGAACCGCTTATATCTTCTTCGGATCTACCTTAATCCACTCATTGGACACCACTTACCCCAAGCACGCCACCGAACTGAGCCAAAACTCACACTTGGAGAACTTGGCATTAAGTTTCTCCTCCCTCAACCACTGTAGTACAATCCTCAAATACTGGGCATGCTCATCTTGGCTACGTGAGTACACCAGGATATCATCAATGAATACTATGACAAACAAAACAAGATACGACTGAAATACAATGTTCATCGGATGCATGAATGTTGCTTGGGCATTGGTCAGCCCAAAATACATCACAAGGAACTCATAGTGACCATAGTAGGTCCTGAATGTCGTCTTCAGAATATCCGAGTCTCGAATCTTCAACTGGTGATATCCAAACCTTAAATCAATCTTAGAGATCACCCATGCTCCCTGAAGCTAGTCAAATAGATCATCAATTCGCGGCAAAAGATACTTGTTCTTGATTGTAACTTTGTTCAACTGCCTATAGTCAATGCACATCTGCATAGTACCATCCTTCTTCTTCACAAACAAGACTGGTGCACCCCAAGGTGACACACTACGCCTAATAAACCCTTATCAAGAAGCTCCTAAAGCTTTTCTTTCAATTCTTTCAACTCAACTGGTGACATACGATATGGAGGAATAGAAATAGGCTGAATGCCTGGCAAACAAGTCAATACCAAAGTCAATGTCTTTGTCGGGTGGTATGCCTGGCAGGTCTACAGGAAACACATTCAGATAGTGTCGCACCACCGGAAAAGAATCAATAGTAGGAGTATCTGCACCAACATCTCTCACAAAGTCCAAGTATGACAGACACCCCTTCGCAACCATCCGTTGGGCCTTCAAATAAGAAATCACTCTGGTGGGAACATAATCTAGAGAACCTCTCCACTCGATCCTTGGCAACCCCGACATCTCTAATATCACGGTCTTAGCATGATAATCCAGAATAGCATGACACGGAAACAACCAATCCATATGCAAGATCACATTGAAATCAATAATACTAAGTAATAAGAGATCAACTCTAGTCTTTAATCCCTCAATAGTCACCACACACGATCGATACACACGGTCCACAATAATAGTATCGCCCACCGGCGTAAATACATGAACATGTGAAACTAAGGACACACAGAGCATATCCAAATAACGAGTAAAATAGGATGATATATAGGAATAAGTAGAAATAGGTTCAAATAATATGGAAGCATCTCTGTGGCACGCTAAAATAATACCTATGATCACTACATCTGAAGCAACGGCCTCTGGCCTAGCATGAATAGCATAAAATAGAGCATGGCCGCCACCTGATCGGACTCCCCACAAAGGGCAACCTCTGGCTCCCTGATCCCCACCCCGAACTAGTTGGGCGGGTAGTTAAGAAACGGGTGCAGAAGTCGCATCCTGACTCATATACTGAACTGGAACCTACCGAGAAACGGGGACACTATCTACACATATGCCCAAACTCCCCGTACTCGAAGCAACTCCCCGGTGGTGGTGGTGGGGACTGTATCGGGCCCCGAGTACCAGTATAACTGCTAGAAGAAACTGGTCCAGATGAACCCTGAACTGAAGGTGCACAAGATAAACTCTGAGCTGGGAGAGCACTGAGAGATGACATACCCAGACGGGCACTATATGAACCATGGATAGATGATGCACCACGATGAACTGGACGAGCCATGTGAGCGAGCCTATAAGGAAGACCCCTGTTGTGGTAGACCTGCCCCCCAAAAGGAACACCGTTGAAACCACCCGAACCATGAGACCTCTTCACCTCCCTATCGTCACGCTCTTAAGTGCGGACCAACTTTAGCCGCCGAGCAATATCAGCCACCTCATCGAACTTAGCACCTGCTACATTCTCTAGAGTCATAACAAAACGCAACTAATAGTTGAGGCCATCAATGAACCTCTGAATCCTCTCCCTCTCAGTGGGAACCAACCAAACTTTGTGATGAGCCAACTCTAAAAATCTCATCTCATACTAGGTCATAGACATGCCCTCCTGTAGTTGCTTGAACTACCTATGCAGCTTCTCCATGCGGGTATGTGGCATAAACTTCTCTAAGAAGAGAACGGAGAACTCATGCCATGAAAGTGGTGTTGCACCGACTGGCATGCTCCTCTCATAGGCCTCTCACCATCTGAAGGAAGCCCTTGATACTTGAAAAGTATTAAAGGAGACTCCACTAGTCTCTAGAATACCCACCGTACGAAGAATCTGTCAGCACCTATCCAAGAAGTCCTGGGTATCCTCTTACTCAGACCCACTGGATGATGAAGGTTGGAGTCTCCCAAATCTCTCTAGTCTCTTCTACTCCTCATCACTCATAACAGGACCCATTTAGGCCTGAGAAACTGCAACAGGTTCGTCTAGTAGTACCTCTAGTGTCTAAAATCCCTGCACTACCTACTCTCGAGTACAGGCGGTGGGAGTCTGAATACCTCCCCCAGCCTGTTAAGTGGCTGATACATCCTGAATTGAAACCGCCTGAGCAAGGCTAGTGCAAACGACCAATATTTGAGCCAAAGCCTCCTGAAGGCCTGGAATCACAATGGGCACAACTGGTGTATGGGCTGGCCCCCATGGCTCAACGACATCTGGAACTTGCTCCTGAGCTGGAGCAACTGGTGGGTCTGCAGGTGCTGCTCTAGCTGTTGTACGGGCTGCACCTCGGCCTCTACTACAACCTCGGCCTCTCGTGGCCCTAGCTGGTGGTACTAGTGGCCTTCCACCTGATCTGGTATCCATGTCCTCACCATTTGTGAGAGAATAGAATAACAAAAGTTTAGTTCCCGAAATCAACAGATTCGCACAACAAGAATACAATAATGTGAAGTTTTCCTAAGGGTTTGGCAGTCTCTCGAAGATAAGCACAGACGTCTCTGTACCGATCCGCAAGAATCAACTAAAATTGCTCATGACTCGTGAGACCTATGTAACCTAGGCTCCGATAGCAACTTGTCATGACCCAAAACTCAACTTGTCGTGATGGCGCCAATCATGATACTAGGCAAGCTGACATCTCAACATACCAACACTTTCAAATTAAAAATATACCAAAAACAGGTTTAACTAGTGAAAATCTCACAAAATCTTGATGAAACATCACAACTCAATACAGAATTTCTTCCAGAACCCGGGTGTCACTAAGTACATGAGCATCTATACAGTAAAAAAAGTTTTAAAACACTGTCTAAAAGAGTAGAATAGTATAAATATAACTAGATGATAACGGAGAAGTGTCAAGGACTGCGGATGCCAAAGCAACTACCTCGAAGATCTCCGAACTTAATAACGGCTCCAAAGTCAGCAACCACCGTACCCAGAAAGCACTTGGATCTGCACACGAAGTGCAGGGTGTAGTGTGAGTACCACCAACTCAATAAGTAACAAGTCTAACCTTTGGGCTGAAAGCAGTGACAAGCCTCACAGGTACAGTTCAATTACTGAAAATACAGTATAGAAATGTAGACATGCTTTCAAGTTTAACAGTAAAGCTCAAATAGATAAGATATGTCAAGTACAACTGAAATAAGAAAATTATACATCTCGGTAACTACATGTCAGTTATGTATGACAACTGAAATACAAAACAGTAATGAAATCATATGCATACTCGCTGAGTATCAATCACTCAGTCCTCCCATACACTTTATCATCACAATCACTTATTCCTCACAGTCAATCCATCCTCGCAGTCACTCAATCCTCTCAATATCTTGGCACTCATACTCAGTAGGTACTTGCGCTCGTTAAGAATGTGCAGACTCTAGAGTGGTGGATCCAGCCCAAGCGTTATAATAATCCAATCATGGCATGAATCAACAAAGCTTGATGCGGCGTGCAACCCTATCCCGTAAATATCCTCACAACCAGATCCTCAGCCTCACACAGTCACCAATCTCTCAAGTCTCTCGGGCTCACAATGTCATGAAAATCATCCCAAACAATGATGATATGAAGTATCAATAAATGGCAACAAAGACTAAGAAATGATAAGCAGATGATAGTTGTGAATGAGTAGATAATTGCAAATTAAGCAAGTAATTTAACAGCAATACGACCTCTGTAGGTCCCAACAGTACCAACATATACCCTAAGCATAATTTCTAACATAACTCGTAGCTCAACTCCTCTAACACATGGAAAATATATGGATAACAACAAGGTTATTCAACTATACAGTTCCACGAAAGTGACCGAGTCACAATTCCTACGGTGCACGCCCACACACCTGTCACCTAGCATGTGTTTCACCTCAACATCGACCACATAACACATAATTCAGGGATTCATACCCTCAGAATCAAGTTTAGAAGTATTACTTAACTCAAGCCGTGCAAAACTCTACTCCCACAAGCCCTTGCCTCGGGAAACGGCTTCTAAATGCGTCGAATCTAATCACAAATAATTCGATACAATCAACATAAGCTATAGGAATCAATTCCATATGAAAATGTTAAGTTCTTAATCAAACGTTAAAATGTCAACTCAAAAGTCAACCTGCAAGCCCACGTCTCAGAATTCGATAAAATTTATGAAATCTGAACACCCATTCAATCACGAGTCCAACCATACCAAAATTACTCAAATCCGACACGAAAATCCCGTTTAAATCCCCAAAATTCGGCCTAAGACATTTTCTCCATTTTTCTCAAAATTTTCAACCCAAATCACTAATTAAATGATGAATTCAGAGATATATTTATGTAATTTACCCAAAACCAAGTAAGAATCACTTACCCCATCACTCCCTTGAAAATCTCTCCAAGAGTCGCCTCAGTCCGAGCTCCCAAAATCAAATTATGTAAAATGAATTAAACCCTCATTTTTGATATATTAAAGTCTGCCCAGAAGCCCTTAATCGCGATCGCAAAGCACAACTATATTGCCCCAAAAATTAACCTTACGCGAACGTGAAAAGATCCAGCCTTGCCTTTTCCTCTACGTGAACATGACCTCAGCCACGCGTTCGCGATTCACAACCTTACTAACCTACGTGATTGCAGTCCTCAACTCACGAACGTTTAGAACAAAAACCTTAGCTACGCAAGTAAGCTTACGCGATCGCGGACCTGCCCATGAGATCGCGTACAAGGAAACTAGACCTGAACACCAGCAAACTTTAGCTATTTCTCCAAGTCAAATTCCATTTTGATAACCATCTAAAATCCACTCAAGGCCCCCGGGACCTCAACCAATTATACCAACAAGTCCTAAAATACTATACAAACTTAGTCAAGGCCTCAAACAACATCCAAAACATGAATCGCACCGTAATTCAAGCCTAACAAAAACTAAGAAATTCTAACTTCTACAATTGATGTCGAAACCTATCAAATCATGTCTGATTGACCTCACATTTTTCACACGAGTCATCTATAATACAGCGTACATATTCCAACTTCCAGAACCAAAATCTGAGCCCGTTAACAATAAAGTCAACTCTCAGTCAAACATCTCAATTTTCAAAACTTCTAATTTTCCAACTTTTGTCATTTCAAGCCAAAATCAACTACGGACCTCCAAATCACTATCCGGATACACTTCTAAGTCCAAAATACCCATCGGAGCTATCAGAACAATCAAAACTCCATTCCGGAGTCGTTTACACATAAGTCAATATCTTGTGAACCTTTTCAACTTAAGTTTCCAACCTTGAGACTAAGTGTCTCAACTCATTCCGAAACATCCCTGGACCCAAACCAACTACCCCGGAAAGTCACTTAACAACAATTGAGCATAGAATAAGCAGTAAATAGGGGAACGAGGCTACAACACCCAAAATAACCGGTCGGGTCGTTACCCCTGGTCCCAAATATAACTAACTCCAACGCTTTGTTAGCACATGAACACTCTCTCAAAGAAGCAACAGGATGAATTCTTTTCTTTGTACATCACATCCACAAAAAGCATAAACTCTAAGTTATCCCAAAGCCTATACATGAATCGATAAGGCGAAATATAGCACATATTTATCAAGTTCTTTACTCGAATTACCCATGACGATTTCTTTTCTTAGTGATAAATAATCCATCAATGCACCGATAACAAGAAACCGCACAAGAACACACCCACGCTATCTAATCGTAGACGGTGGGCTCCCCCACTTAGCTTTAAGCTACAAGCACCAAATCCAGAACCCACAATGTAATGACCTAACCGGTCGTTTTACTTTCTAGAACCCCGTTCCCCTAAATAAAACTCAATGCATGTGCTTTTATTGTTTTATGACTTGTGGGGATGGTTAGTTCGGGATTCAGAAGTGTTCGGGTTGAAATCGAAACACTTGGTTCCTTAGTGTGGCTTTAAAAGGCCAAGTTTGACTTCGGTCAATATTTTTAGAAAACGACCCCGGAATTGGTATTTGACGGTTCCAGTAGGTTCGTATGATGATTTTGGACTTGGGCGTATGTTCGAATTAGGATTTGGAAAACCCGAGAGCGTTTCGGCGCTTAATAGTGAAAATCAACTATTTAAAGGTTTAAGGTTCTTTAAATTTGGTTTGGAGTAGGTTTTGGAGTAATTGAGGTCCGTTTGGAATTTCAAGCCTGAGAATAGTTCCGTATGGTGATTTAAGACTTGCACGCAAAACATGGTAATATTCCGAGTAGTATAAGTATGATTCGGCGCGTTGGGAGGAATTTAGAAACTTGAAGTTCATATTTTGATCCAATTTGGTTTTGGAGTGCGATTCTTAGCTTTGTTGTTGACTTACGTGTTTCGAGAGTTTGAGCAAGTCTGTAGCATATTTACAGACTTGTTGGCGCATTTGGACGGGGTCCCGGGGGCTCGGGTGAGTTTTGAACCACCCGGAGCTAAGTTGGAAAAAAACCCAGAAATTCCAATTCTGGTTTCCTTCTTCGCGAAGAAGGGGTTCACTGTACCGGACAGAATGTCTTAAAAATAGGGTTCCACGATTTTAACCACATTTCTTCCATTCTAGGATGACTTTTGGAGCTTTTTGAAAGGGGATTTCAACTAGCAACTTAAAGAAAAGTTACTTCTACACACTTTGAGTTAAATACATATATTATGGGTAGATTATAACCTGTAAATCATCGAAATCAAGAGTTTAGATGAAAAACCTAGATTTTGATAAAAATGAGATTTAAACCACGAAATTGGTTATGGAATGGGATGGAAATTGTATATTTGAGTTCTTGAGATTATGGGTAACGATTTCCTCCAAAAATTTCCAGAATCCGGGCACGTGGGCCCGAGGTAAATTTTAGGAATTTTATCAATTTGGGTTGGGTAATTAATCTAACAGTCTAATTTCAAATTGTTAAGCATGTATTTATTATTTTATATAACATTTGTATAATTTCGAGTTTTTCGGCATCAAATGGAGGCTTAAACGCGATGTTATGATCGGGAAGTGGGCTTTGAGACAAGGTAAGTCTCTTGTCTAACCTTGTAAGATGGAATTTACCCCATAGATGATTTAAATTAATAATTATTGTAAATTGTGGGGGATACGTACGCACGAAGTGACGAAAGTCCGTGCGTAGCTACTAATTATGCTATGTACAGGTAGTTTAGGACTCAAATCATGAATTAGTTGTAATAATTGCATCCTTTATTTAATTAAAGTACTGAAAATATATTGGAAATAGTTAGAGGAAATAGTAAAAGTCCGAAATTTCACATACTTGAACTTTTTTGCAAATTACTTGACTGTTAATAGAAATTGTACATCCTTATATGTTAGCTTTATAATAACTTCTCATTCCGGAGGTTCATAAGAAAATGTCCTCCTTTTTTGTGGAGCGGCCGAACGCCTCTACAGTATAGATGCATCTATGGATCGTGCCGCACATCCCTCGGCAGTGTACACGACACTCTGGACTGGGCCGAACGACCTTGGCAGAAATCGTGCCTAATAATAATAATTACACGATACCTTGACATTCTATTGCAGCTTATGAAGCTCATTAATAAATTTGGAAATTATTGAATTTGAAAGAATTGTTTATTTCAGTTTCTTAAGAAAATTATTGCTATTCACATAAATCATGTCCATTTAAATTTTCTATTTTAATATTATTGACCCATAGTGAGTGTCAAAGTCGACTTATCGTCACTACTTCTTCGCGATTAGACTTGATACTTACTGGGTACACGTTGTTTACGTACTCATGCTACACTTGCTGCACGTTTTGTGCAGGATCTGAGACAGGAGCTTTAGGTGGTCCTACGGGAGTGCATCCATGTTACCCCGAGGCCTAGTAGTCAGCTGCCTTTCCGAGTTGTTCTGCAACAAATAGTGCTTCTTCTTGAATTTGTATTATGTCTTTTTATTTCAGATAGTATTTAGAATTTTTGTACAATCTACTAGATGCTCAACTACTTGTGACACCAGGTCTTGGCACACACACTAGTAGAATTATGGATTTAAGTATTTTTCTTAGTTTTTATTTAATCAAAACCTTTATATTTTCTCAAATATTGCAAGTAAAAAAAGAGTTTAATTACTCAAAAATTTATTAAATGACGGAATATATGTTTAATTCATTAGTCGACTGGCCTAGCTGTGATTTTAGGGCTCCATCACAACCTATAGGTGAAATTAGGTTGGGACAACATGGTATCAGAGCACTAGGTTCACGTAGGTCTCACAAGTTATGAGAAGGCCTAATAGAGTCTTGCGGATCGGTACGGATACGTCTGTACTTATCTTCAAGAGGCTATAGGGTGTTAGAAAACTACCTTTCTTCATCTCCTATCATGCAGTTGATATAGTACTAAGTATCTTTCTCTTATTCTCTCACATATGGTGAGAACGCGCTCTACTGAGGTTCCAGACCAGGAAAGAGTTGTTCCCCCTATTGTTAGAGGCCGAGGGAGGGCTCCAGCCCATGGTAGGGGACGAGGACGTCCCAGAATTGTTCCAGTTATGCCACCAGTGGATCCAGTAGAGGATTCTATCATCGAGGAGCAGGGAGAGGTGCCCACAGGAGAGTCAGCTCCGGTGGACTTCACATCCGCACTAGGATTTCAGGAGGTCATGGGCCGTATGTTGCAGTTCATGGACACTATAACTCAGGCCAGTTTATTTCCGGCAGACCCAACCACATCTCAGGCAGGTGGGTGAGCACAGACCCCACTGCACAGGCCCAAGGGCAGGCAGCTACTGTATATCAGACCCAAGGTACATTACCCGTAGGTGGAGCCCAGCCAGTGGCAGCGGCTACACCTGAGCTGAGACCAGTTGCAACCGCCAAGCCACAGAAGTTGTTGGATAAATGGAGCAGACTACATCCTCCTGTCTTTGGGGGTGAGCGATATGAGGATCCCCAGGACTTCATTGATCGGTGCAGGGACAGACTGCACAACATGATTATATTGGAGTCTCGTGGGGTAGACTTTGCTACTTTTCAGTTTGAGGGCAGGGCCTGTAGATGGTGGAAGTCCTATCTTCTTGGCAGACCAGCAGATTCTCCTCCCATGACTTGGGACAGGTTCACCTGTATTTTCCTGGATAGGTATATTTCATCATCCCAAAGGGAAGGGTTGTGGTTTCTGTTTGAGCAGCTCCAGTAGGGTCAGATGTCAATGACCGATTATGAGGCGCGTTTCTCTGAGTTGTCTCGCCATGCACTTATGATACTCCCTACTGATGCGGAGAGAGCACGAAGGTTTGTCGTGGATTTGCATACTAACATTCAGGCCACTATGGCCCGAGAGGTTGAGATGGGGACTTCTTATGAGCTGGTTGTGGAGATAGCCCGGAGGCTTGAGGGTGTGCGTCAGCGTAGCCGAGAGAAGGTTATGAGAGATAAGAGGTTTAGATATTCTGGAGAGTTCAGAGGTGCCCCTTCTGGGGGTAGAGGTCAGTTTGTGAGAGGGCAGCCCAGCAGGCCCCCATATCTAGTGCCACCGACTCCTCGAGGTACTCTAGTGCGACCTTATTTCAGTGCTGTGCTAGAGAGTTCTTATCGTCAACCAGCTATTCAGGGTTCTTCCAATGGGCATTCAAGTCATCAGGGACACACTTCAGGTCAGCAGTCCAACGTACCTAGGGGTTATTTCGAGTGCGGGGATTTCAATCATATGCAGATATTCTGCCCCACGCTTCGGGGTAGACCGGTGCAATAGGGTCAGCAGCCTATGATTATCGCATCACTTGCTACACCAGTCGTCCGGCCGCCCAGAGATGGAGGGTAGGTGGGAAGGGGTCGTCCTAAAGGTGGAGGCCAGTCAGGTGGAGGCCACCCAGTTGGCGCTCTAACTCGGTTCTATGTTTTTCAGGCCAAACCAGATGCACAGGCGTCCTCAGATGCCATGATCACAAGTATTATTTCTGTCTGCGACAAAGATCCCTCCATACTATTTAATCCAGGGTCTACATATTCCAATGTGTCATCTCTATTTGCTCATTTACTGGGTGTTTCTCGTGAGTCCTTGGGTCGTCCTAGAGGTGGTGGCTAGCTAGGTGGAGGCCATCCAGTTGGTGCTCCAGCTCGGTTATATGTTTTTCTGGCCAAACCAGATGCAGAGGCCTCAGATGCCGTGATCACAAGTATTATTTCTATTTGCGGCAAAGATGCATCCGTACTATTTGATCCAGGGTCTATATATTCCTATGTGTCATCTCTATTTGCTCATTTCCTATGTGTTTCTCGTGAGTCCTTGGGTAATCCTGTTTATTTGTCCACTCGTGTGGGCGATTCTGTTTTTGTAGATCGGATCCACCGGTCCTGTGTTGTTACATTTTGTGGTTATGAAACTAGATCAGATCTTCTGCTACTTGAGATGACCGATTTCGAGATCATCCTGGACATGGACTGGTTATCTCCATATCATGCCATCCTAGATTGCCATGTCAAGACTGTTACCTTGGCAATTCCAGCGTTTCCTAGGTTGGAGTGGAAGGGTCTGTCTGTCAGCGCATCTAATCAGGTTATTTGCTTTCTAAAGGCTTGACACATGGTTGAGAAGGGTTGTTTGGCTTATCTATCCTATGTTTGGGACACTACTGTAGAGACTCCGGCGATTAATTTAGTGCATGTAGTGCGGGAGTTCTCCGATGTTTTTCCTTCAGATCTTCTAGGCATGCCACCATATCGTGACATTGATTTATGTATTTACTTGGCTCCAGATACCCAGCCTATACTTATCCCACCGTATCGCATGGCTCCGAAAGAATTGAAGGAGTTAAAAGAACAGCTTGAGGAGTTACTAGCCAAAGGGTTCGTCAGACCAAGTGTATCGCCTTGGGGTGCACCGATATTATTTGTGAAGAAGAAGGAAGGAACTATGCGAATGTGCATTGATTATCGCCAATTGAACAAAGTCACTATTAAGAACAAGTACCCGTTGCCCCGTATTGATGATCTATTCGACCAATTGCAGGGTGCTAGGTTGTTCTCTAAGATCGACTTGAGGTCGGGGTACCATCAGTTGAAGATTCGGGATTTGGATGTTCCGAAGACTACATTCCGGACTAGATATGGTCATTATAAGTTTCTGGTGATGTCCTTCGGTTTGACTAACGCCCCTGCGGCGTTTATGGATTTGATGAACAGGGTGTTTTATCCATATATTGATTTGTTTGTCATTGTCTTCATTGATGACATTTTGATCTACTCGCGCAGTAAGGAAGAGCACGAGCAGCATATAAGAGTGGTGCTTCAGACCTTGCGGGAACAAAGGCTATATGCTAAGTTCTCCAAATGTGAGTTTTGGCTAAATTCTGTAGCATTTTTGGGGCATGTTGTATCGCGCAAAGGTATTAAAGTTGATCCCAAAAAGATCAAGGCATTTCCGAATTGGCATCGTCCCACTTAGGCGATTGAGATCAGAAGTTTCCTAGGGTTAGCAAGTTATTATCGTCGGTTCGTGTAGGGTTTTTCATCTATTGCAGCACCTTTGACCAAGTTAACCAGAAGGGTGCTCCGTTCTTATGGTCCGATGATTATGAGGCGAACTTTCAGAAGCTCAAGACAACATTGACTATAACACTGGTGTTAGTGTTGCCATCCGGTTCAGGGATGTATATATTATGATGCTTCACGTGTTGTCTTGGGCTGTGTATTGATGCAGGATGGGCGAGTTATTACATATGCCTCATGTCAGCTGAATCCACACGAAAAGCATTACCCGGTACATGATTTGGAGCTAGGCGCGATTGTTCACGCTCTTACAATTTGGAGGCATTATCTTTATGGGGTGTCTTGTGAAGTTTGCACTGATCATTGCAGTTTACAACATTTGTTCAAGCAGAGGGACCTAAATTTGAGACATCAAAGATGGCTTGAGTTACTGAAAGATTATGATATTACTACCCCGTATCATCCGGGAAAAGCAAATGTAATTGCAGACGCCTTGAGTAGAAAGGCGGAGAGTATGAATAGTTTGGCTTTTATTTCAGTAGAGGAGAGGCCATTAGCTTTGGATATTCAGTCCTTGGCTAACAGACTCGTGAGATTGGATATTTCAGAACTAGTCAAGTTCTTGCATGTGTTGTTGCCCAGTCTTCACTATTTGAGCGGATCAAGGTTTGCCAGTCTTATGACCCAAACTTATTGGTTCTTAGAGATATGGTACTACGAGGTGGTTCCAAGGAGGTTACTATCGACGAAGATGGTGTTCTGCGGCTCCAGGGTTGTCTATGTGTTCCTAATATAGATGGACCAAGGGAAAAGATCCTAGAAGAGTCACATAGTTCTAGGTATTCTATTCATCTGGGTGCCACAAAAATGTATCGTGACCTGAGGCAGCATTACTGGTGGACGAATGAAAAAGGATATAGTTGAGTATGTAGTTAGGTGCTTAAATTACCAAGAAGTTAAATATGAGCACTAGAGGCCAGGTGGCCTACTTCAGTAGATGACTATATCGAAGTGGAAATGGGAACACATTACTATGGACTTTGTAGTTAGGTTGCCGCGAACCTTGCAGAAGTTTGATGCAGTTTGCATCATTATCGACAGGTTGACCAAGTCGGCACACTTCATTTCGGTTGTGACTACGTATACTTCAGAGAAGTTGGCCCAAATTTATATTCAGGAGATAGTTCGGTTGCATGGTGTGCCAATTTCCATCATATCAGATAGAGGCCCTCAGTTTACTTCACATTTCTGGAGAGCAGTACATAGTGAATTGGGGACCCGTGTAGAGCTCAGCACAACCTTTCATCTACAGACCGACAGGCAGTCGGAGAGGACAGTTCAGATTTTGGAGGATATACTCAGGGCATGTGTGATTGACTTTGGAGGTTAGTGGGATCGTTTCTTTCCTTTGGCCAAGTTTGCTTTCAACAATAGCTACCAGTCCAGCATCGAGATGGCTCCATTTGAGGATTTATATGGTCAGCGATGTCGTTCGCCCATCGGAAGGTTTGAGCCCAGTGAGGCTAAGTTATATGGTATTGATTTGCTGATTTGAGCCCATTTGAGGATTTGAGATGAGTTGGGGAGGTTACTTATGAGCTTGCTTTACCTCCCCAGTCTATCGAGAGTTCATCCAGTTTTCCATGTATCTATGCTCTGGAAGTATCATGCCGACCTGTAACATGTGTTATACTTCAGCACAGTTCAGCTAGATAAGAGTTTGGGTTATGAAGAAGAGCTAGTTGCCATTGTTGATAGACAGGTTTGCCATTTGAGATCCAAGAAGATTCCTACTGTAAAAGTCCAGTAGAGTGGCCAACCAGTCGGGGAAGCAACTTGGGAGGCCGAGGAGGACATGCGGAGCAGATATCCACATTTATTTAGCACTCCAGCTATAATTCTAAACTCGTTTGGGGATGAACGTTTGTTTAAGAGGTGGAGAATGTAACGACCCAACCGGTCATTTTTCCTTCTAGAACCTCGTTCCCCTAAATAAGACTCCCCGTATGTGCTTTTACTATTTTATGACTTGCGGGGATGGTTAGTTCGGAATTCGGAAGTGTTCGGGTTGAAATCAGAACACTTGGTTCCTTAGTTTGGCTTCAGTCAACATTTTTAGAAAATGACCCCGGAATTGGGATTTGACAGTTCCAATAGGTTTGTATGATGATTTTGGACTTGGGTGTATGTTCGAATCGGCATTTGGACAACCCAGGAGCGTTTCGACACTTAATAATTAAAATCAACTATTTAAAGGTTTAAGGTTCTTTAAGTTTGGTTTGGAGTAGGTTTTGGAGTAATTGAGGTCTGTTTGGAATTTCGAACATGGGAATAGTTCCATATGGTGATTTAAGACTTGCACGCAAAACTTGGTGTCATTCCGAGTAGTATAAGTATGATTCGGCACGTTCGGAGGAATTTAGAAACTTGAAGTTCATATTTTGATCCAATTCGGTTTTGGGGTGCGATTCTTAGCTTCGTTGTTGATTTACGTGTTTCGATAGTTCGAGCAAGTTCGTATCATGTTTACAGACTTGTTGGCGCATTTGGCCGGGGGCTCGGGTGAGTTTTGAATCACCCGGAGCTAAGTTGGAAAACAAACCAGAAATTCCAGTTCTCGTTTCCTTCTTCACGAACGCTGAAGGACTCTCGCGTTCGCGATGAAGGAAAATAGGAGCTGGGAAATTTACCTTCGCGTTCGTGTGAAGAGCGGCGCGTTCGCGAAGCCCTGGATTTTAGGCCTACGCATTCGCGAAGGTCTACTCGCATTCACGAAGGAGGACTGGGGCCGGGTGAATTTTCTCTACGCGCTCGCGAATGAGCTCACGCGTTTGCAAAGGGCAGGCCAGTAATCATTTGCGTTCGCGAAGGGTATTTTTAAGGCTGGGAAATTTTTCCTTCGCGAACGCGAGGCACTGACCGCGTTCGCGAAGAAGGGGTTCACTGTACCGAACAGAATGTCTTAAAAATGGGGTTCCACCATTTTAACCCTATTTCTTCCATTCTTGGACGACTTTTGGAGCTTTTTGAAAAGGGATTTCAACTAGCAACTTAAAGGTAAGTTACTTCTACACACTTTGAGTTAAATACATAGATTATGGGTAGATTATAACTTGTAAATCGTGGAACTCAAGAGTTTAGATGAAAAACCTAGATTTTGATAAAAATGAGATTTTAACCACGAAATTGGTTATGGAATGGGATGGAAAGTGTATATTTGAGTTCTTGAGATTATGGGTAACGATTTCCTCCAAATATTTTCGGAATCCGGGCACGTGGGCCCTGGGTGAATTTTAGAAATTTTACCAATTTGGGTTGGGTAATTAATCTAATACTCTAATTTCGAATAGTTAAGCATGTATTAATTATTTTATATAATATTTGGATCGTTTCAGATTTTTCAGCATCGAATTGAGGCTTAAATGCGACGCTGTGATCGGGAAATGGACTTTGAGACAAGGTAAGTCTCTTGTCTAACCTTATAAGAGGGAATTTACCCCATAGGTGATTTAAATTAATAATTATTGCTAATTGTGGGGGATACGTACGCACGAAGTGACGAAAGTCCGTGCATAGCTACTAACTATGCTATGTACAGGTAGTTTAGGACTCAAATCATGAATTAGTTGTAATAATTGCATCATTTATTTAATTAAAGTACTGGAAATATATTGGAAATAGTTAGAGGAAATAGTAAAAGTCCGAAATTTCACATACTTGAACTTTTTTGCAAATTACTTGACTGTTAATAGAAATTGTACATCCTTATATGTTAGCCTTATAATAACTTCTCATTTCGGAGGTTCATAAGAAAATGTCCTCCTTTCTTGTGGAGCGGGCCGAACGCCTCTACAGTATAGATGCATCTATGGATCGTGCCGCACATTCCTCGGCAGTGTACACGACACTCTGGACTGGGCCGAATGACCTCGGCAGAAATCGTGCCTAATAATAATAATTACACGATACCTAGACATTCTATTGCAGCTTGTGAAGCTAATTGATAAATTTAGAAATTATTGAATTTGAAACAATTGTTTATTTCAGCTTGTTAAGAAAATTATTGCTATTCACATAAATCATGTCCATTTAAATTTTCTATTTTAATATTATTGACCCATAGTGAGTGTCAAAGTCGACCTCTCGTCACTACTTCTTCGAGATTAGACTTGATACTTACTGGGTACACGTTGTTTACGTACTCATGCTATGTTTGCTACACTTTTTGTACAGAATCTGAGATGGGAGCTTTAGGTGGTCCTACCTGAGCGCATCCACGTTACCCCGATGCCTGGTGGTGAGCTGCCTTTCTGAGTCGTTCTGCAGCAACTAGTGCCTCTTCTTAAATTTGTATTCTGTCTTTTTATGTCAGACAACACTTAGAATTTTTGTACAATCTACTAGATGCTTAAATACTTGTGACACCAGGTCTTGGCACACATACTAGTAGAATTGTGGATTTAAGTATTTTTCTTGGTTTTTACTTAATCAGAACCTTTATATTTTCTCAAATATTGCAAGTGAAAAAAGAGTTTAATTACTCGGAAATTTATTAAATGAGGGAATATATGTTTAATTCATTAGTAGGCTGGCCTAGCTGTGATGTTGGGCGCCATCATGACCTATAAGTGAAATTGGGTTGTGACACATAATAACTCCTCCATCTTGATTACCATCATCTCGCATCGTCAACCCGCCAAATTCTCGCAATCCCATGTTAAATGTTTCATAAAACATTTCGAGTTATAAGCCACAATCGGACATTCGGCCTCCTAACAGTCGCACCATCTTCTTCAAGCGATCCAAGCTCACATCCCAGTACTTGCCTCCCGTTGTATAGTAAGTAGAGCTCTTCGTAGACACTTCATCAAGAATCACGCAACAGCTAACCTGCCCACAGGAGATAGCCCACCTGTGGAATTCCATTTCGATGTGTTCCAACAACATTGCTCTAGTTACAACTACCACAAAATCAGAAAACCCTCCTGAGCCCTTGCCCGTCCACCAGATGTAAAAGTATGTTCATTCCCCATTGACATCAACTGAAAGTCCGACAATACATTCCAAACTCAAAGTCACGTCGCATCCTATAACGATAATCAAGCTTTTACACCCCTCTTCATTTCAAGCAAACTCCTTTCTGTCACATTAAACCTTCCTCAGTATAGTAGTCACCGTCACAAATGAAATTTATAGACTTAGTCATTGTCCATCATGATCCCCAAATCGCTATAAACTTTCTCAAAGAATGTGTCTATTCTACCACTAAATCCATACGCTACTCTGCCACTCCCACTTCGATAAACACATCTACTTAAGCAACTTCTCGGTTTTTGTTGCTCATACTTGGCCTGCTAGAAATTCAACCACCGAAGACACCTCCCACCATGTCTTTCCTCATCCTTTGCTGCCAAAATACTGCCTCAAATCAAAATCCATCTCTGTAGCACCCGAACTAATAAATTGCTACCAACTCTAAGCCTCCTCGAAGACCATCTTTCTCGAGCCATCAACATTAGAAACACCGATTAGACTCTGAAGCCAACATACACCGCCATCTATGACAACCACTTCTCAGGCACCATTTCACAACACCCTGCCCCGGAGGTAGATCAAAGAAGACCATAACGCCGACGAGCCTTAATGCGTTCAAACAAAGACGACAACACCACATCATAAATGAGAATTTCCACCAAGTTCAAAAATATCCGACCTCGCTACTCCGTCAACCAAGGCCTAAATCATCCATAGTCCAATTGTTTTTTCTCCTCTAGAGCTAACTGCCAAACTTCTAAACCATGCATTGAGAAATCCACTTTCTGATTTACACTCTACAATTCACTTCCGCGACACATCCGCAAGCACTCTACCATTTACACCAATTCTATGCGATAACAGTGTACAAACATCATAACACATTGTGCATAGTCTCGAAATTGTAGGCAACACTGACACTGGGCCAAAAACTGAACACCCTTCCACAAGACGATGATAATAGCTCATTCGAATACGCAGGAAGAAACATCTTGCACCACGTATGTAGTACCACTACAACTCTTTGATGCCCAATTGATACGAGCGCTCAACATCGTATAAGAATGAGTAGGAAGGAAATGAAGGCATAAGCCTCAATGGAAATCAAATCGCATGACGAGGAATCAAGAAGGGAAATGCTCCTAACAGCCTTGTAGCCTCTCGTAGATAAGTATAGACATCTTTGTACCGATCTGCAAGACTATACTAGACTCGCTCATGAATCGTGAGACCTATGTGAACCTAGTGCTCTGATACCAAGCTGTCACAACCCAAAACCCACTATAGGTTATGATGGCGTCTAATGTCGCCGTTAGGCAAGCCAACGGTGAACTATTAGCTTAATTATTCATTTTATTATTTTAAAAATCATAAGTCTTATTAAGAAAAGGATTCAATATATTTAAAAATTATGAATACTTAAAATATTAGTAAGATATAAAATAAAAGATGACAATATTAATACGAACCATAACAATCACTAGAGTATCCCCAAAACCCGGTGTCACAAGTGTATGAGCATTTACTAAGGAGTACAATAATAATACAATATCTATCCGAAATATAATTAAGACATGATAGAGTAAATAGTACGATGGAGACTTTGTGGGATGTGATACATAGCCTGGAATACAGCTCACCAAAAGTCTCCTCAGCAACTGCGCCTATGCGCCAAGATGACCATCAAATAAACTTGACAGATCTGGCACATTATTGCAAAAGTATAGCATGAGTACGTAAATCAACGTGTACCTAGTAAGTATCTAACCCAACCCTGAAAACGTAGTAATGAGGGATCGACATCGACACTACTAAAGGTCCGATAAAGTAGTATGATAAATCATAAACGGATATGAAGCACAACAGTAATAATGGCGTAAAACTATAATTTATATAATCTTCCAAAATTTCTTTTAAAGATATAAATTTCTCAATCTCGTGTTCTATCTCAACAGCTCAGATATATCAAGTATCAGTATCAAACGGATAAGGAATACCATATAAAATGCCAGGCATCAGTAGAAGGAAAAATCTCATGAATATTCGGACTGCTAGCGATACAACGCACGATTATGCCAAGGTCGTATAGCCCGATCCAGCGTGGTATGTACACTGTCAAGGGTTGACCGGAACTAACCAGAGATGCATCTCGATATACTGCTAATAGTTCAGCCCGCTCCACAAGAAAGGAAGGAACTTATCGAATTACGAGTCATGTGCTTACAATACAAATACATGAGCATAAAGTGAAAATAACCTTTACCGTTTCTCAAATAATTGGCCAACAACTCAAGGTAATAAAGTTATACCTTATATATATATATATATATATATATATATATATATATATATATATATATATATGTATGTATGTATGTATGTATGTATGTATTTCAAAACCAATTTCAATTACAAATTCAGTTATTTAAGTTAGCAAATGGAGTTGAAATAATTCAAATATTACATGATAGAATCTTGAGTCTACCCGGACATAAACATGTTTTAGCTATGTATAGATTCTCGTCACCTCATGTGTACGTAGCACCCACAACTAGTAGCACGTAACAATTACATCACCTAGGGGTAGTTTTCCCATCACAAGGTTAGACAGGAGACTCACCTCGCTTCAAAGTTCCAATAACCAGCTCCAAAGCCTCTCTAACACTTTAATTCAAAGTCAAATGATCCGAAACTAGTCAAACAATGTGCAAATCAATCAAAATATACTTCAATGCGTAAAATTTAACAACTTATAATAATTCTCAACTCCGCTCGAAAAGTCAACATGGACAACCCTCGGGCCCACATGTCCGGATTCCGAAAATTCTTGAAGATAATCATTAATCATAACGCGAGAAACCCAAATATGTAATTTATTCCTAATTCCATGTCCAATTTAGTGGTCAAAATCCAAAAATTTTAAATTCTAGGTTTTTCTACCAAAAATCCCATAATTTCTACCCATATCCATGTTTAAATCCATATATAACTCGTGTACTTAGCTCACAATGTGTAGAAGTTCCTTACCTAAAGGTAGATGATGAAGTTGGCTCCTCCAAATAGCCCCAAAAACCGCCCAAGCAAGAGAGGAATGAGTGAAAATGAGCAAAACTCCCGACTGAATAGCATATATTCTGCCCAGGCGACTTCGCACCTACGGGCAACCCAGCCACACCTGCGGCTCCGCTTCTGCGGAAAGAATTTCGTTGTTGCGGAAGTCACTTAGGCCCTCGATCTGATGTACCTGCGGCCCAAAGCTCGCACCTACGACGGAGCTTCTACGGCCCTTCCCTCGCTTCTGCGCTTCCGTGCCTGTGTGATCCCATCCGCTTCTGCGAAGCTAGCCATGCCTCTCCAACTCCGCATCTGCGAAGCCTCGTCGCATTTGCGATCCATCCTCCTCGCACCTACAACTACTGCCCAGCTCACCCAGAACTACTTTTGTGACCCCTTGGCCGCTTCTGCGGTCTTGCACATGCGGACAAAAATCTCGCAGGTGCGATCACACCAGAAGCCTTAAGCTTTAACAATTTCTTAAGTCTAAAACTCGACCTGATTCCAATTCGATTCGCACCGGAGGCCCCCGGGACCCATCCAACCATATCAACGCATCCTAAAACATGATACGAACTTAGTCAAAACCTCAAATCATGCCAACCAACATCAAAACTACGAATCGGTGACTGAAATCTTTCTTTAAACTTTCAAACATTCAAACTTCGACGAACGCGTCTGAATTAAACTAAAACATCCCGGAATGACACCAAACTTTATGTGCAGGTTTTAAATCACAATACAAACATATTCCAAGGGTCGGAACCCCAAATGGGCATCCATAACATTAAAGTCCACTTCAAATCAAACTTAGAAAATTCTAAAATCTGCAAAATTCCAACTTTCCACAATAAGCGCCTAAATGCTTCCGGACCACCCGATATTCAACCCGAATATATGCCCAAGTCCGAAATTATCATACAAACCTATTGGAACCTTCAAATTCTGATTCCGAGGTCGTTTACTCAAAAGTCAAACCCTGGTCAACTCTTACAACTTAAAGCTTCCAAATTTAGAATTTTCTATCCAAATCAATTTCAAACTTCCCCAAATTCAATTCCGACCATACTTACAAGTCATAAAACATGAAGTGAAGCTACTCACGGTCTCAGACCGCCGAACGACGCACTGGAGCTCAAAACGACCGGTTGGATCATTACAACTAACATTTCAAAATCTAAAATAGAATTATGTACAATTCAATTGCTAAAACAAAATGACAATCTTTACATGAAGCTAAAGACTATAAAAACATTTGCAACAACAGAATTATTTGGAACAAAAAGTTTAAATGAACTTGCTCTAACATACAAAGAGTTGATTGCCAACCATACTGCTCCATGCTAGATGATGATGTCAGTATTGACGATAAAATTTTAGTTGACTCTAATTTCTCCTGTGATGAAGATGTTAAATGTGAATATCTAATATTTTTACCATATCTGAGTTTTTCACACTTTTTAACGTTTAAATATTTTTTAGGTTTATTCTTGACTTTTTAACTTTTACTTTCATTTTTAATAGGTTTTACTTGTAAATTGTGAAAGAAAAAAAATTACTATCATTAGGAGATCAGTTTTGTTTTCATTTTGCAAAAGAAAGAAAATTTATAAAAATATATATTTTTAATCTAATCTAGTTTAATTTTCAAGTTAGAGGCTTTAATAAATACATAGAGTAATTAGTTTTGTCTTGCTATAATTTATTTAGGAGTAGTATTTATATTAGTATTTATTATGCTTGGAAACATGAATAGTTTGGCGATCATGCAATTGATGAGTTTTGAGCGTTTAAACCTCATTTCAAGCACCTTTCGATATTGTGTTCGAATATAGAAATGCAAACTGATCTTTATGAGCACAAAAATGAGACAAGACAAAAAATGGATAACACTTACATTCTGAAATTTGCAATATGATCTAGTCTAAGCAAAATGTCATTCCTCACTTAAAAAACCAAGAAACACATAATGAGATATTTGGTTATAGGAAAATTTGTATCACAGTCCTAAGCAGCGGCGGACCTGCTTGTACCATTGAGAGCTCACCGGATCTCATAAACTTTAACAGAAATTTTGTATAGGTATATATGTATACCTTAAAAATAATTATATAAGTAATTTGGCACCCTGAACATTAAATCCCTTTAAGGGGCACAAAATAAAAGTACCATCGCGTAAAATTTCTGGGTCCACCTCTAGTCATAAGAGCATAATCATAGAACAGAATAAAAATTGAAAATTCTTAAGTGTTTTTAATCATTAGTGAAGCTTTACATTGCACTTATTTGGCGACATCGGAAATCAGGAACCCTTACATTCCCTTCTTTTCTTTGATATTCAGTTGAAAGCGCTCAGGTATGAACTCTATTATTTAAGTTGTAGCCATTTCAATACCTTAGATGCCTTTCTAGAACAGTTTTTGTTACCAATCTACATGGTAGGGGTCGATGCCAAACTCCATGTCATTACAAGATGGCTTTAATTAAAACAAATGCTTTTCTAGGATTCCAATACTGAAGCCTAGCTTTGTGAATTTTTTAGGAGAATTCGTTTGACCACATGAATTCTTGCTCACAAAGTGTTCAACGTTTGCCTCAAAGAATATTTGAAAATTGTTTGCTTGTATTGAAGGAGATTATTGCTGATGTCCATATTTTTCTCTGCGTTCAAAATACAACAATTATCTTAACCTGATTAATATTTTTCGTATTGTATTTACTATTTAGTGACATCACTGGATTGGTTTAGACTGCCTGAGAACATTCCACGTTGAAGAAACAGGAAAAACTACAATATGTAGTTAAAATTCACCTTGCAGAATCCTTCTCTAGTCTATCCCCCTATAACCAGTCCAGAGGCGGATCCAAGATTTTAAGAGTATGGGTGTACTATTGTGAAGAGGCGGATCTAGAATTTATATTTTACCTGTTTAACATTAGTCTCTTACTATGGCTCACTACTCTTTTGAAATTATAGGTTCAAAATTATATTCTTTTTGAAATTTTAGTGATTTTCACATATATATTCTATATTGCGTGCCGATAACAAGACCATTCAAAGTGGGATTTGAACTGCCAATTTCAATTGTAGAGGTGCACCCAATAATAATTGCAGCATAATAGTCTTTGAGTATGGGTTCACGCACATATATTTAAGTTGTAATTTTCTTTATCACTTTAAATACGTACCAGTAAACATATTTTCTACAAGATATAGAACTTGCAGCTTGGTTAAGTTGCCAATCTCTTGTGATAAGGATCCATTGAGATTGTTCTTCCGTAGTTCCAAATGTTGCAATGGGGAGATATTGAATATGGAGATCAGGACAGATCAGGTAATATGGTTTTCAGCCATGCCTAACTCCACCAAATTAACAAGATTTCTGATTTCTTGAGGAATTATACCTGCAATTCATGTTCAATAAGTATTTGTGGAAGTAATTAGATAAAATACAACTAGCATTCAACATATAATGCAGGATCATACTTGTGAAATGGTTACCTCTGAGATACAATAAGTGCAAGTTACATAGACTTCCAATTTCACTATGTATTGGTCCATCAAACTCATTATGATATAAAGACAGTATTTGAAGCTCTGAGCAATTTGACAAGTTTGTAGGAAAATGACCACAAAGCTTGTTCAAAGGTAAATCAATCTCTTTTAGTAATGGAAGACCATTGCATAATCCATTGGGAAGTCTTCCTGATAAACTATTGTTTGTAAATGCAATGACTTCAATTCCAGAAATATTGAAAATTGACAATGATATAGAACATGTAAGCTGATTAACTTCTATCGCAAAAAATTCAACTTGTGAAGATCGCGGATTCCTCTGGGATGTTTCCTTGAAGGAAATTGCGAGAGATTTTTAAGATCTCCAATCTTGAGGAATTCAAGAGAGTCAACAGGATAGAAGCTACGAGTTTGTTTCCGGCCAAGTCTAAAATCCTAAGATTTTCAAGATTTCCAATCTCCTTTGGGTTAGGCCCTCTAAGGAATTGAATCTCAAACTCAAAGTTTCGAGTTTCGAAAGATTAGAAAATGAAGATGGGATAGATCTAATGAAACTATTATTCCTAAGAGTTACAACTTGAAGTTGGAGTAAAACCCCAAACCAATAAGGAACCTCTCCTCTAAAGTTGTTGAAAGTTAAATTAAGCAACTTCAGTCAATGAAAACGTGCCATTTCTTGAGGCAATTTTCCATAGAAATTGTTGCTTCCCAAGTCAAGAGAAACAAAAAATGTGAGGTTTCCAAAACCTTGTGGAATTCCACCCATAAGATTCATGTTGGAAATCTTCAAGGACTTCACTCGTTGGTGGCGAGAACGACAAGTGACTCCTATCCAATGGCAAACATAAGTAGTTAGATACCAACTTTTATCTAAGAAGTGAAAGGGGTATGAAAGGATTTCGGATTTTAAAGAAAGAAGAGCTAATTGATCAGTAGTAATATTGGTATGAGTCTTGGCTGAACTAGCCATAACATAGTGAATCAACAAGAGTGTTGAGAGAAAAGAGGTGAATGCTTTCTCCATAATTGCATAAAATAGTAGGAAATGGTATGGCTAGTAACTATGTGAGTTTGAGACTTTAAAAAGCCATGAGATTTTTCTTTTTGGTCTTCATGATATTTTAACATGTATTTTTAGGATTTCTTTTCCATTCAAATCACTTCTAAGGAAAAAGGAAAATTATTGTTCGTCATTTATTCTATCATATCATTACTAATACTACTAAATGGAGCTCATAGAAACAAGAGCATGACTTTGTTAAGATTTTTCATAACATATTTTAAATATTTATCTATATTTTTCATAACTATTTTGAAACTTTTTTGAAATTTTTACTTGATTCAAAGCATGTGGTGCGTCGTCCCGGTGTCAGGGAACCACTGCTGAGAAGGTGCATTTGGAGTCGAATGCGTTAGATAAGCCGGTGGATTAGTTGCTTGGCTATAATGTTGAAATCAATTTGGGGCAGTGTGGTTATGGCCAATGCAAATTTGGCGTGTTTGTCGTTGGTCAGTGGACTACTGAGGCTTTGTCAAGGGGTTTAAATGCTTTGAATTTGGTTAGCCTAAGTTGAGTCCTAAAATCAATCACTTAGCATATGCAGATGACACCATTATTTTCTCTTCTTCAGATGTTATTTCTCTACAATTAGTGATGAAGTTTTTGAGTGCATATGAAGTTGCATCCGGCCAGTTGGTGAACAAGATTAAATCTGCTATCTATATGCACCATTCTACTAGCATGGAGGTGGTTACAATGGTGGAAAGGATCACTGGAATTGGAAGGCAGGATTTCCCATTCACTTACCTAGCCCGCCCTATCTTCTACTCTAGGAGAAGGATGGAGTACTACCAAGGTCTATTTTCTAAGGTACTGGATAAATTGCAATCATGGAAGGGTAAGTTGCTATCTATAGGTGGTAGGACAGTGTTGATCTCTCATGTTTTTCAGAGCATGGACATTCACCTACTCTCAACTGTGAATCCTCCTAACTATGTTATAAATAAGTTGCATAAGATATTTGCTCAATTCCTTTGGAGTAGCTCTATTGGTGGCAGTAGTAGACATTGGGAACCTTGGAATACCTTATGTATGCCATGTGAAGAGGTTGAAATTTGTTTTAGATCCTTGCATGATGTATCTAAACCTCTATTTTGCAAATTGTGGCAGAATTTTCGAACAAAGCCAAGTCTTTGGAGTTCCTTTATGAGACAAAAGTATTGTAAAAACTAAATGCAGTGATAGTTCCATGGAGGGAAGGGTCACATGTATGGAGGATGATGTTGGAATGCAGGGATTTAATTGAACATCAAATTACTTGACATCCAAAAATGGGATCTTCTCTCTTTTGGTTTGATAATTGGACGGGCTTAGGAGCTTTGCACTTCCTTGTTCCTTATGATTTTGGGATAGATGAATCAGTCCATAATGTCTATGATGTGGTGGAGGAGGATGTATGGAATGTGATAGTTTACTGGAGATTTTACCTGAGGAATATGCATTACATATTGTGGGAAAATTAAAGCCCCCTACTATGCAACATGTTTTAGACGTGCCTTTTTGGATGCAAGAAACTCGAGGTCATTTTAGTGTGAAAACTGCTTGGGATTATCTGAGCAGGAGAGATGAACCAAGAATAGCTTACAAGATGATCTGGGTGAAGGGATTACCTTTCAAAATCTCATTCTTCATGTGGAAGGTTTGGAAAGCAAAACTATCTCTAGATGATTTCATGTGAAGACTGGGATATTTCATGCCTTCAAGATGTTGGTGTTGTGATCAACCTAAGGAAGAAACTCTAAAACATTTGTTATTCACGTCTCATGCTGCTAACAGTGTTTGGAAGTGCTTCCTATCGAGGGCAGGTATAGCTATGGAGGGGTTAATAATGCACCATGCAATCACTAAATGTTGGACTACCCAGATATGTCCTAGACTTAAACCTATTGTGCAAGCATTGCCTTCTTGTATTGTATGGGAAATATGGAAGAGAAGGAATAACTTTAAGTATAGGGAGGGAGTTTCAACTAGTAGAGTGATCTAGCAAGTTTTTTCCATACTACAAGTTCTGGTACAAGTAAGAAAGCCAGGTTTGCATGATATTCCTCATAAGTGGCAGGAATTATTAGCTATGATGGAAAACTATACTCCGCGCTTGAAATATGAGAAAGTTACTTGGGAATTACCAATGGAAGGGTGGATCAACATTAATACTGATGGAGTATCTAAAGGGAACCCTGGAAGGAGTGCAATTGAATTTTGTCTAAGGGATGAGACTGGAGATGTGTTATATGCATTTGGCGGGGAGATTAATGAGGCTACAAATACTGAAGCAGAAGTACTAGCAATTTTGGAGGCATTGAGATACTGCAGATTACAATATTATAACAAGGTGTGGATCCAAATAGACTCGATGCTACTGAAGAATATAATTGATGGTACATGGAAGCCACCTTGGTGTATTTTCGATCATGTGGAGGAGATTATGAGATTACCGGAAGGGTGTAGTAACAAGCTGTCACACATCTATAGGGAGGGGAATAAATTGGCTGATCACCTTGCAAACTATGCTCTTGATTTTAGCAATATTGAGTGTCATGGATTCTGGCAGCTGGGCATATAATGAAGAAGGATTCTGAATGAAGATAAATTGCAATGTCCTTACTTAAGGGTAAAAGTGGCCAAGAATTAAGGAGGGAGGAGGAAAGGTCTAGTAGGGGACTGGAAAACTCACGGGATCATCATGTGAAAATCCTTAAGGAGGAGAACATGGTGATCATTTTTTCTACTAACCTTGCTTTCTTTTTTGCAGGAAAAGTTAATGTGTCCATGCCTTGCCATATACTATGAATTCAATGGGAGGTATTAGCATTGAGTGCTCATTCCCTTGAAGGAGATGTTATGGTAAGCACAAGTATGGAATTGAAGGATAAAAGGAAAAGGCTAAGGAATTATAGTCTTGTAAAGGTCTTTAGGGAGTTTGTACTGCAGATCAAAAGGTGTGGTCAACGGGGGGGTGAAATCTCAAGCTATTAGCATTATTAGTTTACCATGGAGATTACACGCAATGGAGATACACACCCCAGAAGTTCCACAGTAACAACCATGCGAGGTATGTGGTTTTGGCGTACAAATAAGGGATCAATGGATGCATTGTGGAATGACAACCCAATGCAATCCATGTTTCCTACACTACAAGATGAATACCATGCTATGGAGTTTGCAAACAACTACTGGAGGTCACACGTATACCACACTAAACAGTGCACAATCACCTCCGTGCACAAATGTTGGACAGTACAAACTATAAGGGATACATTGTGGTTTTGGGTTACTATATGATAATGCAAGTATAGCACTGTATTGTATACATTAAAAAGAAAGGACTACTTGGGTGTTACTAGATTATCAAATATAACAATTCACACGAAGATGAGACAAGGCACCAAATATATAGCAAGGCAGTTTCTACTAGAGTACTGAGGAGTAACCCATATTCCATCGAATTGCTGGACTATATATGCTGGGAAGATGCAACTAAAGACCTGGTAATGAGGCTACTGGATACACATTGGGAGGTATTGTACTTGAATCTATTTCTGCAAAGAGAAAATGGCCATTTGCTCAATAATAGAAGAATATACATGGGCTTCAAGTACGAGGGATTAACTTGGCTAGTTTTTAAAGTGAAATTTCTTATTTTAATTAGAATACATCATGTACTATCATTATTGAGTATCATGCTCAATTCTGATAATAGGGTTTATGTAAATGTCAAAGTTTACTTCTTTCATTTTGTAAGACCTCCTGACATTTGTTTTTCGCTTTATTAGATATATATAAAAACCAGCCCTAGTCACACTGCCTAGTGGATTGCTTTAAAAAAACAAAAAGCCGACGCGTGAGGAGAGAGAGGCTCTGGCTACTCCAAGGGTGATTTTCAGGCGATTTCTATTGTAAGAGCTCTCATGGCCGCTTCGACCAGCGGCCAGCCCTCTTTTCTGGTTGATCATTCTCCTCCCACCCTTGCCACACCAAATACTACCACAAAAACCAATTCCCAGCCCTTAGATTATAGCAACATATTAAAACTAGCCTTCCAAAACAGTCGCATGCAGTCGAACCCTATTTCAAAACCTACTATTGAGCCTATACAGTTGCGACGAGCTACTATTTTACATGGAGAACCTTTCGTCAAATTGACAGAAATTGAGTTTGATCGCACGAATATAATTGAAGGTTTACAATACGCAATTGTTGGTAAATTATTGTATGGTTGGCCAGAACTTCAGGAGCTTCGTAGAATTATCCCAAGTCAATATGGAATCAAGGGAGAATGTAGTGTTGGTTTCCTTCGGGATCGACATGTATTAATTAGATTGACTTTTGTAGGAAAATTTTATTAATTTTACGTCGAAAAATGCTTATTATCTCAAAGCCAAGGATGGATATGAATATCAGTTGTGACCTCTTATTTATGATGCAAAATTCAAGAACAGGAAAGAAACTCCAATAGCAATGGCATGGATATCGTTTCTAGGTTTATTACCTACCTGTTTTATCAAGGAGTATTTGTTTTCTTAAGCTTCAACTGTGGGGAAGACTTTGCATCTTGATATGGCTACTATAAATAAAACTCGATCTAGTTGTGCAACAATTATGGTTCTTGTTGATCTTTTAGCTGCCTTGCCAAAGAAGGTACGCATGGACATAGAGAATGAAGATACAGGAGAAATAAGGACTTTCAAAAGCCTATGATCGTCTATCTTGGTTGTGTTTGACTAAGGTATTGAGAAAAATGGGATTTCATAAGAGATTCATTGTCATAATTATGGCATTGTGTCAAATAATTGGTACTTTATGCTGCTGAATGGGAAACCTTATGATTTCTTCAAATCGACGAGAGGGGTGAAATAAGGGAATCATTTGTATCCAACTTTATTCATTATGGTAGTTGAGGCATTGTCAAGAGGTTTAAATTCACTGCATATGAATTTATTCTTTTGTAGATTTCATTTACCTAAGTGGAGTCCTAATATCAATTATCCAACGTATGTAGACGATACAATCATATTTTTATCCTCAGATGTAACCTCTCTACAATTGGTGATGGAAGTGTTGATGGCATATGAAGTAGTATCGGGCCAGTTGATTAATAAAGCAAAGTGTGTCATCTACATGCATCATTCTACTAATTCACATGTGGTGAACAAAGTAGAAATGATCACATGTATTTCCAAGCATGAATTTCCAATCACTTACTTTGGGTACCCAATTTTTTATTATGGAGTATTACTAAGGTCTAATAATTAAAGTAATGGGTAAGTTACAAGCTAGGAAGGGTAAGTTATTATCCATTGGGGGTAGAGCTGTGTTAATTTCTCATGTTCTTCAAAGTATGCCAATTCACCTTCTATCATTTGTGAATCCTCCTAATTATGTGATAAATAGATTACATAAGAATTTTGCTTAGTGTTTTTGGAGTAATACTATTAGTAGCACAAGTACGCACCGGACAAACCATGCTAGATGCTCGAAACTAGTGGAGAATTTAGTGTTAAATCAGCTTGGGAGTACCTAAGAAAAAGGAAGTATCGTTGCAATGCATATATGAAAATGTGGGTAAAGGGATTTTCATTTAAAATATCCTTTTTAATGTGGAAAGTATGGAGAAACAAGCTGCCTCTTGATGACCTTTTAAGAGGCTAGGGTATCTAATGGCATCTAGATGTTGGTGATGTACCAATCCAATGGAGGAAACCACACAACATCTGTTCTTCACTTCATATGCTGGTAAAAAAGTGTGGTCGTACTTTTTGAATCATCCACGAATAGCTATGGAGGGAATCACATTTCATCAGGCAGTGGTTAAATGTTGGACGACCAAAGTTATTCCTCGATTGTAACCTATAATGCAGGATTTAACATCCAATTTTGTTTGGGAGGTATGGAAGAGACGAAACAACTATAAGTATGGAGACACAGTCACTGTAAGTAGAGTACTATACCAGATTTCCTCAACTTTTAAATCACTGATCAAATTCAGAAATTCTGGGCTAAATTATGCCCTATAAATGGCCAGATCAGATTGACATGCTAGAAAACTACATGCCTAAGTTGAAGATCACTAAGGTGATATGGGAATGTCCTAGTCTAGGATAGGTTAACGTGATACAGATGAGGCTTCTAGAGGTAATCCCGGTAGGAGTTCTATTGGCTTTGTACTGTGAAATGAGGAAGGAGATGTCTTGTATGCTTATGGAAAGGAGGTACAAGAGGGAACCAATTCAGAAGTTGTGGCAAGGGTTATGCTTGAAGCTTTGAGATACTATGTTTGAGCATGATATCATTCTTATTGAGTTGCACACAGATTCAATGTTGATAAAAATATTGTGAATGGAGAGTGGAATATTCCTTGGTTTGTAGTAGTTTATGTGGAAGAAATTAAAGAGCTCATGGAAGGATGCAATGTAACTATGGCTCATACTTTAAGGGAGAGAAATAGGTTGGATGATCATCTGGAAAATTTTTCATTAGATGTTAGGACCTATTGAGGCACACTATTTTTGGGAGTTAGATATACAAGGGAGGCGGATAGTGAATAATGGCAAACTACAATGTCCATATGTAAGGATAAGAGTTGCAAGACGTTAGAAGGAGAGGAGGTAACAAGGTGGAGTAGGAGGCTGGAGACAATTGGAGTAAATACACTTGATCATCATGCTTAAATCCTAGAGAAGGAGAGCATGGTGATACGGATTGTTTACTAACTTTGTTTTCTGTTTTGCAGGAGATGTTACTGTATCCATTCCTTACCATTAGATACAAATTCAATGGGTTATATTAGCACTTAGTTCCCATTCCCTTGAAGGAGTATTGGTAGTAGGCACAAGCATGGAAGCAACGAGGATCTTGAGTGTACTAGGGCCTAAAACTGTCAAATAGACCTTTAATTCTCGAAGGTTTTCTATTGACATGTTTCACCATAGTGGAACAGTCCCTAACTTGATACCAATAGATTTAAAATGAAGCGGCATATAAGGGACACAAAATACTGGAGTTACATGAGATCACTGCCTACAAGATTATTCAACACATTCATGAGAGAGTTGGACTCTTGGCACCCAAAAATAGGATCAATGATTGCATTGCTGACTATAAACTCAATGCAATTCATTAATCCTATATCCCATAAAGGATTCCATATAGAGTTTTCATATGAGTACTGCTGGAGATCAAACGATTTCCACACCAAACATACAATGATCATGTGGTTCAAACTAGGACACTCTTTTTTGATTCAAAATGTGGGAACATTGGACCCTCCAGGGGAGAAATACCACTTGGGGACATCACATAATACTGTATATGATGGGACGTCAAGCTTACAAGTAATGATAAGCTCCATAATTTGGAGGACAATTACTACACGTATCAGGATTATCATGCAAATTTATTCATGTGCATGTGACCACATGATGCCAGGTTTGTTACTATGTTGGTGTACTACTTTTATACATCATGGAGGACATATTGATCGAGGTTCTTGGAGCTACTCACCACTACAACTATGGCTAATGCTGGAGCAACAATGGGCTAACACTAAGCGAGGAATACTTCCCAGTTTGCTTTGTTGGGCAGTGTGGATAGTATATGCGTCCATTGAAAACATAGGGCTAGTTTGTACTCATGAGTATTACCACACTAGTTGATCTCTTTGCCAGTCTTTTATTAGTTCAAAATGTACTATCAGTTTTGAGTATCTCTCGCTCAATCTTAGTATTAGGGGCTATGTAATCATCAAACGTTATCCTTTACTCTTTGTAAGATACTACACTTCCTTATTTTGTATTTTTATTTAGATATATATTAAAATTAGCCCTAGGCACTTTCCTAGTACATTGCTAAAAAACATATATCATGAAGATAAACCCTAAACCTAATGCGTGAGGAGAGATAAGCTCTAGCGACTGGAAAGGCGATTTGGAGGCGATTCTGCTCGACGCTTCGTCCATGGCCATGCCAGCCACTAGCCAGCCTCTAATGGAGGTTGGTCAGTCATCTCATACACCCCTACAACCTCCTATAAAATCTACAACCTCAAACACAATCCAAAACTACACAAAATACTTCAACCCACAGCACTAAATATGGCCATGCAAGCCCTACCCTTCGTGCCGTTAAAACCTATTGAATTTTTACATGGAGAGCGTATAATTAGATGGAAGACGTCAGAAGTTAAGCAATCAATTGTGAAACAAGGTTTGCAACTAGCAGTGTTGGGAAAATTTTCGTGGAAAGCCAGTGATTAAGGAATTGCGCAAAGTGATTCCAATTCAGTGTGAGCTTAAAGGAGCTTGTTCTTTTGGGCTTATTGAGGATAATCACATATCGATCAGATTGTCTTTGATGGAAGATTACGTGCATTTACTCTCATAACCTGCTTTTTTACCTTAAGCCTCAAGGAGATATGTGGCGGTGGCATTGCACCAAGTGGAATCCTTTGTGAAAGCCATATGAAGATAGCTTGGATTAGATTCCCAGAACTGCCTCCCAACATTTTTGGTAGGGAATTTGATTTTTCTTTAGCAAGGGCAGTAGGTAATCCACTTCATGTTGATTTGGCCACATACCTAGTTGTGCAAAGTAAACGTGGAGGTAAAATTACTTGCAAAATTCCCTCAAAGAATTAAGATAGTAGAAGAGAAAGATGAACCTGGGCCAGAGGAGCATAAGTGGATTAAGATTAAATATGATTATTTGCCAAAATATTACAAGACTTGCAAGAAACAAGGGCATAATAAAGCTGAGTGTTGGGTGATTCATCCAGAATTACACAAGAGTATGGAGAGAATATTGTTGATCAAAATAAGGATAAGGGATGGTTAGCACTGCAGCTGCCTCAACCAAGGTTCTTGCAAGTGGTAAAGTTTTGGAAACCCAGATGCAAATCAGCCTAAACAGGAGTTGATGCAAGCAATAAAGAACAAATACCAATGATATAATTAAGGACATATCATTGATAGTACAAAGGAGAAGGAAGCTGACAATGTGAAGGGGAAGAACAAAGTTGAGATAGTAGCAACCAAGAACAAATTCGATACATTAGAGGTTGAAGAAATTGAACAACCAATATTGAGGATTACTGATGGAAAATGTGATGATAAGTCCAAGGAAAAGGGGGAATAATCAATTTCCTAATGGTTCCAAGAATGCACATGATAAGGGGCAGTTGAAGCATGCTGAAGATTCCAGCTCTAATCCTAAGAAAACTGGGATTAGTGTAGCGGCAAAGGAAGGAGTTACTAATTCTACTGGAGAAGGGATTCAAAAGGAAGCAGTTATATCAACTCCTAAACCTAATGCTATTAGTAAAGGATATGATATAAGAAGGGAAAGGAAAGTTGATTGGGTTACTAGAAGGTTTGGGGCAGCTCGTGAAGACATTAATGTAACTATGAACTATTCATGCAAATGAATTTCATCGCAAATCATTGATGATAATTCAAGGGGAATTGGAGCTACTGAAGTTAAAAGTTATAGAAAAAGATCATGGGGGAGGAAGTAGATGAGCTGGATACCAACAATGATGATAATGGTAATGCCAACAACATAGCCCTAGCTGGCAGCCAAAGAGCAAAGGAACAAGGTGGTATTGAAGAAAAGTCTACAGTAAATCTAATGTGCAGGAATTTAGGATTGATGATCTACAAGCACCAATGACGCAACATGTAACATGTACTTTTGGGGAGGGTAATGGGTCGCCTAAGGAACCTACAATTGAAGATAATACTGGTAAGGAAGTTGCAGGGAATTAGCTAGGCAATGGAACAGTTAACCGTAGGTTACCTAGCCATGTTTCTTCAGAAGGTGATGATCATGCGATGAGTAGAGAAGGTGTTGGACGTGTTGACAACACTCCTACAAAGGTCTTAGATGATATAGTGGTGTCAGTGATCAAACAGTTGCAGCTAAGGCGCCTGATCTCAATGGTATAATGATTTCTGCACCTGGGGCTACAGTGAACCCTAGTCTAGGGTATGTGTATGAACTTCAATTCAAGGCCATTCAGGAGGCTATTGGCGACAAGGAGTAGAATAAACAAATAGTAGAGGCTAAAACTAAAGGTCGGATGGGGCAAGAGTTGGTTCCAAAGGCAGCAGGAGGCATGGAGTCACTTCCTATGACTTGTGCTTCAAGAATTGGGCAGCCTTTACAAATCCAACTTAATGTACCATTGAAGAATCCAATCCATGTATTACATGGCATTGTCACACATAATGTCTCACCACTGGACATGCATAATGTCATGTTGGATCAGATGCAATTGGAGGAAGAAGTAGATGATGAATCCACTGTAGGCAACATTAAGGAAATTGCCAAGGAAATTGACTTATAACCTAGAGCTAAAGGTAGGAGTTTGAGGAAAGGCAAGAAGTAACAGAATACGGAAGCTCTACAACGTATAAGAATTGTTCCCAAGAGGGCAGCATCACAAACTAGATGATGATCAACGCATTGATATGGAACATAAGGTCTGTAAATACACAACGGGCCTTTCATAGGGTGGTCAACGTGCAAAGGGAACATGGTTTCTTTGTCATTGCTCTTATAGAACCCTTTCATAATTCAAGGCATATTCAGAGGTATAGGAGAAGGCTCAACATGGAAGATGCTTTATCATACATCAATGGGAAGATTTTGTTATTTATAGATGCTACAGTAGTGTGGAAATTAGTAATGGAAACTTAACAAAAAATCACAATAAAAATATATCATCGGGACATTGGCCAGTACATCATGTGTACGGTTGTTTATGCCAAGTGTTCTGCCTTAGAGAGACTGGAATTTAGGTATAACATATACTACTTGGCAAGTGATATGGATATGCCATGACTAGTAGGTGGTGATTTTAATGTAGTTATATATGAAGATGAGAAGATTGGTGGACTACCAATATATCCTCCTGAGTTTGATGAGCTTGCTTTTTGTGTGAACTCAAGTGGACTGTTTGATCTAGGGTATAAGGGCAGTCCTTTCACTTGGTGGAATGGGAGGCCAAATACTGAATGCATCTTCAAAAGGTTAGACGGGATCTTAGTGAACATTCCATTTCAAGTGTGTTTTGTACAATTGAAATGGAACATCTAATTAGAACAGGATCTGATCATGCTCCTCTTTTTCTGAGTTGTAATGAAAACGCATCTCAATTTGTCAAGCCATTCAAGTTTTTTGAATTTCTGGACAAAGCATGAAACATTTTAAGGAGGTGGTGAAGCAAACATGGGTGGCAGATTTCATAAGGGATATTTTCTTTATGTTTAAACAGAAATTGAAGAGGGTGAAGATTGCTTTATCAACACGGAGCAAGGTGACATATGGTGGCATTTTCAAGCAGCTTACAATCAGAGAAGATATAGTTAGAGTGAAAGAAATATTGTTTGAGGAAGAACCAACCATTGAAAATAGAATTGTTCCTCCAAAGGCTCAAGCAGAATTGAAGAAATATTCTAGTATTGAAGAGCAATATTGGAAGCAAAAAGAAGGTATGGCATGGTTTGCTAAGGGAGATAGGAATTCCATGTTTTTTCATAATCATGTCAATGGTAAAAGGCAGAAGCTGCAACTGAAGAGAATTCAGAATAGTGATGGTGTTTTGATCGAAATGATGGGAGGCTATAATTACGTATTTTAATTGCTTATTGCACTCTAATTCACTGTACTTTATTTGTGTTTGAACTTTAATTGATAGTGTTTTGTACTAATTATGTATTTTATGCCTTGTAGGTGTGATGCCGAGCTATGTAGATATTATGGAAAGAATTCAAGCTATTTGGAGCTTTGAATTCTAAGTAAAGGACCAAGGGATTAAGCAGGGATCGTGTTCGGGGGTCGAGGACTAAGTCTGGACATCAAAATGCACAAACAATCTATACTCTAAGAAATTCTCATTGTCGCGACATGTAAGGCACCACGGCTGTGCAATTATCTGCTGCCTTTCAGAACCAACTCTCTAGATTTCTATACTAATGCCCCACATAGCATGATGTCCCATGCGCGCCTGTGTATGTTTTACATAGTAATTTTTCTATTTCGTCTAAAAGAAGGTAATTCTGTCTGGGGCCAACCCTACTTGGTATAAATACATGAAAAAATATTATTGTTTGGACTTTTGACACATATTTGACCTTAGGAGGCTAAGGAGGATTTGGAAGAACACGAGCATAAGGATTTCATCATTCCTTCCTCACTCAAGACACAAGTTTGGATAGAATTTATGTTTTCCATTACTTTAACTTTATTTGTGACGAATTGCTCCATATCTATGAAGTAGTTCTCTTTAGGGCTTGATGGATTTGGTGTATTGATGATTGTTTGTGAATTATAACTCTAGTTTTATGTATTGAAGCATTTTTGGATGATTTAATTGTTGCATCTATATTCAGTTCTTCATGTAATCGAGAGAGGCATAACTTGTGATATCTTTGCATTATCTTGTTGGTTGTGTTCATTAATTCCTCTTAGTAATCTAAAGAGGCTAGTTTAATTATTGATTAAACCTAGTAAGGAGAATAATCAAAAAAGATTTTCCTAACGACCAATCCACCACGCATTCTTGCATATCTTCATGTGCTTAAATTGGTTCATCTCGTGAGGTTAAGACTTAATCGAGAGATTAGTTTTGCTGAACGTTTGTACTGGTAATTGAGTGAATTAGAGAGACTCACTTAAAAATTAGAAGTGAATTATCTAGATTTATATCCCAAACAATTATCTTGCATCTATCTTATCAAAAACCTATCGTCTCCTATTGATAACTTCCTTAATTCTCTTTGTTTTGATTGTCATTAGTCAATAGCTCTAGATTCTTAGTTAATTTTAGGTAGACATCATATAAACTTCAATTGTTGATTCTTTTGTATACCGATCAAGCTAGAAACTATAAAAATACTATTTAAATCCAATCCTTGTTGATACGATATAATACTATACTATATTTGATTAGCAAGCATAATTTAAGTGTATGTTTCGAGCTTGTCATGAAAGAAAAGATCTATGGCTGAGGCTACAGTAGATTTCTTTCAGAAGCAATTCATAAAAGAGGAAGATCCTACATCTTTTGAACTTCTCAACAATGTCCCTACTATGGTATCTAATGAGCAGAATGTGGAGCTTTGCAGGATGCCTACTAAAGAAGAGGTTAAATGGGCAGTGTTTGCTTTAAGTGGTGAGAGTTCTAGTGGTCCTGATGGTTTCACAAGCATGTTCTTTCAGGAGTGCTCAGACATTATAGGAGATGACATCTACAACATGGTGCAGGTTTTCTATGAGGGAGGATCCTTGCCAAAATCTATTACACACACAAATCTTGTACTGCTTCCTAAAAAGCCTAAGGTACTAACCTTCTCTAATCTTAGGCCAATAAGCTTGAGTAATTTTGTCAACAAAGTGTTCTCTAGGGTGGTGCATGACATATTGGAGAAGATTATGCCATCTTTGATCTCCCCTAATCCATCAGGTTTTGTCAAGGGAAGAAATATCTTTGAAAACATCTTGCTAACATATGAGATTATCACTGATATAAGACGCATAGGTGAACCTGCTAATGTGGTGATCAAGATGGACATGGAAAAGGCATATGATAGGGTATTTTGAAAATATTTGATTCATGTGTTAATGAGGATGGGCTTTGCTCAATGTTTCATCAACATGGTATGGAATCTAATAGCTAATAACTGGATTTAGTGTTGATAAATGGGAAAGCTATAGGCTTTTTTCATTCTACAGGGGGAATCAAACAAGGAGATCCATTGTTACCAGCTTTATTCATACTATCAGTTGAGGTACTATCTAGATCATTAAATAAATTATTTGATGATAAGAAATTTAAGGGATTTGGCATGCCTAAGTGAACTGATCCTCTTAACCACTTAGCATATGCTGATGACACCATAATATTTTCTTGTGCTGATCCATACTCATTAGAGAAGATTATAGAAGTCTCATCCAAGTATGAGCACACTTCTGGCCAAATGATCAACAAAGAAAAAAGTTCTTTTTATATGCATTCTAATGTGACTGGAACATTGTTTAATTCTGTGGGGGGATATCACTGGATTTTCAAGGGGTGAGTTTCCATTCACTTATTGGCTGCCAAATATTTTATACAAGAAGGAAGGATTACTACAATAATTTAATAAAGAAAGTGAAGGAAAAACTACATTCTTGGAAGGGGAAGCTACTGTCATATGAGGGAAAAGCTACTTTGATATCTAGTGTCCTACAAATCATGACTTCACACATCATGTCTATACTTGTTCCATATGATAATGCGCTCGAACATCTACATAAAACCTTTGCTAAGTTTTTTCTAGAGTAACAAGAAAGAAGGCAGAATAAGACACTCGACAAAATGGCAAAATCTATGCCTACCGAAGGAGGAAGACACTCTAAAGAATAGTTTGCTAAGTTGTGGTAGAAGTTTAGAAATTTCAAGTCACTATGGTCAAACTTTATGTGGAAAATATTGCAAGAAAGAACTGCCTACAGTGGTTCAATTTAGGGAAGGATCACATATATGGAGGAAGATGCTGGAAGCAAGGGAAGAAATGGAACATGAAATTTTATGGGAAATGAATAGGGGGTCAACTTGCGTGGCATGAGATCTGGACTATATTAGGAACCTTGTTTCATGTGGTACATCATGAGTTTCCAATCAATAAAGAATTGCAAGAAGTGGCTGACTTAAGGGATGATGAGGGTTGGAATTATCAACTACTAGAGCAGTCTTTTCCTATGGACATTTCTGACCATATTAGATAAGAAGTGCAATTTGACAATACGGATGACTACTAGGATACTCCTAGATGGATTCCTACTCCTTCAGGAAAGTTTTCTATTAGTAGTGCTTGGAAGATTCTGAGGCAAAGGGCACCTACTAATCCTGAATATAACAAACTGTATATTAAAGTCTTACCCTTTAAAATCTCTTTCTTCCTATGGAAATTGTGGAAAGGGAAGATTCTTACTGATGACTTGTGGATGATAAGTGGATACATGGTGGTGTCTAAGTGCTGGTGCTTCTTACAACCACAAGAATACTCATCTCAACATTTATTCTTAACTAGTGAAACTGCAACTAGGGTATGGAAGACCTTCCTTCAGGAAGCGTGATTGGTAGTAAATTTGGTGCAGGTTCATCTAGTAATAAGAGCATAGTGAAATGCACAATGCTATCTTAAGTGCAAGCCATTATTTCAGGCAGCTCTACCAATGATTACATGGGAACTTTGGGAGAGAAGAAATACAATGAAAAATGGAGGTGTAGTGCCTTGCAATAGGGTGAGCCATGAGGTAAAAAAGACTCTACACTATCTAGCAAGAGTGAGGTATCCATGGCTGTCAAGCATTCCTCTTCTATGACCAAAAATGATCAGATTCTTTGAGTGTTAAAAGCCATATGTTATGACCAAGAGAGTGACATGGTAGCTTCCTTATGAAGGGTGGTTCAAATGTACACCGACGGTGCATCTAGAAGCAATCCTGGACCAAGATAATATGGCTTTTGTGTACGAGAACATGTTGGTGATTTGGTGTTTGCTAAGGCAAGGGAGATAGGGGAGGCAACTAATATAGTGGCAAAAGCAAGGGCACTTGTGGAGGGGTTGGAATATTGTATTGAAAGGCAGCTACATCTACTGACGAGGAAGATAATTGATGGATAATGGAAAACTCCATGGTGAATAGGGGCTGAAGTGAGGAAGAGTAAGGAGATAAAGAGCAACTACAATGTGATCCTTCAGCATGTACTTAGGGAAGGCAACACTGTTGCTGATTTCTTAGCTAACCTAGTTTTTGCTTTTGCAGGTACACTCACATTTTAGTCGTTTCAATAATTGCCAGTTGAAGGAAAAACTTTGATCAATATGGACAAATCACAAGTACCTAACCTTAGGGTTAGGATTGCCAAGAGAAAAGAACCTGATTGATGATCACAACTAATAATGCATTGTCTGATCTGGCCTCATGCTTCTGTGTTGTTTATTTCTTGGTGTTGTTAGATTGCTTCCCAGTGGTATTAGCATATTATCATGCTCTTCCTGGGGGTGGTTTGGCAGAAGTTAGAACTGGTAAGGCAAGCAGGCATCACATAACATCTAACACAAGCTTACAAGGTGTTACACTACTTCTTACTAAAGTTTGGTACAACTTCTTATATGATGATACTACTGAACACTAGTTGCCTTTCGTGATTGAGTTTATACAGTGCATACCTACACTGGACTGTGCCATGAATTTAGATAAGCCACTAGACCAACTGTTGCTTCTACTCTCTCTATCATGTTTTGTATTGTGTTATCATTTTCCAGTGGTATTAGTGTGCTTTCACACTCAACCTGGAGATGAGAAGGTAGTATACAACCTCTCTTTGATAAGCAAGTAGTTGGCGTTCCATAAAGTTATATGCGCAGCTACTGGAGTCTACTTTGTTTGGAGATGGAGATCAAAATGGAAGAGTTCAAGCTGGATCAACACATTTGCTTGGGAGTTCTGGATAGATCAATACAATGGTGTACTTGTTTGGAATCAACATTAGCCTTGTCCATTGGAATCTTATCCTATGGAATGCATACCCTGGCGCCTAGTGTGAGCTTTAGAGGTGCTACTTGGTTGTGCCCTTGGCCTTTGGATTCACTTGCAGTTCTTGGTATGGAAGCATACATCCTGCTACTTTATAATAGCTAGCTCATTACTTTTAGCTATCTTATTCAAAGTATTATCTAGTAGTATTTTCCATCTTTTATATTGGTTTGGACATATATAGATTAGCCATATTTTGGACCCATATTTTGGGATTTTTATATATAGATTAGCCACTAGGCAGCCTGCCTAGTGGTATATTTTCTATAAAAAATATCATGAAGACCAAAAAGCAAGAGCTCATGCCTATTTAAAGTCTCAAACCACATCGTTAATACCCATACCATTTCCTACTATTTTATGCAACTATGGAGAAAACATTCACCTTTTTTCTCATAACACTCTTGTTGCTTCACTATGTCATGGCTACTTCAGCCATGGCTCATACCAACAATACCACTGATCAATTAGCTCTTCTTTCTTTGAAATTGTTACGACCCGGAATTCCCATCCTCGGGACTGTAATGGTGCCTAAGTTTTCACTTGCTAGGCAAGCCAATATCAGATATAGTTATTATCCTTTTTTAAAAATTCAAGACAAATGAAAACCAATAAGCTGAATAAACTGAAATATAGTAAATAAACTAATAAACGGCAATATCCAAATACAATCCCAGAACTGGTGTCACAAATACCGAAAATCTAGAGTACTACATATAATAGTCTAAATAAAAGCATAATTGTCTGAATCGAAATAAAGAGCTAAGGTAATGTGGAAGAGAACTTCAGGGCTGCAAACGCTATGCAGTCATACCTCAAGTCTCCGTTAAGAACTGGATCCTAGTGAATCTACTGGACGCTGATAGGACCCACTCCGAAATCTGCACAAGAAGTGCAGAGCGTAGTATGAGTACAACCAACTCCATGTACTCTGTAAGTATCGAGCATAACCTCGATGAAGTAGTGACGGGGTTAAGGAGGACCACTTACAATAACCTGTACGCACCATAATAATAATAATAATAATAACAGGCAAGGAAAAAAGGAAATGAAAGTAAGGTAGTCAATTTATGAAAAAGAACTCAATCCTCGCAATCGGAGAACCCAGAATAACCGATCTCATAGTTTCATTTAACAATACTAGAAACCAACACAATAACTACAACGTAAACATCATATACAATCCATTGCGGCGGGCTACCCGATCCCACCGTACACGCACAATCCTCCCTTATTTCACCATGGCATCATTTATCAATATCAAGAATCACATATAAAGACTGTTGCGGTGCGCAACCGGATCCCACAATATCGTTATAATCAATGTCATAATCCTCCCTTATTTCAGCATGTCATAATTTATCAATATCAAGTATTACGTACATAACCACTGCGACACGCAACCTGATCCCACCATATCATTATAATCAATATAAGAATCCTCCCTTATTCCACGTAATTCACATAACATATAGTTCAAGGGTTCCTAATTCCCAACACTTACCTCGCTTTGGAATCAACTCAAAGCTTAACCGGAGCTTTTCCTCTAAAATATGCCTCCAAACCAATCGAATCTAACCAAAATGACTTAATATCAACGAACAATGCTAGGGACATCAATTACAATAATTAAAACTAAGATTTTACACTTTTCCCAAAAAGTAAACAAAAGTCAACCCGAGGCTCGCCCGGTCAAATCCCGGGACCAATTGAATATTCCGACTATCCATGACCCCACGAGTTAATATATGTGATTAGTTTCAAATTTGAGTCCAAATCGACCCTCAAAACTCAATTTTTTATTTTTTAAATATTTGACAAGGTTTCACAAATTTTTACTTTGATTTACATAATTCTGATGTTAAAATATAAGATAACATGATGGAATATGATTAGAAATGGAATAGAATTACTCACCCAAAGTTTGTATATGAAATCCCCTCTTCAAAATCGCCTCCGACCGAGCTTAGGGTTCCAAAATATGAAAATAAGGCTAAAAATCCCATCCCTCGGCTTTTTGTCCCGTTGCAGATGTCGCAAATGCGACCTGGGATTCGCAAATGTAAACCCCGCAAATGTGAAGAAGTCATCGCAAAAGCGCACTTCCCACATCTCTGTTGTCATCGTAATTGCGATGACTAATTCGCAAATGCGAACATTGGAAATTCGCAAAAGCGATCAAATGATCGCAAATGCAATCTTTGCTTATCCCAGGACATCTTCGCAATTGCAAACCAAGTGTTCGCATATGCGACTATAAGAGACTAGGACTTAAGTCGCAAATGTGACTTCTAATCTCGCATTTGCAAGACCTGCACACCAAATCACACCGGCAACACCAAAACACTCCCAATCTCCCCAAAACGCGTCCGAAACTCACCCGAGCCCTCAAGGCTCCAAAACAACACCAACACAAGTCTAAATATCATACGAACTCGCTCCCATGATCAAAATACCAAAATAACGCCTAGAACTACGAATCAGACATCAAAATGTATGAAGTTTTCAAAGAAACTCTAGAATAAGCAAATTTACAACTGGACGTCTGAATCATGTTAAATCAACTCCGTTTTGCACCAAACTTTGCAGTCAAGTCATAAATGTTAAAACGAACCTATTCCAAGTTCTGGAACAGAAATACGAACCCGGTAGCAATAAAGTCAACCTACGGTCAAACTTGGAAATTCTTTAAGCCTTCAAATTACTAGTTTCCAACAAATCATGTTAAATCAATTTAACGACTTCCGAATTCGATTCCGGGAATACGCCCAAGTCCCAAATTAGGATACGGACCCACCGGGACTGACGAAATATGGATACGGATCCGTTTGCACAAAATATTGATCATAGTCAACTCAAATCATTTTAAGGCTAAATTTCACATTTTCTTTAATTTTTCACATAAATATTTTTCAAAAAAAGACACGGACTGCACATGCAAATTGAGGAATGCTAAACGGAGCTATTCGAGGTCTCGGAACAAAAAATGAAGGATAAAACTCATAATGACCTATCGGGTCATCACATTCTCCACCTCTAAAATGGACGTTCGTCCTCGAACGGACATAAAAAGGTACATGAACTGGTGAAAAGGTGTGGGTATCTACTCGGCATGTCGGACTCAGACTCCCACGTGGCTGCCTCGATCGGCTAGTATATCAACTGCACTCAAACTGAAGGATAAGTATTAGATCTCAAACTCCTGACTTGCCGGGTTAGAATGGACACTGACTCCACCTCATAATTCAAATCCTTATCCAATTGGATTGAGGTGAAATCTAACACATGAGACGGATCACCGTGATACTTTCGGAGCATGGACACATGGAACACCGGATAGACTGCTGATAAACTAGGTGCCAATGCAAACCTGTAGGCCACCTCACCCACTCTCTCATGAATCACAAAAGGTCTGATATACCTAAGGCTCAATTTGCCCTTCCTTCCAAACCACATCACACACTTCATGGGTGAAACCCGGAGTAAACCCTTATCTGCAACCATGAATGAGACATCACAAACTCTATGATTGGCATAACTCTTCTACCTAGACTAAGCGGTGCAAAGTCGATCCTGAATCATCTTGACTTTTTCCAAGGCATCCTGAACCAATCGGTACCCAACAATCGAGCCTCTCCCGGCTTAAACCAAAAAACTGGCGAACAATACCGCCTCCCGTATAATGCCTCATAGCGAGCCATCTGAATACTCCATTGGTAGCTGTTATTGAAGGCAAACTCCGTAAGGGCAAGAACTGATCCCAAGAACCCCCAAATTCTATAAGGCAAGCGCGAAGCATATCCTCCAATATCTGAATTGTGTACACGGATTGTCACTACTTCTAGGGGTGAAATGTTGTATCAACTCAATCTATGTGCCTAACTCACGATGTAGGGCCCTCCAAAAGTGCGAGGTGAACTGCGTACGTCGATTAGAAATGATGGACACCTGCACACCACGAAGACGGATGATCTTGCAGATATAGATCCTAGCCAACTGCTCTGAAGAATAGGTAACTGCTATTGGAATGAAATGTGCCGACTTGGTCAACCTGTCCACAATGACCCATACTGTGTCGAATTTCTTCTGAAGTTGTGGGAGACCAATAACGAAATCCATGGTAATACGCTTCCACTTCCACTCAGGAATCTCAAGCCTCTAAAGAAAACCACCAGGCCTTTGATGCTCCTACATTACTTGCTCACAATTCAGACACCGAGCTACACATGAAACTATATCCTTCTTCATTCTCCTCCACCAATAATGCTGCCGCAAATCCTGATACATATTGGCAGCACCCAAACGAATGGAATACCTCGAACTGTGGGCCTGCTCAAGAATCAACTCACGAAGCCCATCCACATTAGGCACACAAATACGACCATGCATCTACAACACCCCATCATCTCTGATAGTAACCTGCTTGGAACCATCATGCTACACCGTGTTCTTAAGGACAAGAAAATGGGGGTCGTCATACTAACGTTCTCTGATGCGCTCATACAAAGAAGACCGAGAGACCATGCAAGCTAGAAAATGATTGGGCTCCGAAACATTTCACCTCACGAACTGATTGGCCAAATCCTGAATGTCTGATGCTACGGCCTCTACCTAACTAAAATATACGCAAGGCTACTTATACTCACAACCGTCCTACTTAAGGCATCGGCCACAACATTAGCCTTCACATGACGATACAAAATGGTGATATCATAGTCTTTCAAAAGCTCCAACCATCTCATCTGCCTGAAGTAGAGATCCTTTTGCTAGAATAAATATTGTAGACTCTGATGATCCATGAACACTTCACACGACATGTCGTAGAGGTAATGCCTCCAAATCATCAGTGCATGAACAATAGCTACCAACTCTAAGTCATGAACAGGGTAATTCTTATCATGAACCTTCAACTATCGCGACGCGTATGCAATCACCCTTCCATCCTGCATCAATACTGCATTGAGCCCAATACGACATAAATCATACAACACCGTGTAAGATCCTGAACCTGTAGGCAACACCAACACCAGCTCTGTAGTCAAAGCAATCTTGAGCTTCTGAAAAGTCAACTTACACTCATCGGACCACCTGAACAGAGCACCCTTCTCGATCAATCTAGTCAATGGGGCTTCTATGGATGAAAACCCCTCCACAAACCGGCGATAATAAGCCGCCAAACCCAAGAAACTCTAAATCTCTGTAGCTGAAGTAGGTCTAGGCCAGTTCTAAATTGCCTCAATCTTATTAGGATCCACTTTTATGCCCTCATCCGATACAACATACCCCAAAAAAGGCGACCAAGTCTAACCAAAACTCACACTTTGAAATCTTGGCATATAGTTGACTATCTCTTAGAGTCTGAAGTACAATCTGAAGATGATACTCATGCTCCTCTTGACTGCGGGAGTAGATCAAGATATCATCAATGAATACGATCACAAAATAATCTAAATAGGGCTTGAATACCTGGTTTATCAAATCCATAAATGATGTTGGGGCATTTGTCAACCCAAATGACATCACTGGGAACTCATAATGCCTATACCGAATCCGAAAAGTTGTCTTAGGGACGTTTGATGCCCTAATCTTCAACCGATGGTAGACAAACCTCAAATCAATCTTCGAAAACACTGTCACCTTGAAGCTGATCAAATAAATCATCAATAATCGACAACATCTACTTGTTATTGTAGTGACTTTGTTTAACTGCCGATAGTCTATACACATCCTCATCGAACCAACTTTATTCTTCACAAACAACATAGGCGCACCGAAAGTGAGACACTAGGTCTAATGAACCCCTTATCAAACAAATCTTGCAACTGCTCCTCCAATCCCTTCAACTCCGGCGGGACCATACGGTATGGTGGAATAGAAATGGGCTGAGTGAACGGAGCTAAATCAATATAGAAGTCAATATCTCTGTCGGGTAGCATCCCTGAAAGGTCTATAGGAAACACCTCTAGAAACTCATGCACAACTTGTATCGAATCCATGGAAGGAACCTATGCACTAGAATCGCGAACGGGCAGGATAACCAAGGTGGTAGCTCTGGATCGAAGACACACGAATAGGAGTTGATGGGGCACTGTAGGCTGGCTACCTAGGATGAGATACATAAGGACGAAGACTACCCGAAGCACTGTTTGATGCCTGAAGCGCTTACTGAAATGGCCTAGGAGGATGGCCTCTACCAAAGGTACCTCTTCCTCTAAGTGAGGCACCACTGAAACCATCGGAATGATACGGCCTCTTATCAAACATCGCCCCCTCCTGACCATGAACTATCTCGATTCATCTTAGCAATATCTACGACCCTCTAGAAAGAAATATCATCTCAAGTCTCCTTGGCCATCTGTAGCATGATACTGAAAGTGAGCCCATCAATAAATCTCTTCTCTCTCTCCCTCTCAATAGGGAGTAAATTAATGGCGTGGCGAGCTAGGTCCACTAATCGAGTCTCATACTAGGTAATAGTCATACTACACTACTGAAGACGCTCAAACTACCTGCGATAATCCTCTCTCAGAGTCAAAGGAATAGACTTCTCCAAAAATAGTTGTGAAAAATGATCCCAGGTAAGTGGAGGTGAACAAATTAGTCTAGCTAACACATAATCCCTCCACCATCTCTTGGCAGAACCAGTCATCTGGAACATTGCAAAATCGACCCTATTGGTCTCAACTAAATCCATGTTGCGCAAAACATCATGGCAGCGGTCCAAGTAATCATGTGGGTCCTCAGAAGATGCACCGCTGAAATGAATAGGGAAGAGCTTGCTAAACATATCCAGCCGCAACAAGGCCTCAGATGACATAGCAGGCCTATCCCCGTCCTGTGCCATCACAACCGACTGAACTATCCCAACTGGCTGAGCAACTGGAGTTTGATATAGGGGAGTCACCTGCTCCGGGGTCTGAGTAATGGGAGTCTGTGCTCCTCCCTAGCCTGAGAGACAGCTGATGCACCGGAAATGCACCGGTCAGGGCCACACTCTCCATAAGGCCGACCAAGCAGACTAGAGTGTCGTGAAGCATTGCAGTGGCTATGAATCCCCCCGGGACCTGAGTTGGATCGATGGACACGGTATGGGCTGGAACCTCCTCCTCATGATAAATTTGAGACTCCACGGTGGGTGTTATTGCTCGAGCTATCGGCTGATCGCATCCTATGCCTTGGCCTTTGGTTTGACATCGGCCTCTATCCCTAGTAATAGCTATCACAGGGGCTCCAACTCCTATCCAACTGCAGATTTTGTGCATGTTCTCGCCATCTGTGAGAGAACAAGAATAGAATAGTTCAATCATCAATGATAGAATAAAATCGCACGATAGAGAAGGAAAGAGGTGAAATTTTCCTAAAACTCCATAGCCCTTGGAAGATAAGTACAAACGTCTCCGTACCGATCCTCAAGACTCCACTAAGTTTGCTCATGACTCGTGAGACCTAGGCAATCTAGTGATCTAATAACAACTTGTCACGACCCGGAGTTCCCACTCTCGGGATCGTGATGGCACCTAACATTTGACTTACTAGGCAAGCCCACGTTAGATATAGTTATTATCCATTTTTTACAATTCAAGCCAAATGAAAACCAATATGCTGAATAAACTGAAATATAGTAAATAAACTAATAAACGGCGATATCCAAATACAATCCCAGAACTAGTGTAACGAATACACGAGAGTCTAGAGTACTACAAATAATAGTCTGAATTAAAGCATAAATGTCTAAATCACAATAAACAGCTAAGGTAATCTGGAAAGGGACTTCAGGGCTGCGAACATTATTTAGTTGTACCTAAACTCTTCGTCAAGAACTGGATCCGAGTGAATCTACTGGTCACCGCTCGGACCCACTCTAAAATTTGCACAAGAAGTGCAGAGTGTAGTATAAGTACAACCGACCCCATGTACTCTGTAAGTGCTGAGCCTAACCTCGATGAAGTAGTGACGAGGCTAAGGAGGGCCACTTACAATACCATGTATGCAGTATAACAATAATAACAAGGAAGGAAAACAGGAAATGAAAGTAAGGCAGCCGATTTATGAAAAAGAACTCAATCCTCGTTGTTGGAGAGCCCAGATTAACCAATCTCATAATTTCATGTATCAATGCTAGAAACCAACACAATAAATACAACAAAAATAACATATACAATTTATTGCGGCGCGCAACCCGATCCCACCGTACATACACAATCCTCCCTTATTTCACCATGGAATCATTTATGAATATTAATAATGACATATAAAGTCCATTGAGGTGCACAACCCGATCTCACCATATTGTCATAATCAAAGTTATAATCCTCCCTTATTTCACCATGTCATAATTTATCAATATCAAGTATTACGTACACAACTGTTGCGGCGCGTAACCCTATCACACCATATCATTATAAACAATACAAAAATCCTCTTGTATTCCACTATATCACAACCGTTGTGGCATGCAACCCGATCCATAAACAATTTCAATAAACGTAATCAATCAATAGCTCAATATATAAGAATCTCTACAATTAAAGAATATGATGGCAAAGCAATAAAGGAACAATGTATTAATCAAAGGAATGCTACAAATAATACAAGATCAACAAGGCAAATCAAGTACGTGACAATTAAGGTGTGCAAGTAAGACAATTAAGGCAAGGAGCAATTAATCACGAAGTCATGGAAGTATCGAACAATTCAATACAAGAATAAGTTATGACAAGTAACAAATTACGGCATAAAAAGCATTTAAAGCATGTTGTTGTTAAGGCATGGAGTGAGATAATTCATGAAATACGAGAAAGACATGGAAACAATTGTTTTGACGGTGTATATACAATTGTGATCTCGTATATACGCCATTTCACACGTAATTCACATAACATATAGTTCAAGAGTTCCTAATTCCCTCAAATCAAGGTTAGACCCAATACTTACCTCGCTCCGCAATCAACTCAAAGCTAAACCAAGGCTTTTACTCTAAAGTTCACCTCTAAACCAATCAAATCGTACCAAAATCGACTTAATATCAACAATCAAATCTAGGGAAATCAATTACATTAGTTAAATCTAAGATCTTTACACTTTTCCCAAAATCCAACAAAGGTCAACCCGGATCTTCCCCGTCAAACCTTAGGTCCAATGGTAGTTTCTGACTACCCATTACCCCACGAGTTCATATATGTGATTAGTTTCAAAATTCGAGTCCAAATCGACTCTCAAAATTCAATTTCTTATTTTTCAAAAACTTGACAAGGTTTCACAAATTTTCTCTTTGACTCACAAGATTTTGATGTTAAACTCTATGATAACTTGATGGAATATGATTAGAAATGGATTAGAATCACTCACCCAAAGTTTTTAGATGAAATTCCCTCTTCAAACTTTCCTCTTAGCAAGCCTAGCTTCCAAAATATGAAAATGAGGCTTAATATCCCATCCCTTCTTTTTGTCTAATCGCAGATGTCGCAAATGCGACCTAGGATTCACAAATGCGAAGAAGTTATCACAAAAGAAACTCCCCACATCTCTGTTATCTTCATAGTTGCGACGACTAACTCGCAAATGCAAACATTGGAACTTCGCAAAAGTGATCAAATGATCGCAAATGCGATCTTTGATGATCCTCAGGCCACCTTCACAATTGCGAACAAAGTGTTCGCAAATAAGACTATAACACACGTGTCCCTATGTCGCAAATACGACTTCTAATCTTGCATTTGTGAGACATGCACACCAAATCACACCCGCAACACCAAAACTCTCTGAAACGTGTCCAAAACTCACCCGAGCCCTCAAGTTCTTTAAGCCTTCAAATTACTAGTTTTCATCAAAGCGCATTAAATCAAGTTAGGGACTTCCGAATTCGATTTCGTACACACGCCCAACTCCTAAATCATGATACGGACCCATAGGGACAGCCAAAATACATATCCGATTATGTTTACATAAAATATTGACCGTAGTCAACTCAAATCATTTTAAGGCTAAATTTAACATTTTTTTCAATTTTTCAAATAAACAATTTTAGGAAAAAAGATACGGACTATCGCATACAAATCGAGAAAGGCTAAACGGAGCTATTCGAGGTTTCAAAAAACAGAAATGGACGCTAAAACTCAAAATGACTTATCGGATCATCACAGAAATCCCAAAACATTTTAGACCATTTTCACTTCTTTCCAACAGGGCTCTTACCGAAAGGATTCCACAAGATTTTGGAAAACTCACATTTCTTGTTTCCCTTGACTTGGGAATAAACAATTTATTTGAAACATTTCCTCAAGAAATGGCACATTTGCATCGATTGAAATTTCTTAATTTAAGTTTCAACAACTTCAGCGGAGAGGTTCCTGCCTGGTTTTGGTTTTTACACCGATTTCAAGTTCTAGGAATAATAATTTAACTGGTTCCATCCCCTAATAATTTTCTAATATTTCCAAACTCAAAACTTGGAATTTAGATTTCAATTTCATAGATGGTTATATCCCTAAAGAGATTGGAAATCTTGAAACCTGAGATATTTAAATTTGTTTGGAAACAAATTCACTTGCTCTCGAATGCCTCAAGTTTGGAGACTATAAAACTCTCTCAAAATTTCCATCAAGGAAATATCCCAAAAGGGATTGGCAATCTTCACAACCCGAATGAGCTGTCCACAGAAGATAATCGGCTTACATGTTCTATACTATTTTTAGTTTTCAACATTTCTAAACTTTGAAGTGATTGCATTTTGAAACAATAGCTTATCAAGAACTCTTTCGATGTTTATGCAATGGTCTTCCATTACTCAAAGAGCTTTATTTATCTTTGAACAAGTATCCTGGTCAAATTCCTACAAGCTTGTCAAATTGTTCAGAACTTCAAATATTGTCTTTACCAGCAAATGTGTTTGATGGACTAATACATAGTGATATTGGAAGACTGAGTAACTTGGAGACATTGTATTCAGAATATAACCATTTCATAGGTATGTCTTTATCTGTTGAATGCTAGTTATATTTTATCTAATTACTTCCACAAATACTTATTGAACATGAATTGCATGGATAATTCCACAAGAAATCGAAAATCTTGTTAATTTGGTGGGGTTACACATGGCTAAAAACCATATAATTGGATCTGTCCCGATCTCCATATTCAATATCTCCTCATTGCAACTTTTGGCACTCGGGAGAACAATCTCAATGGATCCTTATCACAAGAAATTGGCAACTTAACCAAGATGTAGGTTATACAACTTAGTGATAATATGTTTACTGGTACGTATTCAAAGTGGTAAGAAAAAGAACAACTTAAACTATTAAACTTGTTAGTAATAATCCTTCTTTCTTCATATGTTGCCAAGTGAAATACCCAAAGAGATAAGCAATCTCGTTGACTTGGAGGAATTTTCTCTTGACTTTAATAATTTTAGTGGCTCACTTCAAATTGGGTTCTTCAACATATCATGCTTGAGATCGGTTGATCGTTCAGCCAACAATCTATCAGGAACCCTCCCATAAAACCTAGTTTCGATCTTACCCAATATTGAAAGTCTTTATCTAAATGGTTTGACCAATCTTGTTGGGACTATTCCTCATTCAACCTCCAATTGTTTAAAACTTACTATTTTAGAGCTTGCTAGCAACAAACTCAATGGCTTGATTCGTACCTTTCGTGGATATTTGACTCATCTACAAGTCCTAAACTTGGTAGGAAACAATTTGACGAGAGACTCCTCGTTACGCTTATTGACTTCCTTAACAAACTGCAGAGAATAAACATTTCTTTCTCTAGATTTGAACCATCTAAATGGAAAGCTAGTTTTTGGAGGGAATCTTTCCACATCTCTTACAAACTTTTACGCCGCTAATTGAAAAACCAAAGGAAGAATTCCAAATGAAGTTTGAAACTTAAGAAACTTATTTGACTTTGATATTTTAGAAATGACTTGGTTGGATGAATTCTCATATCAATTGGCAACTTGAGAAATCTTCAATGCTTGTTCTTGAATGAAAACCACCTTACAGAATTTATTAGTGATAACTTCTATAAATTGTCGCGATTGGGTAGCATATACTTGAGTCAAAATCACCTTTCCAGATCTCTTCCTAATTGCTTAGGGAATAGTCACATCCCTTAGGGAGATACATCTTGGTTCCAATAAATTGAGTTCCAATATACTAGCAAACTTAGGGAACCTTAAGGATCTAATGGTTCTTGACTTATCGTCAAACAACTTGGGTGGTTCTTTACCTCCAGAAACTGGGAATCTAAAGGCTTTTACAAAGATGGATTTGTCAATGAATCAATTTTCAAATGGCATTCTTAGAAAAATTGGAGTCTTGCAAAATCTGGTGATCCTTTCTTTGAGAGACAACAAGTTGCTAGGATCTATACCTGACTCAATGAGCAATGTTTGGAATTCCTAGATCTTTCTTATAATAATAAATCATGAACCATTCCCAAATCTTTGGAGAAGCTTCAATACCTGAAGTATTTCAATGCTTTTATCAAAAAGTTGTAGGTGAAATCCCCTCAGGTGGTCCTTTGAAGAATCTATCAAGTCCGTTTTTTCTCTTTAATGAAGGATTATGTGATTCTCCAAGATTTAGTATCCCGCAATGCCCCACTTCTTCAAAGCTTAGATCAAATAGGAACATAATGCTCCTTCTATTTCTTCTACTGGGAATTGCATTGTTAATTGTTCCTATCCCCTTTGTGCTTGTATAGATAAGGTATAGAAAAGGTAAAAGAGCTCATTAACAAGCTGATTCATCGTCTATTGCAACAAGAGGAAGAATTTTATATTATGAACTGCTCCAAGAAACAGATGCACTTAGCGAAAGTAACCTAATTGATTTTGGGAGTTTTGGCTCTGTCTATAAAGGCATGCTCAGAAGTAGGACTCATATTGCAGTTAAGGTGTTCAAAGCGGCATTCAAGAGTTTTGATAAAAAATATGAAGTTTTGTGCACCTCCTCCATAGGAATCTCACGAAAGTTATCACTAGTTGTTCCAACCTTGATTTTAAAGCTTTAGTACTTGAGTACATGCTCAATGGAAGCCTCGATAAGTTGTTGTATTCACACAACTAATTCTTAGACTTCATGAAGAGATTGAATATAATGATAGATGTGGCATGTGCATTGGAATATCTCCACCATGAGTGCTCATCGCCTGTGATTCACTGTGATCTAAAGCCTAGTAACATGTTGCTGGATGGCAATATGGTTTCCCACCTTAGCGACTTTGGTATTTCAAAACTGCTTGGTGATGATGAGAGTGATTTATACACTAAAACCTTAGCAATATTGGGTTATATTGCACCAGGTACGTCTTTATTTTATGTTTTGAACATTGATTTTCCTTTTCTTTTTCCACCAATATAAATGTTAACATTTTAAATTTGTTGTCAAATTTCCTTTAGTTCGTTTATGACTATAATATATATATATATAATAGGGGTAGGGGGTGCTAACGAGCAAGAAAATGAATGCCCTAAGGCGCAACATCGCGTAGCTGCTATAGCAGCATGGGCAAAACACTCTGCTGCAGAGAGCAACTGGTTCTTATTGCATTCACCAAGATAGTCTTGCTCGCTCGTGAACTCTACGGCGAGTTCAGCCACCACCTCCGGGTCTGAGCTCTGCTCAAGCGTAGTCAGCTTCAAAGACTCAATAGCAATTCCATCTCGTCTTTCTGGATAAATAGCCCCAATCCTTTACGAGTAATTCATCAAATTGGTTAAATCTAAAATAATAACATACTCTTCATTTAAATCAATCCCACTATACATATCGATATACATAGAGATTCACCGACTACACTTCATAGGCAGGCGGGGTATAAAATCTTCTCTCAAAAAGAGACAGATCAAAGATGACAGAGGAAGTTTTTAGTTCAAAAACGATACGGCAGACAGAACAACTTCAGTCCAAAATTGACTAATGACAGAAGCAAGAATAATCTTCCAAGTGGACAGAGATCATAATTTCCATTAGATTCATTCCTAAGCTTGCTTTGTTGCAGTAAGATGATCAGTCCGAGAGTGCTGGAGAAAATGCCAAGAGCCAATATTCGAATACCAGGCGCTACGACACTGAAGTAACCCATGAACACTGAAGTAACCCATGACTTAACTCCTTACTGCCACATTCTTGGCTTAATAATCTTATCCAATAACTTAATTAAGGAAATTATAGATAAGCTTAATTAAGCTATTGGATAAGATTATTAAGCCAAGAACGTGGCATTAAAGAGTTAAGTCATTGTGACTCATTGGTCTTGACAAATAGGTGGCATGTGTAGGAAAATTTTTGTATTAAATAAACCCCCAAAGTTGGGCCCACAATTCTTTAAGGTAAGAGATTTCTTATATCTTGTAATTGAGCACTTATGTTGCTTCAGCAAACTGTTTTACGTGATTTCATACAAAGACTTGTAAAGGTAGTGTGTTACATACAAAACACTTCATTTCTCATATTTGGATACAAAGACACTACAGAACGTTAGCAATTCTTTCTAGTTTTCAACAAGACTTCTTGCAAACAAACGATTCCAACAAGAATTATTAGAACCTTAGCACCGTAATATTTTGCGGTTTTAAAGGAGTACGGTACAACCTTTTCCAAGAATATCATACGGATTTTTCCGTACTCCAGGTATGTTAAGGCTATCCCTTCTTTCTTTTTGGCATGACCCAAATGATATTGAAAGAAACGAGAAAACACATAGTTTCCATAAACGACTCTATTCAAAGAAATATTAGGGGTGTCTATATTCTTGATTCCCCATGTGAATTATTATTATATATTCTGTTCATGGGTCTCAGAAAAATATGTATTTGATAAAATTTATCCGGCATGCATATTATTTTTATGACATTTCGAGAAAAGTTTATTAACATATTTCTTATGCATTTCATGCATTTGTACATGTACATTTGACCAGATGGTGTTATATACGCGTATATTATATGTATATGGGATTTGGAAAAAGGTTATGGCGTTATATACGGACCACCACCTGATCAACTGGTATACGTTGATGATTTGCCCATAGTGGCCGAAATGATATGATAGGATGCCCTCAGAGGCTTGATGATGTTATGAACACATATACTTATGCATGGTATGACATTTATATGCATATGCATGACGTTATAAAAATGAAATGATTCACAGAGTTATGTAGACGTACATGTCGAGTCATTTACTCTATGTTTCTCTCATGTCTATTATTTACTGATTTTCATTCTTTACATACTCGGTACATTACTTGTACTAACGTCCCTTTTTCCTGGGGACACTACGTTTTATGCCCGCAGGTCTCGATCGACAGGTCGAGAGTCCTCCAATAGGCGATCAGCTCAGCGGAAGATGTTGGTACACTTCATTTGTTCTTGAGTTGCTTATATGGTCAATATGATTAGGACATGTACTGATTAGTATGGTGGGGCCCTTTTCTGACCTTTATGTCATTTATGTACTCTTAGAGGCTTGTAGACATATGTCGTGTACGTGAAAGATTGTACGGCCTTGTCGACCATTGTTTTGAGTTTATAAATGATGATGTTGGCCTATTAGGCCCGTATGTTACGTGTATATGATGATGTAATAAGGAATATATGTTACGTTGGTACTCGGTTGAGTAAGGTACTGGGTGTCCGTCACGGCCCATCGGTTTAGGTCGTGACAAAAGTGGTATCAGAGCAGTTCTGTCCTATGGAGTCTACAAGTCATGTCTAGTAGAATCTTGTTTATGGGTGTGTCGTGCACCACACGTATAAGCAGGAGGCTACAGGGCATTTAGGACTGTCACTCTTTCTTCTAACTCTAGATCGTGTGGTAGAGCTCAGTTGTAAGAATGCAATTTCCTAAGCTCTATCTTATTCATAATACAACGATGCCTACATCCAGAAAGACGGTTGGTAAGAAATATAGTTGTGGAAGAGTTGATTTAGAGGAACTCAATTTTTGGCATCATGCTTATGATGAGGTAATAAGGAAGATACGTTACGTTGGTACTCGGTTGAGTAAGCTACCGGGTGCCCGTCGCGGCCCATCGGTTTGGGTCGTGACAGAATGAGGCCCTTATCAACATACTTTTGCAACTGTTCCTTTAACTCTTTCAACTCTGTTGGGGCCATACGATAGGGTGGAATAGAAATGGGTTGAGTGCCCGGTGACAAATCAATACCAAAGTCGATATTTCTGTCGGGCGGCATGCCTGGAAGATCCACCAGGAATACATTTGGATAATCCCTCACTACAGGAACTGACTCGGCGGTAGGAGTATCAACTCTGACATCTCTCACATATGCCAGATACGCATCACACCCTTCTCAACCATCCGTTGAGCCTTTATCAATGAAATAACCCTGCTAGGAACATAATCTAAAGTACTTCTCCATTCTAACGGCGGTAGACCTGGTATAGCCAACATCATCGTCTTGGCGTGACAATCAAGGATAGTATGATAGGGCGACAACCAGTCCATGCCCAAAATAATATCAAAGTCTACCATACTGAGCAACAATAAATCGGCTCTGGTCTCACAACCACCGATAACAACTAAACAAGACCGATACCCTCGGTCAACAATAATAGAATCCTCCACATGTGTAGACACATAGACAGGCGAACTGAAAGAATCATGGGATACCAAATATGGAGCAAATTAAGATGACACATATGAATAAGTGGATCCTGGGTCAAATAAGACTGATGCATATCCATGACAGACCAGAATAATACATGTGATGATAGATTCGGATGCAACTGCCTCTTTCCTAGCAGGAAGAGCATTATATCTAGCCTAGCCTCCCCCTTTAGGGTGACCTCTACCTTCCCGACCTCCACCTCTAGTTGGATGTGCAGGTTGGGTGGCAGCTAGTGCAGCGACCATGGACTGAGAAGCCTGGGGGCCAGGTGGAATACACAGAGCCTGAGTAGTGTGTGGATGTGCACCCCTCCTGAGTCTAGGACAATCCCTCGTCATATGACGAGTGTCACCATACTCAAAGAAAGCATTTGGAGGACGTGGCTGCTAAGGCTAGTTCGAGCATGATCGGCTAGAATGACTCCTGAAAGCACCCCGTGCAGTAGGTGCACTAGATAATGGCAGTGCATAATAGGGAGCCTGAAGCCTAGGAGTGAGGAGTTCCACTATAACCTCTGTATTATGGGTATTGTAGAGTCTAGTAGGGTTTCTTTCACTACGTTTTAGCTTAAGGGAGTGGCTTATCAGTGGTGGCGAGCATATGAGTTGGGTAGTCCGGCCGAGGCAACTTCACTCACTTGAACTCAGTTCTCGGATATGTTCTTGAGGGAATATGTTCCCTAGAGTCTCAAAGATGCATGGCAAGCAAATATTGAGCAGTTGCGCTACGGTTCTATGACCGTGTCGGTGTATGCGGTCCGGTTCAGTGATTTGGCTAGGCATGCACTAGCCTTGGTTACTTCCATTATAGAGCGGGTCCGTCGATTTATCGAGGGGCTCAACCCCAGTATCTTATTTAGCATGGCCTGAGAGTTGGAGATGGACATCGCATACCAGCAGGTAGTGGGGATATCTAAGATATTGGAGAGTATGTTAACTCGGGAAAGAGATAAGAGGGAGGCTAAGAGGTCTCGAGAGTTTGGAACATATAGTGGTACTCGTGCCACAGCTGCAGCTTATTATGGTAGGGCTATGTGAGTCGCCCTGTTCATTCCGCACTTTCATCTTCTAGCGGTATTCCGGCCACTGATCAAATCCCCAAAATCAGACCTAAGGACTTTCCTCCATTTCCCCAATTTTCAATCCAAATCACTAATTAAATGATGAAATCAAAGATATAAACATGGAATTTAACCAAAACTAAGTAATAACCACTTACCCCAATCACTCCCTTGAAAATATCTCCAAGAATCGCCTCCCATCAAGCTTCCAAAATCAAATTGTCAAAATGAACTCAAACCCTCATTTTGAAATATTTATGTTTCTGCCCAGACGCTATGCATTGCGATCGAGGAACCTACGTCACGATCGCGAACAACAAATAATCATAGCCTCCAAAATAGTCTACGTGAACGTGAATACACAATTGCGAACACGATGCTTACCCGACCTGACTCTTCGCGAACGCATGCACAACTACGCGATCGTGTAGGCTTAAAGCCTGATGCCCCAACTGACCACTTCTCTACGCGAACGTGTGAACCTTCTCACGTCCGCTATGACGTGAGACTCTCAAAGCTACACGAACGATGGTCTAATATCTCGAACGCAAAGAATAAATCACCACCTGCCAGCAACAACCCTTTGTGATCGCGTATCTTTCTTTGTGATGGATTTTTGGGTCGTGACAGGTTGCGATCGTGCTGATCTAGGAAGTCTTTGCAGACACTAAGCACTTGTCGTGATAACTAGGGGTGTACAAACTGAACCGAAAAACTGCACCAAACCGATTAAAAATCCCGATTAGGTTTGGTTTGATTTGGTTTGTTATTGAGTAAAAAAAACCCGAATCAAACCAACATATAAATATATAATTTTTATATATGCTTGAAAGACTTTTTATAGAATTTTCTTTTAAAATGACTAGAAATATTTGCGATTCTCTTATTGAAAGTAATATTTAGTTAAATATGAAGTGCTCCATATTTATTAACTTTAAATAATGGGTCGTATAATCACCTTCTTATCAAGTGTTAGTGAAATACGTCAATCTCTTTGTTCTTCCATATTTATATGTCAATATCTATTAAATTCTTATATCTTTTTGAGTTTGAAATGGTATTTCGATAATTTAAAATTAAATATAACATATCATTATATAAGTTCATATTTATTTTTATGTTTAATTATTAAATTCGGTTAACCTTGAAAATGTACATCAATGTAAAATTATTGTCAGACGACTAAAAAATAACTATCATGTGTTACTAAGAAAATTCTTCCATAATACTCCCTCCGGTCCACAATACGTTATCAATTTGCCTTGGACACACCCATTAAGGAAATATAAAATTCTAGATAAAAATAGTTAGTATGACTAAACTACCCTTAATTAAATATTGCAGCATAGTTAATATGAGGAGTAAAAGACTTTAGAGATATGTACATAAGAGTAATTTTGGAAAAATAAATTAAATTTTTTCTTGATTATATAAATGGACACTTATTTTGGACAAAAATAAAAAGGCAAATTGGTCACTTATTGTGGACCGGAGGGAGTAACATCGTCATGCCCCCTTTTTTGGGACACATTGAATCGGAAGTCCACGAACTATCAAAGATGGTGTAGACCATCCCAGCATCCAACCACTTGACAATCACCTTCTTGACAACTTCTTGTATAGCCTCATTGAGTCTCATTTGATGTTCAATAGATGGTTTGGTGCCATCCTCCAACTTGACTTATGCATGCAAAAAGGGGGGCTTATCCCTCGAATATCCGCCAATGTCCAACTAATAGCCTTCTTCCTCTTGTGTAGCACCACCAATATGGAATCTACCTGCACGTTAGTCAAATAAGAGGAAGGAATAACCGGTAAAGTAGAATAAGGGACAAGAAATTCATACTGAAGATGTGGAGGCATTGGCTTCAACTCCAAGGTAGGAGGCCCTTCAATATAAGGCTTTGTATGAGGAGTTGTCCTATTTTCAAGATCCAAAGAACTTCTTGAATTGATTCTCACCATTTTTCTTGACAAGTATTTTAGGGTATGGAGGTGGAGGCTTAGGCAATGGTGCCTTAGCCTTTTGCACTATCGGCTCCGGTATATCAATAATGTGATCCCTAGACGGGTTCACCTCCTCTTGAGTCTCTTCCACACTATCATCAATATCAATCTGAACTTCATCATTAGGTTTCACCACATTGTTCGGGATCTCTTCTTCTTGTACCACTTGCTCATCATCCAAAAGTTGCCTTTCACTTGAGGTGGGTGCATTCTCACCTCTTTCACTTCTTATAGTAATGGCCATTTCATGCCCCGTGTTGTTTCCACCCTTTGGGTTTACTTCCATGTCACTTGGTAGTGCCCCCCTTAGGACGAGAATTTAGAGCTTGGGAGATTTGCCCCATTTGAACTTCTAGGTTGCGGTTTGATGTGTTGTGTGAGGCAAGATGGGAATCCGAATCGACATTCTTTTCCATCATTTGATTGAACATATTTTCAATACACCCCATCTCATTATTTGAAGAACCTGAACCATGGGTGGGATAAGGAGGAGGGTTGCTCGGTTGTTGATACATCAGGGGCCTTTGAAAACCCAACCCCCGATTGCCTTGATTGTTGTTCTATCCGCCTTACCCCCAATTTTCTTGATTATATCCACTCCAATTTCCTTGATTGTTGCTGTTATGCCAATTCCCTTGATTGTTATTGTTATGCCAATTCCCTTGATTGTTATTTTCGCTCCAATTGCCTTGATTGTTAGAATTCCAATTACCTTGATTGTTTGAGGTTGCGATTGTTGTTTGTTTGGGCCTTGGAAGTTGTTTCTTTGCCCTTGAAAGTTGTTCACATATTGCACTTCCTCATCTTGTTCATTGTAGGAATTATCTTGCTCAAAACCACTATTTTCTTGCACATAATTCTCCACTTGATTCTGCACTTGTGGACCATTGGTCCTCCTCTTGTTCACCATCATGTTCCCTCCTTCCATGGCATTGACTTGCTTAGGATTTTGGACTTGATTTAGTTGGGACTTTGCTAGTTGCGTCATAGTGGTTGTCAACTCGGCAATGGCTTGCCCATGGTATTGTAACTCTTTGTGAAGGTGGATCATGTTTAGGTCACCTTGTGGAACATTGGCCAGGGATTGCCAAGCCGATGACGTTTCTGCCATCTCATCCAAAATCTCAGATGCCTCCGCATAAGGCGTAGTCATGAAGTTCCCATTGGTAAGTTGATTCACTACATATTGGTTGGTTATGTTAATCCCACGATAGAAAGTTTGTTGAATCATATTATCCGTCATATCGTTATTGGGACATTCCTTAACCATTGTTCTATAATATTCCCATATCTCGTGTAGTAGTTTATTCGGCTCTTGCTTGAATGCCAAAATCTCATCTCGAAGTGTATCCATGTGCCCCAAAGAGAAGAACTTAGAAATAAACATTTCCGCCAACTCATCCCAAATATGAATGGAATGGTTCGGTAAACGTTCCAATCAATCTAAAGCTTTCCCCCGTAGAGAAAAGGGAAAGCGCCTTAGCCTCAATGCATCCTCGGAGATATTTGTTTGTTTGCTCCCCCAAATATTTGTACGCATTTTGAGGTTGAGCACCGGTGAAGAAACCCCATTGCTCAAGCAAAGTCAACATCACATTGGTGATTTTAAAGTTCCCTGTCCTAATACAAGAAGGGACTATTGCACTTGTATATTCTACATTGGGTAATGTTCGACGTGCAGCCGCTCGTGATGGAGGTGGTGGTGGGCGGGGACATTGTCATGAGGCACTTGACCTCTTATATTGGCTTGAGGTTCAAGAGGAATCTCATCAAATTGCTCATCCTCGACATCCACATCCCCCAATGGCAAATTTTGAGCTCATTGTTCGCCATGGTTGTACCTACGATTTCTCACACAAGTTAGTAACAAGTAAGGAAAACAAGATATTCCAAAAACACACCCAAATATATAGCTAACACCGTTTTAACTCCCTGTCAATGATGCCAAAAATTGATGACATCCATAACACACCTCAATAAGAGATATAATACGGTCTTATGCAATAATAATTACCCAACTGTGAGTCGGGGTCGAATCCACTAGGAGTTATAAGAGGTGTCAAGAGTATATATTTGATGCAAGTGAATGGACTACCTAAATTGCACTTCCACAATAGAGTTTTGATTTCTACTTCTACTATAACTCTAATGATTGTAAGCTATGGTAAATAAACTAGAGATGAATGTTTTTGATATTTTTCCAAATAGTTTAAAGGCCTAGGGTTGTGACCATAACCTAGGTGTTTGCCTAATGGGATAAAGACGTTAGCACTTTTTTTGTTGATTGGGGTGTATTATAGCTCTCAACTCTACGTTACCCACTCAATACCTCTCGGTCAGAGAGTGATTTTTCTCAATTTGGCTTTCTCAAGTCCAAATGGGTATCAAACAAAATAGTTGATATGAGCTCAAGTCGGGTTCGAACTACTATCTCTAGTTTCAACCCTTTAATTAGGCTAATCAATCTCTCTATTAAACCAATTCTTTGTTAGCCAAGTTATCTTAAACCAGTTCTCTCTTTCTCAAGTAGAGACTAAGTCATGAAATAGGCATGAATCAATGTTTGAAACCATTAATTCTAAAATTGAAGTATGAACTAAGCTAAATAATCAACACATAATCATAAATACAAGCATTAAATTAATCACCCATAAGGTTTACACACTAGGGCGGGTCACGACCCTAGTGAAAATCTAGCTACTCATAATGGTTATTGAAGAGAATAAAGAAGGAAAGCTAATTAAACCCATAATGAAAGATTAAAATGATGAAATCTAATGTTAATACACCAAAATAAAGTAAAACTTCCTAAAGTAGTAAAAAGAAATGACTACAGCAACTTTTAATGTTCAAACTTGACCTAATTTTCTGAAACTCATCTATTTATACATGGCCAAAAATTGCGGACAAATATTCCTCTCGGGAGGTTCTACGACCGTACAATTCCATGTACGGTCTGCAGATTTCTCCAGCAGGCAGGAAGGTGAGTTATGCGGCCGCACATTTCTGAATTGCGGTCGCGAGGAAACTTCTGCGGCCGCACAATTCTTGTGCGGTCCACACTTCACAAAGGCTCCAAGAATTCTTCTTCTTGCATATTCTCTGAACTTTGCATCTTTGTCAGAAATCCCAGCTCTGCAGCCGCACATTGCTGAAAGTCTTGTTGGGTTTTACTTGTTGGTTTGCGGCCACATATGGAATTCTGTGGTCCGCAATTTCTTCTGCGGATGAAGAATTCCTTTTATGTACTGCACATTTGTTCTTCTGTTCCCTTTATGGCCTTGTTTTTCGGAACACTCCTTTTTGAGTCGGATTTCATGTTGTGATACCAAACTTCCAGCATTCCTGCAATTTGCACAATTTCATTAGTTTTGGGAACACAATTCAATACTTTCACAACAAAACAAAAGCTAAAGGGTGCTAATAAGCAGCCAAAATCCCCACTTATCATGCAGTTGTTGCTCGAGTTCCAAATGCCATTCCTCGGCTCAAGGAGTGGATCGAGGGCATTTGTTCGCAGATGCCTTATTCTGAGCGCTCGTGGCACGAGCTCTCGAAGGGCCGTTAGGAGGCCCGTTCTCACAGTAAGATCTCTTTCTTGAATAAGTAACTATAGGCCCCCCTTAGCATCACATTCTCATTTCCTTTGTATTCTTTTCGCAGGCTTGCCTAAGACCATTGAGCTTAGGCCTCCAGTAGGGGACGAGGACTTTTCCGTTGATCCCTCCGCCTCGGGAAAGTTCAGGGCTGCTGCAGGAGAGAAAATGAAAAGAAAAGTTATGAGTTCCCCGAGATTGGAGAAGACTAATCCAAGGTGATGTGCTTCACCACTCGCAGTCGTGAGTCCACACCTACTTCCAATCCCTCTGCAGGTGCGATGAAACCAGAAGGGCTGATGCTTCAGCAAAGTGATCAAGTCCAATTTGGTTCTGGATTCAATCTGAATCACAACCGAGGCTTTGGGGATCCCTTCCGAATATATCAACAAATTCCAAAACACATAACAGAGCTACTCGATGCCAAAAATCACATCAAACAACATCGATTCTACGAATCGCAACCCAATTCAAGCCTATTAAAACTATGAACTTTCGAATTCCAAAACTAATGCTGATTCATACCAAAATAACTTTGATTGACTTCAAATTTTGTACACAGGTCATAAATGACATGACGGGCCTATTTCAACTTCCGGAATTGGAATCCGACTCCGATATCAATAAAGTCAACTTTCGTTCAACTTCTCAACCTTCCAAACCTTCAACTTTCTAACTTTCACCAATTCAAGCTGAAATGAACTACGTACCTCCAAATCAATATCCAGATACGCTCCTAAGTTCAAAATGACCATACGAAGCTATTGGAACCATCAAAACTCCATTCTGGAGTCGTCTACACAAAAATTAAACTACGGTCAACTCTTTCAACTTAAACACCAACTTAGGGACTATGTGTCCCTATTTCACTTCGAAACTCAACCGAAACCAAAACCAAACACCCCCGGCAAGCCGCATAACCATAATACAGCATAGAGGAGGCAATAAATAGGGGATCGGGGCTAAAATACTCAAATGATCGGTCGGGTCATTACATTCTCTCCCTATTAAAACAAACGTTTGTCCTCGAATGAGTATAGAGACATACCTGAAGTGGTGAAAATGAGGATAATGGCTACGCGTATCATGCTCGGTCTCCCAAGTCACCTCCTGGACTGGTTAACCCCTCCACAGAACCTTCATCGAAGCAATGTTCTTCGACCTCAACTTTCAGACCTGCCTCTCCAAAATGGCCATCGACTCCTCAACATAGGACAAATCCTTGTCCAATAGGACTGAGATGAAATCCAACACATTAGACGGATCACCGTGGTACTTCCAGAGCATAGAAATATGGAATATTGGATGAACTGCAGCTAGAATAGGTGGCAGTGCAAGCTTGTAGGCCACCTCTTTAATCCTCTCAAGAATCTCAAAAGGTCTGATATACCTAGGGCTCAACTTGCCCTTCTTCCCGAACCTCATAACACCCTTCATGGGCAAAACCCGAAGCAAGACCCACTCCCCAACCATGAATGCAACGTCACGAACCTTCCAATCCGCATAACTCTTCTGTCTAGATTGGGTTGTGCAAAGCCGATCTTGAATGAAGTTAACCTTTTCCAAAGAATCCTGAACCATGTCAGTACCCAATAGACTAGCCTCGCTCGGCTCAAACCAACCCACCAGAGAATGACACCACCTCCCATACAAGGCCTCATACGGAGCCATCTGAAGGCTCAACTGGTAGCTGTTGTTGTATAAAAACTCCGCAAGCGGCAAGAACTAATCCCAAGAAACCCCAAACTCCATCACACATGCATGAAGCATATCCTCCAGTATTTGAATAGTGCGCTCGGACTGTCTGTCTGTCTTAGGGTGGAATGTTGTGCTCAACTTAACCCGTGTGACTAACTCACGATGTACGTCCTTCCAGAATCATGATGTAAACCGCGTACCCCGGTCAGAGATGATGGATATCGGCACACCATAAAGTCGGAAAATCTCGCGAATATAAACCTGGGCCAGCTGCTCTGAAGAATAAGTATTCACCACTAGAATGAAATGAGACGACTTGGTCAACCTATCCATAATCACCCATACTGCATCAAACTTCTTCTAAGTCTGTGGGAGCACAACAACAAAATCCATAGTAACTCGCTTCCATTTCTACTCTAGAATCTCTAGCCTCTGATACTCATACTTCACCTGCTGACAATTTAGGCACCGAGCTACATACTCTATTATGTCTTTCTTGATTCTAATCCACTAATAGTGATGTCTTAAGTCTTGATACATCTTTATGGCACCTGGATGAATGGAGTACCACGAACTGTGGGCATCCTGAAGAATCAACTGACATAAACCATCTATATTAGGCACACATAGTCGGCCATGCATACGTAACACACCATCATCACCAATAGTGAACCTCCTTGGCATTGCCATGCTGAACCGTATCCTTAAGGACAAGCAAATAGAGGTTGACATATTGACATTCTCTGATACGATCATATAGAGAAGACCGAGAAACCACATATGCCAAAACTCAACTCGGCTCCGAAACATCCAATCTAACAAACTGGTTGGCCAAGGCATGAACATCCAATGCTAATGGCCTCTCCGCTGCCAGTAGATATGCTAAACTACACAGGCTTTCAGCCTTTCGACTCAAGCCATCGGCCACTACATTGGCCTTCCCGGGATGATATAAAATGGCTATATCATAGTCCTTAAGCAACTCTAACCATCTCCACTATTTCAAGTTAAGATCCTTCTATTTGAACAGATGTTGTAGATTCTGCTGGTCAGTATAGACCTCACAAGGGACATCGTACAAATAGTGTTACCAAATCTTCAAGCCATGAACTATAGCTGCTAACTCAAGGTCGTGGACATGATAAATCTACTCATGTACCTTCAACTGCCTAGACACGTAAGCAATCACCCTACCATCTTGCATCAACATCACGCTGAGGCCAATACGCGATGCATCACAGTACACAGTGTAAGACCTTGAACCCGTAGGCAAAACCAACACTAGGGTTATAGTCAAAGCAGTCTTGAGATTTTGAAAGATCTCCTCATATTCCTCGGTCAACCTGAACGAAGCACTCTTCTAGGTCAATCTGGTCATAGGTGCATCAATAGATGAGAAACCCTCTACGAATTGACGGTAATACCCTGCCAAACCAAGAAAACTCCGGATCTCAGTAGTTGAAGACGGTCTGGGCCAACTCTACACCGCTTTAATATTCTTCGAATCTACCTTGATCCCCTCACTCGACACTACATGCCCCAAAAATGCCACCAAATCAAGCCTGAATTCACACTTTGAAATATTTCCATACAACTTTTTTTCTCTTAATGTCTGGAGCACAATCCTCAAATGTTGTTCATGATCCTCCCAACTCCAGGACAACACCAAGATGTCGTCAATAAACACAATGATGAATAAGTCAAGATAGGGTTGGAATACACTATTCATCAAGTGCATGAATGCTACTGGGACGTTGGTCAGCCCAAATGACATCACATGGAACTCTTAATGACCATACTGAGTCCTAAAGGCATTCTTCAGAATATCCGGATCCCGAATAGTCAACTGATGATAGCTTGACCGCAAATCAATCTTTGAGAACACTCTGGCACCATGTATCTAATTAAATAGGTCATCAATGTGTGGAAATAGATACATATTCTTTATTGTAACCTTGTTCAACTGTCGATAATCAATACACATGCATATAGAACTATCCTTCTTCTTTACAAAAAATACCGGAGCACCACAATGTGACACACTAGGCTGAATGAAGCCCTTATCAAGCAACTCTTACAACCGCTCATTTAATTCCTTCAACTCCACTGGGGCCATATGGTGGAATAGAAATAGGATGAGTGCCAGTAACAAGACAATACCAAAATCGATATCCCTATCAGGAAGCACACCGGAAGATCCGCCAAAAAATATTTGGATAGTCTCTCACTACTGGAACTGACTCAATTGTAGGAGTATCAACACTGACGTCCCTCACATAAGCTAGATATGTATCACATCCCTTCCCAACCATCTGTTATGCCTTAAGGAAAGACACCACCCTACTAGGAACATAATCCAAAGTACCATCCACTCCAAACGCGGCAAACCTGGCATAGCCAACGTCACCATCTTGGCGTGACAATCAAGAATAGCATGATAGAGAGACAACCAGTCCATGCCCAAAATAACATCAAATTCTACCATACTGAGCAACAACAGGTCAGATCTGGTCTCAAAACCACCAAGAACAACTAAACACGATCGATACAGACGGTCAACAATAGTGGAATCCCCCACTGGCGTGGACACATAGACAGGAGAACTCAAGGAATCAAGGGATATACCCAAACATGGAGAAAAGTAAGATGATACAAAGGAATAAGTGGAGCCTGGATCAAATAAGACTGATGCATCTCTATGACAAACCAGAACAATACTTATGATAACTGAGTCGGATGTAATCTCCCACGTCCTAGTCGGAAGAGCATAACATCTGACTTGGCCTCCCCCTCTAGGGTGACCCCTACCCGCCTAACCTCTACCTCTAGCTGGTTGTGTAGGTGGAGTGGCAACTGGTGCGATAATCAAAGCCTGAGAAGTATGGGGGGGCCTATGGAATATGTGGAGCTTGAGTAGTTTATGGAGGTGTACCCCTCATGAGTCGGGGGTTGTCCCTCACCATATGCCAAGTGTCACCATACTCAAAACAAGCTCTCAGAGGATGTGGCTGCTAAGACTAGCTCAGGCCTGATAGGCTGGACTGACCGCTGAAAGCATCCTGTGCAGGAAGTGCACTAGAGTGTGGCGGTAAATAATGGGGAACCTAAGACCTAGGAGTAGCCAAAATACTGTTGGAAGCTAGAAGTGCTGAATGAACAGGATATCTCACATAGCCTCTACCATAACAGGATGCAACTAGGGCACGTGCACCACTATATATGCCAGAATCTCGAGGCCTTTTGGCCTCCCTCTCCTCTCTTTCCCGGCCCCACATACCCTCTAATCTCTGAGCGATCTCCACCACCTGCTGGTATGGGGTATCAGCCTCTAACTTTCGAGCCATGCTAAAACTAATATTGTGGTTGAGCCCCTCGATAAATAGACAGGCTCGCTCTCTGATAGTGGAAACTAATGCAGTTGCATATCTGGACATCTCGTTATACTTGACAGCATACTCCGACACGGTTATAGCACCCTGGATTAACTTCTCAAACTCTGTGCGCCATGCATCACGAAGGCTCTAGGGAAAAAACTCTCTTAATAACATCACCGAAAATTGAGCCCAGGTGAGTGAAGCTGCATCGGCCAGGCTACCCAACTCATATGCTCGCCACCAGTGATGAGTTGTTCCCTTAAGCTGGAACGTAGTGAAAGAAACCCCACTCGAATCCACAATACCCATAGTACGGAGGATACGGTGGCACTCCTCAAGAAAACCCTCTACATCCTCTGAAGCTATACAGCTGAAAGTAGGATGGTGGTATTTCTTGTACCTCTCGAGCCTGAGTTGCTCCCCCTCAGATGTTGCTGCCCTAACCTTGAGCTGAACTAGGACAACCGGCTGCACTAGTATGACCTCTGGCAGGGGACGCGGGTGTCTGATCATCAAATCCAACTGTGTGTGTCCTCACCATATGTGAGATAATAGAAGTAAAGAGATTTATAATTTTGAAGTCAACCAATTCGCACGATAAGGAATCAAAGAAATGAAGTGTTTCCTAATAGTTCCATAGTATCCCGAATTTAAGTACAGACGTCTCCGTACCAATCCTCAAACTTTACTAAACCTTTTTGTGACTCATAATACCTATGAACCTAGAGCACTGATACCAATTTGTCACGACCCCAATTTTCCTTTGTAGGATGTCGTGATGGCACCTAGTCTTTAATACTAGTTAAGCCTAACATTCATGTAGAAATAACTAAACTAATGATTAAAGTCTCAGTAACTTAACAATAATATAAAGGAAACTCCGCAACTCAGCATAACAACTCCCCGAAATCTGGTGAATACAAGTCACAAACTCTATAAGAGAACATCCCTATACATTCGTGTCTATAGAAGGATAAGAAATGAAATAAATTAGATAGAGGGTGACTCTGAAGCATGCGGACGCCGGCAGGTATACCTTGAAGTCTCCAAAACTGGGCTCGCCTTACTGGTGCCTAGACTTATAAGAGGTACCTGGATCTACACAAAAAGATGTGCAAAAGCGTAGCATGAGTACACTACAATGATACATAGAAAGTGACAAGCCTAACCTCAATAGAGTAGTGATGAGGTCAGTTCAAGGCCCTACTTCTGTTCCCGACAGGGCAGCAATTTGGAACTATAATTATCCACAGCAAATCCGAAATCTTTAGAATTTGCAAGAGAACGATGGCCAGTTGAATATATGGATGAAAATAAATAAGAAACTGAACAAGTATAAAACAGGGTAATAATGATAACAATAGAAATGAGACAATAAAAAATACACCGAGAATAGCTACACTGAACTAAGGCAAATAATGCATCACAGAAAAAAACAAGGAAATTCTATGACACAGAACAAAACAACAAAACACAAGTGAAGTAATAGAGACGTATCAACAAGAATCACTACTGAGGTATCGCCTTGTAGTCTCAAATTACAAAAAAATCACAATCTTTCCTTATATCACTGCGGGAGCCTTGCATTTAGTTTTGAAAATCATTTTCCCCCGAAATACCTTCCCGCATTTTAGCCCACCTTATCACATCGTGTGGCTTCAAGTAGTTACCCTACTAGCAGCACGCGTATCAAGCCCACTTTATCTCACTGCATGTGTTTCAACCCCAAAACCTTAAACCACTACATGCGTATCAATATCACAACGTATCACAATCTTACCTCAAGAACCTAATATCACAACTTGCCAAAGAAATAAATAATAATGGTGTTTTCACAATAAATAGCCCATGGTTCAACCACAATGTGCACAAGAGCCCCAACAATAACCATAATGTACACAAAAGCTTAAACAATAACAACCGAAAGTGAAGTCAACGCGGGCTTGCGTCTCGGAACCCAGCCAAAATTACAAAATCCGAACACTCATTCGATAACAAGTCCAACCATACAAAAATTACTCAAATCCGACCTCAAATCGCCTTTCAAATCCCAAACTTTTAGCCTAAGAAGTTTTCATAATTTCCCCAAATTTCCAACTCAAATCACTAATTAAATGATAAAAATAACTATGGATTCGTGCAATATAGTCAAAACCGAGTTAGAATCACTTACCCCAATGAATTTCTTGAAACTCCCTCAAACAATCACAAGTCGAGCTCTCTAGGTCCAAAAATGGATAATGAAATCAAACCCTTGAACTTAGGCTTTTTCTGCCTAGTGATTCCACATATGAGGTCTCTCAATCACATCTGCGATGCTACACCTGCAGAAAATCCATCGCAAGTACGGTTCCAAATTAAACCTAGAAGACTCTCACATGCGGACCCTTTAGCACTTCTGCTCAAGCGCTTCTGCGGAGATATCGACCGCACATGCGGTCCTGCCCAAGGCTCTTCCCAAATTCCGCTTCTGCAGAAGAGAAGTTTGCGCATGCGGATGCGCACCTGCACCCAGGTGTTCGCACTTGCGAGCCTAGACCTGGACTGCCCACTCCACTTCTGTGCTTCACTACTCGCACCCGCGAGTCCGCACCTACGGCCAATCCCTCCGCGGGTGCGATGACACCAGAAAGGTTGATATTTCTGCAAAATGACCAAGTCCAATTTGGTTCCGAATTCAATTCGAATCACACCCGAGGGGCCCGTCCAAATATACTAGCAAGTTATGAAACACATAACAGACCTACTCGAGGCCAAAAATCACATCAAACAACATCGATTCTATGAATCGCAACCCAATTCAAGCCTATTGAAACTATGAACTTCTGAATTCCAAAACTAATGTCGATTCATACCAAAACAACTACGATTGACTTCAAACTTTGCATACACGTCATAAATAACATGACAGACTTGTTCCAACTTCTAAAATCAGAATCCAAGCCCAATATTAATAAAGTCAACTCCCGGTGAAACTTCTCAACCTTCCAAACCTTCAACTTTCTATTTTTCTCCAATTCAAGACGAAACGACCTACGGACCTCCAAATTAACATTCGGATAGGCTCATAAGTCCAAAATCTCATATAGAGCTATTGGAACCATTAAAACTCTATTCTGGAGGCTTCTACACAAAAATTAAACTATGGTCAACTCTTTCAACTTAAACCTCCAACTTAGGGACTATGTGTCCCATTTCACTTCGAAACTCTCCCGAAACCAAAACCAAACACCCCCGGCAAGTCACATAACCATAATACAATATAGAGCAGGCAATAAATAGGGCATCGGGGCTAAAATATTTAAAACAACTAGTCGGGTCGTTACAGGGGAGGTGCACCCCAAGCTCATTGAGGATAGACTGAATCCAAGTTAGCTCGGTCGTAGCATCAGTGAGTGCCTTGTATTCTGATTCAGTAGAGGATCAAGCCACAGTGAGTTGTTTCTTCAAAGACCATGAGACGAGAGCATCACCAAGGAAAATGTCATACACTCCAGTCGACTTACGATCATCTATTGACCCTGCCCAATCCGAGTCAGTGAAAGCCTAAAGAAACAATATGGAGGAGCGTGGAGTATGAAAATAGAAGCGTTGAGTGTTCTTTAAATAGCAGAGAATACGCTTAACTGTAGCCCATTGATTTACTTTGGGATTATGCATAAATTGGCAAGCTTTATTGACAACAAAGGCAATGTCAGGACGAGTGAGTGTGACATATTGTAAGGCTCCAACAATTTTCCGATAAAAAGTGGCATCATGGAATAGGGGAATTTCGCCAACATGGAGCTTCAAGTTCACTGCCATAGGTGTGGAAAGTGGTTTACAGCAGTGCATATTAGCATTTTTGAAAAGATAAGTAATGTACTACTCCTGAGCGAGGGTGATACCGGAAGATCCGTGAGAGACTTGAATTCCAAGGAAAACACTCAAGGGACCAAGGTCACGAATTGAAAATTCTGCACCAAGTTTTGAGATCATGCTTTCCAGAAAGGAAGAGTTGTTTCTAGTGATAATAACATCATCTACATAGACCAAGATATAAGCCACTATACCATGAGATCGATAAATAAACAAGGATGTATCTGATTATGAACGTTTTCTAGTACTCATGGCCCTCAAGTTGGTGAAATCCCTTCGCAATAAAGCGAGCCTTATAGCGCTCTATCGCACCAGAAGAATTTCTTTTGACGCGAAATACCCATTTGCACCCAAGAATATTCATTAAGGGATCATAAGGAACCAATGACCAAATGTCATTATGTAGTAATGTATCCATTTCAGATGCCATAGCAGCCCTCTATTCTTTATGTTTGGAAGCTTCAGTGAAACTGGATGGCTTATATGTGGGAAAGGGTAATGAATCTGAGGTAGTGGCCAAATTAGAAGACAGGGGCATGTGAATATGTACCATATGATGTAAGCATCGAGGAGGGGATTTGAGCCTATTGATACGGGTTGGAGGAGGCAACGAAGCTGGGGAAGAATCTGGGAACATATCGTAGCTACTTAAGTTGACAACAAGAGGTAAGCCGGGGGATAAGGTGTTGGGAACACCTTGGAGGGAAGTTAGTTGTGGAGTGGGAGAATGTGAAGAAGATGTAGGACTAGATATGTGGGATGGACTGGGAGTATGATCGGGATTTAAGGAGGGGGGGAAGAGTCTCTTGAATTAATGGTAGTATGAACTACTGAAGGTGGAGGTGATTGAGCGGGATATAACAATGGATACCACTATTCCAACAGCTAGACCTTTCTTTGATCTAAAGATATAAATTCTCAATTCCTAATTTATGTGACCCATAAAATAGGAAACACATGAGGAAGAACTCCAACGGAAAAGGATTGGTGAACAACTCTTGATGGAGACACAGAAACTGGAAGGGAAGCCCAAGGCGCAGTAGACAGGGAATGAATGGGTGCAGGTCCAAGGATCAATGGTTTGGACAATGAAAAGGTGTGTTCATCAAAGAGAATATATCAGGAAACACAGACTTGTCCAGTGGATTGATCTAAACAGCTATACCCGAGGTGAGTTAGGTTGTAGCCTATAAACACACAAGGTATGCTTCGAAAATCAAACTTGTGTTTATTATAAGGTCGTAGGTAGGGAAAACATAAACAACTGAAGACCTTAATAAAAGAATAGTCAGGTTCAGAGTGATGTGGTTCATCGTCCCAGTGTCAGGGAATCATTGCTGAAAAGGTGCGTTTGAAGTCGAATACGATAGATAAGCCGTTGGATTAGTTGCTTGGTTGTAACGTTGATAGTAATTTGGGGCAGTGTGGTTATGGCCATTGCAAATTTGGCACTTTTGTTGCTGGTCGGTGGACTACCAAGGTTGACTATAGGTGGAATAATTTCTTGAATTAATGCGACTACCTCTACCATCATGACCTCGATTGGACCTTCCACGACCTCCGTTAGTATTGTTGTTGTATGAACGATCAGGTTGTGCATTCTTATGGGCCAAGTTTTTTGAAGGTTATTGGACTGAATTTGGTTGCTGTGGAGTAGAAATTGAGAGGTTGGAAAGTAGCGAGTCATTGATGAACTAATGATTCAGAAGAAGACTATGCAATTTGGAAAAAGTAACTGGTTGAGGTCGTGCCGATAATGTGGTCACAATATCTTTAAATTCTGAACGTAATCCTTTGAATTCGTAGATGTTCTGGTCTGCTAGACATAAAGGGCGTCCAGCAGCGGTCAACTCATCCGAAATCAATTTTGCCTTGTGTAGATATTGTGTGACAGTTAGATCATCTTGCTTCAGGTTTTGAAGCTGCATATGAAGGCTAAAAATCCAAGTGTTGGAGGGAGAAGACAGCGCATACTCAAGAGTGTCCCTAACTATTTTCGAAGTGTTTAGTCTAATGGCAATGGGAAGTGTCTCTTCTGATAGGGAGGATATGAGTAGACTCAAGATTAATTGATCTTGCTGGATCCATATTGCATAATTAGGATTAATAGTTGTTATTTGGGATCCATCATCTATGGCATTGGAAACTGATACATGGGATGGTGGGCAAGGGTGACTACCATCGATGAATCCATGAAGATTCTGTCCATGGAGAAACGACAACAATTGTGTGCGCCAAAAAATATAATTTGTGGCAGTTAAGTTTATGGAGATAAAGTGGTGAGCATAGTTAAGTGAAATCGGAGAAGATAAAAGAGAGGTAGATTGGGTAGTGGCGGAAGAAGTGCTCGAGGCGGAAGAAGAGGTCGTCATAGCTCTAATACCATGTAAAAGTACCAGAAATAGAGAAGTTGAAGCACTGATTTGTTATTATTTCTCTCTGCATTCATACAACTTCTTTGGGTGCAACTATATACAAGAAGGATATACAATTTGATAAGGATTGAGAGGTACAATTACACAAGGATACAAGTTAAGAATAGCTAAAACATATCCCTTATCCGACTGGGAATGACACAGTCTAATATGGTGTGCTTTATCTACATACATAAACAGTATTTTTCGACACAAATACAGGGTCTGGGAAAAGGTTACTGGGTTCTCCCGAACTTACACACTCTATTATAGCTCTACCCATGGTGTTTACCCGTAAAATGGTACCGTTGAATTTATACGTGGTTTCTAGATAAGTGAATTAATTTGATCCTGAAATATAGGTGAATAATATAAATATACGATACTTTGCCTTGAGATGGAGAAGAAATAGCAGAAATAATAGTTCTGGGAGCAGGGCTTCCGGGCACAACAGCAATAAAATCAAAAATCAAGAAGATAAGATTATATTAAGCTTTGAATAGAATGTAGCGTATGATTTCCAAAGAATTCATGTCCTTAACAATATAAAATAGCTCACTAGTTATAGCCATACCTAGGGAAACAAGATCCTAGGATCAAGCCCCTCTTTAATGTCAATTATGAAGGCCATTGAAGAATGTGTAACAGTGGTCATGAATGCTACATTCTTTTGTAACGTGCAGGGTACTAAATGCCGTGGAATATTCTTCATTAAATACTACTGGGTGGCAGGCATTTATTTCAATCTTATGAGTATCATTATCTTCGGTAACAGACGAAATGGTTGCTTTCGGTTTCAACCATCCTCTATCTTTGACTCCATGTATCACTTTATCATGCGATCATTTAATATAATATATTTTACCCCTACAGATATCCCCCCTACTTTCCGGTGGCATAACTTTGTGTCACCGGGAAGTTAGTAGAAATATTCTTTTTGGCGGGAAATTTACTGACCCCTTCTGAAAAGTTTTTAAAGGTTGATTAGACGCACGTCTCTCCATATTTAATGTCCCGAACATGCGTCATCCCACAATTTAGCATAACTTTTGTCAGTTATCGAGGTAATTACAGCCACGAGTTTAGCTGCATATACCTTCACTTATACGCATCAACTTCCCTTATCCATACCTCATAATTCTCCAAACTCTCTTCATTCAACTCGTACTATGTTCTTCAACCTTTCTTTAATTTTCTTCATAATAAAAAAGCTTTTCCTTCTTCTCTAATGTAGAATGGCTTCTTCTTTTAAAAACCTTAGTTCCTCAAAGAATAAGAGCAAAGTCGATTAAGCTGCACTTCCTACAGTGAGAACCATCATCCCTAGAAGTCTCATCAAAACTAAAGACTTCGAAAAGAAATTTCCTTCTGCTAACCCTTGTACATGGGCCGTTGGCAGATACCCTTCTTCCATCCATCCTTCTAGTATTCCTGCTGTGAAGGAAGATTATCGTTTCCAGGATTTGGACATAATCGCTCTTGATCTGGCGAAGAGGGTAACCTTACCCAAGAAGGGTTTTATGTACTTCTATACGTATCCATTCACTTTAGGGGCGTTTTCTCTAAGTAGAGAGCTTGATTCCGTCATTGCGAAATTTTGCCTCCGCTACCAGGTGTGTTTGGCATAAGTAAGTCCTTCCGTGTGGAGGACGATTGCTTGTCTTCGGTGCCTGTGCCAAAAAATGGGAAAGGAGTTAGCCCTAGCTCACATGATGAACCTCTATTCCCCTAAGATCTTTCGCGGGGGACTGGTAAATTTCAGCAAGCGTGGCAACGATGCTATACTATCTAGCATATATGATGACAATGATCGTGGGTGGATGGATCAATTTGTTGCAGTTTCCACCAATGATATCATTCTCGCAACGGCTTCATCCTTTCCGAAATTATGGAACTGTACTCGTAAGTTCCTTGTTTAATATTTCTTTCATTAGAGATCATCTCATATTCATTATTGACCCTCCTTCTTTTGCATGTTTCACCAACTCAACGGGTACCACCTGGGATTGAAGTCTAGGACCAGTGGGTCCAGAAAATCTTGGACGTCACTTCAGAAACCCGCACGTGAAAAGAACTGGCCCTTAAATACGGGTGGAAGGCCAAAAAATCATGGTAACTTAGACTTGTCTAAGACTTTTTGTGAGAGTAAATCGAATAATCCTTTTTCTCTTTGCTGAATTCAAGTCTACCCTAAGTCTCAGTTTTCATCCTCGAGGAGGACGTTTTGGTTGATCCTGCTAATGCTGCGACGCTACATCAGGAGGCTCTTACGTGAACAGGCATCTCCGGGCCTGCTTCGGGTGTAAGTGTTTCTTCTCGGAGTCCCCAGACGGAGAATAAGCAACCAAAAAGAAGTCGTTCCTCTGTGGTAGAGGAAAAGAATAAGAGGGCAAAGAATGTCACTCCCAAGTCATCTTTGGAAGTTGTGGTGACGAGCCCTCCACTCTGGCCGGCCATAGATACAGTGATGATTGACAATGATGGAGAAGCCAATGAGTAGGGGGCTTCGCTACAAAGAAATGATGACCTTCCTCAGCTCAACAGGCTGCTCAATATGTTTAGTTAGTTACACCAACCAAGGACGATGCCTCGGCGCTCTGGGGGAGTTTGAGATGGTAGAAAATGCCAACTCCCATTTTCGGGCCCCAGTCGTGCGCCTGGTGTTATGATGTTATTTACCGGGTCCTTTCCGTCTTCGGTTGATTAGCAACCAACAACTAGCACTGCGTTTACCGCAATTGCTTCTCATCCCTCAACACCATCATCTTCATCTCATTCTTTACCAACTCTTCCACCAGCAACTTCTACATCATCTCCACCGTCCGCATCTTTTTTAGAAGAGGATTTTCCTCTCCCCCAGTCCCCAGTTCATGGGAATTTGGGGAAAACTTATGTCGCTCCCTTAGAAGACCCCCAAAGGAAGAGGAGCATTAATCTCTTGGTTTCTACCGGAGGCAATATGATGTCCCAGCCGGTGGAACTTGCTAACTATCAGAAGCCTTTGACTTCAGAAAAAGATTGGGAAAAGATACAAGCTCTCTCGGGAGAGTGCTTTTAGAACGATGCTATGCACAATGCTGCAATGGTATATTCTTCATTTCCTTTGTCATTTCTTCTATCTTTGATTTAGTATTATTTTTGAGTTTGCCTTTATTGTTTCGTAGGCTAATTTCATTGCTTCTGAGGGCCTCCAAAGGTTGATTAGAGAAAAGGAGGAACTTACCTCCGAGCGAGATCAACTCTTAGCCGAGCGGGACCAAACTACTGCTCGCCTCTCAGAACTGGAAGCCAAAGCTACGGAGATTGTTGTGTTGGAGGCACGTTTGCAGCAAAGTGGGCAAGAAGTGGAGACCCTTAGCCAAGAGATCGCCTGACTGAGGGTTCAATTTGAAGAGGGTAAGCCCAAATGGGTTGAAGTCCATAGTGTTGTTCTTGCTACATCCGATCATGAGGTTGACTCAGCTGAAAGATTAAATAATTTGGAGGCGGCCTTGAACTCCAAAACTGAAGAGATTGTTGTTGTCAGGGCGAAATATACCCAAATGGAGGAGAAATATAAGAGGACCATTGAGCATAACTGCATTCTAAGCCCTACTGTCCGTGACCTCGATGTTAGCCTTTGGCCCGCTAGATCAGTACGAGAGAATCTTTTTGCCAAGGTTGACCAACTTAAAGAAGAACTTCAGCACCGAGTGGCTTCCCTTATTGTCCAGAAAATGCATTCTATGTATAACATGAGGAGAAAAACCTTGTAAAAGGCCAAAGCGGGTGTCATAGAATTTGACTACGAAATCACTAAGGCCCTTGGACTGGAATTGGCCGCAAAAAGTGGTCTTCTGGCCAAGCCTGATGCTACCGATTCTTCTAGTTTCGGTTCTAAGTTCTCGAGAACTAGAGAGTAACTAAAAGGTGACAATGCTGAGGGGCAAAATGATAAAGGCCAAGATATCAAACCGACAGAGGATCTACCTCCTTCTTCTGGGGGCATGGATGTTTATCTTCCACCGAGTCCTGGAAATGCAGCAACTTAGCTTTTGATTCCTTTTCCCAACTTTTGTACTTATGTCGTTTTGCCACATTTGTTGTAAATAAAACATGTTTTGCTCAAGTATTACATGAGTCTTTCTGTGTTCTTTTGTTTGAACATTTACGCAAGTTTAATCATTGAGATCTTTCTTACTTAAGTGTTTTGCACAAGTTTGTTTCTTGCATCTTTTTTTGTTTAAGTATTTGAGCAATTTTGCTTTTTGCATCTTTTTGTGCAAGGCTTAGGGTGCATTTTTCCCTGAAAGCATTTGGATTCCGGGCATAAGTTCTTCCGAAATCAACCCTTTAACATGAGGGTTTTCATAAAAGATGGCCCGCTTATGTTTACAGTGCTCTTGAAGAGGACGTCTCATGTTCATTATGGCACCAGCATTTGAAGTACTTATTTAACTTTTAAATGATAAAATCAATTCATCGTTCTGACATGAAACAAGATAGAAATAAAAGGGTTTTACTTTATTCCTTTCATTTTCAAAAAGTACATAAGCATTCGTTATGCTAAAAAGAAATTGTCATTTCTTGTGGCTAACTTGTACAACTTGTTTCTACGAGACTGGTCGTGTATTCCCCAATCCCGATGATACAACTATGTTTCCAATTTTTGTGTTTCGGTCAACGTGACAGTCATTGTTGTTATATCCGCATATCATCCCCCCCCAGTGTTCAAATGGGAAAATGTGAATTTGAACATTGGAAGTTTTGCACCTTCGAGGATTCCACTAATGAATTGCTAGATAGTGTTCAGTTCGATAACAAACTTCACTTCCCCTTAGGAATTTATGTTATCGAGCCAAAGACTATCTAACAATACCCTAGTGGTTTACACTTGTGAAGGGTTGGGTAACCTTTGTTTGGTAGCAAACATAACTTTCCGGTGGAAACTTTGCTACTGTGCAAAAGATTATCTAACCGCTCTGGAGTGGTTCTTCACTTGTGTGCCTTACTATTAAAAGGTCTTATTGTTGTTGTTGAAACCTTATTCGTAGTATGCTTTTCATTGCTGCCTTATTAAAAACCTTTCCAGTAAAACCTAATTGGGACAAAAACTGGACGAAGAAAAAAAGAGTGCAGCATATAAGTGATGTTCATCAGCAATAATATCTCTTGAGATGCGCCACGTCCTAGTTGCTTGGCAACTTTTCTCCAACTCGTACGAGCCATTCCCGGTGACAGCTAAAACCCGGTAGGGGCCTTCCCATGTTGGACCTAGCTTCCCTGCATTGAGTTCACGAGTGCTTTGAGTTACTTTCCTTAGAACCAAGTCTCCCACTTTGAAATAACGGAGGTTGGCTCTTCGATTATAATATCTTTCTATTCTTTGATTTTGAGCTGCCATCCTTATATGCGCCAAATGTCTGCTCTCATCTAGAAGCTCAAGATTGACCAACATTGCTATGTTATTTGTTTCTTCATTCGCTTGGAAGTATCTCAAGGTAGGCTTCCCTGCTTTTACCGGGATCAAGGCTTCTGTTACGTACACAAGGGAGAAAGGAGTCTCTTTTGTGCTTAATTTGGCCGTTGTCTGGTACGCCCATAGTACTCCGGGTAGTTCCTTGGGCCATCTGCCTTTAGCTGCTTCCAATATCTTTTTGAGATTTTGTATAATCACTTTGTTGTTCACTCCTCTTGACCATTTGCGCTCGGATGATATGGCGAAGATGTGATCCTTTTGATTTTCAAGTCTTCAAGGAACTTTGTGACCTTAGCGCCTATAAATTATGGCATGTTGTCGCAGGCTATCTCTTTTGGTATCCCAAATCTGCAAATTATGTTCTCCCACAAGAAATCCATGACTTCACATTCACCGGCCTTCTGATAAGGACCTGCTTCAACCCACTTAGAAAAATAGTCAATTAAAATCAAAAGACATTTTACCTTTCCAGGTGTCGGTGGCAGTGGTCCGACGATATCCATCCCCCACTTCATGAATGGCAATGGTGACAAAACAAAGTGTAATGGTTATGCTGGTTGATGTACCAATGATGCATAGCTTTGACACTTATCGCATTTTTGAACAAAAGCTTTGGTGTCCTACTCCATTCAGGGCTAGTAATATCCTTCCCTTACCAACTTTAGTAAACAAGGAATATGCGCCCGAATGATTTCCACAGATTCCTTCGTGGACTTCTCGCATAACATAGTTCACTTTGGAGGCTCCCAAGCATTGGGCCAGCGTGCCTTAGAAAGATCTTCTATACAATTGGCCTCCTTTCATATATTGTGCTGCTTTGAGGCGCAGCACCCGGGATGCCTTAGGATCCTCAGGCAAATTTCTGTGCTCGAGTAATCAATGATCTCATTCCTCCAGTCCTAGACCAAATTAGTCGCGTTTACCTCGTAATAGTTATCTGTGTCCAAAATCGAGTGCATAAGTTGCACGATAGTAACAGAGTTTGATCCATTCATTTCCATTGATGAGCCAAGGTTAGCTAATGCATCTACGTATGCATTCTCCTCCCTTGGGATATGTGTAATCGACCACTCCCAGAACCGAGCAAGCAGAGCCCTAACCTTCACTACGTATTGTTGCATGCGTTCCTCTTTGGCTTAGAAGATCCCGTATACCTTATTTACCACCAGTTGGGATTCGCATTTGATCTCTATGACCTCATAATCTTCCCCAGGTCAATTCGAGTCCTGCAATCAAAGTTTCATACTTTGTTTCGTTGTTAGTCAATAGGACCGTTCGTATAGTCTGCCTTAGGGTTTCTTCCGAAGGCGTGATTAATACTATGCCAAGCCCAGATCCTTTTACATTGGAAGCTTCATCTGTAAATAGGGGCCAAACTCTTGATGTCGATTCTGACACCATCACTGCTTCTTTGGTCGCCAGAGGCAGCAATCCCGAACTGAAATCGGCCACAAAGTCGGCCAAAACTTATGACTTAATCGCAGTCCTAGGTTTATATTCTATGTCAAATTCACTCATTTCGATGGCCCATCCTACCCCAAGAGTTCGGGCTTATGAAGGATATTCTGTAGGGAAAAATTGGTCACCACATCTATCAGGTGACATTGAAAGTAAAGCCTTAGCTTCCGAACAACGACTACAAGAGCCAAGGCCAGCTTATCCAGATACGGGTAGCAAGTTTCTGCTCCAGTTAAAATTCTACTAACGTAATAAATTGTATATTTCATACATCTATCGTCACAAACTAAAACGGCGCTTACCGCTACTTCGGAGACTACTAGGTAGCTTAATCATTTATCGCCTTCCTCCGACTTTGATAGTAACACAGGGCTTGACAAATACCTTTTCAAATCCCTCAAAGCCTATTGGCATTCTGGGGTCCATTCGAAGTTGTTCTTCTTTTTAAGCAGTGCGAAAAAATGGTGGCATTTCTCTGAAGACTGTGAAATGAACCTGCTCAAAGCGATCAATCTTTCTATGAGCCTTTGAACCTCTTTTACACTTGATAGCTGGTCTGGGATGTCTTTAATGGCTTTGATTTTATCGAGGTTAACCTCAATCCCCCTTTGTGACACCAGAAATCCTAGGAACTTGCTGGAGCTGACCCCGAACGCGCACTTCTCGTGGCTAAACTGCATGTTATGCTTCCTTAGGATGTCAAAGATATCTTGCAAGTGTTTAAGATGATCACATGCATTCAAAGACTTAACAAGCATATCGTCTATATAAACTTCCATGGTTTTCCCTATTTGTTTTTCAAGCATCTTGTTTACGAGTTGCTGATCAGTGGCTCCGATGTTTTTTAGCCCGAAGGGCATCACATTATAGCAGTATGTAGCGAAATTCATTATAAACGAAGTTTTTTCCTGATCCTCTGGGTTCATCTTAATTTGGTTGTACCTGGAGTAAGCATCGAGGAAACTCATCAACTCGTGCCCCGCCATTGCATCAATCATTTGATTGATGTTTGGAAATAGGAACGAGTCCTTTGGGAACGCCTTATTCAAGCCCTTATAATCTACGCATATGCAAAATTTATTATTATTCTTAGGAACTACTACTACGTTAGCCACCCAATTCAGATACTTTACCTTTCTGATTGAACCGATATCAAGTAAGCGAGTTACCTCTTCTTTGACGAATTTATTTCTGACCTCGGCAATAGGACATTTTTTCTGTCTTACCGGAGGGATGTTGGGATATGGGCTTAGTTTGAGTGCGGCCACTTCCATCGAGATACCTGTCATATACGCATGCGACCACGCAAAACAATCGGCATTAAATTAAAGAAATTCAATAAATTCAGACCTAAGCTCGGGGTGCAGTCCTGTCCCCAACTGGAATTTTCTCTCCAAAACTTTTCAAACAATGCAACTTGCTCAAGCTCTTCCATTGTGGACTTCATTGCATCCGTCTCTTTTGGTACCTAGAAATATCTTGGCACCTGATAAGATTCTGATGTCTCTTCCCCCTGGTTAACTCCACTTGATTCGGGAGAAGACGACAGATCCTGTAATTGCTATGCCGCATTCTCCTTCCCTTTGCTACTGGAGAACGAAATTGCATTCATCTCCCTTGCCACCGGTTGATCGCCATTTATCTGTTTAACCCCCTCAGGAGTTAGAAATTTCAGCAATTGATGATACGTCGATAGTACAGCTTTCATCTCGTGTAACCACGGTCTTTCCAGGATAATGTTGTATCCCATATCACCATCCACAACCTACAAAAGAGTCGTTTTCATTACCCACTTGGCATTTAAGGGCAGCAGGATCTCTCCCCGGGTTGGCACGCTTGCGAGGTTGAACCCGACGAGGAGTTTTGTGGCCAGAATGATGCTTCTGGTCAGTTTGGCATATTCCAATACCCTTCATTGTATAATATTGGTCGAACTCCCTGGATCCACTAGAACATATTTGGTTTTAAAATCTAATACATTTAAAGAAATTACCAATGCGTCATTGTGTCGTAGCTATAATCTGTTTGCATCTTCCTCTGTGAAAGTGATGTCGTCTTCAGTGACTTCCCGGAGTCTTTTGTTGTGGGTTACTGTTACCTTCATCTTTTTTTTTGTCGAGAAGGTAACTCCGTTAATCTCGTTCCCCCGAAAATCATGTTGATTGTCTGGCGCGGGGGATCTTCTACTGCTTTTGAGGGCTCCATGTTATCACAGTTGCGACCGAAATTGTTTTTTGCCCGATTACTTAAGAATTCCCTAGGATGGACATTTTTCTATAGGGTCTCCATCTCTTCACGCAGATGTCGGCAGTCCCTAGTCCGGTGGCCGTTCGTCCCATGGTATCCACACCACAAATTAGGGTCCCTCTAGCTGGGATCGGACCTCATGGACTTCAAGAACCACACTTCTTTAATGTTTCTGATAGCTGATACCAAGTCTACTACACTGATATTGAAGTTTCATTTTGATAGTCTGGGGAAAGAAGGATCTCGAGAACCTAGTGTTTCTCGTCATATTTGGCACGTCCAGCATTATAAACCGCTTCGGGATCAATCTTGGTGTCGTGCTTGGTTTGTACTGCAATTGAGTATACTTCTTTGAATTTGGTCCTTTCAGCACTGGTGGTGCACCCCGTATTTGGTCCATTCTGGCATTCACTTCCCTTATAAATCGTATGAGTTCGCACTTGAAGGGGTCGTTGTCGTTGTTGCGACCGGATTCGCTCCCCCCGGCCCCATCGAAGCCGATCTCTCCCCTCGAGGTGTTGTTGTCGACCCTCTACATTGTTTGATTTGTGGGAGCACCGGGAGGAACTAGACCTCGTCCATTCGCATTTTTGGAAGCACCCGATAATGCCTGCTTTAGTTCTGTTATAACCTTATCCTGTCGTGTGAGATGGCCTAGAATGACCTCTAGTTGCTCCTGTAGGACACTTACCGCTTCAACGACATGCTCAACTTCAGCATCATCAGGAGTCACCTCCCGAACATGTCGGGGTACCGCCTGCCGTGGACCGGCGTGACATCGTTCCCCTCATTGCGGGTATCACTGACTGAATCCTCATGCTGAGGCTGGTTTTCTTGGGCCTCAAGATTGTGTGTGTTGTTAACACCATTATTTTCCATTTTCTATGATTTTTTGCTAAGAACAAATAATCAAAGCACGTTAGTAAAAGAGGCAATGACCAACTTAATTACACAAGTGTCTAGGCCCCACGGTGGACGCCAAACTGTTTACCCGTAAAACAGTACAGTTGAATTTATACGTGATTTCTGGACAAGTGAATTAATTTGATCCTGAAATAATAGATGAATTATATAAGTATATGATACTTAGCCTTGAGATGGAGACGAAATAGCAGAAATAAAAGTTCCGGGAGTAGGGCTTCCGGGCACGATAGCAATGAAATGAAAAGGCAAGAAAATAAGATTATATTAAGTTTTGAATAGAATGTAGCATATGTTTGCGAGAGAATTTGTGTCCTTTACAATGATAATAGACCTCACTATTTATAGCTACGCCTAGGGAACAAGATAAGCCTCTTTTTAATGTCAATTATGAGGGCCATTGAAAAATGTGTGACGGCGGTCATAAATGTCATATTCTTTTGTAACGGGCAATGTACTAAATGTCGTGTAATATTCTTCATTAAATGCTATCGTGCGACAGACATTTATTTTATTTTTATGAGTATCATTATCTCTGGTAACAGACAAAATGGTTGCCTTCAGTTTCAGTCATCCTCTATTTTTGACTACACGTGTACAGACATTTATTTTATTTTTATGAGTATCATTATCTCTGGTAACAGACAAAATGGTTGCCTTCAGTTTCAGTCATCCTCTATTTTTGACTACACGTGTCACTTTCTCATGCGATCATTTAATATAACATATTTTACCCATACACCTGGTGCTTCATTTTGGGAGTAGTCCAATACCACTAAATTGCTGTTACTTAAATATGATTAGAAATTTTACAGTTCTTTAAATGGTGAAATGTGCGAGACCATTCCTTGGCATCCCAAGATTCCCATTTTTTATCTGCAGAGAATTGCAGTGCAAAATATACACTTTTTTCCTTCTAATGGATGAAATTAACCATGATTGAGAGCCTCAGAGTACAATGAAATAACACTTGTTTTAACAGCCCATGCTGCGGAAATGTGTAAATACATACTAATACCACTAGTGTTTGGCAGTTCCATTGCTGTCTAATGTCGGACAATACTTTTTTTACAGCAAGCTACGAGGAAGAAGCTTCAGAAGGAGATGATGTTTTTAAATGTCAACCTCTTTGACCGATTTCTAAGCAAAGGGTACTTCAAAACCAAACAATGCCTTAAAATTGCTGGTGTAGCCTGCCTTACTCTGGCAGTCAGGATTGAAGAAAACCAACCTTACAATAGGTGATGTTTCTCGCTCTGATATTTATTTCTGGGCTTTGTTCACTTGAGTGCCACTAGAGTATCAGAATGAAATGGCTAAAGAAAGTTCATACAGAGTTTGATATCAATTATAAAATGTGTGGAAGCTCAGCATTGCAAATTACCTTGCATTCACTTTCTCTGATGCTTAAGTCACTTGGAAAGATTACTCAATTTTTTAAAGGGAAAGCTCAAATTGATGCACAAGTTAAAAGTCTTGGTCTTTAACGTTCCATATCATTGTTAAAAGATGTTTATCTCCTTAGGTTTCATTTGCAAAATAGTTATTTACTCCAGTTGACAAGTTCACAGAGATAACTTCTGAAGACATGATTATTAATCCAAGTGAAATGTGTCTGTGACTATCTTTTCTACTAGCAATTACGACTTCAAAAAAAAAATCATCTCCAAGTATATATTTAAGTAGTACTAGTTTATCTAATATTGTGCTTTGCGAGTGCTAGATTTTCCCCAAGTCAGTGTCATGATGGAAATGCATTTAAACTCTAATTCACATGTTTCTTAATCTCTTCATTTGTAGAGTCATGCTAGAATAAAAGACGATGATTTACCTGATTGCATAAAGGTACTATATGCAAACCTACCAATCTTAAGCTCATCTTTCTGGTTCTGTGCAGAAATTTGAGCCAGACAACTAATACAACTCTAAAGCCACTCCTTTTCTTATTTTGCATAATCTAAGTTATGATATTGGTTTGATGAAGTTACTCTTTTTAGCTTATCAAAGAAGTTTTCTGATGGCATATTGTTCATACATGACAGAGCTTGGAAGGGTTAGTGAAGTACATATGATATGAAGGTGGTCCAGCATCTCAATCATTTTCTCCATATTTTGGAGTAAATCAGGTTATCATCCCATTCTTTGGCTGAAACATTTTCTTAGTCTCTTCCCTAAGTCTCAGGTAATAACATCAAGATACTCTTCTGAACTTTGAGCAAGTGATGCTTACTTCATTCTTTTGTCCTTGTAACAATACCAAAAGTATACTTCATGTCTACTGTCCTTGCCAGGAAACAAGCATGTAGAAAGAACTTAAAAGAAATTGGTGTATTCGGAAGATAAATAATAGTGTAGCTGAAAAAGAAAATTTATGATTTCAAACTCGAATGTTGAAGGAATCTGTAAGAGAGAATATCAAATGATAAAGAGATTTTGGCTATAGCCAAGCTACCTTTAGCTATCATATTTAAACTGTAACTTTCATACATGAATGCCTCGACAGGTTAATGCTCCTTCTCTAGTTTTGTTTTACAAACACCACAGTGCCAACTGCCAAGGAAAGAGCATAATCAGAACTAGTAATTCAAGCAAGAAAACTAATAATTGCTACAAACTTCAGCAGCAAGATCATTTAACTCAGAACTAAAGTCAACCGCATTACAAATTGTTACGAGTTGATATGGTCATCCAACCAATTATTTTTTCCGTTTGAAAGAGTTTTCACCAAACAAGTATAGCATATTATATTCACGTAGTTACTAAAGTGAATATCTTTATACAAGTTTTCCTATATTTATAAAACTTTAGAGTTTATATGGTTCGAAATATTGATCTACTTGGATACTCGAAAATGAATTGATAAAATTTCGCTGATCATATTTTCACTTATTATCTAAATACGACTCCAGTATTTATCTTGATGTACGTAATCCACGTTTCATGATTTTTAAGTCGTTAAATTTTTGCAATATAATTAGGAATAAGGCTAGTTCACAAAGGGGGAAAAGAATATAGGAGTAGTTCAATTATATTTTATTCTACGCGTTTGTTTTGTTTCCTTTCTAGTACCTCATTAAAGTTGAAAATATTTTATCCATTCAATATGGTTCTTTCTTCATTAAAGGTACAAAAATATCCTCGAACTATCAGAAATAGCTCAATTATACCCTTCGTTTGCTTTTGGTACCAAAAATATCCTTACCGTCATTTTTTAGAACCATAAATGCAAACTAACAGATGACCACATGAGCCTTTGGGACCTATTTAATAATATAAATAAGTTGATATGGCAGTCCAACATGGCAAAACACCCTTCTTTATATAGATGGTCTCTCTCATTAGAACCCTATTTTCACATTTTTCAAGAATTTCCTAACAAATCTCTTTCTAAAGAATTTTTCAACTTCATGTCAGATTTTTCTATGAATTCGCATAAAATCCAGTACGTAGAAATGTCGTTGCAGACTAATTACTTTATATTTGACTGCTTGGACAGATGCTAATGCAAGGTGGAGGTTTTATCAAAAGTAAATCTTAAATTTATTTTCTTGTTTGGTGGGTTTAATGAATTCACTTTCTTTTGCTACATTTAGGTTCAGATTTGCTGAGTTTCTTTGAAGGCCTTCTTAATTATTAGTACTCAATTATTTAATCAAAAAATAATTATTTTTTATTGATTAATCTTATATTTTGTAGGTTTTACCGAAAATAGCCGCAAAAATAGACTAAAAGACAATAGTAATAATGGAGCAAAAAGTGGACAAAACTAGCAGTAAAATCATATCAAAATAATATAGCAGAACTTGCCAAGAAATGACCAAAATAACAGCAAAATTAGCCCAAAATCTGCAGCAAAACTGGACTAATTAAGTGCCAAGACAACAACAAAATTGAACCAAAAATTCCAGCAAAACTGCATCAAGAGTAGACTAATTTCAACAGCAAAACTGGACCAAAAAAGGCTAAAAAAATTACATCAAGACTAGACTAATTTCAGCAACAAAATAGGACTATAATAGGCAGCAAAACAACATCAAGATTAGATTAATTTTAGCAGCAAAATTGATCAAAAAATAGACCAAAAAAATAGCAAAACCAATCCAAAAATACTGTAGTAAAACTAGACCAAAACAGGACCAAAAGAGCAACAAAACTCGACAAAAAGAGCAGCAAAATCGATTCGGAAATTAATTTCTGGCACCAAAGTTAAAGTCCTACAACTACCCAATAACTACTAGTCTTAGATTTGAGAGTTTCCATTGGCTTTCTTAGACCTTAACTTCCCCACCTTCTTCTGCCTTGCCAATTCCGACTGATTGCCAGTGATCGCTTCTTTACCTTTCCAACTGAGCCTAGGGGATGAGTATGGAAGATCTGGGGTAAATAATCTTCAATTTGTTTTGTTATTCCTCTGAAAACCCTCCTCTGAAATCGCCTCTCTAAGACACCTTTAGAAGGGCAGTGAGAAGCGACAGAAGGGCCGTGATAAATTATATGGGTTAGTGAGTTGTCAGATATTTTATTACACGTATGATATACATGTGGTCATGTGTTAGTTGTGAGTCATTTATGCTCCCAAAAAATGACTGACAAAGATATTTTTAGTATCAAAAGCAAACGGAGGGTATAATTAAACTATTTCCGAAAGTATTTTTGGACATTTTCCGTTCTTTCTTTCCTTCTTTCCACGCATTTGATTTACTTACAATATTAGTACGTGTATAAGTAAAAACAAAAGTTAGTCTATATAACCAACCTTACGATTTTTGACCAAGAAAGGAAAATTATCGAGTCTATATAAAGAGTTTTCTTTCTCGCAGAATTTGAAAGTTCACTCGTATAAATTGGTACTACCATTCTTTTCCATTCTATTGTTCTACACTGAACTCATTACGGCAGTCGATTCGTTTTTTTTTTTTGTTAGGGTTTTAAGCCTCGTTCTTATAATTCCGCCCAAAATAAATATCCAAACAAACGATTGCTGCCACTGGTTCTTCCCATCTTGCCGCTGACCGCCGCTGCTGCAACTCATGGGTACTGTATTTGCAAGATGAGATAATTGTTTACTTTCTCTCTTATTTTTGTGGAAAAACAAAGGGAATGTGCTTTATTTTCGTTAGTCTACTTTTATGCTTTGAAACATTCAAATTCTCGTCTCCTGGTTGTTCCTTTTTCCCTCACTAGAGTATGTTTGATCATAAGTTAATGAAAAGGGATGGATATTAAGGGTGGCAAATGGGCAGGTTGGTCTGAATTTGGGCGGGTCAAGATGTGTTAGGTCAATAAATCGGTCATTGCCCAACTCATGTACTTGGGCCCAAAGTGTAGTTGGGCTAAGATGGGCTGGGTCAAGATGTGCTAAACAATGTGTCATAGCCCAACTTGACCCATGTTTTAGAACAATGCTCATCATGCGTACACAAAGTCTTTTACCTTTTATACATAATAAATACTATTAGTATTTTGAGAATCAAAATATATTTCTTAAATAACAAATTAGTATTTAAAATGTGTAAGTTAAAAAATATTATGCGGGTGGGCTGGTGGTGCAGAAAAACGAAAAAACAAAAAATTGAAAATATATTAAAAAATGATTTTTTTTTTGGGTGGTTGGGTGGTGTAGAAAAACGGAAAAACATAAAATAGAATATTGAAAATACGAAGAAAAAAAAAAGTAACTAAGTAAATTTCTTGGTAACTAATTAAATTTCTAGATAAGTTGGGTTGAAATCTCTTTGTTTTTGGGTGAGCTTTATGGGTTGTAATTGGGCTACTTCATGGGTCAGAATGAGCTATAAAAAATAATGGGTTAACTTGGGTTCAGCCCAAATAGACTCATGAGCTAAAATGTTATAGCCCAACCCATTAATCTCTGAACGGGTTGGATGGGTTTGGACTAAAATTGCCACCCCTAATGGATATCTTTATTCGATACTCGAGAGTGTGACTTATTGATTAATGAAATGGGAGGAGAACTATGAAACAGTATCAAATTCGGAAGCAAAAAATGCTAGGTGATTTCTTTTGATCAAACCTTAGTGGCAGACAAACTTGGTACATGTTAGAATGTAGTAGGTACCCGTAGTCAAGTTGTGCACATAGTCGAGATGTGCATGACACCACTATCATTAATTTTTTTATTCTTGGTACTTTGGCTTTTGTCCTTTATCCCTTTGTGTATATAGTATGCTGCTCTGGGAGATTTCTTCATTACCCTCAATATAATCCTAATTGTCTTGTTACATAGAGAGCTGCCAAGTCATTTTGTTCCTTGTTGAATCCGGAAAAAAAAAATTGCAACGAATTATTTACCAGATGTTCTTGGTCAAAGGGAACTTAATTTACTTTTTGTCATAAATTGTACCTTTATGTCAAATAACAATCAATTCTTGTCTTGGGTCGTGTGAATTATGTAAGTATATTTCACTTCATACTTAAACGATAGATTACATTACATCGAGAATATATACACAAGCTAGACACATAAGTCAACAATGCATCACGCGTTCTACCTACAATCTAATATTGAAATACTCTCCGATGGGAACATAGGTGGGGTAGGGTTGCATTTTAGAAAGTGCACAATTGAGTTTCCATATGTTTTGGGATGTTTGGCCTGGCTTTCTTGCAAATGTGTACTGAGGATATGGTGATGTAAGACAATATCTTCCTATGTTGACCCATTTTGAATAGAAAAACCAGAGTCAATTTTTTTACAAGTGCAGAAAGTTTCATTATTGAAGTACCAAGAAGGTACTATAACACAAGTGGGGTTGTTCTAGTGGTGAGCACCCTCCACTTCCAACCAAGAGATTGTGAGTTCGAGTCACCTCAAGAGCAAGGTGGGGAGTTCTTGGAGGGAGGGAGCCGAGGGTCTATCGAAAACCAGAGGTAGGGGTAAGGTCTGCGTACACATTACCTTCCACAGACCCCACTAGTGGATTATACTGGGTTGTTGTTGTTGCAAGAATGTACTACAAAATACAAAGAGAAAGAGTTGCAATATTACTATCACTGATTCATCCCCAGAAACTCCAAAAAAATCAACATATCGAGACAAATTTTCTATCATGTTGTTCCTACACCAGAAATATAGACTTTGAAGGCATCTATTTTTAACAAAAGACACGTGTTGTTTTTATCCTTTAAAGCATCTCCTATGATGCGCAAGGGAATTGTTTTATGGAGTTGTTTCCCTCTTTTGTCAACCCTCTGATTCTGCCAGCTCTCTAGTAAATCTTTCACACTGTGAGGCATCACCCAGTGCACATTGCAGATTTGAGAAAAAGTTCCAAATCCGTCTTGTTTTGCATGGCTAATAGTTTCCTGAGCTTCTTCACAAAACCCCAACACCTACTGCAAGGGAGATGCTCTCTTCTGGTATGAACTCAGAAGCCTAATAATTTTTTTATTTTTTTATTTTTTTTGTAAAATATTGTGATTTAAACATGCATTCGTTGCTACAATCCATCCAAAACTAGCAATCTTAGAAGGTGCTTTTTGTTCTCCACAACATTTTCCAAGGCCAGGACATCCCACTGATCATTTGTTTCAGTAGTAGGGTATAACAGCTTTTAACTGAGAATCATTAATGCTGAGTGGCTGTCCAGATTTAGGAATCCAACATATTAACATTGAGGGTTATAGATTCCAAAAGATATAAGAATTGGCTAACCTCCTCCATTTCCCTGTCATTAAAGTTTCTTCTTAAATTTTAATGCCACCTTGAGCCAGTATAACAATTTGTACAATATTTTGTTTACAGCTAAGCTATACAAACACAGGAGATTTGTCCTTTAATTTTACGTCTCCCAAGAAAAAATCTGTCCAGAATCCTGCAGCCACTAGTAGCATTTAGTTTGATATATTGCTGAAATTCAAACCTAAGCTTGCATATATTCTTCCAAACTTCCGTTTGTCTGCATTTCCTTCCCATAAAATCTAATTTCTCTGGGTATTATTTTCATAGAAAAACCATAGTCAATTATTATATGTACATGAAATATTAGAAGCTACCAATCAAATCTTTATCATTTTTCTTTTTCGTGGCTTATCTACATATTCAATCTTATTTTTCCCTCTTGCTGGCAATATGGAAAACAATATTAGGAAAAAACTATAGTATATATAGATATCATATTTGATGTCTCCTTCTATTAAGTGATTTTTTTTACAAATTGATTCAAGATAAAGTAGAAAGTGCTAATGACTTTGATTTGTAATTGATTCAAGACAAAGTGAGAGGTTGACAAGGGTTTCTTTAAGTTGATATGACATGGAAATCTTTCTAAGACATTGCTTGAAGCTTGAAACGAATTTTTATAAGACTCGGGGACTTGTTTATTAGTTTGTGAAGTTAAGTTTCATATCACATGTCGCTATTGCGAAATTGGAAAAAGCTATTTGTCAATGAATGTGTTAAAAATGACTTGGGAAGCAAAATTGGTGATTTCTCTGCGTACTTCAAATATTGAATTCCTTTGGTGAAAATCCTGGATTCTCTCTGAAAAGCCTCGACTCAGATATTTAGTTATGTGATTTTTTGTTAATTGCATTGCCCATAAACATGTTATTAACCTTTCATGTGGAGTTATTGGACTACTCCGCTAATATTTTTTTTATAGATCTCCCTCAAGCATCTTACTTTTTCCCTTAACTGAGTCAATATTGCTCGAAGAAAAAGAGAGTATAATATATGTATGAAATGCACACATATTAGTTTTTACATCAATTCCTTTTTCTTGCTTAGACTTGATAATACCTTCAAGTATTGAAATTTCGTCTTGATCGTTCCATACTTTTGAAAGAGGTGGAAATTTAGCACCCTTAAAATTTTCATTTGTTTGTTAGACTTGTCCTTTTTTATTGTTTGTTGAGTTTGTGAAGTTTGTTAAAACTGATAAAAGCGAAAAACACCCAACCAGAAAAGGTCAAAAATAGAAAAAAGTGAAACAACATCCAGTACAGAGGAAGGGGAAAATGAAGTTTTACATTAGAAGAAAAGGGTACATGACTGCTTTATTGCCAAACACCATCCCATGATGAAGAGTCCTAATTGAACGGGTGTAACCTCCCCCAAAAAGGTTAAAAGAAATAAATATTTTAAGGGTGCTAAATTTTCACCATTTTCAAAAGTATGAAATGACCAAGATGAAATTTTCATACTTAAAGGTACGGTATTATTAAGTTTCTGAAAATAAAATGGCTTGATATAAAAAAGTATATGATTGCATTTCATAATTATATCATACACTCTCTTGTTCGGGTCAATTGGTTTTTTGGCCTTTTACAAACTTATTTTTAGTTTTATGACCATATATCTTTTTTTTTACGCATGGGAGATTTACTTTTACACATAAGAGATCTTTCATTTACACATAAGAGATCTAAAAAAGACATTTTCTTAAATTCAACATTATAAAAGGCCAAGAAGGCCTAAAACCTCCTCTTGTTCTTCGAGTAATATTGATTCAATTAAAGAAAAAAGTAAGATTCTTGAGAGGGACCTATGAAAAGAATATTAGCGGTTGAAGGAGTCCAATAACTCCATATGAAGTGGTGTCATTCCAGTTATGTGAGAAAATTTGGATGATTAATCCCAAACAGGCTTTTGACAATGCAATTTATGAGAATTTCACAAACAATACCAAGCTGCCACATGTTCTTCGCTTTTGCCGCTGACCACCGGTGCGGCAACATTATCGCTATCAACTAATTGGTATTATGATATTTGCAAGATAAGATAATTTTACCTTTCTCTCTTATTTTATAAGTAAAAAAAGGGAATCTGCTTTCTTTTCGTTTAATCTACTTTATGCTGTGAAAGATTCGTACTTTCTTGTGTCTGGAGGTTCTCTTTTTCCCTCACTAGAGTAGGCTTGATCATAAGTTAATGAGTAGTGGTGAATAACTGGTGTTGGATAAATTTTTTATGCTTGGTACTTCAGAATTAGTTTAGTTGGCTGAAAGTGTTAGTTTGATCATACAAAATTTTGTGTAATTTTGTGTTTATTTGATGTCTGTATAATTAATTTATTAAAAAACTGTTAGTTTAATTTAAAATTTTCTGCTGAACCCCTTTTTCACTGTTTAGTTATTCACATATTGAATCCCCTTTTTGAAAATAAGGATCCGCCTTGTAAAGGCCTCAACATAGATCTTTGGTTCTTCTACTATATGATTTCTATCAGTTTATTTGCATTCTTATATAAATCCTGGGTGATATTTCCCTTAAACAGAATTAAAGAGACCAAGACCATACAAGATGAAATATTTATCAGTGAAAAATTTCAGCAGTTTGGGAGGGGTGAAAGTGTTAAATTTAAAGTCATTTAATTTCTAGCCTTCTTAATATTTGATCTCAAGTGCCTCTTAAATCGAAGCTAATCTACCTTTGAGTTAAGATCACTTGATAGTTAATATCTCCCATATTCTGCAAAGTTGATCTTTTTCCATCTATCTAGTATAGTAATTGTTGAAAGTGTATTATGTCCTTCTAAACTCTTCTTTTGTGGCCTCTTCTCCTTATCCAGTCCTCGGTTTCTAATTTCTTCCGGAGCTGAGTCCATCAGTGTTCTGCGAAATGGAGAGTAAAACAAAGAAAGATTCAGAATCGATCAATTCAAATTCGAGGAGTAACAGTAGCCACAAGAGAGAAAGGGGTTTGCAGATTGAAGGATACTCACTAGAAGGTATATCAATAGCAGGTCATGAGACGTGCATAATAGTTCCCACGCTTAACTTAGCCTTTGATATTGGCAAGTGCCCTCAGCGTGCCATCTCCCAGCAATTCCTTTTCATCTCTCATGGCCACATGGACCACATTGGAGGACTACCTATGTATGTTGCGACTCGTGGCCTTTACAGAATGAAACCTCCTACTATTATTGTACCAAAAGTTATCAAAGAAAGTGTTGAGAAGCTTTTTGAAGCTCACCGAGCTATGGATCACTCTGAACTGAACCATACTTTGATTGGTTTGGATGTGGGTAAAAATCTACCTGTATTGATCATATAGCTCAGCCTATTAGTTTTTATAAAGTTGGAGTTAGTGCTTATTTCACAATTTAAGTGAATACATCTTTGTTCAAATGCAGGAGAAGAATTCTACATTAGAAAGGATCTTAAAGTTAGAGCATTCAAGACTTACCATGTCATTCCTAGCCAGGTTGAGTACTTTCCTTAGTGCTCTGAGCTTCGACTGCTCATTTTCCCTACCCACGCTTCTTTTTTTACCAGTATAAAGTGGATTTTTGAAGCATCAATGTGCTTTGTGCTTTCTGTGTGAGTAAGCAGCTGCTAGTGAGGTTTTAATCAGCTTGTTTTTATGGTATAATGCAGGGTTATATGGTATATTCAGTGAAGCAGAAGCTTAAGCAAGAATATGTGAGCCTTCCAGGAGATGAAATTAAGAAGTTAAAGTTATCAGGTGTGGAGGTCTGGCATGATATCAATATTCGAACAGAAATTTTATTCGTTCTTTTTTGTACTAAGGATACGAATCTTTATGCATTGGGATGGCAATGTTTCTATAAAAACCTTTTGGGTGGATTTACGGATTTAGTACCTTTATTATGAGCCAGTTTGGCCATGAAAATTTTTAATTTTCACTTGAAGATGAATTTTTGAATTTTTCGAAAATTTGAAAAACTCCAAAAAACTATTTTTCAAAATTTCCACTCAGATCACTCACAAAAATTCAACGACAACCCAAAATTATATTCATGTCCAAAATTTCATTTTTTTCCGGAATTTTACAATTCTTATGTCCCAACACCCACTATATACTAGCTTGAACAGTTTATGTGCTTTTACATTGGGCAATTCTTTTCAGACAAAGGTGCAGTGACGCTGCCTGTTTAATACATAACGTTGCACAATAATACGTCTGCAAGAAATTTCCCAAATATATGTGATTAACTTTTGATTTTTGACAAATCACATACACTACAACAGCACCTGAAATTGCATTTACAGGAGATACAATGTCAGACTTCATTAAGGATTCTGAAAATGTTGATGTTTTGAGGGCAAAAATCCTCATAATGGAGGTAAATTCCCTGTTCGTAACACTTGTCAAATAATGTATCTTGTTTGTAACATGATGCTCAATTTCTTTGACTCCTTGTAGTTATTTTTCTCTCCTTGGAAAGAACTATTTTCATAATGAGGTTTATGTGGTTCTTTTACTTCTTTTTTTCCTAATATATTTGATTTTTTACATTCTGTAATTGCATATCTCATCATCTTCAGCTTTGGACACTTTGCTGATTTAATTAGTAGGTCTCCTAAGCATTCTTTGTATAATCCAACTTTTGAAGAACATAGTTGGAGTCGTTACAAAGTTGCTTGCTAGTTTATGGCACTTATCCTTATGATTATGACACAATCGGATTAACTAGTTAACTTAGTCATCTTTTACTATTAACTTTCGATGGGAGTAATATCATTACATGTGCTCACGCTTATGCAAGTTATAGCATCATAGCCGGTACAATATATTCGCGGTGAGATCCTTTTTCCATTTTGCCTTATCAACATTAGTGGTTCTGGAGTATTTACGCTCTTCTTTGCAATTCTTCTACAGAGCACTTATGTAGAGGACAAAACAACAGCTGATAACGCAAGAGAATATGGACATACTCATCTGTCTGAGGTGGTTCTTTTTGCATCATTTCCTGAGATTCCCTTTTAATTGACCTCAAGATTTTACTAGGAAGAATTGAATAATAAAATCCTGAATGTGTTGTAGAATTATTGAGGAGTCTGATGTAATTCTTTATGCTTTGGTGACATCCTACCAGATCATCAATTTCGCAGACAGGTTTCAGAACAAAGCAATCCTTTTAATCCACTTTTCAGCCCGCTATCAGTTGGATGTAAGCGCTCTCTCTCTCTCTCTAACATGACATGCACAATAGCCCCTCGCCACTTGTAAACCAAGTATCATGGACATAGATTGCAAAGCTTCTAGGAAATAGTCTATTTGAGCTTTCCTAAGAAATCCAACAATATTTCCTGGTTCATTGGCGGGATAGACTGTCAAATTTTTACTCTCTTTTCTTTTATTTTTGTTTATGGAAAAGCTTGTATCTAGGATAGAAATGGATTTTTCAACTGTGTTTAATTTCTTATGTCTGTCTTTACTATGCTGGTTGCAATTTTACACCCTTTGGTCTTTTCATTCTCTTAAAAACCAATTACTAGACCACTTAGGGATCGTTTGGTACGAGGATAAGGGATAATTAATCCCGAGATTAAATCTGAGATGAGTTTATTCCATGTTTAGTTGAGATAAAATCGCGATATATAATGTATACGCTTAAAACCGGGCCCACCCAATTTTACTATATGCAATACCTTCTAGGACTAACTTGTTTCATTTCTTGTGTATGTCTCATTCTAACAATTTTTCTGTACTTCCCTTATCAGGTTATTCAGGAGGCTATGTCTGCAATACCTCCGCCTTTAGCAGGCAGAGTTTTTGCCCTTACAGAAGGTTTTTGATGCAAAGCCAAATTCACGTATTAGCTACTTTAGAATCTCTCCTTTTATCTAGTTCAATCAGATTTATATTTAACCTTTATTTGGTGAAAATATTGTATCTTATTTTACTTGAATCTTTATTTGAAATGTCTCGATATTGATTAATTTTTTTTAAAAGGGGGAAATTAGCCATTATAACCTATTAACTATCAGATAACCAACAATATTTTCAGGTTCTTGAAATATTTTCTTTAGAAGGCAGAAAGGCTGGATTAGAAGTTAATTTTAACTAGATTAGGACTAAATTGTAGATATGGTATTTTGTTGTGATTGCTTATTTAAAAATACACTATAAATTACATACAATACAATTTTCTACCCATCTCTACCTCTTTATATTGTATCAGAGTTGGATTCACCCCTAATATTTGATTACTATTCTTGATGTTCGGTTACCGTTGTACCAATTCTAAGCTTCAAAGTTGTGTAACATCTCTCAACATTAAATAGATATACGCATATTTACTTGAGCCAATCGAAACCACTTCTCTTCGGCTCCTCAAATTCTTGAAACAATTTCATGGTAAAATTTAATAAAAGAAAACTAGGTTATTCATAAAAAGCAAGAGATTAATGTATATATCGAAGTTAGTAACAAAGCGGTGCGTTTGAGAAAGAAACTCTTTATAGATGCCGGTTCTTCAAAATTTATTATCCCTCCCGTCTAAGGTTGGCAAGTGGGCCGGTCCCGAGGATCGGCCCGGGACCGCGGATCAAACGCTAAACGGGCCAGGACTGTTTGGTCCGGTTTTAGCGGGCCTGGTCCGGTCTTGTGGGCCGGTCCTATGATTTGGGCCCGCCATGCCCGGGCCCGCCAGGGCCCGGGACCGGACCGGTCCCTTAGCGGGCCTAGCGGGCCCAACGGTTATTTTTAAAAATAAAAAAAAAATTAAAAAAAAAAATACCGTTGGGCTGTCAAAAATAGCCGTTGGCTATTTATGAAATAGCCATTTAACCCCTCAACTTTGTTTTAATCCCAAACTTTTTATAATTACACTTTTTCCCTATTTTCAACTATAAATACCCCATCATTATTTTATTTTTTCTTACAAAATCATCAATCTATCACAATCTCTCTCTAATTTACTTCTATAATTGCTACTATTGCTTAGTTTATTGTTACAATTTGTGAAACAATTGTGAAGTTGGTGAATTGAAATCTTCAACGATAATCAATTTCCAACAAGTTGTTCGTCAATTCGGTAAACTCGTTCCAACTCTTAAGTTTTAATATTATAATTTGTTTGTTTTATTTACTTTGCTTGATTAATTAAGATGGCTTATTTCTTAAAAAATATGTTTAGTAAAAATAAGGGAAAATCGAAGAGTGGTGAATCTAGTGGCCAATATGTTCCTCCTCCACTTCCCCCGACTCCCCGACCCAAACATGTTACCCGTCCTACACCTCATATTCTTGATAGCGATAATAGTTTATTACAATTTACCGAGAGTCAATTTTTTCATAATATTGCACTCGGTGAACAATTAAACCATGAATATATGAATGCTCTTTATGGTAATCCAACTATTGATGAAAATGATGATGAAGAAATAGATTTTGATGAAACACAACCGGATGATGATACACCCACTAGTCCTGCTCCTGAAGTTAACCCAACTAATAATAATCTAGATGATCCCCCGTCTGACCCTCCTATTAGTGCCCCTACTTTTTCTAGACAACCTCCTAAACGGGCAGAAACATCTCTTGTTTGGCAATTTTTTACTCAACTAAGAGAAAAAAATAGGGCTAAGTGTAAAACTTGTGGCAAAGAGTTAGTTTTTCAATATGTTGGAAGTCGGTGGGGGGACGGGAAGTTTGACTAGACACATATTGCTACACCCTCAAGATAAAACTAGATATTTTCGTATGAAAGCTTTGGCTGAGGGGACAAGTGCACCTAGTCAGGCTGATCTTAGTACCGGGTCAAATCAATTTCAACCGGGAATTAACACTGTTACATGTAGTATTTTATATTATGATCCAAAAAAAGATCGAGAAGAATTGGCAAAAATAGTCACTGTTATGTGCTTACCCTATAGTTTTCCTTCTAACCCCCACTTTGTGCATTATATTAGAAAAATTTATAATCCTACTTATAAAGGTTTTCCTCGCACAACCGTAAAGAGTGATATTTATAAGTATAAACATGAATATAAACAATATTTGCGCTATTTATTTACTCATATAAATTGTCGTCTTGCTATTACAACTGATATTGGTAGAAGTGGTAATGACTGTGATTACCTTACTATTATCAGTCATTGGATTGATGAGCATTGGATAATGCAAAAACGCATTATTGCTTATAGAATAATTAATTCACGTCACACAGGGCAGTTTATTTCTAGCACGATTGCGGATATTTGTAGATATTTTTATATTAGTGATAAAATAATATCAGTTTCAATGGATAATGCTACTAGTAACACAAATGTTGTAGCCTTGCTTACCACTATACTAAGTTCTGTATTTAGTAACATTTTTCATGTTAGATGTATTTGTCATATTTACCATTTAATTGTGGGTGATGATATGCGAATTTTAAATGTTGAAATTGAAAAGGTTAAAATGGCTCTTAATTGGCTTTTTTATTCAAACCGTAGAAGTAGACTTAGAGAATATTTTAAAAGATGCGATGAATTTGGCACATCTTGAATAGTTTCTTTTTCTTCTCAATGGTGGTATTAGCACCTTGTAGTGCTCATTCCATATGGGGAGGAAGACTAAATAAGATATTGCCATGATTTTTAATGCTATAATAAAAATATAACGCATTGATTTGAATATCTCTTTACAATATTTTTGTTCTTTTATATATCTTAAGCTATACATATAGTATAATACAGTATAGTATAGTATAGTATATATATATATATATATATATATATATATATATATATATATATATATATATATATACACACACACACTATCGAATATGGCTTATATACTATAGTATAGTATAGTATAGTATAGTATATATATACTATATATACAACTTAAGATATATAAACTATATTTGATATACTATATATACATCTTAAGATATACTATATATACTATACTATATATACATCTTAAGGTATACTATATACACTATACTATACTATATATACATCTTAAGATATACTATATATACATGTATATTAGATATACTAGATATAGTATAGTATATACTATATATACAACTTAACATTTTTGGCTGCTCTCAGAGATGCCAGAAATTTAAATTTTAGACAGTCTCTGATGGGTTCTATTGAATCTACTGTCGCCTATAGCCCAGTATATTTTAATACTCAACCCAATTTGCAATTATCTTTATCTGATGTTAATATACTTGATGCATTAACATTAAATGTGAAAACGCATGGTTATAATTATGCGCCTGGTTCTGAACTGATATGTTTATCGTATAGAATATATTTTAAATTACTGTCTACGTTAAACCCCAGATGTAAATTATATGATACATCTGATCAGACTATTCTAGTGGAAACGAATTTTGCAAAGTCTAAGGTCACCACGAGAAGACCTATTAAGTGGAAAGAAATTAATTTTCCAACCACATGGACTTTGGATTCGGTTATATCCCCCAGTCAGATAACTGATACTGTTAGTAATACTGAGTATTCTCATATTACTCAAAATCCGGATGGTAGGATTTGCATTCAGTTTGACGATAATAGTTCCACTTATAGTAGACAGTCATTTTCTAATAATAGACTGTTGCCTACTATTAGTTCTAGTTATAACAGACATTCCTTTACTAGTCGTAGACTGTTGCCTGATATTCAACACATTTCTCCTGTTGAACCAGTCTATGGACCAGCTAGAAATCGTGCTGCATCTTTACACACAATTTCTACTAAAGTAGGTGATAAACCTGTTGAAAGGGTTAAGATTAACCCCAAAACAAATATTGTTCAGGATAGTGATAATATTTCTGATAAGGATATTCCTTCTGCGTCCGAAATGGATTTTGACCCCAATGATTCTTAATGATTCCACACCAAATTGATTTTAGTCCAGGGTCACAAGCTAGAGGTTATATTCAAAAAGAATTTTTTACTGATAAATGGAACCAGTTTAAAACTTGGTTTTTTGATACTTATAGTAAGGAAGATTTAAACAATATTTCACAAGAGTTTTATGAAACTTGTGCTTTACATAATCAAATTATGTATTTTGTTCCTTGGTTTATAACCACATATTTACCACTTTTTATAAAAGTTTTGAAAAGATCTTATAAAGACGGGAGTGGCAATATTACTAAAGCCATTTACCCTCCTCAATCATCTTTTGTTTTACCTAATAATACAGGTATTACTTTTACTGCATTTCAAAAATTTATTGATGAAGATGTTGCTGCAGTCAGCATCGCAGAAATTAATAAATTAATTTCTCAAAATAATTATTTGAGTTTATATGTTAAAGTTTTGGGTGAAAACGTTAGTTTTCTTAATAAAAAACTTGATGATTTAACAGTCTTGATTAAGGAGATGAATACGAAAAAGACTTTGACTGATATTGCCTCTTCTTCAGGAAGCAAATCAGAACCTCAGATTGTTGTTACTCATATTCAAAGACCTCCTGATATTCAGGATTTTAAATTTAAATCTTTTGGAGACTTAGAAGAACTTCTTGATAAAAAGTTATCCGGTTTGAATATCAAACCCATTGATTTATCAAATGATTTTGCTGATAAATTAGATTCTACTTTTGACTATAAAAAGGATGTTTTGTCAGAGTTTAATAAACTCAGAAGTTACCCCAAAAAGAATAGTAAGTTTGCAGATAGCAGATATGCTGATAAACCTAGAATGCAGACTTATTATTACAATCGTCCTACTCCTCAAGATGTTTTAATAGAGGAACGTGATTGGAATCAGACTAATACGTCTTACAGTGGTTCCGAAATTTACGAATGGAATCTTGATGGTTTGACTGATAGGCAGTTAACTATTCTAGTACATAGAATGCTTATGTATGCAACTATCTGTAAAAGTGTAAAAAATACAGATAGGAATATTTGCAGAATGATTGTTGCAGGTTTTACTGGCCAACTTCGTGGCTGGTGGGATAATTATTTGTCTGTCGACGAAAGGGCAATGGTTATTAACGCTAAAGCCGTTGACGAAGGACTTGATAACTTAGGCATGGCCCTAGTGGCAAATAGAGAAGATGCCGTTTATACCCTTATTCTTACTATATTAGAACACTTCAATGGTAGATTTACCAACCAAAATGAAACTGTTTGTACTCTCCTTAATAGCCTTAGATGTAAGACTTTAAGTGAGTTTAGGTGGTATAAAGACACCTTTATGAGTAGAGTGATGGAACTACCAGAAAATAAGTTTGAACATTGGAAAGCTAAGTTCATAGATGGCCTTCCCTCTTTATTTGCCGAAAGAGTTAGAAAGGTTTTAAGAGGTAGTTATGGAGAAATTCCTTACGCAGACTATACCTATGGTAAATTAATAGGAATTTGCACACAGGAAGGATTAAACCTGTGCAATGAATTAAGATTGTCCAGACAACTTAAGATGGATAAGCTTAAAGAAAGAAACCAGTTAGGGGACTTTTGCGCCCAGTTCGGTTTACCCGAGACTTCTACTCATAGGAAAAAGAAACATAAGTATCATAGATACCCCAACCAAGACAGTCCTTATAGGAAAAAGAGATCTAGATATAGATCCAAAGAAGAACGAGAAGCCAAGAAAGCACATCGCAAGTCTACTAGATTTACCAAAAATAGGTCTAAGCGAGATCTTGCTGACATTAAGTGTTATAAGTGTGGTAAATTTGGCCATATAGCTCCAAATTGTAAGCTTCAAAAGCTGAAAACCTTAGGACTAGAAGATGAACTACGTGATAAGGTTTATAGTTTGTTATACACTTCTGGATCGGAATCTGATTATTATTCTGAATCAGAATCCGAAGCTGAAATTGATTTGCTTGATTTATCTGATAGTGATAAAAATATTGATAATACTTGTACAACTTGCAAAGGTGATACATGTACTTGTGATGATGAATTTTATAAATTACAATCACAGTTTCAAGACCTAAACATGAAAACTATTACTTCTGATAATGTAATAGAACTTTTAAAAGAAGTTAATGATGAAAAACTTCGTGAAAAAATTATTAATTTGGCTACTAGTTCAAGTTCTAATTCAAGTTCTGGTTTTGCAAAACCTTTTGAAAAAGAATTTGAATATTCCCCGCCTTATTCCTTACTAGAGGTTAATAACCGTTTGTTAAACAAAAATGCAACTCCAGCAAGAGATTCTTCTTTCGATGATTTAAAAATTGAAGTTGATAACTTAAAACGAGAGATCAAATCTCTTAAACAAAATCAAATGATTTGTGATCATAGGATTACTCAGATTGAGAAAATCAATTCTCCAGCTGAGAAATCTAATGATAAAAACAAAGGTATTTTTGAAAATGATATTGAAGAAAAACCTATTAATTTTAATCCTAAACATGATATGTTTTTAGGAATTATGCAAATTATTACTGCTCATAAATGGTACATCAAATGTACTATTCTCATTGATAATAGTTTCTCAATTACAAACATTGCCATGATTGATAGTGGAGCAGATGTTAGCTGCATTCAAGAAGGTTTAGTACCTACGAAATATTTTCAAAAAACTACTCATATGGTTAGATCTGCATCCGGACATGCTTTAGATATAAAGTATAAACTTCCTAATACGGGTATTTGTCAGAATAAAGTCTGTATTCCTCACTTCTTTTTCTTGGTAAAAAACCAGTTATACCCTCCAATTATACTTGGAACACCGTTTATTAACGCCGTTTATCCTTTTACTAGCATAGACTCGAAAGGTTTTACTGCTACTTATAAGGATAAAGAGATAAGTTATACTTTTGTTACAGATCCAGTAACTAGAGATATTAATGCTTTAATTGATATGAAGCAAAAACATGTTGATTCTTTACAATTAGAAATGTTTAGTATGAATATATTTGATACTCTGAATTCTACTAAAGTACAGGAAAAAATCAAATTGATTTCCGAGCAGATTGCTATTGATATTTGTGCCGAGCATCCTAGTGCTTTTTGGAATCGAAAAAAGCATATTGTTACTCTTCCATATGAAGATAATTTCACTGAGGATGATATTCCTACTAAATCTCGACCTTGTCAGATGAATGCAAAATTGGTAGAATTTTGCAAAAAAGAGATTGATAGTCTGCTATCAAAGGGTTTGATAAAACCCTCAAAATCTCCTTGGTCTTGTACAGCTTTTTATGTTAATAACGCAGCTGAAAAGGAACGTGGTGTTCCTAGATTAGTCATTAATTATAAGCCCTTGAATAAATATTTGAAATGGGTTAGGTATCCTATTCCTAATAAAAGAGATTTATTGTCTAGATTATATGACGCCAATATATTTTCAAAATTTGATTTAAAATCTGGTTATTGGCAGATTCAAATATTTAAAGAGCATACTTATAGAACTGCTTTTAATGTTCCATTTGGGCAATATGAATGGAATGTTATGCCTTTTGGTTTAAAAAATGCCCCTTCAGAATTCCAAAAAATTATGAATGATATTTTCAACCCTTATCTAGACTTCGTCATTGTATATATCGATGACATTTTGGTATTTTTCAAAACACTTGAAATGCATATTAAGCATTTAGATATTTTCAAAAGAATTGTTATACAAAATGGTTTGGTAATCTCAAAATAAAAAAATGAGCTTATTTCAAACTAACATTCGATTCCTAGGACATTATATTTGTCAGGGGAAGATTACTCCTATTCAACGATCGATTGATTTTGCCTCAAAATTTCTCGATGTTATTACTGATAGAACTCAGTTACAAAGATTTTTGGGAAGTTTAAATTATATTTCACCTTTTTATAAAGATCTGTCACGTGATTTAGCCCCCTTATATGATAGGTTAAAAAAGAATTATAAAAATCCTTGGACTGATAGTCACACTACTTTGGTAAAAAATATTAAACAACGTATTAAATCTTTACCTTGTTTAACCCTTGCTAATCCTACATGGCAAAAAATTATAGAGACTGATGCGTCTAATATTGGTTATGGAGGGATATTAAAACAGATAAATCCCATTGATAAACATGAATATCTGATTAGATTTTACTCTGGTAAATGGTCTGAAGCCCAGAGAAAATACGCTACTGTGGCACATGAAATGTTAACCATAGTAAAATGTGTTTTAAAATTTCAGGACGACTTATACAATCAAAAGTTTTTGATAAAAACTGACGCACAATCTGTTAAATATATGTTTAATAAAGATTTTAAACATGATGCCTCAAAAATGATATTTGCAAGATGGCAAGCTCAATTAGCCCCTTTTGATTTTGAAATACAATATAAAAAGGGAATTGATAATTCTCTACTAGATTTCTTATCTCATGAATATTTACAGGATGGAACCCCCCTGGGGTAGGGGAAGAGGTAGAGGTTGGGGAAGATCATCCCCACAGTCCAAAGGAAGGTCATCACCTTCGGGATCGTCATACGGATCCTCATCAAACTCCCCAGTTATACAAATGGGAAGAAGGAGTTTAGTCAATGAGAGGATATCTCTCAGAGAAGAATCATCGATTGGACCATCCGTCCATCTGGAAGATATTCCAGAAGATAGTCCGTTATACGCACATTTGCAGGCATATTTGACTGCTCAAAAACAGAAAGATACTTCTGTTAAGCAAAGTAATACTTTTGCTTCCATTACTAAAGATGACAATGATGATATCAAGTCATACGAGAAAGTGCCAAAAAGAGAAATGATATTTCTCTTAGAAAATTCTGACATTCAGAGAAAAGAAGAACCATGGAAGATATTCCAAAGGTATTTGATAAATGGGTTATATTATCCGGGTGAGTCATACAAAACCCGTTCCTACTATGAAATGATACTGACCAGTACTGGAAGTGCAGATTTTCAGCACTTTTCTGGGTATAGCACAGACGAGAACGTTTATAACTTCTCGAAGATTATAATTAAACAGATTATATCTGTTGAAGACTGGGGTATATCCACAATGAAGGAAAGGCAGATAAGCCTTAACAAAAATAAAATGAATTTTACTTATTGGGATTATATCCAAGCTTTTGATAAAGTATTATACTACAATAATGATAGACACAAACATACTTGGTTTATAAAAGTATGTGCAAAGATATTTGCAACAACTGTTCCTAATTGGTTTCTAAACTGGTGGTCATACCACGGTCCAACAATAAAGATTTTACCAGATCCATTTCTCATGTTATACAAAGAATGGATAAAAATTTCTCCTTTTATTAACGATTTATATCACGCAGATCATATCTGCTACCCAGAAAAAATTAACCAAATATATTTCTTTCTGGAATTTTCTATCCCTTGGATACACAAATGGAATCCAGAAGTCGGATTCACTGAAGAACAAGTCCCCTGCTTATATAGGACTTTTTACAACAATTTTTGGGACAAGTTAATGAAGAAGGATCCCAAAACAAAGACCTTATATGGTCAAGAGCTCTTGGATTCAATCGAGATGAAGATCCAAGAATATTCCAGTAAACCTCAGAAAGAGGTAATTGATGACAGTTCAGTGAGGCATATTGCCAGAAGGATCTCCTTTCAAGAAGGAGATAAAACAGAGATGATTAACAGTTACTTGGAAGAGGTTAAAAGAAATTTACTGTCTTCCATTAATCAATATGAAAAGTCAGATACGTCAATGCAAAGTGAAACAAGCAACGATGATATTGCTGAAGATTCTCAGCCCATTGAAGCAGAAAGGATATTATCTGAAGAAGACTTACGTGATACAGAAGAATTCATCTGCAAATTAAAAAAAGCGGAAAAGAAACCAGCATAGTGAAACAGCTGGACCCCACTCAAACAGTGAAGCCGCCGGACCTACAGCATAGTGAAGCCGCCGGACCCACTCGAACAGTAGATACACTGTTCATCAACAGTAAATACACTGTTTCAACAGTAGAAACACTGTTACAGGGACCCACGGGGACCCACTTTTACTGTTCATAGATTCCTTTTCTTTTTCTATTTATAGAAGTCATTCGTTCATTCTTAGGAGGCAGACGTTAAGACTTCCTCTCTCTAGAACTCTCTCTCTCTCTCTAAGTGTAAGTAAAGAGTTAGTTTGAAGTTTGTAGATTGTAATAGAAGAACAAATAAATAAAAGTTTTCAGTTCTTCATCTTCAGGGCATTGCTTCTTGGCCATAAGGTACATACTTCTGTCTTTCTTAGTTTAGATTTTCTTCTAGTCTCTCCTCTCTGGCCGTGACGATGTCCGGCTAAGAGACTTCATATCTATGTTGAGTATCTAACTTCTCTCCTATATACACCATGAAAGCGATGGCATCTATTAAAATATAAATGAGTTTTATATATAGAGTTTTGACTTGGTGTCAAGATGGTTGGTACAGTCTGATATAACACTGCTCTTATTGGCTTTGCCTTAGTGGCTCCGTCTAGCCAGCCGTGAACCTCAGCCCGATAAAGGAGTTAAAAGGGCATCTTCTTTCACGGTTAGAACTGCTAGACACATGGGCTCAATAAAAGTATGTATTATATTATGACAGACCCCTTGCTTGAGTAAAGGTTTTTAACCTTCCATACAGTCATTAAACTATATATAAAATTCAAGTATATTTCAATTCTTATCCTTACTGATTGTGCGGATTACCGCCAGTCTTTAAATATAAGGGTACTGAATTAGCTAGATTAAGAATTCTCAAATATGTTAAAATAGAAATCTTTAACTGGTGGAAACCTTCCAGGCATATAAAAGCCAGATGTGAGGTGTGAAACAAGTCCAGTTCCCGGTCAAACGGTGATTTCTGTTTTAATTTAATTGAGAAGGCATGGCGGATTACCAGCTTATATATCTTAAGTTGTATATATAGTATATACTATACTATACTATAATATATATACATCTTACTATATATATTATATATATCTTAAGATGTATACTATCGAATATGACTTATATACTATGTATATATAGTATAGTGTGTGTATATATAAGATGTATATATAGTATAGTATGTGTATATATATATATCTTAAGATGTATACTATTGAATATGACTTATATACTATGTATATATAGTATAGTGTGTGTGTATATATATATATATATATATATATATATCTTAAGATGTATATATAGTATATAAATCGAATATAGCTTATATATCTTAAAATGTATATATATTATAGTATAGTATAGTATATATATATATATATATATATATGTATGTATATCGAATATATCAAATATAGCTTATATATCTTAAGTTGTATATATAGTATATACTATACTATACTATAATATATATACATCTTACTATATATATTATATATATCTTAAGATGTATACTATCGAATATGACTTATATACTATGTATATATAGTATAGTGTGTGTATATATAAGATGTATATATAGTATAGTGTGTGTGTGTGTATATATATATATATATATCTTAAGATGTATATGTAGTATATCTTAAGATATATACTATCGAATATGACTTATATACTATGTATATATAGTATAGATGTATATATAGTATATAAATCGAATATAGTTTATATATCTTAAGAAGTATATATACTATAGTATAGTATAGTATACATATAAGCTTATATATATATATATATGTATATCGAATATATCGAATATAGCTTATATATCTTAAGTTGTATATATAGTATATACTATACTATACTATAATATATATACATCTTACTATATATATTATATATATCTTAAGATGTATACTATCGAATATGACTTATATACTATGTATATATAGTATAGTGTGTGATAGTATACATCTTAAGATATACTATATATACATCTTACTATATATATATATAGCTTATATATCTTAAGATGTATATATATCTTAAGATCTACTATACTATACTATATATATATAGTATATCTTAAGATGTATATATAGTATATTTTAAGATGTATACTATGTATATATAATATAGTATATATATATTTTAAGATGTATATATAGTATATAAATCAAATATAGCTTATATATCTTTATTACTATTTTTTTCTCTAACTTCTATAAAAAAAAATTAAAAATACAAAGTTTCTGTTGGGCCCGTTTAGGCCCGGGACCGGCCCACTTAACCCGGGACCGTTAGTTCGTGGTCCCGGTCCCGAGCCGGTTCCAGTAATAAGCCCGCGAAATCCGGGACCGTTTAGGACCGGACCGCATAGGACCGGCCCACTTAGGACCGGGCCCGCGAAGCCCACTTAGGACCGGGCCCGGCTCACTTGCCACCCCTACTCCCGTCCCTTTTATCTATCACACTAATTAAAGATCTGTTTAATAATATTTATGATTTTAAAAACTAAGAAGGCATTATGTTTTTTCCAACTTCTCCTTGCTATTCGGAAAGAGCATATAATCATAAATTTCTCATTTAATGAGACAAAGACAATTTATTAGCCCAATGCCGCATATGTTTAATATTAGAGATTTTTACACTATTGCTCTCTATTTAAAGATTATTTCATAAATAATAGCATTCTTTGTTTATTTCAAATATGATAGATTTTTTTACCTTTTTAGAATTGAAAAATTATATGGTTATTTAAAAAATCTACTGCCCCACAAAACAAGCAATCCGTTTCTATCCTTACATTAATTATGTCAATGTAATTAATTTGGTACCTTCTCTCTCTTTCGTAAAGTTATCTTAATTTCTCAAAAAAGTTCCAAATTTTACCTCTCAATTCTTTGAGGATTCACCTTTTTATTATTCCGTTTTTTAATATTTTAAAATCTCTGGATATTAAATATCTTAGTTCCTTATACACATTATATATTACTATATATTTTAAGTATAATATATAAAAAAAAATACACGTGATGCACTTAAAATACACATTATATACTGCATATATTTTTTTTGTAATATATAAATATACATGTGATGCACATAAAATATATAATATATATTAATATTATACACAATATATTTTGAGTGTGTGTGTGTGTGTGTGTGTGTATATATATATATATATATATATATTTTGTGTGTGTATATATGTGTGTATTATACACATTATATACTACTAATATTTGTAGAGTTTTTGGGAGTCAATTTTTACTCTATTCATGATTCTTGAGAGAGATTCTTGGAACAATAATTGGACGTGATTTTCGGTCAAAGGTCCATTTTTGGATGGATAATTAATGAACGTAAATTTCTTTTGGCCAAATATGAAATATATGGTTTACTGCTTCATATATATATATATATATATATATATATATATATATATATATATATATATATATATATATATATATATATTATTTTATTTAATATTGTCTAGTTACGAAACTTTCAAGTGACTTTTTAGCCTTTTTATTTTGTCCTTTTACATAATCAAGAAGGAATTAATTTTATTTTTTCAAAATTTACCCTTATTTATATATGCCAATGTGTTAAAGTAACACTGTGCAAATATTAATTAAGGATAATTTAGTAAATATATTTTTTCCTCTCTAGGAGTTCGTATTTTCTTTATGAATGTGCCAAAGGTCAAAAAGCACTTATTATGGAACGGAGGGAGTATCAAATAATTTTCTCAATTTGAGTGTCAAGATTAAATGTAAAATAAAAAGTACCGGAGCAATGTCTTTTAGCTTCGTTTTGATTTGATTAATTTGACGTGTTTTGTTTTTGTTCTGTGTAGTTGAAAAAAGAAACCAAGATGAAAATAAATAATTTTTCATTATTTTAATTTACGCGAACCTATTTGACCAAACACGAAGATATTTGTATGACACTAAGACTTTTGAACCTCGTAACTTTTAGCATATATAATATAACATTTATATAACTATAAAAGTTTATTATTAAAATAAAATAGCAATTCAAGTCAAATTATTTTCGAATTTGGAAAGATAACATTCATTTTAAACAAACTAATAACAAAGTATTGTCATTCTTTTTGGAATAGTAGGACTTATTAAAAGAAAAGAAGTGAAATGAAAGATGAATCACCTAATAACAAAGCATTGTCGACCACCACTTCTATGCACCACTACTTCTATGCACCACTATTTAGAATAGTGAAGCTTTCGATCAAGATCTTCTCGCCTCACTCGTTTAGGCTCTCGCTCCAGTAGGTAATCACTCCCTTCTCAGAGAACTGTACGTACGTGAGACTTCCACCTCATATGGCTCCGTCCACTTTCCTCACATATCACGCTGTCACTAATTGTAGTTTTCTTGAAAGCAAATACCCTCATGAGAAATGCCCATGCTTTGTTCTTCCTCCTCTTATTATGGCTTCTAGGGTTTGAGTACTCTTCATCAACAAGTCTCATAGATTGGGAAAGTCTCTCGTAAGCTGTGTTATTAGCAATTCCTAAAGGAATTAACTCTGAGGCTAATAGCGTGCTTCTGCATCTTCCTAACTTTCTAATTGACGATTTTCTCTCTAGCTTCAAGTTTCCATATGTGACATCCATATTTTGTTTGATCTTTTCTTCGCTATTACTCTTTATGCTATGACATTTTTCTCTCTTGGAGATTAGTGTTTTTTGGTGGGTGTAATATCTTACAATTGATACTTGTTTATGTAATATTGAAAAAAATATTATTTTGTTATATATATATTGTTCAAAGTGGTTGGCGACAAACTAGCTAGCTTGTGTTTTGCATCTTTGACTTGAATTTTGTCACACAGTATATGTGCGTAGTTTTTTTTCTTAATTAATTATTGAAATTTATTAAGAAATAGAGAGAATACAAAGAAGGGGGGCTCGGCCAATACCCTAAGGGGTCGTTTGGTACATGAGGTGAGATATACCGAGATATTCATAGGGTGGGATATCACATGGGATTAGTTATCCCACCTTTATATGAGATAACTAATCCATCATTTTAGTGTAAAAGTTATCCCTAATATCTCAAACCAAATATGGGATAAAGTTAATCCCAAATTTTATCCCGAAATTATTATTCTTATCTCATGTACCAAACGACCCCTTCCTTTGGTATGGGTCAACTATAACTTAGGTCGAATATCCATGAAATAATACTATTAAACCAAATTTTATGTTGGAATTACCTATATATTTGTCTTTAAATACTTTCATGCATCTTCATATTGCTAATATATATGTATTCTTATTTAATATTTTATCCCTCATAAGCATGAGAATTATTTAATATTGCCACACTGCACAAATTGCAAAAGTTATTGTTTCTTACATGATTAACCTAACACCACATTAGCTATGTGGAGATTGTTTTTGAAACCACTTCAACCAAATATTATTATATTGTTTTTGTAACACCTTCAACCAATCAAATGACCCCTTAGAAATCAAAGTTCAGAAAAAATAAGGGTATAAAGTAAGACTAACTTATCTGATGGCATGATTTTAGTCTTCTTGCTTTCCTGACTCCTGTCACTTTGATCAAGTTTACAATTGTAAATTAAGTTATCAGGTATATTACTCCTTTTGTCAAATTTTATGTAACACAATTTTATTTTTAGTCTGTTAAAAGAAGAACTAAATCTATTTATATTTATAAACAATTTAACTTTAAACTTCTCATTTTACGTTTAGTGAGATGATTTATAACCCAACAAATGTATATACTAACTTCTTTTAGACCACAAGTTCCAAAATTCTTTCTTTCTTAAATCCTTATACTCAGTCAAATACCTTCACATAAAATGAGACGGGGTGTATATATCCAATTCTATTTGTAGTGCGTACAAACTAGGGAATTAATACGCTCGTAACCATATTGCTCTTTTACTATTCTCAACTACTGCATCAAATTAATGATTGCTGGTTTATTGCTCTTTTAGGGAATACGATCGTAACCTAGTTTGTTTGAATGTGTTTTTTTTTTAATTTAAAAGTCAGTCAATTGAAGACCCAATAGTACTTTAAAATTACTTGAAGAGAAGAAGAATATATGGGTTCAAGTTTTTCAAGTTGGTAAGTTGTACCTCTCAATACCAAATTACCAAACTCAACAGTTGGTAGTGGTCATTACCAAAGCCATTTTTTAAAAAGAAGAATTAACTCAAATAGCCGCTAATCCAATCACTTAAATTAAAAATAGCCGGTGGAAGTATAATATATGCATAATTTATGTATTATATGTGCATAATTATTTATAATCAATGTATAATTTATGTATATGGCTAGAAAAAGTAAACAATGAATGTGAGTAGCTATAGATCCCGCATATAGCTTAATTTTTTTTAATTTTATTTTTTAGCCCGACGGCCAAAATAATTACATGTGGTAGCCCAAAAGTACAAAATATATACATTGATTTTGTATATAATATGTATATTTATGCTTAATATACAAAACATATATATTTGCCGGATGTTATTTTTTGGTCGTCACAAAAATATAATCATCCCGCTTAAATTCCAAGACATTTTTGCTGATGGCCCTTAATTATAGCATGGGCAAACCCTTTCAACAACAACAAACTGAGTATATTTCCAAATTAGAGCAATCTCAATCGTCGTATTTAGACACCAATATGTAGAAGCTTCTGGAATATTCGCCCTGTATAGTGTTACTGATGAGAATATTTTGTTTACATTTCTAAATTCTAATGATGCATGCATTTGGGACAAATATTTTTCAATTCTATAAATCAAGACTTGTAAGGACTCATGAGTTGGTGATTTGTCACTAAGTAGTAAATTATATATTTTAGTTGATGGATACTTTAAATACTCATTATATTTGGACGTCTCAATGATTTAATTATAAGGGGTCTAATCAACACAGTTATTCGTAGATCTATGCTTGTTTGGACGTGAAAAGAAGGATATCACTGCTTATAGCCTGTTTGGCCAAGCTTCTCCAAAGCAAAAAGTATTTTTTTTTTCGGCCAAGTTTTAAGAAGAAGAAAAAATATTTTTGAGCAGAAGCAGAAACAGTTTTGGAGAAAGAGAAAAAAATAGTTTCTCTTCAAAAATCACTTTTTTGAAAAGCATTTTTGAGAAAAATACACTTAAAAGCAGTTTTTAAAAGTTTGGCTAAACACTAATTGCTGCTCAGAAGTGATTTTCAAATTAATTAGTCAAACATAACCGGTTCTCACAAAAAGTACTTTTGAGAAAAAAAAAATACTTATCAAAATAAGCTGATTTTTGTGGCTTGACTAAACCGGCTATTAATTGTCCAAAGATATTACATTTACGACTATATCTGATAATTAAGTCTTATGTTATATGCACTGATAATGTATAGATATAGTAAACCACTCATTGCCTGCAAATTCTTCTCATTGTCAGCTATTTCAGCTTATTTTTTCCAACCACATGTCATGAATTTCTATCAAAATTAAAGCCCAGAACTATTATCCGCTAAATAGTAAATACAACTACCACATGAACTATCATGTCATCTAATTTTAAACCTTTTCAATTTAAGTTTCTAGTTTTGAATATACCTGTTAACGGGCCGGGCCAGCACAATAACAGCCCGGTACAGTAGGGGTGTGGGACGGGTTGAGGGGTAGCCGGGCGGGAACGAACAATTTTTGGTAACCGGTGCCCCGGAACCCGGTTAGCCCGGTTCCCCTTTACCGGATTTTTACCGGGCTACAACCCGGTCTAGCCCGGTTACCGTTGTAACTATTTTTTTTTTATTATTTATTTTTTGACGTTGCCAACGGTCAAATTCAAAAATGATTGTTGGGCAACGATCATTTTTTGCAAAAATGGTCATTTCGGCCTACCCCTTGAGAAAATAGCCCCTCGCCCCTAATAATTGATAAATTATAATTTTAACCTTTTAAAAGCTATAAATAGCCCCTCTTGTTCTCCATTTTTTCCTCACAATTTGCTCTCTTACCACTCTAATTCTCTCTCAATTCTCTCTTGATAATATTGTTTATTGCTCTTAAATTCTCAATTACTTATTATTTCAAGTTTCATCAAATATTTACTTTAGTCACTACAAAATTATAATTATCAAATATCAAGTATTCAAGTGAAATCTAGTATCAATATTCAATATCATCAAATATCAAGTATCAGTCTATCAACTGAAGTTTGATATCAAATTTAGTGCGGCATCCGGAATTCCGGTACACTCGTTCCATCTCTTTCTCTTCTTTGGTGTATATTTTATTTTATTATTTAAAATTATTAATTTAATTTTTTAATTTAATTTACATAATGGATATATTTAGAGCAGCCAAAAAAATGTGTACTAGTTGGGGTGGCAGTAGTAAGAGTAAAACTTCTAAAAAATCAAGAGGTGGTGTTGGTTCTTCTAGTAGTTTTACACATATTTCTGAAAGTTCACCTGAAAATTTAAATGTAGATTATGAGCAACTTCAAGAAAATTATGGTATAGATGATAATTGAGATGATATTCAATCACCTGATAATCTTGAAACACCACTAGATACACTTGGTAATGCTAGTCAAACTCAAAATATTAGGGGTGGAGGTCGTGGTAATACAGGTAGGCCTCCCCTCCCTATTAAGAGGAATCGAAGATTAAGAAGTAAGTGTTGGAATGTTTTTGAAAGACTAGAAGAAGATAAATATTATGTAAGATATCAAATTTGTAAGGAAGCTTATAAACATGAAGCCAGAGGTAAGCAAGGGGGAACGGGTCAACTTCGTAGGCACATGGTAGATAACAATCATATTGCATGGGGTGCTGATAAGGAAGGTGGGCAACAAAAACTTAACCCGGGTATTGACAGTTTAATAGGTAAATACGATATAGCGAAAGATCGGGAAGAATTAGCTAAAATGATTATTTTAGGATGGTTACCTTTTAGTTTTGCTGCTTCACCATATGATGAAGATCAAAGTCATACTGGTGCATTTATAAGTAATACTATCCATGAAGTTATATTTTACTATCTTTTAGAAAAAGTTTTGTGTATGTCATTTGATAATGCTTCTAACAACAATTCTACTATTACAATATTTAAATTGCATAAACACCCACCACTTTCTAAAATATTTCATGTTAAGTGTGCATGTCATATTTATAATTTAATTGTGAAGAGTGGCCTTGAATTATTTAGAGATGAGATCACTTTAGTTAGAAGAGCTGTTGGTGTAATTCAAGAAAATAATAGAAGTGCTAGATTAAATGCATTTAAGGAAAAATGTGTACAGTATGGACTATAGACTAAAACCAAAACTCATGCCTGAAGAAATATTAACTAGGTAGAATTATACTTATTTATTCTTAAGATGTTATCATAAATATAAAATGCCTATAACTGAAATTGCTAATTCTCATTGTACCGATCCTAACCGTTTGTTAACGTCTAGAACTTGGGATGTCATTGAAGATGTAAAAGTTTTATAAAAATTTTATGTGGCTACACTTGAGTTTTCTGGAGCTTATTATCTGGAGCAAATGGTTTAGTTCATATTGCTGAAATTTCTCTTTTAATCCATAATTTGAAGAAGAAAGAAGGATATGCTTCGGTTGTTGAATCTATGCTAGATAAATTTAAGAAATATTTCTACCCAATTTCCCCTATTTATCTAATTGGTGCTATTTAAACCCTTCTATCAAAATTGCCACTTGTCGCCAATTAATCACTGTTTTATATGTTTATATGGATATTGGACCAATTGAAACTCCTGATGTTGAAACTTGTATTTCTGATCTACACAAACATTTACAAACTTTATATAACTATTATGCTAACATTGTTGATGCTTCTGCTGCTGTAGATGCAAATATTCCTTCAAGTTCAGTTTCAACATCTGTATCTGGTGCTTTGGAGGATAATGATGGTGTTTAAGATTATTTGACTTAGTCTACACTAGAAGAGCATCAACAAACCAGTAGCAGGAACATTGATGAACTCCAATTCTACTTGCAAAAGTCACCAGAGCCCCGCACAAAGGTATTTCTACCGCTGGGTTGGTGGAGGAGCAACTCAAATCAATTTTCTGTTCTTTCTGCCATGGTTCGAGACGTGCTAAATGTGCCGATTTCAACAGTCGCATCAGAGAGCGCATTTAGCCAAGCAAGGCAGCAATTAGGAGATACTCGCCATTCATTGGGCTTTGGAAATTCTAGTGTGCTTCAGAGAGTGGATAAGATCAAAACGGCGAAATCAAGGACGTAAAGAGGTAGATGAAGCGGAGGATCAAGAAATTGGAGATATAATGGTTTATGGTTCCGATTCAAGCAATGCTGGAAACCAAGAACCTCATGTTGACACGGATGAACTTACAAAAATGATGCAAAATATGTGATGTACTCTTTCTTATTTTTTATAGTTGTTGTAAACTTTTAATTTGCAAGTTTAAAAGTAAAAAAATAAAATAGAACTTGAAAATTAATTTGAAGTATTATTTATTATTCAATGAAAATATAAAACGAAAGCCTTCAGAGTTTGATCCTTACATATTGGTCTTATTAAATAATTTTTTGTAGCCACTTACTTTCAATTTTAAAACTTTAAACTTTAACTTGAAAGTTTAATTCTAAGCCTTAAAAGTTTGCAAACACTTAATTATCAATAACATTGAACAAGAAAAACATAATATACTAAAAAAAAAAAGTAACCCGGCCCGCTCCGAACCTGGACGGGCCCTAATTAACCCGGATTTTTCCAACCCGGACCAGTCCGTCCGGTTAACACCCATAGTTTTGAAGCCCTCAATTATTATGAGACGATATGGCATAGTTCGCAATGAATGACAATTCATTTATAAATCTATGTATTGATAAGAGATCAATATCGATTAATATAAAAAATAAGATATAGCTTCTTTGTAATATGAAGGGACCACGAGAAATATATACATCAGATGACAAGATTGCACAAGTCAGAAGACTTGCTAAAAGAACTCAATACTTTAGACTCAAAAGTTTTCTTGGAGAAGTTATAAACTGGAGACTAGTTGCAAAAGTTACAATTGCAGATCTTTTCTCTTTAAACTAATACTGCCGGAGCTAGCTCTTCAATTATGGGTTCACTCGAACCCGAACCCAATAGCTTTAGTCCAAATAATGTATTTGTCTTAAGAAATCAATTGACTATCTACAAATTATTAATTTAGAACCCAGTAAATTAAAAAAACTAAAATCTTGAATCCATAAACTTCAAATCATGGCACCGCCTCTAAGTATATCGTAAATAATTGCCGATGCATTGTCATATTCTACAAATTTTGCCCACACAAAGAACAGGCACCATTGTCACTAGGTAAATTTTACAAACTTTTAAAGGTAGCTTCCATCTAGTGTTTACTCACATGGAAAGCATCTTACATACGTTCGTCGGCCTCAAGGCACATTGCAAGTAGACTTGCTTGAATTACAGATTGATCACTGCTCCTTGTTTCAGCGTGTTTGAATCTCGTAGAACATATCCCCATGTCCAGATGGCATTTGTTAAAGCTAGGTAGACCGACTATACAGTTTGTTAGGAAATGAAAACATACTAGTTCTTTTAAAGCTCACTCGAATAGAGGCACTCATCAACAAGCTGGCGAAGATTCGGGTTCTCCATGGCAGCAGCAACCCGTTCTTTATCATTCAACTGCTTGTTAACTGCAAGAGAATGGTAATAGAAAATGTTTAAGATTGAAGTGTTTTACTTAAGAAGCTGAACCAATTCTAGAAGTTCTGAAGCTCAGAGAGGAATTTATATTTAGTGCTACATTGGCATACATCAGGAAACATAAATACTGCTTTCCGATGCTCCAGCATTTGCTCTGTTGTCCCAGAATCAGCATGCCATAGACAACTGCACAGAGCTTATATGATTTCCTTGGTAGAATAGAATGTATTTTGCAAGTTAACTTGTCATGGCCTGTTTTGTCTTCGTGAACAGACTCACTAGTCCGTATTTTCAACTCAGTGGAGAAGGTAATAAGTCATAACACAAGGATAGAAAGATTTGTCAACCCCCATTTATCAGATCGTACTATAAATGGGAAGCATCCATGTTTAACGATTCAATGAAGCTAATAACAGACGAATTCAGTCAGGACTTGTATTGCAGCAATTAAAAATTAAATTTCCACCAATAAAATTTAAAAAGTCAAATTCAAAAAAATAATGAGGTACTCTAAATTAACTCTACCTGAGTCTTCATCCGCATGAGATCCAGGAGCCACTTTTATATCTACCTGTCACACCACAAAAATAAGCACTTCAGAGGAAATCAAACATAGAAGTTGTGCAGATCTGAATCACTATAGTTGTGCACCTTGTCGTAGAAGTCAATCTTAGAATAGCACGATCTTAATTATCTTCCAGGACTCATCGAATGCAGCGAACATAATTTGAGGAGAGCTTATGATGTATATAATAAAAGCAATCATTATCACAATGACCTATCATTGTATTTTGTTTTTTGTTTATTATGTTTTCAAGTTAAAGATAAAATCTTATCTATTATATGAGAGTCCTAATTATGTGAAAAGCTCTAACGGGGATTCAGAACTCCTATTATTAATAAGATCTTAATATACTTTGTGTAGACCACTTGAAAACTTGAGGATGAACTTTATGAATAGATCTCTCTATCTCCCCTTTAACTTTCTTTTTAATCTTCTTGAGAAGGTAAGAATCTCTCCTCTTCACCTGCTCACTACCTATCTGATTTCTTCCTCTTAACCCTCTCCAATCTTTTTTCTGATAACTGTGGTGTCTGGACTAGCTTGCGCACACCTCGACTAATTCCACGAGGTGCCAGCTACCTCCCACCATCACAGGTACCGGGTCTCTTAACTCTCTGCAATCAGCGGTTCATCCGGTGTTCCATATGTTAGATTTCAGCTCAGTCCAATTGGACAAAGATTTGACTTACGAGGAAGAGCCGGTGGCTATTCTAGCCCGGCAGGTCCGACAGTTGAGGTCAAAGAGTTATCCTTCAGTTCGGGTGCAATGGAGAGGCCAGCCGGTAAAGGCATCTACCTGGGAGTCCGAGTCGGACATGCGGAGTAAATATCCACACTTATTCACCAGCTCAGGTACTTTTTTTTCTAACTTCGTTCGAGGACGAACGGTTGCTTTAGAGGTGGAGAATGTGATGACCCAAAATATCATCTTTAAATTTAATAAGTAATTCTGTGTTCTAAGACCTCGAAAAGCACTATTTATCATTCCTCGACTTGCGTGCGCAGTCCGTATAATTTTCCGGAAAGTTTTTATGTAAAAAATGGATTAAAATGTGAAATAGAGCTTTAAAACTCAACTAAGTTGACTTTGGTCAACATTTTGAGCAAACGGACCCGGATCAGTGTTTTGACAATTCCGGTAGGTCCGTATCGTGATTTGGGACTTGGGCGTATACCCAGAATCGAATTCCGAAGTCCCTAACCCGAGATATGGAATTTTGATGAAAAATTAAAAGTTTGAAAGTTTAATGATTTCTAAGAAATTACTGATGTTGGATTTATTGACCCCGGGTCCGTATTTTGGTTCCGGAGCCTGGTATAGGTCCACTATAATATTTATGACTTGTCTGCCGAATTTGGTGAGAATCGGAGTTGATTTGACGTGATTCGGACGCCCGGTTGTAAAGATATAAGTTTTAAAGTTTTATTGAAAATTTCCTTTGATTTGGTGTCCGATTCGTAGTTCTTGGTGTTATTTTGGCGATTCGATTGCGCGAGCAAGTTCGTATGATGTTTTAGGACTTGAGTGCATGTTTGGTTTGGAGCCCCGAGGGCTCGGGTTGTTTTCGGGTGGTTAACAGATCATTTTTGGACTTGAGGAAACTGCAGAAACCTGCTTCTGGTTTCCTTCTTCGCGTTCGCGAGGGGAGTCTCGCGTTCGCGAAGAGCAAATTGGGGCTGGCACATTTTGTGCTTCGCGTTCGCGACAGAGAGAACGCGTTCACGAAGGCTTGGGATGCGAAGCTTCGCGTTCGCGATCGAAGCCTCGCGTTCGCGAAGGGAAAGAGACTGGCCAGGTCAATTGCCTTCGCGTGCCAAGCCAGGCAAGCTTCGCGTTCGCGAATTAGCCCTCGCGTTCGCGAAGAGTAAAAGTTGGACAGCACAAAGTTGTGCTTCGCGTTCGCGAGAGTACCTTCGCGAACGCGAAGGGTAAAAATCCCAGAAACAGAACTTAAGTTCTGGAAATGGGATTTCGACCCATTTTCAACTCCTTCCCATTTTTGAGTTCGGGTAAGGCGCTTTTTGGGCGATTTTCACGGGAAAACATTGGGGTAAGTGTTCCTTATCCTATATTGATTATATTTCATGATTCCATACTCGTTTATATCATGAATCCGTGAATTTATGGAAGAAAAATAAGATTTTTTTAAAATCTTCCAAAAACGAAAAATTAAGATTTGAAGGTCCATTTGATATCGGAATTGGACAAATTTTGTATGGTTGGACTCGTATCGGAACGGGTGTTCGGATTTCGCAAGTTTTTTCGGGATTTGAGACGTGGGTCCCACTGCCAAATATTTTAATGAATTTTGAATTTTTATCCGAAAAATTTGTAAATTCATATGGAATTAATTCCTATGATTCGTATTGAATATATCGAATTGTTTGTGAATAGATTTGAAGCTTTCGGAGGCAAATTTAAAAGAAAAAGTTGTGGTTGAATAATTGATTGGAATTTGCAAAGCGAGGTAAGTGTCGGGGTTAACCTTGATTTGAGGGAATAGAACCCTTAAATTATTTGTTATGTGAAATGCATGTGAACGACGTATAGGCGAGGTGACGGGTGTCTATACGTCGTCAAATTGACTGTTTGCCTACTTACTTGAAAAATCATAAATTGTTTTAAATCATGAATTAATTATTATAATAATTGTTTCTCTCCTATTCTTTGTCAAACATTAATCCTTGAATTCTTGCATTAATTGTTACATGCTATTTGAATTATGTGTCTTAATTGTTATTTGACATTTAGCATATTAAATATTAAACTGCCTATTTTCTCCCTGATTTCCATAATAATTTGCTATTTGTCATTGTTTGTTTCATAATTAAATCATAATTATTGTATGCTTGTTGTCTTATAGTTTTATATTAATTGTTGCATTTATTGAGAAAATTTCTTCTATAAGAATTGGTAAATGAATATGTTTGAGGAGCGGGTGCACGCCGCAACAGAATTGATTGAAATGGATATATATTGGAGGATCGGGTTGCACGCCGCAACAGACTTATTAAAAAGTCAATATTGGAGGATCGGGTTGCACGCCGCAACAGAATTATTAAAAAGTCTCTATATATACTTGATTGAAATAAATACATGATATACTTAATTAAAAGGAATATATTGGGAGAGCGGGTTGCACGCTGCAACAGAATTGAATGTGAATATATTGTTAGAGCGGGTTGCACGCTGCAACAGAATTGGTTGAAATAATAATGGATTATGACTGCTGAGTTGGCTTCAATTATTATAAATGAGTTACCTGATTTATTTCTATTATTTGTTGTTGTTATCAATATTGCGTACAGGTTAATGTAAGTGAACCGCCTTAGCCTCGTCACTACTTCGTCGAGGTTAGGCTCAGCACTTACCAGTACATGGGGTCGGTTGTACTGATACTACACTCTGCACTTCTTGTGCAGATTTTGGAGTTGGTCCCAGCGGCGTACCATAGACTTGCTCGGATTTCAGCTACCAGAGGAGACTTGAGGTATAACTGCATGGCGTCCGCAGTTCTGAAGTCCCCGTCTATTTTACTTTAGCTGTGTGTTTATTTCCAGACAGCTTTATTTATTCAGACATTTATTTGTATTTATTCTAGAAGCTCGTGCACTTGTGACACCAATTCTGGGATGGTATTTAGACACCATTATTTTTATGGATTATTTCACTATATTTCAAACTTTGCTTCCGCTTTTGTTTCCTTGATTATTAATAATTTAAAGATTGTTTAAAAATATGTTAATATTATTCTAACGTTGGCTTGCCTAGCAAGTGAAATGTTAGGCGTCATCACGGTCCAAAGATGGGAATTTCGGGTCGTGATAGTTGGTATCAGAGCACTAGGTTACATAGGTCTCACGAGTCACGAGCAAGCTTAGTAGAGTCTGAAGGATCGGTACGGAGACGTCTGTACTTATCTCTCAGAGGCTATGAAGTTTAGGAACAATATCACCTCTTTCATTCCTTATCGTGCGACATTGATTTTGCTTGAAACCTATATCTCACATTCCTTTGTATCTACTCGTGTATGACATTGCGCACTCAATATCAGTTGTGCGTCGACGGTTCGTGATGCCGCAGATGAATTACGAGGGAGCCAGAGATGCTTAAACATTGCCTCAACGTGTGATTCCGACTGAAGATGCGGACGTATAAAGAGATCACCCAGTGAATAATGTGGGGGGTGCAACGTACCTAGGAATCTGATTGATTTATACGAGTTGTGAAGGTTAGTATTGTGGACCATCGGACGTGATGAACTATGACTTCGCGCCGAGTGGGGGAGTCCACTATCAATGAATGGATTGCGAGTCATGTGTTATATCAGTTTTGGCCTGAAATGTATATATGTGGTACTGAAAGGTTCTTCCAAAATTTACATGTGTTTAAGGCCTGAGATCTTGTAGAGAATAAAGTTGGGACTTGCGGTATGTCCACCTCCGTAATAATCTTATACTTCAGTACCAAAGGAGTTAGAGAAACAACATTAAATTTACAGAAGGTCTACTCAGCGTGGACGTCACGGTTGCAGATTTTGGGGTGCTTCGGAGGAAGTACAATGGTTGACGAGATTCTGGACTATGTAGTTTATGCCAAAATTTGTCTGTATGGAGCTCTACTTTTGTGATCGTTGTGTATAAATAGGGGTAAGGGTTACCTCTGAGAAGAATCGAAGAGTATGTTAAGAAATGGGTCAGCTCAACAGTATTGAGTCAGCATGACAAAAGAAGAAATTGGTCTTGGGAGAGATAATTCTCCACAGGTGTCCGTGGCAAGCATATGAAGAGGGCAGACCAGTCAATACAACACCACCCACTTGGCTCGGTTCTCATAAATGCTTTTGAAAGAGTTTGTTTCCCGAACTCTCCGTAATGCATAGCGCATAGGGTTTGAACGATTGCGTCAGGTCACCATGACGGTGTCATAATATGCCACCGGGTTCAATAAGTTAGCCCGTCATATTCCTACTTTGCTTCCTACAGCCAGAGAGTGAGTCCACAGACTCATTAAAGGACTTTATTATGATCGTAAAATTTTGTATGACTCAGGAGCTGCAGACTAATACTTCATTTCTGCTAGTGGTAGAAATTGCCAAGATAAGGAGACCAAGAAGCTTCGAAGTTCTGGGGGATTCAGTGGATTCTACTGAAAAATCATTATGGCAGGGGCTCGGGCAGTCGGCCAGCCCAGTCCGCACATCGGATTACCCGGGGTGCTCCAGTAAGTTCTTTTAATGCACCACCTGCATGGGTTTCCTACGATGGTTATTCCAGTCATCTGGCACGGACTCAATATGAGCAGCCAAACCCGCAAAGGGGTTGTTATGAATACGGCGATACTAGGCACATCATGAGAAAATTGTCCCAAACTTGGGAGAGGCATATTTCATCAAAGCACTCAGGCTACGTGCCCCATTGCAGTTACTACACCACCCACACGACCAGTTAAGGGTGGAGAACAGGCGGGTAGAAGGCGTCCTAGAGGTGGAGACCCAGCCGTTATATTTGTTTTATGGTATGGTGGAGGTCGTTACTTCAGATGGTGTCGTTATAGGTACGACCTCAATTTAAAATAAAGGAATAATTTCCTTAACTTGATTCGGTTCTGAGTATCAAGACGAGTCCTCCTATTGTGCTCCACTTATGAGTGGGCTTCGTAATTCTATAATCTACTTATGTGTCTACTTCTGTTGGGAGGTTTTATGGAGATGACTACACCTATCATTCCATGATGGACTCTAATAAGATCTGTGAGGCTAAAGGTGCCTTTCTGGTACTTATTTCGGTAAGTTTTGATATAATTTACTGATAATTAATTACAAATTGTGAATTATATGCCCTACCAGTGTGGGGTTCATTATGTGTTGTGATTTTGTTTAATGAAAGTTATTTAAAAGGAGAATATGGAAAGTTTCGATTGGCAAGATGTGCATATTACTTGTGATTCAGAACTGAGGCCGAGGTCCTCGTATTTTAAAATAAATTGATATGTTTAAACCGGGCTATGAGCTGCGGTGGAAGTCATATAAGGACGAGATCCTTGTGATAAAAATTCTTGTGTTTAAATTCTCCCTAATGAAAATTAAATTTGTACTATAGTACTAATAGGGAGTCATGCCTGCTAGGCTTATTTGAAAAATATTCGTATGAAATTCTCTGTGCATACTTGCCAAATTCGTGTTGTAATATTGAGTTGTAACCTACGAGGTAGGTGCCCGCCCAGGTGGCGTTAAATGTGCGGGTAAATAATTATGAAGTCTTCATGCCTCGCATCTCGTTATTAGTATTGTGAAGGTTTGAAACGAGATTTTTTTTTGTTAACATGAAGTTAATTGACGATTCTGTAATTGATTATGAACAACTATTAAGACCAGATTGACCCAGAAAGGTGTCCCATTCAGATGGTCAGACGAGTATGAGTTGAGCTTTCAGAAGCTCAAAACCACTTTGACTACAGCGCTAGTGTCGGTATTACCCACAGGTTCAGGATCGTATACGGTATATTGTGACGCATCTCACATTGGGCTTGGTGCAGTATTAATGCAAGATGGCAAGGTAATTGTATATGCGTCGCGGTAGTTGAAAGTTCATGAGAAGAATTATCCTGTCCATGACTTAGAATTGGCAGCCATTGTTCATGCGCTGAAGATTTGGAGGCATTACTTCTACGGTGTCTCGTGTGAGGTATTTACTGATCATCGCAGCCTTCAGTATCTGTTCAAACAAAAAGATCTTAATTTGAGGCAGAAGAGATGGTTGGAGTTGTTGAAAGACTATGATATCACCATTTTGTATCACCCCGGAAAGGCCAATGTGGTGGTCGATGCTTTGAGTAAAAAGACTGTGAGTATGGGCGGTCTTGCGTAAATTCCGGTTGGTGAGAGGCCATTAGCTGCAAGTGTTCAGACTTTGGCTAATCAGTTCGTGAGGTTAGATGTTTCAGAACCCAGTCGGGTTCTAGCTTGCACAGTCGCTCGGTCTTCTTTATATGAGCGCATCAGAGAGAGGCAGTATGATGATCCTCATTTACTTGTCCTTAAGGACACGGTGCGGCACGGTGATGCCAAACAGGTTGTTGTGGGGGAAGATGGGGTTCTGCGAATGCAGGGTCGTATTTGTGTGCCTAATGTGGATGGGCTTCGTGAATTAATTCTTGAAGAAGCACACAGTTCCAGGTATTCTATTCATCCAGGTACCGCCAAAATGTATCAAGATTTGCGGCAACATTATTGGTGGAGAGAATGGAAAAGGATATAGTTGCATATGTAGCTCGGTGTCTGAATTGTCAGCAAATTAAGTACGAGCATCAGAGACCTGATGGTTTGCTTCAGAAGTTAGAAATTCCTGAGTGGAAGTGGGAGGGTATCACTATGGATTTTGTTGTTGGGCTCCCACGGACTTAGAGAAAATTTGACGCAGTTTGGGTCATTGTGGGCAGGTTGACCAAGTCAGCACATTTCATTCCAGTGGCAGTTACCTATTCTTCAGAGAGGTTAGCTGAAATTCACATTCGTGAGATTGTCCGCCTTCACGGTGTGCCCGTGTCTATTATTTCAGATTGAGGTACGCAGTTTACCTCACATTTCTGGAGGGCTGTACAGCGTGAGTTAGGCACGCGGGTGGAGTTGAGTACAACATTTCATCCACAGACAGACGGACAGTCAGAGCGCACTATTCAGATATTGGAAGATATGCTCCGCGCTTGTGTTATGGACTTGGGAGGTTCTTGGGATCATTTCTTGCCACTTGCGGAGTTTGCTTATAATAATAGCTACCAGTCGAGCATTCAGATGGCTCCATATGAGGCATTATACGGAAGGCGATGCCAATCGCCAGTTGGTTGGTTTGAACCGGGAGAGGCTCGGTTGTTGGGTACCGATTTGGTACAGGATGCCTTGGATAAGGTCAAGATTATTCAGGATCGACTTCGCACAGCTCAGTCTAAGCAAAAGAGTTATGCCGACCGTAAAGTTCGTGATATTGCATTCACGGTTGGAGAAAGAATATTGCTCCGGGTTTCACATATGAAAGGTGTAATGAGGTTCGGAAAGAAGGGTAAGTTGAGCCCTAGGTATATCGTACCCTTTGAAATTCTTGAAAGGATGGGCGAAGTAGCCTACAGGCTTGCATTACCACCTAGTTTATCAGCGGTTCATCCGGTGTTCCATGTGTCTATGCTCCGGAAATATCATGGTGATCCGTCCCATGTGTTAGATTTCAACTCAGTCCAATTGGACAAAGATTTGACTTACAAGGAAGAGTCGGTGGCTATTCTAGCCCGACATGTCCGACAGTTGAGGTCAAAGAGTTATCCTTCAGTTCGGGTGCAATGGAGAGGTCAGCCGGTAGAGGCATCTACCTGGGAGTCCGAGTCGGACATGCGGAGTAAATATCCACACTTATTCACCAGCTCAGGTACTTTTTTTCTAACTCTGTTCGAGGACGAACGGTTGTTTTAGAGGTGGAGAATGTGATGACCCAAAATGTCATCTTTAAATTTAATAAGTAATTCTATGTTCTAAGACCTCGAAAAGCACAATTTATCATTCCTCGACTTGCGTGCGCAGTCCGTACAATTTTCCGAAAAGTTTTTATGTGAAAAATGGATTAAAATGTGAAATAGAGCTTTAAAACTCAACTAAGTTGACTTTGGTCAACATTTTGAGCAAATGGACCCGGATCAGTGTTTTGACAATTCCGGTAGGTCCGTATCGTGATTTGGGACTTGGGCGTATGCCCGGAATCGAATTCCGAGGTTCCTAGTCCGAGATCTGGAATTTTGATGAAAAATTAAAAGCTTGAAAGCTTAATGATTTCTAAGAAATTACTGATGTTGGATTTATTGACCTCGGGTCCGTATTTTGGTTCCGGAGCCCGGTATAGGTCCACTATAATATTTATGACTTGTCTGCCGAATTTGGTGAGAATCGGAGTTGATTTGACGTGATTCGGACGCCCGGTTGTAAAGATATAAGTTTTAAAGTTTTCTTGAAAATTTCCTTTGATTTGGTGTCCGATTCGTAGTTCTTGGTGTTATTTTGGCGATTCGATCGCGCGAGCAAGTTCGTATGATGTTTTAGGACTTGGGTGCATGTTTGGTTTGGAGCCCCGAGGGCTCGGGTTGGTTTCGGGTGGTTAATGGATCATTTTTGGACTTGAGGAAACTGCAGAAACCTGCTTTTGGTTTCCTTCTTCGCGTTCGCGAGGGGAGTCTCGCGTTCGCGAAGAGCAAATTGGGGCTGGCACATTTTGTGCTTCGCGTTCGCGACAGAGAGAACGCGTTCGCGAATGCTTGGGATGCGAAACTTCGCGTTCGCGATCTAAGCCTCGCGTTCGCGAAGGGAAAGAGACTGGCCAGGTCAATTGCTTTCGCGTTTGCGAAGGGCATCTCGCGTTCGCGAAGGCCAAGCCAGGCAAGCTTCGCGTTCGCGAAGAGTAAAAGTTGGACAACACAAAGTTGTGCTTCGCGTTCGCGAGAGTACCTTCGCGAACGCGAAGGGATCCCAGAAACAAAACTTAAGTTCTGGAAATAGGGTTTCGACCCATTTTCAACTCCTTCCCATTTTTTAGCTCGGGTAAGGCGATTTTCACGGGAAAACATTGGGGTAAGTGTTCCTTATCCTATGTTGATTATATTTCATGATTCCATACTCGTTTATATCATGAATCCGTGAATTTATGGAAGAAAAATAAGAGTTTTCTAAAATCTTCCAAAAACGAAAAATTAAAATTTGAAGGCCCATTTGATATCGGAATTGGACAAATTTTGTATTGTTGAACTCGTATCGGAACTGGTGTTCGAATTTCGCGAGTTTTTTCGGAATTTGAGACGTGGGTCCCACTGCCGAATATTTTAATGAATTTTGAATTTTTATCCGAAAAATTTGTAAATTCATATGGAATTAATTCCTATGATTCGTATTAAATATATCGAATTGTTTGTGAATACATTTGAAGCTTTCGGAGGCAAATTTAAAAGAAAAAGCTGTGGTTGAATAATTGATTGGAATTTGCAAAGCGAGGTAAGTGTCGGGGTTAACCTTGATTTGAGGGAATAGAACCCTTAAATTATTTGTTATGTGAAATGCATGTGAACGACGTATAGGCGAGGTGACGAGTGTCTATACATCGTCAAATTGACTGTTTGCCTACTTACTTGAAAAATCATAAATTGTTTTAAATCATGAATTAATTATTATAATAATTGTTTCTCTCCTATTCTTTGTCAAACATTAATCCTTGAATTCTTGCATTAATTGTTACATGCTATTTGAATTATGTGTCTTAATTGTTATTTGACATTTAACATATTAAATATTAAACTGCATATTTTCTCCCTGATTTCCATAATAATTTGCTATTTGTCATTGTTTGTTTCATAATTAAATCATAATTATTGTATGCTTGTTGTCTTATAGTTTTATATTAATTGTTGCATTTATCGGGAAAATTTCTTCTATAAGAATTGGTAAATGAATATGTTTGAGGAGCGGGTGCACGCCGCAACAGAATTGATTGAAATGGATATATATTGGAGGATCGGGTTGCACGCCGCAACAGACTTATTAAAAAGTCAATATTGGAGGATCGGGTTGCACGCCGCAACAGACTTATTAAAAAGTCAATATTGGAGGATCGGGTTGCACGCCGCAACAGACTTATTAAAAAGTCAATATTGGAGGATCGGGTTGCACGCCGCAACAGACTTATTAAAAAGTCAATATTGGGGGATCGAATTGCACGCCGCAACAGACTTATTTAAAAGTCTATATATAAACTTGATTGAAATAAATACATGACAAACTTGATTAAAAGAAATATATTGGGAGAGCGGGTTGCACGCTGCAACATAATTGAATGTGAATATATTGTGAGAGCGGGTTGCACGCTGCAACAGAATTTATGGAAATGATAATTGGTTATAACTGCTGAGTTGGCTTCAACCATTATAAATGAGTTACCTGATTTATTTCTATTATTGATGTTGTTACTAATATTGCGTACAGGTTAATGTAAGTGAACCGCCTTAGCCTCGTCACTACTTCGTCGAGGTTAGGCTCAGCACTTACCAGTACATGGGGTCGGTTGTACTGATACTACACTCTGCACTTCTTGTGCAGATTTTGGAGTTGGTCCCAGCGGCGTACCATAGACTTGCTCGGATTTCAGCTACCAGAGGAGACTTGAGGTATAACTGCATGGCGTCCGCAGTTCTGAAGTCCCCGTCTATTTTACTTTAGCTGTGTGTTTATTTCCATACAGCTTTATTTATACAGACATTTATTTGTATTTATTCTAGAAGCTCGTGCACTTGTGACACCAATTCTGGGATGGTATTTAGACACCGTTATTTTTATGTATTATTTCACTATATTTCAAACTTTGCTTCCGCTTTTGTTTCCTTGATTATTAATAATTTAAAGATTGTTTAAAAATTTGTTAATATTATTCTAACGTTGGCTTGCCTAGCAAGTGAAATGTTAGGCGCCATCACGGTCCGAAGGTGAAAATTTCGGGTCGTGACATACATCATCCTTTGGTGTCAATGTCCATGTTCTTTTTCCTAATCATGATCAACTCTTAAACACATCAGCTAACCTGAAAATATAAAGTGAATACTTCAAAAGATTTACTAGATTAAGATTTAAGCAAATTTATTATCATCTCAGCTCTTTATCTCCCTCTCTGTAGAACCCTGGTCAAAAATGAAGATTTCAGTATTATGCTTGCCATTGATTGTCAGATATATTCTTCTTTCCTACATTGGTAGTTTGAACATATACGTGAATAAGTGGAAGGATCAACCATCATATGATAATCAACGGGGACACTTCATTAATCTGTATCTTTTGTGGTTGCACCAACTTTCCAGTTATTGGAATTTGGAGTCGAATTTTTTTAGGGAAAGATTTAGATGAAAGATATCATTATCAATATTTTGTGTCGTTATCTTTGATTTTATTTACAATCATCCTTCAATTAAAGCTAATCTTTTATACATTAGGTAGAGATAGTTTAATCTTTTCATTAGAGACGATAAGAGTTCTAAATTGTAGATCCTCCTTATCCTATAAATAAGACCCTTATATACTTCAAGTAATATCCTCATGCTAAGTTGCTCGGACACGGGTGCAGGTGTCCGACACGGGTGCGGATCTAGAGGTCGGATCTTTCAAGATGTAAATTTTAAGATTCGGGGATACAGATCCTAGTACGGATACGGGTGCGGGGATCCGGCTAAAAATAATTAAAATATATATAAATCTCTCTAATTTATGAGAAATTTTGTGGAATACTTACGTATAGCTTGTAAAGTGTGGATTTCCTTTTTATTCTCAAGTTGTAGATAAGTAAAAGATTGATTTCCTAGATAAGATATGTTATTCTTCAAATTTACCCTAGTTTTAGTTCTGATTTCGGTAATCAAATTGTATCTCGTCTCGAATTTTTCGATCCGTCGTGGTCAAAGTACCCAAAATTGTTTGACCAGATCCGGTACGGATCCCATACCCACACCCATACTAGTGTCGTGTCGACACGGGTGCGACACCTAAACTGCCATGTAGGAGCAACTTAGTCCTCATGCACTTCGTTCGGTTTGGAAAAACCTGAGGAATGAACATGTTATGAATTGATAGCCTTTACTCTCTCTTTGCTCCTCTCTTTTCCTCTATCTCTCCTCTTACGTTTTTTAAAAACCTTTCCTATTTCTACTCTACCTATCCCATATACTTTTCTAGCACTCCATAAGCTTCTTCAATCAATATAATTTTTTAATCTTTAACGAAAGATGTTGGTGTAGACTTAACTCTTCCACGATTTCCACTGTTCCACACCAGAAGATATTAAGTCACTCTCATCAAACTTCGAAATCTCGGCATAGCAAATATATATAGCAGATGGCAAACCTGTAATAAGTGCTGGCTTCTTATCATGCCACTCAATCTCTATCAGCACTTAAAGTACAGACAATCTAGTTATAATTTCAAGCATGAAGAAACTACAACTAGTGATAACTGATAAAGTGTGAGACTTTGTTAAGACATAAACTAATGTTTAGAAATTAGAACAAAAAATTAATAACCAACTAACTATCAGAAAAAAAACTAATAAGTAACTAACAAATAGGAAGCATGTTGAATGACCAAATTAGAAAGGAGAAGAAACTGTTTAGACTTTTCAGAAGGTAACCATGATAAAGTACAGGTACAACTTATCAGGTCAGCTAATTGATCTAGAAGGAAGTTAGCATAATCATAGTAGTTCACAATTGTGACAATACAACTAAAGTTTTGTGGGACGTCTTAGGATTTATAAGGAAAATTATAATATAAATTCTTAATGACAGAAGCGAGACTTCGAAATATTTAGATGAGAGTAAAAGTGATTTTTTTGTTATTCTTGCAAGTATTTATTGCAGGATGCTCCTTGAAAATAGAATTATACCAGTATGCTCTTTCCCAGTTATATGCAGTTATGCACACACCATTTTACCCTGCTCGTTCGAATCCATACATTCCTTTACTCGTTAAAATAGCAGTCCTTTGCTAAGCATATGCGAGATGTTTCAGAGAAGTCTCAAAACTAGATATTTTTACTCAGACTAGTCAAGTCAAATAGACTACCGTAAATGCCCAATATATAACAGAACCTTTACTGCGATCAAAGTCAGATTAAGGAACACCACCTTGAAATGAGGAGGGAAGCAATTCTTCAACTTCTCTCTCAAACAAAGGCCAATCACAGTTGCCATGCTACAATGCTGGATGGTTGGGGTGAAAGTAATCCTATGAACAATAAGAAAAAGTAGAATACGCAAAACCAACATGAGTTAGGAAAGTTAGGAATAATTTGTTACTAGTTTATTGCTTTCTTTTAAGGTTTTACAAAACATGGTATATAGCATCCATTTAATATGCATGGAGATTAGCTGGTTCTTAGTAATATATATGGGATTGAAAAGAGTGATGCTTTCACAGGTAAAAGATGGCAAAGAATCAGTGCAGACAACTCCATTGTGTCTATCTATTACGGACATTTTGCTGAAAAAGGAAAAAACAGCTTTTTAAGCGAGAGTCCAAGTTATAAAGTTAAAAGCTGTTTTGGCTCTACTGTGGGGGGTCTTTTCTGTTGTTTCTTCTTGATTGACAACATTGCTCTTTATAAAAGCATATTCATATTCTAGTAAATTGCTTAGGTATCTAGTATATTTGCTACTCATGTTAGTGAGCCAGGTAACTTTTAACAGGAATGATTAAGCATGTTAGAAATCATTGCACATAAGTATGTACGTTCTGGTAAATCTGTTGTCAAATAATTCCAGAGAGTGAAAAGTGAACTAGAATCGAGCAACCAAGCTTAACTCAGAATACGTGGAATCATATCGCAGACCTGCTAGAGTGAAATCAGGGAGGTAAAACTCCATCCGAAAATGTTAACTCAATAGAGCTCGACCTCCCATCAAATATATGGCTTAATTGTTCACCTCTAAACAATGAGCCCAAAAATCTGACTCCAAAAATACACGGGATTTTCAACAGTGATTAAAATTTCAATCGCCATTCGCCAACCAGCGAAGATAAATTATATGACTAACTCGAATTTTACATGAGTCACCAATCAGCTAATTGAACACGATATAGATAAAATTTTCCATTTTCCTCCCTTATACATATATATAGATAAATCAAACTATATGTCCGCGCTTACTTATCAACAAAAAGAATACACAAGCAATATGTTTTTTTTGGATAATAATAATTAATAAACAAGCAGATAAGGTCATAAGTCAGTATTGAACATACAGAATGCGTCCAAGCTTCTCGTCAACAGTAATGGACTCTTCGGAGAGCACACTCAGCTGCTCTAACGAATACGGATGCTCTGGATCTCTTATATCCCTTACGAAATGTATTAAAATTTTCAAAATCAAGGATCACTTCAAATTCAACCACAGTAAATTGATAAACAATTAACTCACACGAAAATATCCGTAAATCCAAATTAAGATAATTAAAAAAAACAGAAACCTAAATCAGCTTACTGCATCAAAATACCTGATTTCTCCTTTTCTTCTTATACTCTTTGTAGAAAATTTCGAACTAAAAACGACGTAGTTTGAAATACTAGCAGTTACAAGAGGATCATACTAAATTCAGACATTTGAACAATGAAAATTCATCATTTAAATTTCATATAAAAAACTAAAATAAACATACTAAATGAAATAGCTACTTAAATTTATTTTAATGTTATTCTCGTACAAGTAGAAAATTCCAAACTAAAACGACGTAGTTTAGGAATTGCAGGCACGAGCTCGGGAAAAAAGGATATCATAAATGTCGAGAGCATCAACGGCGTGATGATCTTCAGGGCGAGCGATCCTCTCCTTTTTGGCGTGAACCACTGGATTTGCATTTATCAGTCCCAAAGTCATCTCCTTTTCTCTCAGTCTGAACCTCTGATGATGCTGAAGCTAAACAAATATAGAAAGTTTTTTTTTTACCTCTGATGATACTGAAGAAGAAAGTCTTTTTTTATGATTTACACCCGATATTATTGTAACCAGACTAAATTCAGATTCGTGTAACGTAAAACAAGGCAATTTTATATTTCGGGCTCGAACCCATATTTAGGACTCCAACACAAAAGCTCTAATTAAAGATAAAGAAATACCTAACATTTCGGTAATTCTAATTGAGTATATGGAAGAAAGTTAAATACTCCATCGTCTAATTGCGTACAAAGTTCACGGACTCGCTAGTCGTCAAATCAGCGGTGCATTTTCTAGTCAAAAAGTTGTCCACTAGTGGCGGCACACGTAACATTCAAGTCGCCTCATCGTTGTAAAGATTATTTTAGTTACTTAATCGTCCACTATAGATAACTGTATGTCATAATCCATTAAATTACATTAATAGTGGATTAACATGTAAAATTCACAAATAGCAAGCATTAAAGATCCCTCCCCTTCAATTTATTTGACATATTTTCATTATTAGTTCGTTTTTAAAAAATAATATATTTATATATTTAAAAATAATTTAACTTAAAAAAATTTAGTTTATAATGAAAAACTTTTATAATCACACACTTCGGAAACAAACTCTCTACTCCCTCGGATAGGGGTAGGGGTAAGGTCTGCGTACACATTACCCTCCCCAAACCCCACTAGTGAGATTTCACTGGGTCGTTGTTGTTGTTTTATATTCACACAAATATAATTGATCTCACAAAGGTTTTACCCTGTAAGTTCTTAAGATCACAAGCTTTAAGAATCTTTTTTTTCCCTTAAACTCCATGCCAAATCAAACTAACTCGTATAAATTAAAACGGAAAAATTATAAGTAACGAGCTACTCCCTCCGTCTCATATTATCTGATATGATTCTCTTGTACATGCCCCTTAAGAAAAATTAATTATGATGGGATTTTGATTACTTTACCCCTATTCACGTCTTAATATTTAATTTTTTTTTATTGGTATTTGAATAAAGTTATCCATACTTAGAGGTGTTTGTAGTCTTCAAGGATAATTATTATAGTACTAAGGATAAAAAAAGAAAAGATAATCAATTTTGTCTTGAACTTCTAAAATGACAAATAATTTGAGACAATTATTTTTAGTAACCACGGCTGATAATATGAGACGGGGGAGTATTAGTTTTCCAATTGCGTAATCAAACTCTTCTTAAATTAAGAGAGCATGTGATTGTGAGGTGTGTGAGTTGTGATAATGATTCACTTTATTTGGTAGAAATCTTGAAAATCAGGTTGACATCTCAACAACGACAAAACACATTAAGGCACGTGTAACGACCTGACCGGCCGTTTTGAGCTCTAGTGCATTATTTGGCAATTTGAGACCTTGAGTATTTCCACTTCTTGTATTATGACTTGTACGTGTGGTCGGAATTGAATTTCGGGAAGTTCGGATGGAAAATTTTTAATTCGGAAGCTTTAAGTTGGAAGAGTTGACTAAGGTTTGACGTTTGAGTAAATAATCTCTGAATCGGGATTTGAAGGTTCCAATAGGTTCGTATGATGATTTTGGACTTGGGCATATATTCAGATTGAGTATCGGGTCGCCCAGGAGCATTTCAACGTTTATTGTGAAAAGTTGGCATTTTGAAAGTTTTAGAAATTCATAAGTTTGACTTGAAGTGAACTTTGGTGTTATCGATATCCGTTTGGGATTCTGAGCCTTGGAATAGGTTCATATGGTGATTTATGACTTGCACGTAAAGTTTGGAGTCATTCCGAGATGCTTAAGTATAATTTGGACGCATTCGACGAAGTTTAAAAGTTTGAAAGTTTAAAGAAGGGTTTCAATCATCGATTCATAGTTTTGATGTTGTTCGATGTGATTTGAGGCCTCGAGCAGGTCCGCATTATGTTATGGAACTTGTTGGTAAGTTCGGACGGGGCCCCCGGGGCCCCGGTGTGTTTCAGACAGTCGCGGATCATTTTGAAACCTTATTGTATTCCTGAAGGGCCTGAGTACCAATGCAATCACACCTGCAGAAAAAGGATTGCAGATGCGACACCGCAGAAGCGGCTAGTCAAGCGCAGAAGCGGATTTTGTTGGGAAAGGCTGGGACCGCAGATGCGGTCAAGTTGCCGCAAAAGCAGAACCGCACCTGCGGATGAGGTGACGTAGAAGCGTGAGCGCAGAAGCGCTACGGGGACCGCAGATGCCGTCGGCGACTTGGGTTGGGTTCTCACAGGCGCGAGCTTTATGCCGCAAAAGCGGCTGTCGCAGAAGTGACCATGGAACCGCAGAAGCGGGATTTTCTAGGCAAATTTGGATTTAAGACGGGATTTGGCTCTTTTCTTTCATTTTTCACTTTGGTTGGCCGAACTTGGGGAACTGTTTTGAGGAGATTTTCATTGAGCAACATGAGGTAAGTGATTCTCACTTATTGCAAGTTAAATACATGAGTTATATACGGATTTAAACATGAAAATTTATAGAAATTATGGGATTTTAAGAGAAAAACCTAGAAATTGGTATTTTTGGATTTTGATCCCAATTTTGGAAATGGAATTAGGAATAAATTATATATTTGAGTTCATGATTTCATGGGTAATGTTTATCTTTGAAAATTTTTGGAATCCGGGCACGTGAGCCCGAGGGTTGACTTTTCAAATGGAGTTGGGGATTGTTATAATTTAATTAATCGGGCGAGCCGTTCGTCTCGGCAGGATTATGTACCACACTCTTATGGGATCGGACCGTTCGCCTCGGCAGGATTATGTACCACACTCTTATGGGATCGGGACGTTCGCCTCGGCAGTATCATATTCTTATGGGATCGGGTCGTTCGCCTCGGCAGTATCATATTCTTATGGGAATGGTCCGTTCACTTCGGCAGTATCATATTCTTATGGGAATGGTCCGTTCACCTCGACAGTATCATATTCTTATGGGATCGGGCCATTCGCCTCGACAATATCATGTATCATATTCTTATGGGATCGGGCCATTCGCCTCGGCATTTCTATAATACCACTCTTATGGGATCGAGCCGTTTGCCTCGGTATAATCGTGTGAAATATTTGATAAGAAGACCGCGTATTCATGAATTTTCCAAACTTGAGATGTGACCGTTGATTTGGTGTACGTACTCCATTTGTGTCACGACCCAAAATTCCTCCAAAGGAGTCGTGATGGCACCTAGTCTTTAAAACTAGGTAAGCCTAACATTAACAGAAATGACGACAATATTTACTAACACCGAACAATTTCAAAATAGAAATCTCTGTACAATTTATAATCCCAAAACCGGTAGTACAAGTTATAAGCCTTTCTAAGAGTAGTTATACATAATGAATACATCACTGTTATGGAACAAAAGGAAACAATGGAAATAAATACAATTAAAAGGTGCCTTCGGAGCCTACGAACGCCCGACAGGTGTACCTTGAAGTCTCCAACCACACCAAGCATAAGTCTCAAAACCAACTCGATCCGAAGTACCTGGTTCTGCACAAAAGATGTGCAGAAGTGTAGCATGAGTACACCACAGTGGTACCCAGTAAGTATCAAGCCTAACCTCGGTAGAGTAGTGACGAGGCCAGGTCAAGACACCTACCGAGAATATAAACCTGTGCATGATATGACATAAAGCGAACAAGGAAGGAATATCAGAGTAATGCCAATAGCAGAAAGAAATCAAATTACAATCAATAATAACGATAAGGGGAACACGAATGGCAACGAGAAATAACATAGTTGGGGTACGGATGAAGTATAAATGTACTCAGGTAGGGAAAACGATGTCAATTCAACCAATCAAATCGTTTTTAATACACAATTCCAACAATTTCAATGCTCGTAATCACATATCATAAATCACAACTTCCAAACCTCTAACACACATGGCACCTTGTGCCCACATCTTTCCATCTCACTTTGCACGGCAAAACCCATGTGCTACTCGATACATAATATCCGTGTCAAATGCTAATTAAGATGTTCCAGAGATTTTATTTATACATCACAAGGTAAAATTTCAGTTTCTAGACCAGGTAGAAAATCCGTGAGAAAGATGATTTTATTTTAGAAATTATTTGAGTGAAGAAAAATAATATTTTTTAAATAAAATACAATATTGAACAAGCTATTGAATTTAATATATGATTTATTAAATTAAATCATAATAACAATTCCTTTTGAAGTAAGATAAAAACCTCAGACAGGTTAAGAAGATTAAGTTGAGAAATCAATTAAAATAAAATATTACAACTATTAGAAATAGTAAATACCAAAATGTATGGCGAGTTTTAATTTAGAAGTCACGCAAGGTAGCATGATATTCATTCTTTTATTTTTAAATCACCATATTACTAACAACTCAGCAGGGCAGGCGGTAATGACTCAACACAGTAAATTCACTTTGAAAATCAATTTACCCAAATAATAGTACTAGGAAACAGAGTTCAGGAAATGACGGTGTCACGACCTAAAATCCGACTAGTCGTAATGGCACCTAACCCAACCCGCTAGGTAAGCCAATTAACCACTAACCAATTCAAATAACAATTAATAAAGTAATTAAGTAAAGAAGTATCTGAATCTAATACATTCCCCAAGAACTGGTAGTACAAACCATGAGCTTCTAAGAATAGAGTTTACAAAACGAAAATGAAATAAATACATAGTCTGTTTGAAAAGTACATAAACAGAATTTTACATATCTAAAGCTACCACGAACAAGAGGCAGCTACAACCGGACGCAGGTACATCTTCAATCCAACTCCTATCGAACACAACAACATCAGCAGCCAACATCTGCACGCAAGGTGCAGAAGTGTAGTATGAGTACAACCGACCCCATATACTCAATAAGTAACAAACCTAACCCTAGGTTGAAAGTAGTGACGAGCTAACACAAGGTCGGGTCCAATACCAATATCCCACAACAGTTCATAACAACATAATACAAGTAATAAAAGATGTATCTCAGAAGTAAAATGCTCAGCTCGTTCAAGAAAATAGTCATGCTTTTCAAGTATCTTAGTGAAAACCCAATCTTTTACCGAAAATGCCAAAATACGAGTAAGTTTGAAAACTGTAATTTTTCCAAATATCCTTTCCACAATAAATAATATGTTTCATTTTCTTTCCAGATAGCAAGTGTGAAATACCTCTCTATGCCCACATATCAATGTGTGTAAAAAACACTCATGAATGACGTGATACCGTACAACATAAGAAAAAATGTATCTCTATGCCTGTATGTCATTTGTGCATGCCAATGCCATGTATCTCAGAGATGAATCATGTACTCACGCTCTTAGAGTACTCAATCTCACTGTCTCACACTTTCTGCCCATCATGCTCAACCACTCGGTACTGTATATGGCCCATACGGCTCAGGGAAGATCCATCCCGGAATATATACATCACTGACCATCAGTCACTCAGTACCGAGGAAGGCTAATCCGGCCCATGGATAAGATCCATCTCCAGGTATAAAATGCTTCACACAAGATCCATGTACAGGGAAGATTCATTCCTCAATAATATCAACCGCGCTCACTGGGGGTGTGCAGACTCCGGAGGGGCTCCTACAGCCCAAGCGTTATCATAAGCCAGATCCAGGCATAAATCAATGTAGCATGCTGCGGTGTGCAGCCCGATTCCATAACTGTCACTTATAATCAAGCTCTCGGCCTCACTCAGTCATCAATCTCTCCAGTCTCACTCACAGGCTCATAATGTCATGAAACTAGCCCGACAACAATGATATGATGTATCAATAAATAAATAACAACTGAGACTGAGATACGATATGAATGCATGCATATGACTAAGTACAAAATATCAATGAAATCAGTGAGATGACAGCAAGAAACGACCACTATAGGTCCCAACAATATCGGCATAAAGCCTAAACATGATATCTAGCATGATTGACAGCTCAATTACTTTATCACATGGTGAAAATACGGATATCAACAAAAATAGGGCCACTATTTAGTTCCATGGAAATAACAGAGTCCCAATTCACATGGTACACGCCCACACGCCCGTCACCTAGCATGTGCGTCACCTCAACACAAATCATATAACACGTATTTCAGGGTTTCATACCCTCAGCACTAAGATTAGAAGAGTTACTTACCTTGAACAAGCCAATTCCAACACCGAGCAAGCCAAGCGATGCTCCAAAAATGCCATCACGTGCGAAGCAACCTCCTAACGGCTCAAAACTAGACAAAAGCAACTCAGATACATAAGATAAAGCCCAAGGGAGCAATTACAAATGATAAAGATCGAATTCTACATCAAATCCCAAATCCGGCCAAAAATCAAACCGGGGCCCACACCTCGAAACTCGACAAAACTCACAAAATCCGACAACCCATTCAATTACGAGTCCAACCATACTAGTTTCAATCAAATCCGACTCCAAATCGGTATTCAAAACTCAAAAATTAATATTATGAAACTATTGGCCAAAACCCTCAATTTGCTCTTTAAAATTCCTCAACTAATTGCCAAAAATGAAGATAGATTCATGAAATGTAATCAAAGCTGAGTAGAGAACACTTACCCCAATCCTTGTGATGAAATTTGCTTCAAAAATCGCCTTAATCCGAGTCTCACATCTCAAAATATGAAGAAAGAACAAGACCCTCGATTTTTAGAATTCTGCCCAGCACTTTCCGTATTTGCGAACAAATAGTCGCATCTGCGGTAAAAACTTCGCTTCTGCGAAAATAGCCTTGCCCAGAAATCCCTGCACATGCGAATGTTAAATTTCGCTTCTACGAAGCCTTACGCACATGCGGTCTACCTCACCCAGGCTCTTCTCGCTTCTGCGACTCCTCTTCTCGCTTTTGCGACTATCGCACCTGCGCAAACCAGTCGCAGATGCAGTCACACCAGAACCAGCAATAGCAACATTAAAGAAAATGATCCGAAATCAATCCAAAACACGCCCGAGCCCCTCGGGACCCCGCCCGAATATACCAACAAGTCCAATAACATAACATGGACCTACTTGAGGCCTCGAATCATGCATAACAACATCGAAATGACGAATCGCACCTCAAATCAAAATCTATGAACTTTGAACTTTCAAATTCAATAACTCGTGTCGAAACATAGTAAATCAATCCAGAATGACTTCACATTTTGCTTCAAGTCCCAAATAACATAACGAAGCTATTCCAATTTCCGGAATCACAATCCGAATCCGATATCAAAAAGTCCACTCCCGGTCAAACTTCCAAAATTTTAACTTTTGCCATTTTGAGCCAAATTCAACTACGGACCTCCAAATCACAATCCGGACGCGCTCCTAAGTCCAAAATCACCCAACGGAGCTAACAGAACTATCAGAAATCCAATCCGAGGTCAAATTCTAAATAGTCAAACTTGGTCAATCATTTCAAATTTAAAGCTTTTAGTTGAGAATCATTCTTCCAAATCACTTCCGAATAACCTGAAAATCAAAACCGACGGTCTACATAAGTCATAATACATCATACAGAGCTACCCACGCCCTCAAACAACTGAGCGAAGTGCAAATGCTCAAAACGACCGGTAGGCTCGTTACATCCTCCCCCACTTAAAGATATGTTCGTCCTCGAACATGCCCAGAGTTGTTCCAAAAGCCATCAAATCGCCGTGTAACCTTACCATGCACATACCCGGGGGTGATCCCACGTCACCCTATCTCATATAGGTCTGATAACATAACATAACTGGAATTTCTTAAATCCAACCTAGCCCATAAGCCTTAGAATCCAATTCCCACATCTGAAATTTTCTATAAGATTGGAAGCTCGCTCCTACACAATGTATAAGTCCGAACAAGCTATATCGAGCCATAGCCATAACTCAAGATGAAATCACATGATATACCACATAACCCAAACACTCATAGCGATAATTTCTAATCACAACAGCTGCTCAAAATAACCCAATGTCGGTAATAAACCTCTTATCAAACAAAGCCTCGTTCTAACACCTTAATATACTGCCAACAATGAAAGAAACACGCAGAAACTCATAACTATTCGCCAGATCCACAAGTTGTAGAACTCTCTCTCCTTCAATAGGAACTATAGCAAATTCTAAGCCGATCAGCCTCAATATCCTCCCAAATATACCACAATAAGATCCGATAGCACCCATTCTAGTACGATGACCTCATCCCATCTAACATAATCACTCTAGTGACATGACACCTCTATACAATCTAAAGTCACAACCTGTGCAATCAGTGCACCAATAAGCAACATTCCAAATGTATCCAAACATGGAGAATGACTCAAACAAGAGAATCGTTCCGCAAACTCAACGGGTGCCACCCCAACGAAATGCTAAGAACCCATCACACACCACAGAACCAAAACACATGAATCTCACACAAAGGATCATACCCCAATACAACTCCGCTACAACGCGTGACCCTATCCAAATGCTGGTCCATATTATATACCTCGAGCCACCCTGCTCAAAATCAATAACTATGCGAAATTCGATATCAAGTACCCAAAGTGCATTACCATGACCACAGAGAGAAAATAACACAATACCACAATCCGGAAAGAATATAGCCAACTCGCAATTAATCATGCAATACCCAAATAATCATCCCGCTCAAACCCCGATATAAAGCTCAAATAGAACCGCACCATATGCGCATATAACCAACGAATCACGACTCCTCGTAGCATAGAAGAGTAACTCACAGACCATTTCAGAATACGAATAGGCTCAACAACAACCGAATAGCACATCCTTCATCAATAGCAGTATGGAGCCAATCAATTCGACTCGGTACAGAACACACATCCATATTGGGCCTACCAATGAACCCCAAATCAACTCTCGTCACCCACAATAGATAAATAACCATCCGAAAGTCCACAATAACTGAACCACAATACATACTATCTTCTGACTAACCTTGGCTATGTTTTCACAGTCCACAACCATGAAACAATCTACTCATGAGAACTCCTAGTCTCCAAATCCATAGAACACACGAATCACCATATCCGATCTCAAATCTACCGCCCGAATATCTAACACATCTCTCATACACGCTCATCCCACGAGGAATACTCCTAAAATTCTTCTGTGCCACAAAGCAAAATTGAATAACAGCCGTCGACCAACCAGGAGAGTGCCACAATGCCAATGAAGTATCCATAAATCAAAACACAATCCCCCTTCTGAAATGTACACCCTCATCAAGCAATACCAAATAGTAATATCATTTACCTAGTCTTTTGAAACCGTCCGTGATGCCTAAGGATCCATGACTTCCCCTTGAAAACTGAACCGTGACCTTAAACATGCAAATCTCAATCCTACCCAACACACCGCATATACTATGCCATCATCTGAAAAATATGATAACTTCGTAATTCGCTCCGAGTCACAAGAAACTGCATACTTAATAAGACAAGAACTTTCCATTTGATTCCATCCAGGAGAAAATCACTATACATCATATGTTTCTCACGCCAGTAGGAAACATACATCTCTAACAGTGGTAGAAACCATCAAGAACTTTCGAATCCCATTTGCACAAAACCATCCCATCAAGACTGAATCCTTCTAACTCAACTAAGCTACGCAGGTCGCCAAAACCCCAAGAGCATTTCCACAAAACACCTGTAGAAACTCACTACATCATAAGAACCAAAAGAGCCAATTACATACGTTACCGTGTTAATCCAACCCGTTACCAAGCTGTCCTCATTCTCTGAGTTCCTTCTGAGTTGCCTTAGAATTGATACCTTTCCTTGCTAGAACACTACTAACCTTGACCAAAACTTGCCCCACGAACTTTAGCATAGGATCACACTGCCCTAAGGCTTATAAGCCGCTGAATTCCCTCTTTATGTATCCCAGAAGTACTACGACCAAAATACTTACTCTGAAGAGACTTCCTGCGAATCTAAAGCTATTACCTTCACCTTCCTGATTCTGATATGTAGAATCTATAATTATATAGAAATGCCAAAAGTCTTGACACCCTCCCATATTAATCTCAGTTTCTAGCCAATTACACATCCTGAAGATTCCCAATTGTTACATATAAATCTTGAATCCATTAGAACCATTCTTTAGAGTCATCCACTCCACTCAAATCTCAATTAAACTGATCAAATATACCGAACGACCTGTGCCCCATTTGCACACCAACACACTAAGGAGTAATCCACACTTCTAAGCAACCGAGTGAATTCCCTACTCCATGCACCCTACATTCTTTACGGATAACAACTCAATCATTCAGTGTTTCCCATATGCCCAAAAACATAATACAACCCATATCCAGAAATTCCTTTACTCGAGTCATCCTCGAACTCAATCTCTACCAGTCATAACTGATTCACCAGTATGCCTTAAACTGAACCAATTCAACACATAACCGTGCCATCAACTTATCCATAGTAGACTCCCTCACTTGGATCCAAGCCATAGATCAGAGCACACAATAACTCACAATGCCCATACTCTATTACTGCCATAATTTTGCAGTGAAATTTAACTAAATCCTTCCTAAGCTCATGTAACGCAAGCCATATAATACCTCAATCATTTGAAAATCTCGTATTCATCCTCGTAATAGTCAAGCCAGCTTCCACAAGCAATCTAAATTCAAATTGCACTACATATACTTCACTGGTAAAAGAGAACTCTCAACAAAACAACGTAGGGATCGCACAACCTCAGGACATCCCGCAGGAGATACCCCACCTGCTTAGCCTCAAACTGACATCCTTCTATACCCTTCTACAGTCATAACTATTATGCAACCCCTTAATCCTCCTGAGTCTGAACTTATATCACGACATGAAAATCTTCTTCATTCCCTAACTAAACAACATGAAAAGATCCTTCAACACACCCATAACTCGAGACTATACGTCAAATCAAGACGGAAATCAAGCACCAAATTTACATCTCAATCAAACTTTTTTCGTCACATTCGAACAATCTGAATACTTTCCACAGTCATATCATACTCGTTATATATCCATCCAACTGCTCATTGAGCCACAAATACCACTCATAGGGACGCTACCGGACATATAAGTCCAAAAGCACGTGCTCACATAATAAACATCTCTGTGCTCAAGCTACAGTCAAAACCCGGCCTCAAGTCCTTTAGACTGGCCAATCATCAGCATACAGAAATCACCTCTCACACCTCTTCCATGGAATCACAAGCCGTTGATGCACAACTGACACCGAGCGCTCACGTGCGCACACGAATGCGTGGAGGGAATTCAAAGAGTTACACTTCAAGCTGAATCAATGTCGCACACTAAGGAAAGAAAGATGGGAAGTATATCCTAAATGTCCTGTAGCCTTTCGAAGATAGGTATGGACGTCATCATACCGATCCATAAGACTATACTAGACACTTGCTCATGACTTGTAGAACCTATGAACCTAGAGCTATGATACCACCTTATCACGACCCAAAATCTGACTAGTCGTGATAACACCTAACCCAACCCGCTAGGTAAGCCAATTAACCACTAACCAATTCAAATAACAATTAATAAAGCAATTAAGTAAAGAAGTATTTGAATCTAATACATTCCCCAAGAATTGGTAGTACAAATCATGAGCTTTTAAGAATAGAGTTTACAAAACGGAAATAAAATATGTACGTAGTCTGTTTGAAAAGTACATAAACAGAGTTTTATAGATCTAAAGCTACCACGAACAAGAGGCAACTAAAACCGGACGCAGGTACATCTTCAATCCAGTTCCCATCGAACATAGCAACATCAACAACCAACATCTGCACGCAAGGTGCAAAAGTATAGTATGAGTACAACCGACCCCATGTACTCAATAAGTAACAAACTTAACCCTAGGTTGAAAGTAGTGACGAGCTAACACAAGGCCGGGTCCAATACCAATATCCCACAACAGTTCATAACAGCATAATACAAGTAATAAAAGATGTATCTCAGAAGTAAAATGCTCAGCTCATTCCAGAAAATAGTCATGCTTTCTTTTACCGAAAATTCCAAAATATGAGTAAGTTTGAAAACTGTAATATTTCCAAATATCCTTTCCATAATAAATAAGATATTTCATTTTCTTTCTAGATAGCAAGTGTGAAAGACCTCTCTATGCCCACATATCAATGTGTGTAAAAAAAAGTCATGAATGACGTGATACCGTACAACATGTGGAAAAATGCATCTCTATGCCTGTATGTCATGTGTGAATGCCAATGCCATGTATCTCAGAGATAAATCATGTCTCATACTTTTCGCTCATCATGCTCAACCACTCGGTACTGTATATGGCCCATACGGCCCAGGGAAGATCCATCCCGGAATAGATACATCACTAATCATCAGTCACTCAATATCGAGGAAGGCCAATCCGGCCCGTGGAAACAATCCATCTCCAGGTATAAAATGTTTCGGACAAGATCTATGTCCAGGGAAGATCCATCCCTCAATAAAATCAACCGCGCTCACTGGGGGTGTGCAGACTCCGGAGGGGCTCCTACAGCCCAAGCGCTATAATAAGCTAGATCTAGGCATAAATCAATATAGCATGCTGCGGCATGCAGCTCGATCCCATAACTGTCAGTCATAATCAGGCTCTCGGCCTCACTCAGTCATCAATCTCTCCAGTCTCACTCACGGCTCACAATGTCATGAAACTAGCCCGACAACAATGATATGATGTATCAATAAATAAATAACAACTGAGACTGAGATATGATATGAATGCATGCATATGACTGAGTAAAAAATATCAATGAAATCAGTGAGATGACAGCAAGAAACGACCACTATGGGTCCCAACAATATCGGCATAAAGCCTAAACATGATATCTAGCATGATTGACAGCTCAATTACTTTATCACATGGTGAAAACACGGATATCAACAAAAGAATAGGGCCACTATTTAGTGCCATGGAAATAACAGAGTCTCAATTCACATGGGGCACGCCCTTACACCTATCACCTAGCATGTGCGTCACCCCAACACAAATCATATAACACGTATTTCGAGGTGTCATACCCTAAACACTATGATTAGAAGAGTTACTTACCTTGAACAAGCCAATTCCAACACCAAGCAAGCCAAGCGATGCTCCAAAAATGCCATCACGCACGAAGCGACCTCCGAACGGCTCAAAACTAGCCAAAAACAACTCAGATACATCAGATAAATCCCAAGAGAGCAATTACAAATGATAAAGATCGAATTCTACATCAAATCCCAAATCCGGTAACTCATTCAATTACGAGTCCAACCATACTAGTTTCACTCAAATCCGACTCCAAATCGGTGTTCAAAACTCAAAAAATCACATTATGAAACTTTAAGCCAAAAACCTCAATTTTCTCTTTAAAATTCCTCAACCAATTGCCAAAAATTAAGATAGATTTATGAAATGTAATCAAAGTTGAGTAGAGAACACTTACCCCAATCCTTGTGATGAAATTTGCTTCAAAAATCACTTTAATCTGAGTCCCACATCTCAAAATATGAAGAAAGAACAAGTCCCTCGATTTTTATAATTCAGCCCAGCACTTTCCGCATTTGCGGACAAATAGTCGCATCTGTGGTAAAAACTTCGCTTCTGTGAAAATAGCCTTGCCCAGAAATCCCTGCACATGCGGATGTTAAATTCCGCTTCTGCGAAGCCTTACGCACCTGCGATCCAAATCCCGCATCTGTGCGCACGCAGGTGCGCTACAAAAATCCGCTTCTGCGGTCTACCTCACCCAGCCTCTTCTCGCTTCTGCGACTCCCCTTCTCGCTTCTGCGACCATCGCACCTATGCAAACCAGCCGCAGGTGCGGTCACACCAGAACCAGCAATAACAACATTGAAGAAAATGATCCGAAATCAATCCGAAACACGCCCGAGCCCCTCGGGACCCCGCCCGAATATACCAACAAGTTCAATAACATAACACAGACCTACTTGAGGTCTCAAATCACGCATAACAACTTCGAAACGACGAATCGCACCTCAAATCAAAATCTATGAACTTTAAACTTTCAAATTCAATAACTCGTGCCGAAACATAGCAAATCAATCCGGAATGACTTCAAATTTTGCGCACAAGTCCCAAATAACTTAACGAAGCTATTCAAATTCCCGGAATCAAAATCTAAATCAGATATCAAAAAGTCCACTCCCAGTCATACTTTCCAAAATTTTAACTTTCGCCATTTCGAGCCAAATTCAATTACGGACCTCCGAATCACAATCCGGACGCACTCCTAAGTCTAAAATCATCCAACGGAGCTAACAGAACCATCAGAAATCCCATCCGATGTCAAATTCTAAAAAGTCAAAATTGGTCAATCCTTTCAAATTTAAAGCTTTTAGCTGAGAATCATTCTTTCAAATCACTTCCGAATAACCTGAAAATCAAAATCGACGGTTCACATAAGTCATAATATATCATACGAAGCTACTCATGCCCTCAAACAACCGAGGGAAGTGCAAATGCTCAAAACGACTTGTCGGGTCGTTACTAGCGGCAAGGCAGTAAGTCAATGACCATAACTCAATCCTCAGAAGACAGTGAAAACCGGAAATACAAATTCTCAGAATCTCGTACGAAGGAACTGAAGCCAATACAATAAAATAGGGGATACAAAATACACAAGTATGTTGCGGCGTGCAACCCGATCCTAACATATAATATCAATATCATAGTTCATCCTTATTCTACCATATCAATTTACCCTTATTTTACCTGTTGCGGCGTGCAACCCGATCTCACCGTACAACATCAATATCATAACAATAAACATAATATGTTGCGACGCGCAACCCGATCCCACCATATAATATCAATATCATAATTCACCCTTATTTCACCATAATAGTCCACCGTTATTTCACCTGTTGCGGCGTACAATCCGATCCCACCGTACAATAACAATATCACAATATAAATATCCTCTCTTATTTCACCACCTCCCTTATTTCACATGTTACGGCGTGCAACCCGATCCCCCGTATAATAATTTAAATCAACAATAACAATTCAATAACTCAATTGACAAGAGTTTTCTACAACCGAGGGAATGAGTACACGACAACAAAGGAACCACGTAAAAATCAAAGGAATACAACAACCTTTACAAAAATGACAAGACATGTAAGGCACGTGATAATTAAGCATGCAATTATAATAATTTGGACATGTAGCAGATATGCACAGATTCATAGAGGAACTCAACAATTAAGAGGTAACAAGACAATAAGTAAGGCAATAACTTCAACCACGGCATATAAGGGCCAAATAACGAGCAAGAGGTAAATAAGTGCTAACAACATCATATAGAGCATGTAAGAGTAGCCTAACAACGAGATACCACATCTTATGACAATTTAATCGAAGGAATGGGAAGAGACTAGACAATCTAAACCGGTCAATGCCACATATAGACTGTGTACCCACTCGTCACCTTGCGTACACGGCTTCCACATAACAAGATAGCACAATCGACTCAATTCCTAAGGGGTAGGTTTCGCTCACACAAAGTTAGACAAGATACTTACCTCAATTCGGCCAACTCAATACTCAATTTAGCTTTTCCTTTACCAATTCACCACCGCTCGGCTTAATGTCACGACCCAAAATTCGTTAAAGGTCGTGATGGCACCGGACACCACTGTCAGGAAAGCCAACACTAAATAGTCAATTAAATTCGCATTTTAAATATTTTTGAAATCGTAAATTTAATTCAATTTAACTAGTAAAAGATAAATTTACAGAATAGATAACTATGTTTTCCAATTTCAATACTGAACATCCCATAATCATCCTAGAACCCGGTGTCACAAGTACAAGAGCCTTTTCTAGAAATTTAAAATAAAATACAATAAATGTCCGGAATACAAATTTGGACAAGAAAGAAAACACAATACTCTGAAGGAGACTCTGCTGGCTGCGGTGCGTCGTATAGAAGGCAACTCACCTAAGTCCCCGCCATAATCGCGCTTCTGCTCCCATAAGGCCGCTAAACATATGTGTACCTATACAAAAATGTGCAGCAAGTGTAGTATGAGTACGTAAATCAACGCATACCCAGTAAGTATCCCGCCTAACCCCGAATAAGTAGTGACGAGAGGTCGACTTCGACACTTACTATGGGCTATAAAGAGGATATAAATGATATAATTAAGTATGGATTATATGAACGGTTGCAAGCTCAATATGTTGAAGTAAGTAAGCAGTTCTTTTATAATTAAGAAATCTCCAAATTTATCTCCCATTATTTAATAATTTAACTCAGGCCGAGAAGGCAATATCATTATTTATAAATTTTAAGGCAAGTAATACAAGCATGCACAAATCATGCCGAGGTCGTACGGCCCGATCCAATAAATATTTAAACTGTGCACTGCCAGAGGGTCGAAAGGCGTGAACCATAGATGCATCTATTTAATCTACCGAGGCGTTCAACCCGTTCCACAAAAGATAACACATTCAAATAATCAATCAAGAATTCATCAAGGGGCAATTATCCAAGGAAAAGGCAATTTCTCTTTTAAAAGTCAAGAAAACGATGTCTAGCCTTTTAGAAGTTTATTAACACAGTTCGATATGATTTAAACAATTTAAATTGACAACAAGATTTCAAATATTACAAGTAAAGCATGGTTTTGGGTCTTAGACTACCCGAACTTAGGCATAATAGTAGTTACGCACGGACTCTCATCACCTCGTGCGTACGTAGCCCCCACAAATAGGAGCACATATCAATTTATTGCACCTATGGGGTAAATTCCCTCTTACAAGGTTAGAAAGGAGACTTACCTCGCTCCGAAATTCCATAACCAGCTCCAAAGCCTCCCTAACACCTCAAATTGATGCCCGTCGCTCCAAAACTAGTCAAATAAGTTGCAACCCAATCAAAATATACTTTAATACTCATAATTAATCAATTTATTACAATTTCCAACTCCGTTTGAAAAGTCGATAAAATCATCCTCGGGTCCACGTGCCCGGATTCTAAAAATTTTTGAAGATAAACTTTACCCATAATCCCACAAACTCAAATGTATGATTTATTCCCAATTCCATGCCCAAATTCGTGGTCAAATTCAAAAATACCAAATTCTAGGTTTTCTACCAAAACCCCCACAATTTATACTAATTTCCATGTTCAAATCCACATAAACTTATGTATTTAACTCAAAATTGTGAAGAAAGCACTTACCCCATTATGATTGATGAAGATGGCACTCCAATGTGCTCCAAAATCGGCTCCCATGGGTGAAAATGAAATGAGATAGAGCCAAACCCTCGCTTTAAAGGAGACACTGCCTAGCCCCGACTTCCGCACCTGCGACCTCTTCGTCGTATCTGCGGTCTCGCAGGTGCGGCCATAACCTCGCACCTGCGCGTTCCCTCTGCCTAGCTCTACTCCGCACCTGCGCCTTTCCTTCTGCATCTGCGCCTTCGCAGGTGTGGACATACCCTCGCACCTGCGCTCCCAGATTCTTCTCTCACTCTCCCACCTACGACGCACCTCCGCATCTGCGACCTCGCAGGTGCAGACAACCCTTCGCACCTGCGGTCACTGCCCAGCTTCGCCCAAACCGCACCTGCGACCACTGGCTTGCATCTGCGACCTCGCACCTGCGGCCCTTATTGCGTAGGTGCGATCACACTAGATATCAGCTACCTCATCTTTTCTTCCAAGTCCAAACTCGATCCATTAACCATCCAGAATCCACCCGAGGTCCTTGGGACCTCAACCAATTATATCAACACGTCCCAAAATACATTACGAATTTAGTTGAGCCTTCAAATCACATCAAACAACGTCGAATTCATGAATCGCACCCCATTGCAAGCTTAATGAACTTTAGAATTTCAAACTTCTACATTCGATGCCGAAACCTATCAAATCACGTCCGATTGACCTCAATTTTGCACACAAGTCACATTTAACATTACAGACCTACTCCAACTTCCGGAATCGGATTCCTACCCCGATATCAAAAATGTCCACTTCCGGTCAAACTTCTCAAAAACCTTCAAATTTCTAGCTTTAGCCAAATGACTTCAAAATGACCTACGGACCTCCAAATCTACTTCCGGACGCGCTCCCAATACCAGAATCACCATACGGAGCTATATTCAGACTCGGAATTCCAAAAGGATATCGATAACATTGAAATGCACTTCAACACAAATTTATGAAATTCTTCCAAAATGCTAACTTCCACAATAGGTGCCGAAATGCTCCCGGGGCATCCAAAACCCAATCCGGATATACGCCCAAGTCTGAATCCATCATACGAACCTGTTGGAACCTTCAAATCCTGATTCCGAGATCGTTTACTCAAAAATCCAATCTTAGTCAATTCTTCCAACTTAAAGCTTCCGAAATGAGAATTTTCTTTTCAAATCAACTCTGAACTTCCGAAATTTCAATTCCGACCACGCGTACCAGTCATAATACCTGAAGTGAAGTTGCTCATGGCCTCAAACTGCTGAACGACGCACTAGAGCTCAAAACGACCGGTCGGGTCGTTAATTCTCTCCCACTTAAACATACGTTCGTCCTCAAACGTGCTAAGAACTGCGCTGGAGTTGTTCGAAATCACTAATTAGCACATCGTGCACCTACCCGTGCTACCACAACTCAGTTGAGCACACTGGCTTGAGTAGATCTAAATATTCCCCTTTTTGTTTAGTCAAACTAGCCTTAGAGCCAAATTCCAACATCCGGAATCTCCTGCTAGGCCTGTTTCCAACATACGATCACTGTATCAATCACCACATGATGTACCAAAACATGACTGCATACCTTTGCTAAATTCACACCATGCACCGCATAATTCACATTACCATAATAACATCCTCTGATAACAATGGCCGAAATTCCACGAATCTTATGCTCACAATGCACCTCATGACATATATAAGTCTTGTTCCAACTCTTGCAATACCGCCACGACGGAAGAGATGTGTAGAAATTCATAACCAACTGCAGAGTCAATAAATCATTGAACCTCTCTCTTTGACTAGAATCATCACCCCATTATAAACCAAATAATGGTATTTTCTCTTTTATATACTTTATATAATCCGATCGCACTGATTCTAGATCCAAAAATCTCGTCTCACCCAGTATAAGCTGCTCAGGCGCCAGACATGACCAAAAGTCTCATATGATGCCGCAATGTGCCAATAAGCTACACACTCGAACGTGATACATAAGGAAAACTAATCTCTGGAAGGGACTACTCAAGCCACACAACTAATTAGACAACCGAAAAGGTATTATGAACCTTCCCCAGAAAATGGAAAATAAAACACACAAAACTAGATATAGGGGACTGTAATCAACATCCCACTATTACGGCGTGCAACCCGATCTAAACAACATATCCGTGGCGGCGTGCCACCCGATCCACACATAAAATCTACATAAAGAGATACTTACCGAGCTAGAATGCTCATTACTACAAAATACCCGAATATCAGCCACGAGCACGCTAAGTGCGTAATACCATCCATGTGGAGACAGATAGTGCCATACGCTACAAAGGTCAAGCACAACTAAGGTGCGATATATGATATGAATATCGAGAGCCATTTTGCTCTCATAACACCATCGCTATGTGGAACCTCAACACATAAGAAATTTACCAAGTCGTTTCACAACTCACACGGCACAATATAGTATTACCTGAAATATTCGGCGACGAAACGACATCCTACGTCCGAATACTCCTCCATAAGGAGCGCTATGCTGAAATGAACACATCCGGCCTGACATAGAGCCCATTTTCACATTTAAATCCATTCATAGACCTCAAGCCGATTCTGATTGCACCGCACTAGGCTAATAACCTTTCAAGGATCCATAATAACCCTTTTCCCTATAACACACAAGAACAACCATCATATCCGGAACAAACCTCCACAGTCCACAATCAAATGAACCGAGCGCCCTCCAGGCATAAATTCTCACATGAACAATAGTACCGCAATCTCTATACTTGGTTCCAATCTTCGATCAATCAAGTGACTACATGTCACACTTATACAATCTTTCTGTGGGATATGCTCCCATGACCTTCCGCACCAGGTAACAAGTATGTACATTCATACCGTCAGCTGCACAAATGCTGTAAAGCGAATCAAGGATTCGCAAATCAATACACAAAGCTTCTTACACAAGGCACCGATCTTAGGTGACGCCAAAGACGATACCAGCTTATTCTAACTATCTGAGTCCTTTCTTGCCCATCCGAGCTCGTGACATCCTTGTCAACACCAAACCGCAACCTCGAATCCTCAACTGAATCCCATGCTACTAGATGCGCTTAATCACGCCAATGCGCAAGAGTACAAGAATTTCATCATAACTTGTGAACCACTAATAGGGTAAACACTTCATCATATAGAAATCTTCTACTTACTCATTCCAAGAGAACCATTGTAACACGCAACTGAATCCTCATGTCCGCAGAAAATACCAACCTCGAGTAGTGGTCTAAACCATCATAACCCTTCCGGGATCCATCTGCACATAACATGTCATAATACTCGAAAGACTCCAATTAAGATCAGTTACGGCTACCGTCAAACCTCGCACGTACCGTCACAAATCACTTGAGTAACCCAGCACACTGAAAGAGCTGATCATTGCCATCATTATGCCGATTCAACCATTGCTAACCGATCCGACTCCTTCTAATTTACCCTGGACTTGACTTAGGAATAGTAATAGCTTCATCCAAAACATAGCGAACTCAATCCGCACTCGTCCTGAGTGATCTCAATTCACAAGACCACATTGTCTCAAAACCCACGAACCATTTCATACCCTCATTGTGCGCATAATCGCGTCTTCAACTGATACACCTATTCTGATGATCCTTATATAAATCCAAAGTTACATGCTCCCTTTCCTCTCATGATACCCCGTAGACCAAAGGTAACATGGAACACTCCGAGCTCCTTTATCATAATCCGTTGCAAAAGCTCGATCTTTAACCATACTATGGACTCGAAATCCTTAGACACCACACCTTAACTTTTGAATCTACTAGGACCGTTATTGAGAGTCACCCACTCTGACTTGGTCCCGAATATAAGCAACTCTGAGGCTCCGCTAGCACATGAGCACCCTCTCAAAGAAGCACCTAGCTGAATCATCTTCCTTGTAACTCGCCTATACATGAAGCATAAATCCTGAGTCTTCCTAAAGCCTAAACATAAATCGATAAGGCCCAATATGGCACACATACCCCAATTAACCAGAAACCACACAAGTAACTGATCATACTATCCAATCATAGACACCCACTTTGCTCGGAGCTACCATTGCATTAACTCTAGAACCCACCAAGATTCTTTCTTTATCGTTGAACTGATCTTGCACAACCAACTCGCCAAATTTCTCAAAATCCTTCCATTTGACCTTTCATGAACATTCTGAATCACTAACCACATTCACATATTTGACCTCTTGCCGGATAACTAGTAGAATTCTTTCGTGACAGCCCTATCAACACCACGGAACCGCTAACCTGCTCACAGGAGATAACCCACATGTGGAAATTCCATGTCGACATATTCCAACCTCGCTGCACTGGGTATAATTACTACGAAATCTGTAGACCATCCCGAGTCCGAGCTCATTCACCAGCTGCGCCAGTCCATTCACTCCTCATGGACGTCAACTAAAGGTGCGACAATACATTCCAATCCAAAGTCATGTTGTATCCTTCTTCATATCAAGCAACTCCTTTATGTTTTATCCAATCTCCCGCCGTATAATGGCCAATATTTCAAAATAAGTCCGTAGACCCAATCACCATCCACCATAAGTACCAAATCACTCTAAACTTTCCTCAAGGCGCGTAGCTATCCTATCACAGAGCCCACATGCTACTCTGCCTCTCTCCCGCTTGTCCTTCCTCATCCTTCGCTGCCTAGTTGTTGCCTTAAATAAAACATCTATCTCTGTAGCACTTGAACCAACAAATCGCCACTAACTTTAGACCTATTAGAAGATGCTCTTTCTCGAGTAATCAATACTAGAAGTACCAATTCGATCCCAAAACTGCTACACTCCGTTATCTCTGACAACCGCATCTCAAGCACCATTTCACAGTACCCTGCCCCAAAGGCAAATTGAAGAAGGCCATAACATCGGCTAACTTAACACATTATAACCAATTAAGGAAGATGATGCCACATCACAAGCGAAGATTCTGCCATGCTCGAAAATATCGAGTCCCGCTACTCCATCAACCCAAGTTTGAACATTCTTAGTTCGATTGCCTTTCCTTTGCCGGAAATAAAATACTGGATCTATGAATCATGCACTGAGTAAACCTCTTTCCAAGTCATTCACTGGTTCGACGCATAGACAAGCATCCTTCAATTACACAAACACGGTGCGATAGCAATGCACGAATAGTCATACCAATTGGCGCATAGCCCCAAAACCATCAGAAATACAGCTACTGATCTGAGATGACAGAAAATCATTCCACAAGGCGACGACGTTAGCCCCAATCGAATACGCAGGGAGAAACATCCTGCTCTACATCATTAGTGCCATTAAAATTCCTCGATTCCAATTTATAATAAGCGTTTTGCATCGCGTAAGATTGAATAGGAAGGAAATGAAGGCATAAGCCTCAAAGGAATCAAATCGCATGATGGGGAATCAAGAAGGGAGGTGCTCCTAATAGCCATGTAGCCTCTCGAAGATAAGTACAGACATCTCTGTACCGATCTGCAAGACTCTACTAGATTTGCTCATGATTCGTGAGACCTAAGTGAACCTAGTGCTCTGATACCATGTTGTCACGACCTAAAATCTGTTAAAGGTCGTGATGGCTCCGAACACCACTGTCAGGCAAGCCAACAATAAATAGTCAATTAAATTTGCATTTTTAATATTTTTGAAATCATAAATTTAATTCAATTTAACTAGTAAAAGATGAATTTACAGAATAGATAACAATATTTTCCAATTTCAATACTGAACATCCCATAATCATCCCAGAACCCGGTGTCACAAGTGCATGAGCCTTTTCTAGAAATTTAAAATAAAATACAATAACTGTCCGAAATACAAATTTGGACAGGAAAGAAAACACAATACTCTGAAGTATACTCTGCTGGCTACGGTGCGTCGTATATAAGGCAGCTCACCTAAGTCCCCGCCATAATCACGCCTCTACACCCACAAGGCCGCTAAACATATGTGTACCTGCACAAATATGTACAGCAAGTGTAGTATGAGTACATAAATCAACGCGTACCCAGTAAGTATCCCGCCTAACCTTGAAGAAGTAGTGACGAGGGGTCGACTTCGACACTTACTATGGGCTATAAAGAGGATATCAATGATATAATTAAGTATGGATTATATGAATGGTTGCAAGCTCAATATGTTGAAGTAAGTAAGCAGTTCTTTTATAATTAAGAAATCTCCAAATTTATCTCCCATTATTTAATAATTTAACTCAGGCCGAGGAGGCAATATCATTATTTATAAATTTCAAGGCAAGCAATACAAGCATACGCAAATCATGCCGAGGTCGTACAACCCAATCCAACAAATATTTAAACTGTGCACTACCAGAGGGTCGAATGGCGCGAACCATAGATGCATCTATTTAATCTACCGAGGCGTTCGACCCGTTCCACAAAAGATAACATATTCAAATAATCAATCAAGAATTCATCAAGGCGCAATTATCCAAGGAAAATGCAATTTCTCTTTTAAAAGTCAAGAAAACGATGTCTAGCCTTTTAGAAATTTATTAACACAATTCGATATGATTTAAGCATTTTAAATTGACAACAAGATTTCAAATATTACAAGTAAAGCATGCTTTTGTGTCCTAGACTACCCGAACTTAGGCATAATAGTAGCTACGCACGGACTCTCGTCACCTCGTGCGTACGTAGCCCCCCAAAATAGGAGCACATATTAATTTATTGCACCTATGGGGTAAATTCCCTCTTAGAAGGTTAGAAAGGAGACTTACCTTGCTCTGAAATTCCATAACCGGCTCCAAAGCCTCCCTAACACCTCAAACTGATACCCGTTGCTCCAAAACTAGTGAAATAAGTTTCAACTCAATCAAAATATACTTTAATACTCAAAATTAATCAATTTATTACAATTTCCAACCCCGCTTGAAAAGTCGATAAAATCACCCTCGGGCCCACGTGCCCAGATTCCAAATATTTTCGAAGATAAACTTTACCCATAATCCCACAAACTCAAATGTATGATTTATTCCCAATTCCATGCCCAAATTTGTGGTCAAAATCGAAAATACCAAATTATAAGTTTTCTACCAAAACCCCCACAATTTATACTAATTTCCATGTTCAAATCCATATAAACTCTTGTATTTAACTCAAAATTGTGAAGAAACACTTACCCCATTATAATTGATGAAGATGGCACTCCAATGTGCTCCAAAATCGGCTCCCATTGGCGAAAATGAAATGAGATAGAGCCAAACCCTCGCTTTAAAGGAGACACTGCCCAGCCTCGACTTCTGCACCTCCGGCCTCTTTGTCGCATCTGCGGTCTCGCAGGTGCAGCCATAACCTCACACCTGCGCATTCCCTTTGCCTAGCTCGACTCCGCACCTGCACCTTTCCTTCCGCATCTGCACCTTCGCAAGTGCGGACATACCCTCGCACCTGCGCTCCCAGATTCTTCTCTCACTCTCGCACCTGCAACACACCTCCGTATCTGCGACCTCGTAGGTGCGAACAACCCTTCGCACCTGCGGTCACTACCCAGCTTCTCCCAAACCGCACCTACAACCACTGGCTCGCAACTGCGGCCCTTATTGCGCAGGTGCGATCACACCAGATATCAGCTGCCTCATCTTTTCTTCCAAGTCCAAACTCGATCCTTTAACAATATAGAATCCACCCGAGGCCCTTGGGACCTCAACCAATTATACCAACACGTCCCAAAACACATTACGAACTTAGTCGAGCCTTCAAATCACATCAAACAACATCGAATTCATGAATCACACCCTATTTTAAGCTTAATGAACTTTAGAATTTCATACTTCTACATTCGATGCCGAAACCTACCAAATCACGTCTGATTGACCTCAAATTTTGCACACAAGTAACATTTGACATTACAGACCTACTCTAACTTCTGGAATCAGATTCCGACCCCAATATCAAAAAGTCCACTTCCGGTCAAACTTCTCAAAAACCTTCAAATTTCTAGCTTTAGCCAAATGACTCCAAGTTGACCTACGGACCTCCAAATCTACTTCCGGACGCGCTCCCTATACCAGAATCACCATACGGAGCTATTCATAGACTCAGAATTCCAACCCAAATTTGTGGAATTCTTCCAAAATGCTAACTTCCACAATAGGTGCCGAAACTCTTCCGGGGCATCCAAACCCCGATCCGGACATACGCCCAAGTCCGAATCCATCATACGAACCTGTTGGAACCTTCAAATCTCGATTCCTAGATCGTTTAGTCAAAAATCTAATATTAGTCAATTCTTTCAACTTAAAGTTTCTGAATGAGAATTTTCTTTACAAATCAACTCTGAACTTCCGAAATTTCAATTCCGACCACGCGTACTAGTCATAATACCTGAAGTGAAGTTGCTCATGGCCTCAAACTGTTGAACGATGTGCTAGAGCTCAAAACGACCGGTCGGGTCGTTACACTCAATCTAGCCAAAGACGACTTAAATACATCAAACAATGCAAGAGAAAATAATTTCAATTAACAAAGCTATGATCTGTTTACAATTTGCAAAAAGTCAACTAAAGTCAACCCCCCGGGTCCTCACCTCGGAACCCGACAAAATTTACAAAACCCGAACACCATCCCGATACGAGTTCAACCATACAAAAATTATCAAATTCCGATAACAATTCGTCCTTCAAATCGTTATTTTATATTTTTGAAATATTTTACAATTTTTCCCAAATTATCCTTTAGATTCTCATGAATTTGATGTTAAATCTAAGATATAATCACAAAATATAATTGAAAATTTATTAGAGGCACTTACCCAATGATTTGATATAAAGATCTTCTCTCAAAATCGCCCACTCTCGGACCTAGGGTTCAAAATATGATAAAATAAAGCTAAGTCCCGAAATGGGAGTCTTAATACCAGCCTCAGATGTCGCATTTGCGACATCCGGATCGCAATTGCGATGCTCGCAAATGCGACAAAAGCGTCGCAAAAGCGAAGGCTGACCAGCTCCGCCAAGTTCACAAATGCGACACAAGACTCGCAAATGCGAGCTCAGAGTTTTCGCAAAAGCGACAGTTTGTGTCGCAAATGTGATGCTGCCTAATCGTAAATGCGATGAAATAGTTCGCAATTGCAAACTCCCTTTCCCCAGACCATCGTTGCAAAAGCGAGAATAATCTCGCAAATGTGGACATCGCAAATGTGATGATAACCTTGCAAATGCGAGAATAGAGACACTAGCACAATTGAACCTTCTTCCAACACTCCGAAACGCGTACGGAACTCATTCGAGCCCTCGGGGTTCTATACCAAATATTCACACAATTCTGAAAATATAACACGAACTCGCTTGAATGACCGGAACACCAAAATAACCTCTAGAACTATGAATCGGATGCCAAAACACATGAAAATCACCATGAACTTCAAGAACTTCTAGAATCGCAACCAAGCGTCTGAACCATTTCAAATCAACTCCAAATGACACCAAATTTTGCAGGCAAATTCCAAATGACATAACGGAGCTGTTCCAACTCTCGGAATTATATTATAACCTCGATATCATCAAAGTCAACTCTCGGTCAAACCTCTCAATCTTTCAAAACTTCAACTTTCCAGTTTTCGCCAAAATGCTTCAAATTACCCTACGGACCTCCAAATCCAAATCCGGTCGTACGCCTAAGTCCAAAATCATAACCCGAGCCTATTGAAACCATAGAAACTCCAATCCGAGGTCAAATATTCAAAAGTCAAATCTTGGTCAATTCTTTCAACTTCAAGCTTCTCAAATGAAAGTCACTTCTAAAAATCCTTTCCGAACTTCTCAAAAACCCGAGCCGATGATGCATGCAAGTCATAATACACTGTGTAAAGCTACTCGTGACCTCAAACTGCCAAACCGGACGCAATTACTTAAAACGACCAGTTGAGTCGTTACAATTTGAGAGATATCTAGAATTTGAGGACTTGGAGTACACTGTTCAGCTGTAGACCGTATTATTTGCCTTTACCTGTACTCATTGTTACCTACCATGTTTCATAGTTGCTTACTTATTATATTGATTTTATGAGCCTCTAGTAAGTGTCAATGTCGATCCCTCGTCACTACCTCTCCGGAGTTAGGCTAGATACTTATTGGGTACGCGTTGATTTACGCACTCATGCTATACTTTTGCACTTATTGTGCAGGTACATATGTATGGTGGTCTTTTGGGCGCAAGGGAGCATCTATTGCAGGGACTTCACGGTGAAATGCATCCCATGTTACGATCCGCAACATACGGAATCTCCATCATAATTATTTATATTATCCTGTCTATCTTGTATTCCAGACAGATGTTGTGTTATTATTGTACTTTTCAGTAGATTCTCATGCACTTGTGACACCGAATTTTGGGATGGTTTAGAATTTATTTATGGTTTGCTTAATATCAACACACTTTTACATTGTATTTTATTTAAATTGTATTTATCTACGATTTTACCACATTTTTGTCTCTACCCAACAAGATTCCTGATTTCAAAATAATAATAATAATAATAGTAATAATAATAATAATAATAAAATGAATAATTTAGTTAGTAGTTTACCGTCGGCTTGCCTAACAGCGACGTTGGGTGCCATCACGACCTATAGTGGGTTTTGGGTCATGACAACACGTCTGGCCAAGCTATCATAAATTATTTATTTTAAAAAGTGCTTTTTATCATAAATATTTTGCAATAAAGTACTTTTAGAGAATAACAGTTTGCGTTTGGTAATTCATTTGAAAAGTGCTTTTTGTACTATTTGATAAGCAAATTGTGTTTGGCTAATCTTTTTAAAAGTACTTTTGAGTATGAAATTATGAAAAATGATAGTATCAAGGTTCAATTTATGAAAGAAAATTTAATTAAGTTTTTATTTTTATTTAATTAAAATATGAAACATAAAGTAAAACTATATACATTAAATTGTTTAATCAATATAACATATAGTTATACCAAAGCAATAATATTGAGTATATAATATAATTGCTTATTGTTACATGATTTAAATAATCAAAATACATCATTCAACAAAAATTTAAAATTTACTCTATAAATCATTATTTATCGAAAATTCATCACGAAATAGTAAACAAAGTCACTCATATTTTATTCTATTTTTCAACAATTTCATCTTTAGTTTTATTAATCAATGCCTATATAATAGTAGAAGACTTGCCTTGTAGTTTTAAAGGAGTTGGTTGGAAATAAGAATGAAAGAAAAGGATGATAAATATAAAAAGAAAAAGGACAAGATGAAATTGATGAGAAATAATATTGAGAAATATAAATCTATGATAAAAAAAATTATCTTGAAAAAACTAATTTGTTGCATCTGTTTTGTGGGAGAAGTTAGAATTTGTAGCTCTTCCCAAAAGCAAAACAAATTCCTTTTGCTACTGCCCAAAAGTATTTCTCTGTCTTGGCTAAACACCTCAAATTTTCAGTAAAGTATTTGTTTTAACAAAAAAATAAAATACATTACATTTTGGCCTCCCAGAAGCTTAACCAAAAAGGATCTAAATTATTTCATCTTAACTAGTTAAATTGTGATAGAAACAATTATCAATTTTAATGAGAGATAACAAAGGTGTTAGTAAACTGTGTTCGATACTAGAAAATCAAAGAAGAAAAAAAAATGTTAGTTCAATAAAATAGAACATGAATAATTTCCGAGCCCACAAGTTGCTTGTGTGTCCTTAAGAAATTTAATCCCCTCACTGTTGCCCAAGGTTATGGATTATTTCATCCTAGGATAGAACGTAAAAACTATTCTGTAATACTGACAATCGAAATTACAGAACTCTAGCGAACTCAACAAACGAAGAAAATCACACTTGATATTTTGTTTATATGAAAAAATAATATAACAATGTAGAAAGGATGGGAGAAATTTTCAGATTTTCTATGTCTGAAAATTGAGGCTAATCCTCTAAATTTATAGACAATGAAAGGGTAAGATGAAGAGGTGCAATTCAAAAGGTACCTCTTCTATTTCCCATTCATACTCATTCACGAAACCTAACAATCTCCCACATGAATGGGGAATGAAAATATGTTTAAAAATGTAACAACCCGGCCGATTGTTTTGAGTATTGTAGCCCCGTTCCCTTATTTACTGCTTATTCTATGCTCAATTTTTGATATGTGACTTGTCGGAGTAGTTGATTTGGATCCGAGGATATTTCGGAATGAGTTGGGACACCTGTGGCTAATCCCACCGCAACTCATTACACTTCAAATCTGGTGTCATCGCACTTGCGGTGGGATTAGCCACAGGTGTGGAGCCGCAGAAGCGGCTAAGTTAGTGCACCTGCAAATAAGAGGAAGTCCACTGGGTGTCGCAGGTGTGAAATGGTTTCCGCAGATGCGAATGCGCATTTGCGTATGGCTGACCGAAAAAGCGGAGTTGGGCAAGCATCGTTGGAGTCGCAGAAGCGAGAATTGGTACGCAAATGCGGTCCCGCAGGTGAGAAGCTGGGACCGCAGGTACAAGGTTGGCTGTTAAGTGGGTTTCTCAGAAGCGAGGTTTTCTACGCAAAATCGGGAGCGCAGGTGCTAGCCCAGGCTCCGCAGGTGCAGAAATGCCTGGGCAGTGTTTTAAATTCGAGGGTTCCGAGTTTGTTTAATAATTTTGGACTTAGGAAACTCGGGTTAAGGTGATTTTTGAGAGGCGTTTTGAGTGATTTCTTGAGGTAAGTCACCTTTGATCATTTTTATGCAATAATATTATTTACCCATTGAATTTTCCAACTAGTTTGTGTATTTTTTAGGTGGAATGTTTGGGAGTTTTGGGATAGGGATTGGAGAGTGGAAATTGGGGATTTGAGTGACGATTTGGTGTCGGAAATTGGTAAATTTGGTATGGTTAGATTCGTGGTTGAATGGGTATTCAGATTTTGTAACTTTTATCGGATTTCAAGACGTGGGCCCAGGGTTGACCTTTTTGAGTTAACTTTTTAACTTTTGCTTAAGAACTTAGCTATTTCATATGGAATTGATTCTTATAGCTTGTGTTGATTGTATCGAGTTGTTTGTGGCCAGATTCGAGTCGTTTGAAGACCGTTTCGCAAGGCAATGGCTTATTGGAGTAGAGATTTATATGACTTGAGGTAAGTATCACTTCTAAACTTAGTTCGGAGGGTATGAAATCCTGAATTACGTGTTATGTGGTTGGTGTTGAGGAGACGCACATGCTAGGTGATGGGCGTGTGGGCGTGCACCGTAGGAATTGTGACTTGGTCAATTCCGTGGAACTGTATAGTTGAATAATCTTATTGTTATCCATATATTCTCCATGTGTTAGAGAAATTGAGTTGCGATTCATGTTAGAAATCATGCTTAGGCTATATGCTGGTACTGTTGGGACCTACAGAGGTCGTGTTGCTGTTAAATTACTTGCTTAATTTACAATCATGTACTCAGTCACAAATATCATTTGCATATTATATCTCAGTCTCTGTTGTCATTTATTTATGCATCATATCATCATTGTTTGGGCTAATTATCATGATACTTGTGAGCCCGACAGACTAGAGAGATTGATGACTAAGTGAGGCCGATGACTTGATTGTCAGAATATTTATGGGATCGGACTACACGTCGCAACAGGCTTTATTGATTTATGCCACAATTGGCTTATTATAGTGCTTGGCCAACTTTTCGCCCCTCAGGAGTCTGACTTATCAGCAGTGAGCACATGTACCTACTGAGTGCGAGGGCGAGTGCCGAGCAATTGGGAGGAATGAGTGGTTGTGAGGACTATGTGACTGTGAGGAATGAGTGACTGTGAGGATTGAGTGAATGGAAGGACTGAGTGATTTGATACTCTGAGAGTATGCATATGATTTCATCACTGTTTTGCATTACAGTTGGCATAAATAATTGATATGTAAATATCAAGATGTATCATTCCTCATTTCAGTTACACTTGGCATATTTTGCCTGTTTGAGCTTTAACAACTTGAAAGCATGTCTACATTTTTGTACTGTTATTTCTATATTTGGGTTGTACCTGTTGAGCCTGTCAGTGCTTTTAGCCCAAAGGTTAGACTTGTTACTAACTGAGTTGGTTGTACTCACGCTACACCCTGCACGTCGCGTGCAAATCCAGGTACTCCCGAATACGGCGGTTGCTAATTTTCGGAGCTTTATCATTTCGAAGATTTTCGAGGTGGCTGCTTTGGAGTCCGCAGACCTTGACTCTCCTCCTATATCTTTTAGTTTTATTTACATATATTGTTCTACCTTCCTAGATAGTGTTTCAGACCATATTATTGTATAGATGCTCATGTACTCAGTGACACCCGGATCTTTGGGAAATATTGTATTGAGTCGCAGTATTTTTCGTATTAGTATTTATGAGATATTATTCTTAAGCTCATTTTATTATGTTTTCAAACTTAGAGATGCGTGGTTCTTTATGGTTGTCGGCTTGCCTAATATTGTGATAGGCGCCATCACGACAGATGAGATTTGGGTCGTGACAAGTTAGTATCAGAGCCTAGGTTACATAGGTCTCACGAGTCATGAGCAGGTTTAGTAGAGTCTTGCGGATCGATGCGGAGACATCTGTACTTATCTTCGAGAGGCTACCGAACCCTTAGGAAAACTTCACATCCTAGTATTCTTGTCGTGCGAATTTATTAAATCCGAAAACTAATCTTCTATTATTTTATTCTCTCACATATGGTGAGGAAACGTGTTACCGGATCGGGCGGATGGCTACCAGTACCACCAGCTAGGGCCACGAGAGGCCGAGGCCACGGTAGAGGCCGAGGTGCAGCTCGTACAATAGGTAGAGCAGCACCTGTAGACCCACCAGTTGCTCCAGCTTAGAAGCAGATTCCAGATGTGGTTGAGCCAGTGGGGCCAGCTCAGGCACCAGCTGTGCCCATTGTGATTCCAGGCCTCCAGGAGGCTCTGGCCCAGATCTTGATTGTTTGCACTAGCCTTGCTCAGGCGGTTTCAATTCCGGCCGCATTAGCCACTTCTCAAGCAGAGGGAGGTGCTCAGACTCCCATCGCCCATACTCCAGAGTAGGTGATGCAGGGACTTCTGACACCGTGGTACTACCAGCCCAGCCGGTTGCAGTTGCTCAGGCCCAGGTGGGTCCCACTTTGAGTGATGAGGAGAAGAAGAGATTAGAGAGGTTTGGGAGGCTCAAGCCTCCAACATTCAGTGGGGCTGAGTCTGAGAATGCTCAGGACTTCTTGGATAGGTGCCAGTAGATTTTTCGCACGACGGGTATTCTGGAGACTAGTGGGATCTCATTTACTACTTTTCAACTGGCGGGGGCAACCTTTAGATGGTTGGAAGCCTATGAGAGGAGAAGGCCAGTCGTTGTTGCACCACTTTTATGGCACGAGTTCTCTGTTCTATTCTTGGAGAAGTTTGTGCCATTGACCCGCAGGGAGGAGTTGCGTAGGCAGTTTGAGCAGGTACACCAGGAGGGTATGTCTGTGACCCAGTATGAGATGAGATTTTCAGAGTTGGCCCATCATGCGATCTGGTTGGTTCCCACTGAGAGGGATAGGATTAGGAGGTTCATTGATGGCCTCAGCTACCAGTTACATTTTGTGATGACTCAGGAGAATGCATTAGGTGCTAGGTTTGACGAGGTGGTTGATATTGCTCGGCGGCTATAGTTGGTCCTCAGGCAGAAGCGTGAGGAGAGGGAGGCTAAGAGGCCTCGTGGTTCGGGTGGTTTCATTGGTGTTCTTCTGGGGATAGTCCTACCACAGTAGGGGTCCCGCTGAGATGGCTCATCCGGTTCATTGAGGTGCATCAGGTAGCCATAGTTTGTACAGTGCTCGTCCGAGTCAGTCATCTCTCAGTTCTCTCCCAGCTCAGAGTTCATCTTGTGCTCTATCGGTTCATGGTTCTTCTGTGTCAGGTCCTTCCAGTAGTTATTCTGGTTCTTGGGGCCCGATTCAGTCCCCACCACTAGCGGGGAGTTGCTTCGAGTGTGAGGAGTTTGGGCATGTGTTGTGGCAATGTCCTTATTGCTTTGGAGGTCCAGTTCAGCAGAGGGGTCAGGTAGGGACTTCCGCACCAGTTACTTCACCACCCGCCCAGCCAGCTCGGGGTGGGGCTCAGGTAGTTAGGGTTCGCCCTAGAGGGGGAGGCCGATCAGGTGGCGGTCATGTTCGATTCTATGCTATTCCTGCCAGACCAGAGGTCGTTGCTGTCACGCCCCGAGCCTGGGGACGAGACTGGCACCCGGTGCCTCACCTATCCTTGCGTACCACTTGTGACTAAGATACTCTGAACATGTAATGTCATACTTTGGCCATGGGCCACATTACAATATAATGCGTGAAGCAAAATATAAAACTGAATAGAGACTAACGCTGACTAAATGTCAACATAAAACTGGGCCGGCAAGGCCGTCATAATTACTACAACTGGCAAGCCAACAAAATATACGTACAGGGCCTACAAGCCCATATACTACACTAGCTGACGGGATATGTCTACAAGCCTCTACTGATGGATGTATTGTGATCGGAACAAGGACCCGACCTACCAATAACCTATCTACATATATACATAAGATGTACACAAAACTTATAGACCCGGCAACTCCGAAGGACGGGGAGCTTACCGATAAAGCTGAACTCGGGCAACACTTACTGAGGAGGTCTACCCGTCTGTCTGTCTGAACCTGCACGCATGAAATGCAGCACCCCTAGAAAAGGGACGTCAGTACGAAATAATGTACCGAGTATGTAAGGCAATATACTGAAAGCTGAAACTGAACTGATAATATAATAATTGAACGCAACTGGGAGTCAAAAAATCTGAAGATATGCTCACCTACTGATACTGACTTAACTCTCTCAATATAGTAAGTAAAATAGCTGTCCGACCTTATAAGGCTCAGTATATATGTATATCTGCTCTGCCGTAGTAGGCTCGCTCATAGGCGCTCGGCTATACTAGGCCCTGTATCTCGATCAACTGGGCTCGCTCATAGGCGCTCGGTCATAGTAGGCTCGGTATATAACTTACTATCAGATCAGAGGTTGCTCAATAGGGGCCTGCCCATCGATTATAGCTCGATGGTAATGAAAATACTATAATACTGTATATATAGATTCTCTGCTCTCTTGACTAGAAGAAGATAATACTACACACATTCGTACATAATCTTTGCACACTTCTCCATTTTTCTAAGAGGCATAAAGGCATTTTATGAAGATAAAACAAGTATTAATATATAGCACTTCCTTTGTTAATAATTCATGTTTTAAATTGCCAAAACTGTCCAGAACCATATCCTACATTTAAAAATTACTTAGCTTCCATTTGTGATGGCTCATAAATGCTAATTATATACTTAAATACCTGCAACCTATAAAAGGAAATCTCCTTCATTTTCTTAATTACCTCTTCTTGATAACTGGAGCATAAGATATTTACAACACACAATTATATTTCCACAAAACTATTGGAAGGATGGAAAGACTTGAAAAGATAAATCCTTAACTACTAAGAGTAGAACCACATATGGAATAGCATTACGTTTACGTATCGTTACTTGGATCATGCAAAAATAAAGGAAGGTTTAGCCTTAACATACCCGGAGTAGGGAAAAATCCGTATGATATTCTTGGAAAAGGTTACACCGTACTCCTTTAGAACCGCAAAACTTACGTTGTTAAGCTGCTAATAATTCTTGTTGGATTTTTGGTTGAAGAAAGTCTCGTTGTTAATGTAGTGTTGTAGGAAGTTTTTGTAGGAATTATGTTTCTAACGTGCAAAAGCTCCATCTGATTATAGTGTTGTTAGAATGAAGATACTAGACATGAAAATTCTTGAAAATGAATCATGTTTTGTGGCAGTGTAGTTAGAAATGAACATATTGGACAAGAAATGTCTTGTAATGAGTTTTGTTGGGTTGCCACCTAATGAAGATTTTCTAAGACTCATAGTCTTAGAATGTGGCTAGCTGCCACGTTTTTTGGCGGGGGTTAGTCTTATCTCTTAATTTATTAATTAATTAGGTAATGTCTCATTACCCGATAATTAACCAATTACCCGTATAATTAAGAATTATCTCAAATTACTTAGAATACTACTCACTTTTAATAGACTTTATATATCATACTATCACGGTCATATGGTACCTCGTATGGTACTAGTCCTTAAATATCGAGTATTAAGCTCGGACCGTATTTTATTCCAAATCGACAACCTTCAATGAAACTTATTTTCTTTAATTCGTGTACCCTTTATCCTTCATGGCACTTACTTATCGCTTGTTATAAATAGCATAAATATGCTAACCTCAAGATAATCTCATCCCCGAGTCTATGTCCATTAACTAAAGACGAAACTTTAACATACGAGAAACGCGAGATGTAACAGCTGCTTCATATGTAGTGATCACAGGTATTGTTTCAGTATGCCATAGAGATACTTCCACATTATTTGACCCCGGTTATACTTATTCCTATGTATCATCCTATTTTACTCGTTATTTGGATCTGCCCCGTGAGTCCTTAGTCTCACCTGTTCATGTATCTACACCGATGGGCGATACCATTCTTGTGGACCTTGTGTATCAGTCGTGTGTGGTGACTATTGGGGGATTGGAGACTAGAGTTGATCTCTTATTACTTAGTATAGTTGATTTTGACATGATTATGGGAATGGATTGGTTGTCTCCATGTCATGTTATTCTGGATTGTCATGCTAAGACTGTGACGTTGGCGATACCGGGGTTGCCAAGGATAGAGTGGAGAGGTTCTTTGGATTATGTTCCCAGCAGGGTGATTTCATACTTGAAGGCCCAACATATGGTTGGGAAGGGGTGTTTTTCATATTTGGCCATTGTGAGAGATGTTGGTGTTGATACTCCTACTATTGATTATGTTCTGGTAGTGCGAGTTTCCAGATGTGTTTCCTGCAGGCCTGCCGGGCATGCCACCCGATAGGGATATTGATTTTGGTATTGAATTGGTGCCGGGCACTCAGCCCATTTCTATTCCTCCGTATTGTATGGCACCAACAAAGCTGAAAGAATTGAAAGAGCAATTTCATGAGCTTCTTGATAAGGGATTTATCAGACCTAGTGTGTCACCGTAGGGTGCACCAATTCTGTTTGTGAAGAAGAAGGATGGTACTATGTGGATGTGCATCGACTATAGACAGTTGAACAAAGTTACAATCAAGAACAAATTTCCCTTGTCGCACATTGATGATCTATTTGACCATCTTCAAGGAGTGAGGGTGTTCTCTAAGATTGACTTGAGGTCTGGGTATCACCAGTTGAAGATTCAGGACTCAGATATTCTAAAGACGACATTGAGGACCCGCTATGGTCACTATGAGTTCCTTGTGATGTCTTTTGGGCTGACTAACGCCCTAACATCATTCATGCATCTGATGAACAGTGTATTCTAGCCATATCTTGATTCGTTTGTCATAGTATTTATTGATGACATCCTGATATACTCATGTATCTAGTAGGAGCATGCACAACATTTGAGGATTGTACTTCAGAGGTTGAGGGAGGAGAAACTTTATGCCAAGTTCTCCAAGTGTGAGTTTTGGCTCAATTCGGTGGTGTTCTTGGGGAACGTGGTGTCCAGTGAGGGGATTAAGGTGGATCCAAAGAAGATAGAGGTGGTTCAGAGTTGGCCCAGACCGTCCTTAGCTACTGAGATTCAGAGTTTTCTCGGCTTGGCCGGATATTATCGTTGCTTTGTGGAGGGTTTCTCGTCCATTGCAACGCCTTTGACCAGATTGACCCAAAAGGGTGCTCCATTCAGGTGGTCGGATGAGTGTGAGGAGAGCTTTTAGAAGCTCAAGACTGCCTTGACCATAACTCCAGTTCTAGTTTTGCCTTCAACTTCTAACTCTTATACAATATATTGTGATGCTTCTCGGATTGGTATTGGGTGTGTCTTGATGTAGGAGGGTAGAGTTATTGCTTATGCTTCTTGCCAGTTGAAGCCTCATGAGAAGAACTACCCTAATCATGAATTGGAGTTGGCAGCCACCGTTCACGCATTGAAGATTTGGAGGCATTATCTCTATGGTGTGCATTGTGAGGTATTTACAGATCATCAGAGTCTCCATCACTTGTTCAAACAAAAGGATCTAAATTTGAGGCAGCGGAGATGGTTGGAGCTGCTAAAGGACTATGATATCACTATTTTGTATCATCCCGGGAAGACCAATGTGGTGGCCGATGCCTTGAGTAGAAAGGTAGTAAGCATGGGTAGCCTTACATATATTCTTGTTGGTGAGAGACCTCTTGCAGCAGATGTTCAGGCCTTGGCCAATCAGTTCGTCAGTTAGATATTTCAGAGCCCAGTCGGGTTCTAGCTTGTGTGGTTTCTCGATCGTCCTTATATGATTGCATCAGAGAGCTCCAATATGATGATCCTCATTTGCTTGTCCTTACGGACACGGTTCAGCACAGTGATGCCAAGAAGGTTACTATTCAGGATGATGAGGTGTTGCGGATGCAGGGTCGGATTTGTGTGCCCAATGTGGATGGGCTATATGAGTTGATTCTTGAGGAGGCCCACAGTTCGCGGTATTCCATTCATCTGAGTGCCGCAAAGATGTATCAGGACTTGAGGCAGTACTATTGGTGGAGTAGGATGAAGAAGCATATAGTGGGGTTTGTAGCTCGATGCCTAAATTGTCAGTGGGTGAAGTATAAACATAAGAGGCCGGGCGAATTGCCTCAGAAGCTTGAGATTCCGGTGTGGAAATGGGAGTATATCATCATGGATTTTATAGTTGGGCTCCCACGGTCTTCGAGAACGTTTGATGCTATTTGGGTGATTCTGGACCGGTTGTCTAAGTCCGCGCATTTCATTCCAGTTCGGACTACTTATTCTTCGAAACGGTTGGCTGAGATCTACATTCGCGAGATTATTCCCCTTCACGGTGTGATAGTGTCCATCATTTCAGATCAGGGCACGCAGTTTACATCGCAGTTTTGGAGAACAATGCAGCAAGAGTTAGGCACACAGGTTGAGTTGAGTACAACATTCCACCCTCAGACAAATAGACAGTTCGAGCGCACTATTCAGATACTGGAGGATATGCTAAGCGCTTGCGTCATAGATTTTAGGGGTTCTTGGGATCAGTTTCTGCCGCTTGCCGAGTTCGGCTACAACAACAAATACCAATTGAGCATTCAAATGGCTCTGTATGAGGCTTTGTATAGGAGATGGTGTTGGTCTCCGGTGGTTGGTTTGAGCTGGGTGAGGCTAGGATATTGGGTACTGACTCGGTTCAGGATGCTTTGGACAAGATTGAGTTGACTTAGGATCGACTTCGCATAACGCAGTCTAGACAGAAGAGTTACACCGATCAGAAGGTTTGTGATGTTGCTTACATGGTGAAAGAAAAGGTACTGCTTAGAGTTTTACCCATGAAGGGTGTTATGAGGTTCGGGAAGAAAGGCAGGTTAAGCCCTCAGTATATTGGCCCGTTGGAGGTGCTTGAGAGGATTGGAGAGGTGGCTTATAGGCTTGCATTGTCGCCTAGACTATTGAGTGTTCATCCAGTGTTTCATGGTTCCATGCTCCGGAAGTATGTTGGCGATCCGTCTCATGTTTTGGACTTAGCACAATTCAGTTGGATGATGATTTGACTTATGATGTGGAGCCGATGACCATTTTGGATTGGCGTGTTCGAAAGTTGAGGTCAAAGAACATAGATTCAGTGAAGGTGCAGTGGAGAGGTCATCCAACTGAGGAGGCTACTTGGGAGACCGAGTGAAAGATGCAGAGCTGATATCCACACCTATTTGAGCTTCCAGGTATGATTCTAGACCCGTTCGAGGACGAACGTTTATTTAAGAGGGGGAGGATGTAACGATCTTGTTGGTTGTTTTGAGTGTTATAGCCCCATTCCCCTATTTACTGCTTATTCTATGCTCAATATTTGGTATGTGACTTGCCAGGGTAGTTGGTTTGGGTCCGGAGATATTTCAAAATGAGTTGGGACACTTAGTCCCAAGGTCGGAAGCTTAAGTTAAAAGGTTGACCGGATGCTGACTTGTGTGTAAACGACTCCGAAATGGAGTTTTTATGGTTCCATAGCTCCGTAGGGTAATTTTGGACTTAGGAATGTGTCCGGATAGTGATTTGGAGGTCCGTAGTTCATTTTGGCTTGAATTGGCGAAAGTTGGAAAACATGGAAGTTTGGAGAGTTGAGAGGTTTGACCGAGAGTTGACTTTGTGGTTACCGGGCTTGAATTTTGGTTCCAGAAGTGGGAATAGGTCTGTTTTTTCATTTATGACTTGTGTGCAAAATTTGAGGTCAAGCGGAGTTGATTTGATAGGTTCCGGCATTGATTGTAGAAGTTGGAATTTCTTAGTTTTTGTTAGGCTTGAATTGGGGTGCAATTCATGTTTTTGATGTTGTTTGATGTGATTTAAGTCCTCGACTAAGTTTGTATCGTGTTTTTGGACTTATTTGTATAATTGGTTGAGGTCCCGGCCGCCTCGGGTTTTTTCCGGATGGTTAACGAATCGAATTTGGCTTAAGTGTTATGCTGAGGTGCTTTAGATCTAGTGTCATCACACCTGCGGTGGGTTTAGCCATAGGTGTGGAGCCGCAGAAGAGACTAAGTTAGAGCAGTTGTGAAGAGGAGGAAGGCCACTGGGGGTCGTAGGCACGGAAGGGTTTCCGCAGATAAGGATGCGCATCTGCGTATGGTCGACCGCAGAAGCGGAGTTGGGCAGGCATCGTTGGAGTCGCAGAAGCGAGGAATGGTTCAAAGATGCGGTCCCGCAGGTGCACGAGGTCAGCAGTTAAGTGGGTTTTGAAGTAGAGAGGTTTTCTCCGCAAAATCGGGAGCGTAATTGCAAGCCCATGCTCTGCATGTGCAGAAATGCTTGGGTAGTGTTTAAATTTGAGGGTTCCGAGATTTTTAATCATTTTGGACTTAGCAAGCTCAGGTTAACGTGATTTGTGAGACATGTTTCGAGTGATTTCTTAAGGAAAGTCACCTTTGATAATTTTTATGCAATAATATTGTTTACCCATTGAATTTCCCTCCTAGTTTGTGTGTTTTTGGAGTGGAAGTTTTGGGAGTTTTGGGCTTGGGATTGGAGAGTGAAATTTGGGAATTTGAGTGACGATTTGATATCAGAAATTGATAAATTTTGTATGCTTGGACTCGTGGTTGAATGGGTGTTCGGATTTTGTAACTTTTATCGAATTTCGAGATATGAGCCCGAGGTTGACCTTTTGAGTTGACTTTTTGACTTTTGCTTAAGAACTTAGCTTTTTTATATGGAATTGATTCTTATAACTTGTGTTTATTGTATCGAGTTGTTTGTGGCTAGATTCGAGTCCTTCGGAGGCCGATTCGCTAGGCAAGGTCTTATTGAAGTAGAGATTTGTACGGCTTGAGGTAAGTAACACTTCTAAACTTAGTTCTGAGGGTATGAATCCCTGAATTACGTGTTATGTGGTTCTGAGGGCATGAATCCCTGAATTACGTGTTTGGGTCGTGACAAAAATATGCAAAAACTTGTGTGATTCGTAAGTAAGGATTAATCACTCTGGATAAGTAGGTTTTCCTTTGAATTTTATGTAGTGAACATATGTCGGATATACTCGGTCAATCGGTAGATTTGATATCTTTGAACTGTCGAACTTTGGTGTATACCTAGACAACCATTAGTCACACAATCAACCCTTAACTACCTTTTGTTCTCATTGTTGTGTTCGTTTCAGCCATGAACACCACCTGGTTCATAAGTGCGTAGAGAACTGGCCTTACAGAATTCTCCTTGAAGTAGCTTACACTTCACACTTACATAGGTGATTCCTAAATATGTTATCCCATAGATGCACTATTTGATATACTCTGTGTCAAACATAGAAACCATTAAAAAGTCTTAATGATTTATCCTTAGTACTGAACATTGTCTTCATCACGAGAATGGACCAAAATTTTATTTGACAATGTTGAATCGTCATTAATGACTTCGTTTGATCTCCTTGAACCTAGATCTTGGGATCTCCAGTCTTTTAGGTAGAGTTACCGTCACTGTCACGCCCCAAAACCGAGGAGCTCGACCGGCGCTCAACCGAGCGAACCCGACCAAGCAAGCCTGTTAGATTTCATACTATCCAAATTCATCCACGAATAGAGATAATACATATTATCATTATTTAGACCAAAATGTGTTCATGTCTACAATACCAATTCATTTCCAATAGTTTCATCATTTTTAAAGTCTCAAATGGACAAGTAATACAACCACAACATAACATAGTTTGTCTTTCTCCAGCACCAATACACAACCCACACTATGTTTACAGAGCCTCTATAGATAAAGAAGAGTAAAATGATAATGCCGACAACAAGTACAATAACTTCAATCTATTGTAGAAATATAACAAATTGAATCAAAATTAGGAAGGTGATCATGGTTCGAGCTCATTTGAGCATTTTATCAAAAACTAAGTGTGCATTAAGGTTCCAAGGTCCTTTTATGGAGAATTCCATCATCCCACAGCCCAATCTTTACCATTTTTAGCTCAATAATCTTCCTACACCCTTTGATAACACATGCATGTAAAATAAACAACTCTCATGCCCAAATATTATCTTGCTAGTTACCCATTTTCAGAAAATTTCGAAATTAGGGTTTAGGGTGTAGAATCTTACCTCTAGGATGAAGACCTAGTGAGCTTCCCTTCTTAATCTTTCAAAACTTGAGCAAGAATTGAAAAAAAATTATAGAAGAACACCTTCTCACTCCAGGGCACTCTCTCTCACTCTAAAATATCAGATTATGTCTCAAAAATGGCCCAAAGAGTGTATTTAACGAAATAGGGTCGGGTTTTAAAAACCCAAAAATGGAGCTTTGGAACAAGGTATGCGATCGCATAACCGATATGCAGACCGCGTATCGGTCCCATAATTGGTTACAAAATAGCCAAAAGAACTGTCTGTGTATGCGGTCACTATGCGGTCCGCATAACTGTTATGCAGTCGCATAATACACCGCATAACAATTATGCGGTCGTATAGTCGACCGCATAGTGGCTTCCAACTGACCCAATTAACTGCCTCACTCTGCGGCCATTATGCGGTCCGCAGAGTGGTTCTGCGGTCGCATAATGGACCGCATAAATGCACTTTTTTCCTTTACTTTCCGGTGTATTGTTTGAAGAATTTCTAAAATCCTCAAACACGTAAGCCTAGTCCGGCACCATGAAATATTATTTTCTTGGCAAAATTTACCGGGCTTTATACTTAAGTACTTCGAAATTTTTCGGGGTGTTACAGTCACAATAACTTGTCATCGGCCATAGTCTTATTCCCCTTAATGATCTCTCAACTACCTCTCTAATTAGGCCTTTTGCTAGTCATGATCAACTCTTAAACCCATCAGTTAACCCGAAAATATAATGTGAATACTTCAAAATTCATCACGAAATAGTAAACAAAGTCACTCATATTTTATAATATTTTCCAACAATTTCATCTCTAGTTTTATTAATCAATGCCTATATAATAGTAGAAGACTTGCCTTGTATTTGTAAAGGAATTGGTTGGAAATAAAAATGAATGAAAAGGATGATAGATATAAAAAAATAAAAAGGACAAGATTAAATTGATGAGAAATATAAATTTATGATAAAAAAAAAAATTTATCTTGGGAAAACTAATTTGTTGCATTTGTTTTGTGGGAGAAGCTAAAATTTGTAGCTCTTCCCAAAAGCGAAAAGAATTACTTTTGCTGCTGCCCAAAAGTTCTTCTCTGTCTTGGCTAAACACCTCAAATTTTCAATAAAGTATTATTTTTAACAAAAAAATAAAATACATTACATTTTGGCTTCCCAGAAGCTTAGCCAAAAAGGATCTAAATTATTTCATCTTAACTGCTTAAATTGTGATAGACAGAGTTATCAATTTTAGTGAGAGATAGCAAAGGTGTTAGTAAACTGTGTTCGATCCTAGAATATCAGAGAAAAACAAAAATGTTAGTTTAATAAAAAAGAACACAAATAATTTCCGAGCCCACAAGTTGCTTGCGTGTCCTTAAAGAATTTAATCCCCCCACTGTTGTCTAAGGTTATATATTACTTTCTCCCATGATAGAAAGGAAAACTATTCTGTAATACTGAAAATCGAAATTACAGAACTCTAGCGAACTCAACAAACGGAGCAAATTACACTTTACATTTTGTTTATATGGAAAAACAATGTAACAACTTGTGTGATTCGCAAGTAAGGATTAATCGCATCTGGATAAGTAGGTTTCTGTTTGAACTTTCCATAGTGAACATATGTCGGATATACTCTGTCAATCAGTAGATTTGATATCTTTGAACCGTCGAACTTTGGTGTATAACTAGACAACCATAAGTCACACAATCAACCCTTAACTATCTTTTATTCTCATTGCTGCATTTGTCTCATCTATAAACACCACCTGGTTCATAAGTGCGTAGAGAACTGGCCTTATAGAATTCTCTTTGAAGCAGCTTACACTTCACACTTACATAGGTGATTGCTAAATGTGTTATCCCGTAGATACACTATTTGATATACCCCGTATAAAACATAGAAACCATTAAAAAGTCTTAATGCTTTATCCTTAGTACTGAACATTGTCTTCATCACGAGAATATACCAAAGTTTTATTTGACAATGTTGAACTGTCATTAATGACGTTGTTTGATCTCCTTGAACCTAGATCTTGGGATCTCCATTCTTTTAGGTAGAGTTACCGCCATAATAACTTGTCATCGGCCATAGTTCCATTCCCCTCGATGATCTCACAACTACCTCTCTAATTAGGCCTTTTGTAAGTGGATCCGGCATATTATCGCTTGAAGTCACGTAGTCAATTATGATAATTCCCCTAGAGAATAGTTGCCTAACGATTTTATGCCTTCGTCGTATATGACGAGATTTTCCGTTATATATAAGGCTCCTAGCCCTTCCTATTTGTTGTTTGACTATCGAAATATATACAGTTATGTGCCAACGATTTGGGCCAAAATGAAATATCTTCAAGAAAATTTAGGAGCCATTCAACTTCTTCACCGGCCTTGTCTAAGGCTATAAACTCAGCCACCACTGTAACGATTTCCAAGACATCGTTCCTCCACCGGCTGTTTAGAATCGGTTGAACCAGTGATCTAATTTGCATCACTATACCGAGGATTTTATATTGACTGTCTCAATATTGACTGTCTTTTTTTAATATTGTGCTTCCGAGGAAGACATTGCTTTTTTGTATGTTTGAGGCCTATTTTTCAACAAGAATGTCAAAAAATCTGGTCCAAAAGAAGTAGTTGTCCTTTGACGTTTTCTACGTCTTGGATTTTCCTCATTAACGTACTTTTCTTTGCTTCTTCTTGATGTCGATTATATTTTTACTAGAAGACTCACATTCATTTTATATGGATAAATATTCTCAAAGAATTCAGCATTATCTGATTTGATAACCGTATTAATATGAATGTCGAGATTTTCTGATTTATGAACCAGAAAACGATATGCCTTACTATTTGTCACATATCCTATAAAAACACAATCAACTGTTTTCGGTCCAATCTTTACCCTTTTGGGTTTATGAACTTGCACTTTAGCTAAGCACCCTCACACTTTAAATTTTTTTATGTGGGCTTCCTTCCTTTCCATTTTTCATATGGAAGGCATTGCGTTTTGCTATGGGAAACTCGATTGAGTATTCGAATAGCCATAAGAATAGCTTTCCCCCACAAGTTCTCTGGTAAATCAGAACTTATTAATAAGGCATTCATCATCTCCTTCAATGTTTTATTCTTTCTTTCCGCAATTTTGATGGATTGTGGCGAGTAAGGGGTAGTTATTTGATGAATAATGTCATATTCCAAACATCCTTCTTTAAAAGATTCGTATTCGCCACCCCTATTGCTTTATAGAGCCAATGAACTGTTGCTGTGTCACAATAGAGTCAGAATTAATAAATGGTGAAATTTATTTTTAATCTTCAAATCAATCTGACACAATCAGAATTAATAAACAATGAAGTTTTTAATCTTCAAGCCGAATAATATTTGACACAACCAAATTTAATAATCAGTGTGGTTTTTAATCTTCAAATCAAATAATAAATTGGAGTAGAAAATCATTAAGATTTTAGTCTTCAAAAAGAGTAGAAAGTTACTTAGACTTTAATCTCTACTAATGAGTAGAAAGTCACGGAGATTTTAATCTTAATGAACGAGTAGAAAATCACACAGATTTAATTTCGAAGCAGTAGTAGAAAATCACGAAGATTTTCATCTCCAAATGGGAGTAGAAAATCACAATTTTCTTTTTCCTTTTCAAATGGCTACCCAACTAAACCATTATTACACTTAAACATTTTGATCTCTTACTCTAATCAAACAAATATATGTACATATTTACATATTATATTCACGATCTCAAGAATATTTTCAAACCTCCCATTTGTTCCATACCATGCCAACTAATTTCTGTTGAAGTCCACAAAATATTGATTGAAGTTCTGTGGACATTGGTTTTATTAAACATATTTTCCGTATCAATCTTTCAAAAACATCAATGACAGCCACTACAACACTTTTGACTTGTGGTCAAAATCATGTATGGAACAAAAAAAGATTAATGATTCGCCTGTCAATCAATATATTAACACTTATCGGAGAACCTCATACCTCTTGAGTTGTTGCACCAAATGAGTGCTTGCATCTCATGATTTCTAAAGGAAAAATAAGTAGCCCTTGAACTAAAGCCGAAGTTTCAACTACACGCCTTATCTTTGCAGGTAGGGATGTACAAACTGAATAGGAAAATCGTACCAAATCGGAAAATCAAACCAAACCGAAAAAAATCCAACTAGGTTTGGTTTGATTTGGTTTGATATTGAGTAAAAAAACCCGAACCAAACCAACATATAGATATATAATTTTAAGACTTTATATAAAATTTAATTTAAAAGATATCTAGAAATATTTGAGATCCTCTCATGGGATATAATATTTAGTAGAACTATAAAGTGCATTCATTTTTATTTACTTTAAATAATAGATTGTATCACTTTCTTATTATGTGTTATTGAAATGCGTCAATCATCTCTTTGTTCTTTCATATTCATATGTCAAGATTTCTTGTATCTTTTTCGAATTTGAAGTGGTATTTCGATAATCTAAAATTACATAGAACATATCATTATTTAGGTATCATATTGATTTTATGTTTAATTATTAAATTTGGTTAACCCTGAAAGCATACATCCACCAAAAATTATTGGTAGACGACTAAGAAAACAAACTATTATGTGTTACTAAACAAATTCTCCCATAAGATCACTTTAATAGATCATATGTTAATTTTTTTTAATTTTTAATAAACATATATTCACTTATCAAAATATTATTTATAACTTTAATAGTGCAAGATTGAAATAATATTCACGTAATAAAAAAATCCGAAAAATCCAATAAAATCAAACCAATCCAAACCGATATAATTGGTTTGGTTTGGTTTTCATAAAATCCGAACCAATCTGGTCCATGTACACCCCTATTTTCGGGGGTCATATCACTCCTTGTACTTTTTTAAAACGGAATAAATATCACCCTGAAACTGGATAACCAAATTCTTGACAGGCAGTAAAATACACGCGCTGCCACGTGTCTATTTCGTAATTTTTGAATTTTTTTCTTTTTCTTTTCCTTTTCTTTTCTCTTTCTTTTTATCCTATTACATTTTTTTTCTTTCTTTTTCATTCTTTCTTCCCATTCAAAATTTTCAACCGTTCATAAAGATCACTCTTTGATCCAATCCTAGTTTGATTAGAGTTTGTGTATATGGGTCTGTTGCTTGTTTCATATTGAAATTTTAGGAACTCCATCTTTACCAGCGGGGAATTTATTGCTACCGATTGTGATTTCCGGTTTTGATTTTATTTTTTCGGTGACTTCTATGTTCCGATGGGAAGCTGGAAAGATAAGATGTGGGTTTGGGTAATGATGATGGTGTCGAGGTGAAGATCAAATGGGTGAAGAATAAAAAGAAGGTTGGGGAAGGTGAAGGTGGTGGTTACGGCATTGAGGTGGTGTTGAGAGTGAGAGGAAGAATATTAGAAGAAAAATAAAAGAAAGGAAAAATAGTTGCCCGGAGAAGGTCATCGGCGTTCATAGTCTTCGCCGGAAAAGAAGAAAAGAAAAACGAAGAGAGTTATTTTTTTTTTCTTGTATCAGAAAAATACAAAAATAATTTTTTTCTCACTTTTTTGCTTCTCACTCTCTCAAAGAGAGTGGAACACACTCTCTATGCCACCTCAGCATTTAGGGAGTTAATAATTCTACTATTATATAGTTTAGGGGGGCGATAGAGCTCCCACAAGAGATAAGGTGTGTAGTTGGAACTTCGGCCTTAGTTCATGGTGGTACTTATGCATTTTTGAATTTCTAAAAGCTGGAATAATAAATTTTAAAATTCTCCTTTATGTGAGTTGTATAGGATTTAAAAAAAGTATAACATGATAATTGCCACGACAATAGTTATTTGAGATTTTTACGTGATGTGCCAAAGGGCAAAAAAGAATTATGGCAAAATATAAACTTTGAATTGGCGAAAGTTAGAAAACATAGAAGTTTGGAGAGTTGAGAGGTTTGACCGAGAGTTGACTTTGTGGTTACCCGACTCGAATTTTAGTTATAAAAGTTGAAATAGGTCTGTTGTGTCATTTATGACTTGGGTACAAAAATTGAGGTCAAGCGGAGTTGATTTGATAGGTTCCGGCATCGAAACATTTTGAGTTTCAAATATATTAACCAAAATGGTTGGCATATTGAGACTATAAATGAAAGGAAGATTAAATATCTTCATATTACTATAATCATACCGAGTAAATATAAAAGTTACCCGACTTTTCTTCTATTTATACTACACAAGTATAAGCATGATGATGCAATCACATGCCACAAGTAAACTAGAGATTTACTACAACAAATATTAGTTGACATGACCGGTTGGCGATCCCGATTCAATTATGATGCGAAAAATGATTGAGAATTCACATGGGCATATATTGAAGAAATAGAAGATTCTTCAAGAATTCTCTTGTGCTTCTTATTCTCATGATATACCAGTTAAGGTTGGAATTGAATCTCTTGATTTTTGGAACGAATAGAAGGTGATATATATATATATATATATATATATATATATATATATCCAGTCACCTGCCATGTGGACCATTTACTATTATATGATTTTAATAGATGCATCTATTGTATGGTCACATGTGCGTTTGTTATCAACTTGTAGTTTGGTTTTTGCAAAGTTGTTTGCTCAAATTATTATAGCACAATTCCAAAATATAAATTATGATAATTTATCTTGATAATGTTGATTTAAATCTAATTTGGTTTAGCAGAAATTGTATGCCTCCAATTATAGCTAAACCATAAGCTATGAGAACAAAACTCCCAAATAGAAATTTGGTATGAGGTGAATTATTTAATATACAACAGCACTTGTACACATCTAGCCAACAAGTTATGAAAAATTCTCCCTATTGCTCCCCATTTTCTCACGAAAGCGGGCTTCGACATGTGATAACTCTTTTAAAAGAAGGTACTAAAAGAGAAGAGTCGCCACCTAATAATTTTTAAGGTGCGTTAGGGTACCTAGTTGCAAATAACTCTGTTTGACTAGCCAACGCCACCAAAGATCGGGTAAGGGCTTAAATTACCTGAAAGAGAATGCGTTAGGCACTCTTCAAGGTCCACAACTGTGGGTCCCGGCCGAACTTTAGACTATGTGGATTATACAATTAGGCTAGGTGGTAAAATAAATAAAAGGGAAGTTTAGAGGTTGTAGAGTCTTATTAAAACATATGAGAATCGGTACAAGTCTTAATGACTACATGGATACAACTACATTGGTCTATATTAAACGACTAACTATAGATAACAAGTACATAAATAAGGGGGGGGAGGAGGGGGGGATCCTAAGGTTTTTTAGCCTAAAGGATCACCCCGTACAACATAAATAATACTTTGCAACTCCTTTAAAGTAGAGGTTGCTCGTATTATTCAGCGGGCACATACTATCATCTCCTGCTACCCGATTACTATGTTGAAGTTATTTACTTAAAAGCATTTTAATTCAATTCTAAGTCGTACCCTATGTGTGCACTACTCGTCCCATGCCTATGTTCCAGGAGGCTTTGGATCTACTATAAGATGGTTCTAGACTTTAATTAGGTTGCTCAAAATGATAAAACTATGCAACATGCAAAACAGATAGGACTGCATATAATTGCAATAAAAGGCTCAAGTAACCTCCACACATAAGCAGAAAAGCACGCAAACAGATTTCTGGTTAGGCATTAGACAACATTAAGACGTGCTGGAATCGCTAAGTCCTATAGGCATGATTTCTATATGATTCTAGATTCCAATATTATATAGGCTGTGTTGTAGTTTATGGACTAACGTATAGGCAAATTAGAGCGTTGCAAGTCCTATAGACATGATATCTAATCGTTTGCGTAATAAGGTTGTGAAAACAAACCTACAATTCTGAATTACTAATGCTGATTTTATAGATATGCGTCTTAGGCAGGTGATAGTACACTACATGCATGATCTTTAATACTCGCATAATTAGGCAGTGAAGTCATTTGAAAACACAAGATTAGTAGCGTCAATAAACATCCTATGGGCAGGATTTCTAACAATTGACAATTGGACTTGATTTTTAAACACTTTATCCCTATAGGCATGCTATCTAAATGAAGCAGTACAAAAGCAGCATGAAGCAATTGATTAATTAGTTAAGACCCTATAGCCATGGTATCTAGATACGTAAAGGTATTGCATTATTGTATCCTATAGGCATGTTATCTAATAGTGCATAGAAGTAAACATGCGAACAAGTGGAACACTTAGGTTCTTATAAACATGTTTCTGATAGTGTGCGAGCATTAGACATGTTGAATAGATGAAGTGTTTGAGTTCCTATAGGCATGATATCTAAGTGCAAGAAGTCCAGTTTGGATCCTATAGGCATGCTCTCTAGCCATTCAGGTCATAATATTGTGTGCATATAATTCCAGAGAATAGGACGTGATGAGTAAATAAGCTATTAAGATCCTATAGGCATGATCTCTACCCATTCATGCAAAAGATAAAGTATCCCAGTTCCCCATTTTCACTAATCCCCAATTGTTCGTTATTACAAGTTATTACAGGCCCAAGAATGAAATAATATAGACTTGAAGATGACAAAACACATGCTGAAGTGAATACAAGCCCACCAAAGCAATTATAGGCCCAATATAAAAGTAACCTAGGAATATCCCAGGCCTTCAATAGTCTTACCCTCCGGACAAACAACATGACCAAACTATAAGGTCACAGGATAACTAGAGTGCTCCGGAATCCAGTGCCCAGGTCCAACAACACCCATGGCCCATCTCCAGGCCCAATAAATAACTTACTTACCCACATGGATACTAAATTTAGCTATGCAGGTGACACAATACTCATAGAACAACTTAATCCCTTAGTTCTTAGAGTTGTAGTCGTTAACAGCTCTAGCCAAGACATATAAACGGGATCATGCTAAATGGAAAGGCACATAAGACACATATAAGGCAAGCTTATACTTTGTAATTCCAGAAACAGAGTTTGATAGTGACAAGATTGACCATCATAGGACGGTAAACTATTTTAGTAAAGCATGATCCAAAAAAAACCTAAGGACCTTTAGATGATAGTCTAACAGAATCATGAACAAAAAGCATGTAGAGTACAGTCTTGATATGAAGGTTTTAACATGAAAACCTAACGAGAATGTGGTTGCAAACAGCATAACAACATGCTAGTGGGCACAATTTGGCAAACATACTTGGTTGATCATGAAACCTAACTTGATGGACATTAACTATAGCACAAAGATTCTAAAGAACTCATAGTAGGCAAAAGAACATGTCAACTATAGGCTAACAGGACAGATATACATTAGGATTCATGCCAGTCGACCACACATGAGAGAGAACTACACAAAGGTATTTATCCTAGAAGCAATGCTAAAGAGTGCAGGATTGCCCAGTTAGGGAACACAATTATCAGAGTTACAAATCGCAGACAAACATGCTTGGCTAGAGATTAAGACAATGTTATAACATGGGAGAGTCAAGGATCCGTTTTCATGAAACAATAGGTTATACATAAAGGATTTAGTAGGAAGAGATTCATTAAAGCAGACTTTGAGCAAGCAGTTTCTACAAAAGGTCCCAGAAATCCAAGGCATGAATATGAGCTCATAACAGGCAAAGGATATGACATTGAGGCTAACATGAGCATGACCAATCAGATAAAACCTAAAAAGGCCAAAAACTATTTGAGTCAAATACATAGAGTGAAAGTATACTACACATGTTGAAGCCTATCAAGTCTGATATTAGAGAACATGGGACTGCAAAATGTCATTGAAACAATAGAACTACATAAAGCATACAACAATATAAAACTGGGAGTTCACAAATAACAAAGAAACTTAGGACATGCTTGTCTATAAAAGTTCAAACAGTGTTGGCATGCAGAATAAACATACATGAATAAGTAGAGGAGTAATAATTAAGGTTGTAAATGGTAGAGAATGCTAACCAGTTGCGAAGATAAACGAGCAAAAGAGTGAGTAACTTAGAATCTCAGCGATGACAACAAAGAAAGATAACACTGAGAATCCCAGATCCTAGTGCGTCAGAGTTCTCAGGAGCTTCAGTGAGCCCCGAGCAATGCTCGCATTAGGGAGGTTAATAGAGAAAATTTCGGTGGCCTTGGCTTTCAACCAGCCATAATCAAGAGAGCAGAAATAATATAGAAGGTGAAAAGTCAGAGAATAATAGTAGTTCTTAAGCCATTTGAGTCTATCCAAAGGGGAAATTGGGGAGGGGTTTATACAGTAATAAAAATCAACACATAAATAAGGAAATACAGTCAATCGAATATAAACAAGGAAAGAAGAACATGCAAAAATCAATTTAGAATCGGATTACAAGAAAAAACCAAGTAAACCCTAGTTTGACTAGGATCATAAATTGGCCGGAGATCTGGGTGAATTAGAACCTCATAGCCTTGCTATGAACATATACGGACGAAATTTCGTCCAAATCATAGAGAGTAAAGCCGATCTCCTTTGATTTAGAGACAGGTATTTGCCAAAAATGGACAAGTACTAAGTAACACCATATTTACACAAGTAATAGCGTCATAATTCGAAAAGGTAAGTAAATCATGGTAAGAATCCATGGACGATTTGGATTCAGAGAAGATTTTGGGTGGCGGCTAGGGTTTCTCAGAGAATAGGAGAGTAGAGGATTTAGGGGCGGCTGGAGTATGAGAATGAGATTAGGGTTTAGGGTGAGGGGATATAAGGAAAGGGTAGGGATTATTATGGGTCGTTGATCATCTGAGATCAACGAGCGAATCGAGTAAACGGGTCCCGACCGGGTTGGAACAAAATGGGTCGTTTGGTTTGGGCTAGGGCATATTGGTGTTGGGCTCATTTGTTTGGACCTTAATCGGTCCGAAAATAAGGCATAATTTGGTCCAGATTTTTAAGTTGGGGATTGAGGGAAAATAATTTTAATAAAATAGTTAAATAAAATATAAAAATATCTATTTATGCAACTTAATACTTTGAAACAATAGTTGAAGATTATAAAAAATGTAAAAAGTTATTTTGACCTTAAATAAAATGACAAATGCAATTAATTGTAAAATATAGGCTATTATTGCAAAATTACGTATTTGGCATAAAAAGTGCAAATGTAATTATATAAAATGAAATAAAATATTATAAAATAAATATTTGAATGCAAATAATAGATTTGAATGATTAAATCATCATAAAATAATTAAAGGGGATAATTAATACATATTCAAGTAATTTAACTGCAAGAAAATCAGTTTTAAAGCTTTGAAAATTACAAAACATTATAAAAATACTTCTATAACTATTGTAAATTGAGTAATGATGCAAATTATATTTTGAAAGTATATATACTACTTGAAAAAATATGAGGATAAAATTGGGTATCAACACTCCCTATTACAATTGGTTCAGGGTCAAGAACCAAATAACTTCCATCTAGAAATATGGATGTGCTATATCATTTTATTGTTCCACCACAATGCACAAAGATGGATCCCCAAAGAAAGTTGGAGATATGTGTTGGTGATCCCAATATTAGGGGGAGAAAATGGACAACTGAAAAGTAATTTATGGAATAAATTATTATGAGTACACCGAGATCCTCGTACAAGAAAATGTGAACATAAAGTTCAAGTGATAATCCATTTACAAAATATTACCAGCGCATTTGCTGATCCAAAGCTAAAAGCTATATTTCAGTTGCTAATGTTCCAAATAGAATAAAGTCCATGATGAATAGAGTTTATGGCACGCATGAAGCGTAATAGACTAATCGGTTCCAAAGATAAAACTCATTGAAGAAGGAAAGGAGCAAATGTTCAAGATGGTCATAATAAGGAGGCAAGTGTTTTATAAGAGCACTATGACATAATACTTTATAAAACCAAATGGGAGAGGCTCAGGTACCTGAAAATAATGAGATCTCGATAAGTTATGTCTTTATTGAGTGGTGATGGAACCGATGCAAAATGATTATCGACGATGTTGCTAATATAATGTAGCGCTCAATTTTATTAATATTGACGAGGATCTTGAGCTCAAATCTGTCATGAAATTTGGACAGTTAGATAATTGGCCAAATAAAAAATATACAATGAAAATTGACTTCACCTGAAAAATGTGAAGTTGGACGGATAGTCCTAACACTTGAAAGTGAAATGAAAAATCAAGTCAATAGACATAAAGAAGACTTGTGGCACAAGATTTTTCGTAAATATCCTGGCATTAGTTATATGGAGATATGTTCTCCTATGGTGGATGAAATCATTTTCAGGTTTTAATTTGGCAATACATGAAAAACTTGATATGCGTATAATGAAAGTCCTTGAAGGATTTACATTGTTCTGAAGCATAGTAAGGTTCCCAAGAAACTTATTAAATAAAGTTTCAACAAATCCGTATGTGGATTAGAGCAAGCATGGCGTGCATGATTTATTTTTGTGTTTGTTGCAATTGGTGCACTATGTATCTTGCTAGAACCATGAGTATAACAATATGCTAGGGAGATCTAGTTTTATTTCGATATGAAGATATTGGAATGCTATTAGTATTATATTGCAAAATGAATCCTTGATATAGATTTGTTTATTTTAACAAATATTGTAAAGGTTTTTTTGGTTATGAAAATGCAGGCATTTTCTGAAATCCATTTTTCAAACAATCTATTTGTATGTGAGGGAATTGTCATATTATCATTTCACAAGGTTGTCAATTATTGATACTTATTCAAGTCATGTCAATATACTAACAACTAATGAAGCAAGTGACTCAACACATAACAGATGTGTGATTTTTCTTTGAAGAGAAGATTCCAATAATAGTGAAGACGCTGATGTTTGCTTATCTCAATTGAAAGAAGGATATATTGAAGGAGACAGAATAAATCATATATTTCATCAAAGTTTTTTATCAGACACAATCTTCAACAGAATGATGAAATAGATGTTCAACAAATTCGTTCAAGTGATAATTTGGCAGAATAATTCACTAAGGCATTGACTATCTCAACATTAGAGATGTTGTTATATAAGCTTGGAATTCATCGTCTCCAAAAAATAAAGTGATGTTTTCATCAGGGGAGACAAATACGTGTTGTACTCTTTTTCCCTTGGCTAAGGTTTTATCCCACTGGAGTTTCCTGGCAAGGTTTTTAATGAGGCGGCAAGTAATGCGTATTACAAGATATGTGTACTCTTTTTCCTTCACTAGAATATTTTTCCCACTAAATTTTTTTCTAGTAAAGTTTTAACGAGGCACATTATCTATGGATATCCAAGGGGGAGTATTACAAAATACATATTTACATGGATGTCCACTGATCAAATATTACTCCCACTTCTCTTCTTCATTATGTAGATAACCCCCACTACTTCTCACCATTATAGTTGTAACTCCCACACCTCCATAACCTTCCCATGATCTTCTTCCATGATCTCAAATATTTAATACCATATTTAAAGCAACCTTATTGTAAGCCTCTATGTAACCCTATAAATAGAGGTATTTGGGATCATGTGCTATACACTTGAATATATGAAAGAAATAAGATAGTTCTCTTTTTCTCACTACATCTATTGTCTATTTTATTGTTTCATATTGTTACTTTGAAATTAGTTTCTTAACAAATATCATATATTTTGAAATAGTGGTTTAATTAAATAAGACTTTTTATTCAAAAGTAACTTTCCGTTGTACAATAGAAAATTGTGACTTGTAATATTTTTCGCTTAAAATTTGAATAATTAATTTTAATTTTCAATAATCAAATTAATTTAGTCCAATTTAACTATAATATTCACTAGATCGACTTCGATCAAGTGAAATGTTTTGGTAAATCGAAACAAAGGGATTAACAAATTTCAAGCTATTAAAGCTATGCATATAAACCAAAAACTCCAAGTCATGATTCTACCATAATGTTGCATCTTTCAATACTAATCATTATTGTCATCCTTCTCAAATATAATAATCTAATGGAAAAATGTTCAAATTTATCCATCTACTTATGAATATTGTCTACATCTAACCTCCGTTAACTATTCGACTAAATTTACCTCTACCGTTAACTATCCGGCCAAATTTACTCATGCCATCAGCAGACTTTTAAAAATTATCCATCAATCCGTTAGATAACCCAAAATCTCCCAAATCCCTTTTATTTAAATCGTTTGTTCTTCTTCTTGGACCTTTTCCCTAATCTAATTAAGTGTCACGGCTCCAAATCTACTAGTTGTGATGGCACCTAACCCAACCCTCTAGGTAAACCAACTAGTAACTATCCAATTCCAATGATATTAACAAGACAAATAACCGATAGTAATTTACTGAATTTTATACATTTTCCAAGGAATGGTAGTACAAATCATGAGCTCCTAAGAATAGAGTTTACAAAGCTGAAATGAAATAAATACATCATCTGTTTGAAAAGTATATAAACCGAGTTTTATAGATCTAAAGCTACCACGAACAAGGGGAAGCACAACCGGGACACAGGTACATCTTCAATCCAGCTCCCATCGAACACAGCAACACCAACAACCAACATCTGCACACAAGGTGTAAAAGTGTAGTATGAGTACAACCGACCACATGTACTCAGTAAGTAACAAACCTAACCTTAGGTTGAAAGTAGTGACGAGCTAACACAAGGTCGGGTCCAATACCAATATCCCACAACAGTTCATAACAGCATAATATAAGTAATAAAAGACGTATCTCAGAAGTAAAAATGCTCAGCTCGTTCACAGTTCCAGAAAATAGTCATGCTTTTCAAGTATCTTAGTGAAAACCCAAATCTTTTACCGAAAATGCCAAAAATACGAGTAAGTTTGAATACTGTAATATTTTCAAATATCCTTTCCACAATAAATAAGATGATTCATTTTCTTTCCTGATAGCAAGTGTGAAATACCTCTCTATGCCCACATATCAATGTGTGTAAAAAGTCATGAATGACGTGATACCGTACAACATGAGGAAAACTGCATCTCTATGCCTGTATGTCATGTGTGCATGCCAATGTCATGTATCTCAAAGATGAATCATGTACTCACACTCTCAGAGTACTTAATCTTATTGGCTCAAACTTTTCACTCATCATTCTCAACCACTCGGTACTGTATATGGCTTATACGGCTTAGGGAAGATCCATCCTGGAATATATACATCACTAACCATCAGTCACTCAGTACCGAGAAAGGCCAATCCGGCCCCATGGAGAAGATCCATCTCCGTCAAGGGAAGATCCATCCCTCAATATAATCAACCATGCTCACTGGGGGTGTACATACTCTAGAGGGGCTCCTACAGTCCAAGCGCTATAATCCGCACGGACAACTCACGTACTATAATATCAATATCTGGATCCGCACGAGCAACTCACGTGTTATACAGACAACTCACGTGCTATAGTATCAATATCCTCACAAACAAGCCCCTGGCCTCACTCAGTCATCAATCTCTCCAATCTCACTCAAGAGCTCACAATGCTATGAAACTAGCCCAACAACACTGATATGATGTATCAATAAATAACAACTGAGACTGAGATATGATATGAATGCATGAATATAAATGAGTACGAAATATCGATGAAATAAGTGAAATGACAGCAAGAAACAACCACTATGGGTCCCAACAGTATCGGCATAAAGCCTAAACATGATATCTAGCATGATTGACAGCTTATTTACTTTATCGTATGGTGAAAACACTAATATTAACAAAATAGGACTACTATACAGTGCCATGAAAATAACAGAGTCCCAATTCACTTGGTTCACGCCCACACTCCCGTCACCTAGCATGTGCGTCACCTCAATACCAATCACATAACACGTATTTCGGGGTTTCATACCATCAACACTAAGTCTAGAAGAGTTACTTACCTCGAACAAGCCAATACCAATGCCGAGCAAGCCAAGCGATGCTCCAAAGATGCCATCAAGTGCGTAGCGACCTCCGAACGGCTCAAAACTATCCAAAAGCAACTTAAATACATCAAATAAAGCCCAAAGAAACATTTCCAAATGAAAAAGGTCGAATCTTTTATCAAAAGCCCAAAATCGACCAAAATGTCCATCCCAGGTCCGCACCTTGGAACCCGAAAAATCTCACAAAATCCGACAATCCATTCCATTACGAGTCCAACCATACTAGTTTCACACAAATCCAACTCCAATTCGATGTTCCAAACTCAAAAATTTATATTATGAAACTTTAGGACAAAACCCCCCATTTCCTCTATAAATTCACAATCCAATTACCAAAAACGAAGGTAGATTCATGATATAAGATAAAAAATGAGTAGAGAACACATACCCCAAGTTGTGTGGAAAATATCCTCTCCAAATTCGCCCAATCCGAGCTCCAAAATCCGAAAATGAAGATAGAAACCAAAGACCTCGAATTATAGGTTCTACCCAGCGATTTCAATTCGTCGCACCTGTGACCACCGCTTTTGCGGAAAAACATCGCATATGCAAAAAATGGCCTTGCTCACCAACCCCCGCACCTGCGGTATCAAACTCCGCATCTACGAAGACGCTCGCACCTGCGTTTCTACTCGACGCACCAGCGCATCCGCACCTGCGCCCTTTTCTTCGCTTCTGCGGGCCTTCTCATCCAACTCTCATATCGCATCTGCGACGCCTTTGTCGCTTCTGGTCCATCGCACCTGCGCAAACCAACAGCAGGTGCGATCATACTAGAACCAACAGCCTTCAGCAATGCAACAAGAAGAGAAAATGATCCAAACCTCGTCCAAAACTGATCCGAGCCACTCGGAACCCCGTACGAATATACCAACAAGTTCCATAATGCAATGCGGACCTACTGGAGGCCTCAAAACACACATAACAACAAAAAAATGACGAATCAGTCCTCAAAGAAAAATCTATAAACTTCGAACTTTCAAATTCAATAACTCGTGCCGAAACATAGCAAATAAATCCGGAATGACTTCAAATTTTGCGCACAAGTCCCAAATAACTAACGAAGCTATTCAATTCCCAAAATCACAATCCGAATCCGATATCAAAAAGACCACTCCCGATCAAACTTCCCAAAAATCCAACTTTCGCTACTTCAAGCCAAAATCTATTACGAACCTCCAAATCATAATTCGGACGCGCTTCTAAGTCCAAAATCACCCAACAGACCTACCAGAACCATCAAAACTCCGTTTCGGGTTCAAATTTACAAAAAATCAAACTTGGTCAAGTCTCCCACTTTAAAGCTCCCTAGTTGAGAACCATTCTTCCAAATCAGTCCCGAATAACCTGAAAACCAAAACTGACGATTCACACAAATCAAAATACATCATACGGAGCTACTCACGCTCGTAAAATATCGAGCGAAGTGCAAATGCTCAAAATGACCGGTTGGGTCGTTACATTCTCCCCCACTTAAACATACATTCGTCCTGGAACGTGTCCAGAGTTGTTCTCAAAGCCATCAAACTGCCGTATAACCTTGCCATGCACATACCCGGGGGTGATCCCACATCACTCTAACCCATACAGGTCTGATAACACAACATAACTGATATTTCTCAATTCAACCTAGCCCACAAGCCTTAGAATCTAACTTCTAACATCCAAATTTTTTTATAAGATCTGAATCTCGCAACCTACACACTGTATAAGTCTGAACAAGTTGTACCAAGCCGCAACCATAACCCAAGATACAATCGCATGATATATCACATAACACAGATACTCGAAATAATGCTTTCTAATCACAGTAGCTGCTCAAAATAACCCAATGCCGGTAATAAACCTCATATCAAACAAGACTCCATTCTGAAACCTTTGTACACTACCGATGATGAAAGGAACACGCAGAAACTCATAACCATTCATCAGATCAACCAGTCATGGAACTCCCTCTCCTTCGACAAGAACTATAGCAAATTTCTAAGACGACTTTCGATATTATCCTTCCAACCATGCTGTAATCTATTCCGATAGTATCCATTGTAGGTCCAATGACCTCATCTTATCCAACACGACCACTCTAGTAACATGACACATCAATACAATCTAAAGCCATAACCTGTGCAATCCGTGCACTAATATGCAATATTCCAAATATACTCAATCCTGAAAAACAATGACTCAGACAAGAGAACTATCCCACAAGCTCAACAAGTACCACCACAACGCAATGCTAAGAACCTATCACACACTGTAGAACCAAAACACACTAATCTAACACAAGGGATCATATCTCAACATAACTCCGCTGCAATGCGTGACCCCATCTAAACATTGGTCCATATAAAATACCTCAGCCCCCATGCTCAAAATCAATAACCACGCGCAATCCGACATCAAGTACTCAAAGTGCATTACAATAACCATGAAGAAGCAGATGACACAATGCCACACAAAACCCAAAACAACATAACCCATACGCCATCGACCATGCAATACCCAATTACTCATCTTGCTCAAATTCCGCTATAAAGCCCAAATAGAACCGCACCAGGTGTGCTTATAACCAACGAATCACAACTCCTCATAGCATAAAGGATTAACTCACAGATCATTTCAGAACACGAATAAGCTCAACAACAATCAAATGGCACATCCCTCAGCAATAACATTATGGAACCATCCAATCCGGCTCGGTGTAGAATACACATCCTAGTTGGGCCTACCAATGGACCCCCAAATTAACTCTGGTCACCCAAAAATAGATATATAACTCTTCGAAAGCCCACAATGACTGAATCATAACACATACTATCATCTAGCTAGCTTCGGCCATGACTTCATAGTCCACAACCATGAAACAATCTGCTCTTGAGAACTCTAGTCCCCAAATCCATAAAACACACGAATTACCATATCGGATTCCATCTCCACCTCCCGAATGGCTTACACATCTCTCATACACGATCATCCTACAAGGAATACTTCTAAAATTCTTTCGTTCTACATAGTAAAATTTGAATATCAGCAGTCGAACAACCAGAAGAGTGCCGCAGTACCAGTGAAGTATCCATACATCAAAACACATTGCCCCTTCTGAAATGTATACCTCATCAAGCCATACCAAATAGTAATATCATTTACCTAGCCATCTAAAATCGTATATGGTGCCTACGAATTTTTATGACCTTCCCTTCCAAAACAGAACTGTGATCCTGCTCACGTAAATCTCAATTCCACACAACACACCGCATATACCATGCCATCATAAGAAAAGTATGAGACCTTCATAGTTCACTTTGAGTCACAAGAAACTACATACTCAATTAGCCAAGGACCTTCCATTTGATTTCATCCAGGAGAAATTTACTATACACCACATGCTCCTCATGCCGGTAGGAAAAATAACCCTCGAACCTTGGTAAAAACCATTGAGAACTCCTTGAACCCATTTGCACATAACCAAGCTATCTGAACCGAATCTTTCTAACTCAACCCAGCCACGCAAGTCGCCAAAACCCAAAAGCATTTCCACGAAACACCTGTGGAGACTATCCACATCATAAGTACCCAAAGAACCGATTATATTCATTACTGTGCTGATCCAACCTACTACCAAGTTGTCTTAACTCTCCAAGTTCTTTTCGAATTACCTTCAAATTGATAGTTCTTCTTGCTAGGATACCACGATCCTTAACTAAAATTTACCACACAAGAGACCCTAGTATAAAACCACAACGCCCTAAGGCCCATAAGCCGCTGACTTCTCTCTTAAGCACCCCAAAGCACCACAACCGCGAGACTCACTCTAAAGAGACCTTATGTGAACCTAAAATTGTTTCCTTCACCTTCTTGATGCTGAAATACATAATCCACAATGGTATCAAAATGCCACAAGTCTCGACACCATCCAATGTAACTCCCAGTTTCTAGCCATATACAACTCTTGAAAATTCCAAATCGCTACATATAAATCTTAAATCCATTAGAACCATTCTCGAGAGTCATCCACTCTACTCAAATCTCAATTAAACTGACCAAACGGACCGAACAACCTGTGCCCCATTAGCACACCAACACCCAAGGGAGTAAAGAGTAACCCTCACTCCTAAGTAACCAAGAAAATTCCTACTCCATGAACACTACATCCTTCGCGAATAACCACTCAATTATTTTAGGATTCTCATATACCCATAGAATGTAATACAACCGTATCTAGAAATTTCCTTACTCGATTCATCCTCACTCTCAACCCCTGCAGTCATAGCTGATTCACCAGTATACCTCAAACCTAAAATAATACAACACATAATCATGCAATCAACTTGTCGATAGCAGATTCCCCCACTTGGCTCAAAGACATAGATCAAAACACACAACTCACAATGCCCATAATCTATTACTGCCATAATACCGCAGTGGGATTCAACCAAATTCTTCCTGAGCTCCTGTAACGCAAACCATCTAATACTTCGCATTATTTGCAAGTCTCGCGTTCACCCTTGTAATAGTCAAGCCAACTTCCACAAGCGATCTAAACTCAAATTGCAACATATATCATTTACTGGTAAAAGAGAACTCTCTACAAAACATCATAAGGACCACACAACCTCAGGACACCTCGCAGGACATAACCCACCTACTCTGCCTCAAACTGACATCTTTATACCCTTTCACAGTCGCGACTACTATGCAATCACTTAATCTTCTTGATTCTGAACTCATCAACAAGACATGAGAATCTACTTCACTCAACAACTAAACAACATGAGAGATCCCTCAACACACCTATAACTCGAGATCATACGCTATATCAAGAGAGAAATCAAACACCCAATAGTCCTTGCTACCTCTCAAGTAAACTCTTCTCGTCATATTTGAACAATCTAAACACATCTCGCAGTCATATCATACTCACCACATAGTCATCCAATCACAAATTCCACTAATAGGGACACCAACGGACCTATAAGTCCTAAAAGCATGTGCTCACACAATCAAAATCTCCGTGCTCAAGCTTCCGTCAAAACCTGGCCTCAAGTCCTCCAAACTGGCCCATCATCAACACACCAAAATCACATCTCGCACCTCAACCATGGAATCACAAGCTGCCAGCGCACAGCCGATACCGAGCACTCACATGCGCATACGAATGTGTGGAAGCAATTCAAAGAGTTACGCTTCAAGCTGAATCAATGTCGTACGATAAGGAAAGAAAGATGGGAAGTATATCCTAAATGTCCTGTAGCCTCTCGAAGATAGGTATGGACGTCATCACACCGATCCACAAGACTCTACTAGAAACTTGCTCATGGCTTGTAGAACCTATGAACCTAGAGCTCTGATACCGACTTGTCACGACACCAAATCCACTAGTCGTGATGGCACCTAACCCAACCCGCTAGGTAAGCCAACTAGTAACTATCTAATTCTAATGATATTAACAAGACAAATAACCGATAGTAATTTACTGAATTTTATACATTTCCCAAGGATTGGTAGTACAAATCATGAGCTCCTAAGAATAGAGTTTACAAAGCCGAAATGAAATAAATACATCGTTTGTTTGAAAAGTACATAAACAGAGTTTTATAGATCTAAAGCTACCACGAACAAGGTGCAGCTACAACCGGGACGCATGTACATCTTCAATCCAGCTCTCATCGAACACAGCAACATCAACAACCAACATCTGCACGTAAGGTGCAGAAGTGTAGTACAGGTACAACCAACTCCATGTACTCAGTAACTAACAAACATAACCTTAGGTTGAAAGTAGTGACGAGCTAACACAAGGTCGGGTCCAATACCAATATCCCACAACAGTTCATAACAACATAATACAAGTAATAAAAGATGTATCTCAGAACTAAAAATGCTCAGCTCGTTCACAGTTCTAGAAAATAGTCATGCTTTTCAAGTATCTTAGTGAAAACCCAAATCTTTAACCGAAAAATGCCTAAAATACAAGTAAGTTTGAATACTGTAATTTTTCCAAATATCCTTTCCACAATTAATAAGATGTTTCATTTTCTTTTCAGATAGCAAGTGTGAAATACCTCTCTATGCCCACATATCAATGTGTGTAAAAAGTCATGAATGACGTGATACCGTACAACATGAGAAAAAATACATCTCTATGCATGTATGTCATGTGTGCATGTCAATGCCATGTATCTCAGAGATGAATCATGTACTCACACTCTCAGAGTACTCAATCTCGTTGTCTCACACTTTTTACTCACCATGCTCAACCCATCGGTACTGTATATGGACCATACGACCCAAGGAAGATCCATCCCGAAATATATACATCACTGACCATCAGTCACTCAGTACCGAGGAAGGCCAATCCAGCTCCATGGAGAAGATCCATCTCCGGGTATATAAATGCTTCAGACAAGATCCATGTCCAGGGAAGATCCATCCCTCAATATAATCAACTACGCTCACTGGGGGTGTACAGACTCCAGAGGGGCTCCTACAGCCCAAACGCTATAATCCGCACGGACAACTCACGTGCTATAATATTAATAACTGGATTTGCATGGACAACTCACATGCTATAGTATCAATATACTCACAAATAGTCCCCCGGCCTCACTTAGTCATCAATCTCTCCGATCTCACTCACGGGCTCACAATGTCATAAAACTAGCCCGACAACACTGATATGATGTATCAATAAATAACAAATGAGACTAAGATGTGATATGAATGTATGAATATGACTAAGTACGAAATATCAATGAAATCAGTGAAATGACAGCAAGAAACGACTACTATGGGTCCCAACAATATCGGCATAAAGCCTAAACATGATATCTATCATGATTGACAGCTTATTTACTTTATCGCATGGTGAAAACACGGATATTAACAAAATAGGGCTACTATACACTGCCATGAAAACAACAGAGACCCAATTCACTTAGTGCACGCCCACACGCCAGTCACCTAGCATGTGCGTTACCTCGATACCAATCACATAACACGTATTTCGGGGTTTCATACCTCAACACTAAGTTTAGAAGAGTTACTTACCTCGAACATGCCAATACCAATGCCGAGCAAGCCAAGCGATGCTCTAAGGATACCATCACGCGCGTAGCGACCTCCGAACGGCTCAAAACTATCCAAAAGAAACTCAAATACATCAAATAAAGCCCAAGGAAACAATTCCAAATGAAAAAGGTCGAATCTTTAATCAAAAGCCCAAAATCAGCCAAAACGTCCAACCCAGGCCCGCACCTCAGAGCCCGACAAAACTCACAAAATCCGACAACCCATTCAATTACGAGTTCAACCATACTAGTTTCACTCAAATCCGACTCCAATTCGATGTTCATAACTCAAAAATTCATATTATGAAACTTTAGGCCAAACCCCCCCCATTTACTCTATAAAATTCACAATCCAATTACCAAAAACGAAGGTAGATTCGTGATATAAGATCAAAAATGAGTAGAGAACACTTACCCCAAGTTGTGTTGAAAATCTCCTCTCCAAAGTCGCCCAATCCGAGCTCTAAAATCCTAAAATGAAGATAAAAACCAAAGACCTCGAGTTATAGATTCTGCCCAGTGATTTCCGTATTTGCGGACAATTCGTCGCACATGCGACCACCGGTTTTGCGGAAAAACATTGCATCTGCGAAAAATGGCCTTGTCCAGCAATCTCTGCACCTGCGGTATCAAACTCCGCATCTGCGAAGACACTCGCACTTGCGTTTCCACTCGATGCACATGCGCATCCGCACCTGCGCCCTTTTCTCCGCTTCTGTGGGCCTCCTCATCCAGCTCTCATCTAGCATCTACGATGCCTTTGTCACTTTTGCGGCCATTGCACCTGCTCAAACCAACCGCAGGTGCGATCATACCAGAACCAGCAACCTTTAGCAATGCAACAAGAAGTGAAAAAGATCTGAACCTCGTCCAAAACTCATCCGAGCCACTCGGGACCCCGTCCGAATATACCAACAAGTACCATAACGCAATACAGACCTACTCGAGTCCTCAAAACACATATAACAATATAAAAATGATTAATCACACCTCAAATCGAAATCTATGAACTTTGAACTTTCAAATTCAATAACTCGTGCCGAAACATAGCAAATAAATCCGGAATGACTTTAAATTTTGCGCACAAATCCCAAATAACATAACGAAGCTATTCAAATTCCCGAAATCACAATCCGAATCCGATATCAAAAAGTCCATTCCCGGTCAAACTTTCCAAAAACCCAACTTTCGCCATTTCAAGCCAAATTCTACTACGGACCTCCAAATCACAATCCGGACGTGCTCCTAATTCCAAAATCACCCAACGGACCTACCAGAACCATCAAAACTCCGTTCCGGAGTTCAAATTTATAAAAAGTCAAACTTAGTCAACTCTCCCACTTTAAAACTCCCTAGTTGATAATCATTCTTCCAAATCAGTCCCGAATAACCTGAAAACCAAAACTAATAATTCACACAAATCAAAATACATTATACGGAGCTACTCACACCCGTAAACTACCGAGCAAAGTGCAAATGCCTTAAATGACCGGTTAGGTCGTTACATTCTCCCCCACTTAAACATACGTTCGTCCTCGAACGTGTCCATAGTTGTTCTCAAAGCCATCAAACCGCCGTATAACCTTGCCATGCACATACCCGGGGGTGATCCTACGTCACCCTAACCCATACAGGTCCGATAACACAACATAACTGATATTTCTCAATTCAACCTAGCCCACAAGCCTTAGAATCTAACTTCTAACATTCGAAATTTCTTATAAGATCTGAATCTCACAACCTACACCATGTATAAGTCTGAACAAGTTGTACCAAGCCACAACCATAACCCAAGATACAATTGCATGATATATCACATAAAACAGATACTCAAAGCAATGATTTCTAATCACAGTAGCTGCTCAAAACAACCCAATGCCGGTAATAAACCTCATATCAAACAAGACTCCATTCTGAAACATGCGTACGCTACCGATGATGAAAGGAACACGCAGAAACTCATAACCATTCATCAGATCAACCAGTCATGGAACTCCCTCTCCTTCGACAAGAACTATAGCAAATTTCTAAGATGACTTTCGATATTATCCTTCCAACCATGCCGTAATCTATTCTGATAGTATCCATTGTAGGTCTAATGACCTCATCTCATCCAACACGACCACTCTAGTAACATGACACATCAATACAATCTAAAGCCATAGCCCGTGCAATCCGTGCTCCAATAAGAAACATTCCAAATATATTCAATCCTGAAAAAAATGACTCAGACGAGAGAACTGTCCCACAAGCTCAACGAGTACCACCACAACGCAATGCTAAGAATCTATCACACACCGTAGAACCAAAACACACGAATCTAACACAAGGGATCATATCTCAACATAACTCCGCTACAATGCGTGCCACATCCAAACATTGGTTCATATGAAATACCTCAGCCCCCATGCTCAAAATCAATAACCACGCTCAATTCGACATCAAGTACTCTAAGTGCATTACCATAACCATGAAGAAGCAGATGACACAATGCCACACAAAACCCAAAAGAACATAACTTATACGCCATCGACCATGCAATACCCAATTACTCATCTCGCTCAAATTCCGCTATAAAGCCCAAATAGAACTGCACCAGGTGTGCTTATAACCAACGAATCACAACTCCGCGTAGTATAGAAGTGTAACTCATAGATTGTTTCAGAACACGAATAAGCCCAACAACAACTGAATGGTATATCCCTACCGGAACCATCAAAACTCCGTTCCTGGTTCAAATTTATAAAAAGTCAAATTTGGTCAACTTTTCCACTTTAAAGCTCCCTAGTTGAGAATCATTCTTCCAAATTAGTCTCGAATAACCTGAAAACCAAAATCAACGATTCACACAAATCAAAATACATCATACAGAGCTACTCACGCTCGTAAACTACCGAGCGAAGTGCAAATACTCAAAACGACCGATTAACTCGTTACATTAAGGATCATTGTACCTTTTCAAGTAGTATATGTTTTATATTCGTAGATTTTCATTTGTACTCTTCACGCTCATTAAAGTTGTATAAAAACAATTTAGTGTCAAACATTCTAGGATCTTTTTTACCAAAAAGAAATACTCTCTCTCTGCTGCTAGGTGTGTCAATGGTTCGGTTCGATCGATTATTTTATAAAATTTATATCATATCAATTCTTTTGATTATTTAATCATGCATAACCAAAATTAGACTTTTCGATACTGTCCCAATCATATCAGTTTCTCTTCGGTACGGTTCCGTTAATTTTTGATATTTTTTTTAAAGTCGTGTAAAAGTCACTAGTAAAAGTAGAATGCAATAACAAACGTACTTTTATCGGACTTAGTAAAACTTTCTAGACATTTTTATTGTTCAAAGGGTGATGAATTAAGAAAATATGAAAGATGGCTAGAGTTAGATCCATCATCTATTCTACAATAGTGTAAAAGAAACTAAACAAAGATAAAGAAAATATAAATCACACGAGTGAAAAGATATTACCCAAGTTGGAACTCAAGGATAAAGTCTATGGAAGATTAAATATTCAATAAAATAAATTTAAGTCATACGAAAGGAAACATATTCAATACATTATAGTTTGCTACTCATAACGACTAGAATAGCTTATGTCTTGCTATTGAATAAGGGTGTCAATGGTTCTGTTCGACCGATTATTTTATAAAATTTATACCATATCAATTTTTCGGTTATTCTATTATGTATAACCAAAATTAGACTTTTCAAAACTGTCCTAATCATGTCAGTTTCTCTTCGATATCGGTACGGTTCGGTTAATTTTCGGTATTTTTTTTAAATGTCATGTAAAAGTCATCAGTAGAACTAGAATGCAATAACATATGTTCTTTTATAAGACTTAACAAAACTCTCTAGAAATTTTTATTATTTAAAGGGTAATGAATTAAAAAAACATAAAAGATGGCCAGAGTATAGATCCATCAACTATTCTATAACAACGTAAAAGAAACCAAGCAAAGACAAAAAAAATATAAATCACACGTGTGGAAAGATATTAACCAAACTGAGACTCAAGAATAAAGTCTATAGAAGATTAAATATTCAAAAAGATAAATCTAAATTATATGAAAGGAAACATATTCAATACATTGTAGTTTGCTAGTCATAATCACTAAAATACTTTGTGTCTTGCTAATGAAGATGCTGGAAATAACTTAGTTTAAATAGAAGTAGCATAATAGGTTTAGGAATTAATATTTTAAGTTAAATTACTCGTTGACTTGTAACCGTTTTCATAATTCCAAGGTCCAAAGAAAAATTTAATGCTTTATCGATTTTATTAAAAGAAACCTAAAAATTCATTCGGTACGGTACAATAAGATTCGGTCGGTTTAATTGATTTTTAAATATCCATTGACACTCATATCTGCTACCCTTATAGTTGTTATATATATCCCAAAAATAATTGTTCCCAAGTACTTGTCATTTTAAAAGATTAAGAGGGCATTAATATTTTTTTCTACTTTACCATTAGTATTAATTATTCTAGAATTAAGAGGCATGCAAATCGATAAAGATTAAAGAATTAATAAAGGATAAATTAGTCAAATTACTCTTATTGTTAATACATATTTTTTATAAGCTTGTAGAACCTTATCCTGACAAACAAACGGAGCGATTCGAAGAGAATTAAACTTAGAAGCTAAAATAATAATTTACTTGCTGCTCCATATTTTATTAGTGACAATGAAAATAATATTTAAGCGACTTCAAAAAAGTAGTTTACCACTTGAACAATTTTCTTTTGTCAAAGACTTTTATTTGTGATTTAAAATAAGTCATAGACACTTATATTGTTATAAAATAAAAATTTTAAAGTTAAATTATTTTTAAATATAAAAATATATCTTTTTTTTTTTGGATAGATTTAAGAAAAAGTGTACCACATAAAAGACTATTATTAACTATTTTCTATTTAAAAGAAAAAATTAAAAAGAGTAATATAATAGTGGATTAAAAAGAGTTTATATGAGGGGAGTCACTAGGTGAGGTCCAAAGTCTGCAACTTAAAGGGAAAACTTTTTGATGCATACCACGTTGGAAAGCTCTTCAACTTGGGTGGGCGGAGATTACGGCGGAGTTGGTGGTGCCACTGGCAGTTTCTGGCGATGTGAGAACCCCTCGGAATGGAAAAAGACTAATCTACCGTTCTTCAGATCTCTACATTCTTGAGCTTTCTCTCATCAAATATTATAGGAGTAATTTTTTGCAACTCATTTCTCAGGGTTTTTTTTCCTTCTTCTTTCTCTTCCCCCCTATTTCAGACCCATTTTTGGTTTTTGTTGGTGTGTTTCTTTCTGTTTGAAGTTTGGAGTTTTCCTTCCAGATTTAACGTTTTCATCTTTTTTTGGCCTTTTTCTCCTCCTCTTTTTTTTTTTTTTTTTTTTTTTGGTCTTTTTTCTCATTTCATGTTAAGGATCTGAAGCCCATTTTTTGTATTTCTGTTTTGTATTAATTTGCCTTTGTGGTGTATTAATGTTGCTCAATTTTTGAACTGGGAACAGTTTAATTTCTAATAAGTTTTGATTTTGATTTTGATTTTCCTATTCTTGAGCTGTGGTAGAAATTGTGCAAATATCTATTTGCCTTTGTGGAGACAGGTATTTTGAATTGTGGGTGTTTTATTAATGCTTAACTTTTGAATTTGTAACAGTTATCTTGTAATAAAGTTTTGAATTTTAGTCTAGAGCTGTGCTAGAAATTGAGCAAATAGTGTTTTTTTTTTCCATGTACATTGGAATGATTTGGACCCAAATAGAATGAAATGGTGCGGAGGATCCATATAGCCGGCCCCGACTTTGTTTGGGATTAAGGCGTAGTTGATGAGTTATTGATAAAGGCTAAACCTTGTAGTGTCAGATCTTCTAGTTCTAGTTAAAAACAGTTTATGTTGTCAAAAGTAGTAAATTCTTGAAAGTTTTTCTTGATAAGCAGGAATATGATGGTTGAACCGGGCCAAAGTAATTCTCATTTTCACTGTTCTAAATGTTGAAGGGGAGCCTTGGCGTAACTGGTAAAGTTGCTGCCATGTGACCAGGAGGTCACGGGTTCGAGCCGAGAAAACGGCCTCTTGCAAAAATGCAGGGTAAGGCTGTGTACAGTAGACCCTTGTGGTCCAGACCTTCCTCGGACCCCGCTCATAACGGGAGCTTAGTGCACCGGGCTGCACTATTCTAAATGTTTTTTGATTGTTCTAAACTTTTTGCCATTCCATTGTAGGAAAGGCTTGTTAATGTGATAAATAGAGATGTCGTTCAAGAGCATTGTCCGTGAGCTGAGAGAGATGAAAGATGGGATAGGGAGTATATCAAGGAGGGGAATGGAAGGAAGGCGTTGGCGAAACAGAACCCGATCACATATAGCACCTGAAGTGTCACATTTTGATCCTGATCAACAAGGCCAATGGGCAAATTTACCATCAGAATTGCTATTGGATATTATCCGCAGGGTTGAAGAGAGTGAGACGTCGTGGCCTGCTCGGACCGTTGTAGTCTTTTGTGCTTCTGTTTGTAAGTCATGGAGGGAAGTTACTAAAGAAATTGTCAAGACTCCCGAGGAATGTGGTAGGCTTACCTTTCCCATTTCACTGAAGCAGGTATTTTCCTTAATCCATTCGATGATTATCTTATTCCTATTGCCGCTTACAAAAAAGTAAAACCGAGAGATCATTCTTTTTCTGTTTCTGCTTTGTAACAGCCGGGTCCCCGTGAATCCCCAATTCATTGCTTTATAAAGCGGGACAGAGCTAATTCAGTTTATCGCCTCTACTTCGGTTTGACTCCATGTAATTCACACGTTTCTGTTGACCTTTCTCCTTTTCTTCTTTGACACTTTAATATTACCAGAGCATCTTCAATGATTGTATGCCTTGTAATCAGCTTTAAGATCTACCTACATAGTTGATCAGTGAACGAAATTTGTCTTCTAAAGTTACGAGTTTGTTCTATGATTCTACTGCCTTGGAACCAGCTTCAAGATCCACCTTGTGAACTTAACCTATGAATGAAGCTAAGATTATAAGTTTCTATAACATTTATGTTGGTGGATAATTTTTGATTGGTATTTGGATGGATAACTTCTCGAGAAAAGCCTCTCTACCCCACCTCCCCCTCCCAAGATAGGGGTAAGGTCTGCATACACTTTACCCTCTCCAGACCCCACAATGTGGGATTACACTGAGTATGTTGCTGTTGTGATTGTTGTTGTATTTTGATGGATAACTTAGACTTAGGTTGATAGAAGACATTGTTCAAGTTAATATGCAGAACGAGAATTGTGAAACTTTTTTATAGCTTCTTCTTAGTGTTGGTGGTCTAATGTTCTCACATCTGATGTGTTACTTCATGACAGCTGAAGATGAAAGCGATAAGCTATTGCTGGCTGCCAAAAGGACCAGAAGGGCAACAAGCACAGAATTTGTAATTTCATTGGTTGGGGACGATTTTTCTCGAGCTAGCAGTACATATGTTGGAAAACTGAGGCAAGTTTCCACATACTGTTAAATTATTTCCATAGCATATACCTCACCGTCCTTCAGAATGTTGAAAAAAGAAAAACTTGTATTTCCTTTCATTTTGTTTTAATAGTTTACGAAATAATTTTACCAGATCTAACTTTCTTGGGACCAAGTTCATCGTATATGATAGCCAACCTCCAAGTGATGCAGCGATTCAACATTGCGGTCAACTTAGTCGACGATTCAGTGTGAAGCAAGTTTCTCCGACAGTACCTGCGTGCAACTACAGTGTCGCCACCATTAACTATGAACTCAATGTTCTCCGAACAAGAGGACCTAGGAGAATGCATTGCGCCATGCATTCTATCCCTTTCTCCTCTATACAAAAGGGAGGCAGCGCTCCAACACCTAAATCATTCCCACAATCTTTTGACGAGAAGTCATCTCCCCCACCAGTCTCAAAATCAAAGGAGCCAATTGTAGATATCAGCTTGCCTGGCTTTTCAAGCTCAACGATGTCACTGCTTTCTCGAGAGCCACTCGTGCTAAAAAACAAGGCCCCTAGATGGCATGAACAATTGCAGTGCTGGTGCCTAAATTTTAAAGGTCGCGTTACAGTGGCGTCTGTGAAAAACTTTCAGCTCGCGACAGCAGTTGATCCTTCTCAGAATATACCAGTTGCAGTACAAGAAACAGTAATATTGCAATTTGGCAAAATCGGAAAAGATATCTTCACCATGGATTACTGCTACCCGCTATCTGCCTTCCAAGCTTTCGCAATCTGCTTGAGCAGCTTTGACACGAAACCAGCATGCGAATGATTTCGTGCAGAATGTAATTCATGATAATTTTTGTTTCTTGGTTTCTGGATAATGTTCTGAATTGATGTTTATATTTCTCTGAGAAGTTGCCAATGCGCCGCAATATTTATGAATGAGAATATCAATATATACATGCAGTATATATCTAACAGTTTGATTTAAATACTTTTCCTGGAAAGTAAATCTATTCTTGTTAATTTGTGTCATTAAGATCAGGAACATATTTTGATGTAATCCTGGTTTGAGATATAGATAGAAAATGATCTAAATTCAGCTCAATCCAATTTGCATTTTATTGTTTTCAAAAACAGGTTGATCAGGAAAAAATAATTAAAAAAAAGAAAAGAAATTAAAAGGTTGACCAGGATTTTGTCATTCTTTGTTGAATAAATTCACTGGCATTCTAGTATATTAATACAGCTTATAATGCTAAATATTGTATGATGTATCTAATTTATGACATGTATACTGCTTGTGATCCTCCACCTTGAGGCTTTAGTGTAATGGTAAGAGCACACAATATTTCTAATAGGAGCAATTCAAGCATTAATTAGTACTACCTCAGATCTAAAAGGAAAGGAAGGAGAATAAGGGAAGGTGCCAAGTAGCTGATTGCACATTACTAAGGCAAGGAATAAGACGTCTGCACATTACTAAGGCAAGGAATAAGACGTCTGAGAAGGGATGCCGAAAAAAGGCTTCAATTGTTTCTGGTGCAAAGTCAGTAGTACTAGGGCCTTCGAGTTGGAATTTCCAACTATAAACGTCCTGACTTTTTCGAGGCAGGGCTTCGACCCGTATCTGGCCAACTCCTCGAACTGCTGGGTGCGGCATATTCATGGACTGGCAAAGCGAACTCTCAATTTGATCAGGAGAGCCTAGAGAGCTCTCTATCTTTTCCCAAATTCCGACTAGCGCGGTTCTTTTTCTCGACCAATTTGAATTCCATTTCATTTTTTATTTTAAGAGTTGTAGAGTAGTAAGTAGTGATGTGTTGGTTAGGGACACGTTATGGGCTCGAAAGTCGAAAGTCGAACATTGTCGCAGACAAGACAAAATCATGATATTTAAATAGAGAAGAATAAAATAAAGGATTTATTATTTGCCGAGTTTTGAATTGCGTGTGTTAGCCCTCGAAGATTTCTCAATTATAAGCTTCGGTCATTGTTGAAATCTCGGCTACGAATCTCGCTGCTCCCTGACCGACCTAGACTAACTTTTTCCTTAATGCTATATTACCCTAAATATTCTAGGACAGATTTTGACCTATATAGTTTGTCCCTCCACTTATTGAAGCCGGCCTCAGGCGGGCTCGATGAGCGGATATTGTGTAACGTGGCCGAAGCATTTGGACGACCTGAACGAGTCGTGAAGATTGGTGCGAGTGGGCAGCGTGTTCCTTTATGAACCATAACTTATGGGGTTATATGTCCTACGAATCAGGATGACGTCATGGCGACATGCGTCATTATGACGTGATTTCCCGATACGTTGCTTCGTTTCGTGCGCTTTTTCTGATTGATTCTGTCGCTTCGGTTACAGTGCCAGGTAATGATGGATTAATTCCTTGGTTTCGACGCTTGAATTTTTATAAATAGGGGTATGTGGGTAACGTTTCAATCTTTACGAAACCCTTGCATCAAAAAACCTCGTATGTTCTTCTTCCTCCCCCATTGTTGTGTCTCTTCTTATCAAAATCCTTGGCCTCCTTCTTCTTCCTCCATTGTCGCGTATCTTCTTACTGGTTTTAGTGATTCTCGCAGCTTCTAACACTTCCTTGCTTGAATATCCTCCCTTAATCAACGTGGCTAATGTACCCTCTGTTTCCAGTATGGCAACTCACCCTGTCCCTTTGGCGGTGCTTATACCCCCTCACATTGATAGGGTCTCCGTCGCCATTGAGGAAGAGAATTTTCCTACGGTGGAGGAAATAATCCCTCGTAGTGAGAAAGTTAGGTCCGATTTATCGAAGGAGCGTGAAGGTGAGCCCGAAGTCTCGGAGTCAGTGATGGAAAAGGCCGATCTGGCCGAGCTTAGGGAAAAATTCAACATTCCTGCCCACATCGATCTGGTCCCAGCAGGGCGCGATGTGGTGCAAATGCACCGACCCGGATACTGCGCATTCTATGCGTATCCTTTCCAGGTCGGCTATACTCTCCTCCTTCTCCATTGGCGGAGGAATTTTGCCGCTATTACGGTGTCTGCCCGACCCAACTCTCTCTGTACATTTACAGCTTATTAGGATGCTCTCAAAATTCGCCGAGTTGGCTCAGGTCGAGGTCACACTCTGTCATCTGATGCATCTCTTCGCCCTTAGCTTTTATAGGAGGATAATGTTGCATCTTCGCCACCGAGAAGGTAAATACATGGTGGTGAAGATGGATGACAAAGCAAATCGTCAGTTCTGGCTCAACTACTTTTTTGTCAGAACCGAAGAAGTAGTAGCCAACGCGGACGACTTTCTTGAGACTTGGAATCACGCTCGTAAGTATCTATTTTTTGTGAAAGGTATTTGATTTGTCTATTTCTAGTCGTAGGATCTAACATTTTGTCTCTTCCTCGTACAGCCAAGGTTGCGCCTCCTCTTTTGGTCGGGAACATTTCTGACTGGGTTGGCCGGATTCTACCTCACACTGTGGGGATTCGTGAGTGGCCGGGCTTTCTCTAGAAGTTCGGGACTGCGTCTTCCTTGGCCGGTGAGTTCGTCTTTTTTTTTGTTTTCTATTTTGACCTCATGGTCGCTTACACGCTATAGTTTATTATTGGTAGTGACAACCTTCGATCTTTCTTTTTCAGTTCGAGAATCTTTGAGGAGGCCGAGGGCCCCTCCTCCTACGTTTTGTAATAGGAAGGCTACTTCTTATTCGGAGTCTGTTCCTGCTGTGACCGCGACTAGGCCTGCTCGGTCATCTACTTTTGTTCGTTCTTCCGCCACGGCCAAGTCTACTCGTTCGTCAACCGCACCTACTGCTACTTCCGTATCGGCTTCCTCTCCATCCGCGGATATATCGACATCGGAGCTTCCGAATTCCCCTTTGCTTTATCTAGTGGACGAGGAAGAGGAATCGTTGCCGAGTGATGGGAATTTGGTTCCCCGCAAGAGAAGATTGGTGGACGTCGGTGATGGGGTTGATTTTGTCATCCGTGAAATGGAGACCATAGATCTTGAAGATGACGTCGAGTTATCGCCCGTGGTTCCGCCATCGACTGAAGCCGTAGAGGGTATGTCTCTTCCTGAAACCATGATGGAAGCTGAAGGGCCATCGACGAGAGTCTCTGATAATTTGCGGCAAAATGAGCTATCTGCCTCGCGACCGGCCGAAGGTCCTTCTTCGCTGGCCAACATAAAAGGAAAGTGCGTAGCCGAGGATGTCTATGAGACGGGCTCCGATGTTGATGCCGATGAGGTGAGGATGATGGGGGAGGGATTTACCCGACTCGAAGTAAGATTGGAGAGGTCCACGCGGACCATGAAGATCCCCATGGATCAAGATTTGTTGGTTAACACGGAGAACGTGGTTCCCTCAGTTCCGATGTGGAGGGTAAAACCCTTGAAAAGCTGGATGACGCTACCTTATCTAGGAGCATAGTCGGCCTCGCTCTCAGGGTAAGCTTTTCGACCTCTTTCATTTTTGTTTGTCAAGTTCAAAGTTTGTTTCTTTCATACTCTCCATTTTCGTTTTCTCTCTTCCAGACAGTGATTTTAGAAATTGAAAGCGCTCGAAGAGAGGAGAGGCGTAAAGCTATTTTTCTAAAGATGGAGCAAAAATACCGCGAGTACCGTTGTAAGTATCACGAGATTTGTAGGCGGTTTGGCGAGGGCGGAATTATTTGAGCTCTCCGAGAGGAGCTGAAGGAGAAGGATGATGAGCTGGTGAAGGTCATCAAAAAATGCAGCGCTCTTGAGGAGGCGCTAAATGACAAATAAGAGGAACTACAGGTTAGTAGGGGGGTCAAAGCCCAGTGCGACGATCTCCAAGCCCATGTGGTCTCGTTGCGCGCCGAGTTCGAGGAGTGTGAATTCAAAGCTGATGCTTTAAGTAGTGAGGTCTCCGAGAGGGCAGCGGATCTCGAGAAGGTGGAGTTAGCTCGGTCGGGGGCTATGAGGAAGATGGAGGCTTTGGAGATCGTAATCCGTTTTCTTTGTTCCAAGCGAGAGAATGCCTTGGAGACGGCCAGACTCAAAGAAGAGCGGCTTGATGAATGGATTGGAGAATTGGAGAAAGAGGCTTCTGGCTTTTGTGATCGAGTTGCCGCTCCGGAGGCCGAGAAGGCACAATTATTGGCTCGACCATCCTCTTCCCATGTTTCTAATTTCCCTGATATTCCTCGAGATTTATACGAGGAGTGGATTCACGCCTAGTCCCATCTAGATATATTCAGAGATCTGATGAGGGCGGGGACTGTTTTGGAAATTGTCCTCGAGGATGCTCGTGTTAAGGCACGTGGAGCTCGAGTCGCTTGTGGCTACGATCCCGCTACACCGGAGGCCGATGACGATGGGGAGGATGTGGGCGTGGATCAGATTGAAGAGGACGCCTGGTATGGGGATGAGTATCCTGATGGCGATGGTGATGGTGAAGGGGCGGATGGGGATGGCCTAGTCGATCAGGCCGATGGCGCTGCTGGGACAGACGGCGATTGGTAGCTTTTCTTTTCCTTCTTTTTGTTTTGCCGCAGACTTGTGCGTTTTTTGTGGGCTTCTTCATGAGCCTTTGTAAAATATATTCTAAGTATGAAATGCCAGTTCTGTTATTTGTACCTGATTCATTTTTCTTCTATTCGAGTTTGTATGCTTTTTGATTTTGTTGCTTGGTTGCCTTGGTTTTCTTAGTTGTAATAACTAACTCGAGTAGGGTCGAACGAGGTCGAAAAAAAACTTAGGTTTGATCATGGACGAGGGCCAATAAATGTTAGTTCGAACGAGGTCAAATATATCATATGTTTATTTATAGCCGAGGGCCGATTAGGTGTTGATTCGAACGGGGTCGAATGTAAAATATACTTAGCTAGGGCCTGTAATGACCCAACCGGTTATTTTGACTTTTAGAACCCCATTCCCCTAAATAAAACTCCTCGTATATTCTTTTATTAATTTATGACTTGCGGGGATGGTTGGTTCGAGATTTGAAAGTGTTCGGGTTGAAATCGGAACACTTGGTTCCTTAAGTTGGCCTTAAAATGCTAAGTTTGACTTCGGTCAACATTTTAAGTAAACGACCTCGGAATCGGGATTTGACGGTTCCAATAGGTTTGTATGATGATTTCGTACTTGGGCGTATGTTCGGATCGAGTTTTGGATGACATGGGAGCGTGTTGGCGCTTGATAGTGAAAGTTGGTTCTTTGAAGGTTTTAGAAGTTCTTTAAATTCGGTTTGGAGCGGGTTTTAGGGATATCGAGGTACAAATGGAATTCCGAGATCGGAAATAGTTTTGTAATATCATTTAAGACTTGCACGCAAAATTTGGCGTTATTCCGAGTAGTTTAAGTACGTTTCGGCGCATTGGGAGTAAATTGAAAAACTTGAAGTTCATAAGTTTGATTCAATTGGTTTTGTGGTGCGATTTTTAGTTTTAATGTTGTTTCGAACATTCCGAGAGTTCGAGCAAGTCCGTTTTATGATTTCAAACTTGTTGGTATGTTCGGGCGGGGCCCCGGGGGCACCGAGTGTCAATCGGACGAGGCTCAGACCAAGTTGGAAATTGGGAGCCAAGGCTGAATCTCCCAGCTGCTGTCAGAATCGCACATGCGTTTGGCCAGCCGCAGGTGCGAGAGACGAGTCGCAGAAGCGGCTTGAGCGGCAGTTTTGGCGCAGAAGCGGGGGCCCATCCGCAGAAGCGAGCCTAGCCAGCCTTGGGTTCTTTCGCATAAACAGACCGTGGTCCACAGAAGCGACGCCGCAAATGCAGCCCAGGCACCGCAAATGCGGAAATACAGTCTGGGCCGAACCTTAAAAAGGGACAAGGCTCCGCCATTTTAGCCCGTAATTCCTCCAATTTTGGGCGATTTTGGAGCTTTTTGAGAGGGGATTTCAACTAGCAACTTAAAGGTAAGTTAATTGTACAAACTTTGAGTTAAATACATAGATTATGGGTAGATTATAACATGTAAATTGTGAAAATCAAGGGTTAGAGGAAAAACCTAGATTTGTATAAAAATGAGATTTTAACCACGAAAATGGTTATGGAATTGGATAGAAATTGTATATTTGAGTTCTTGAGAGTATGGGTAACGATTTCCTTCGAAAATTTCTGGAATCCGGGTACGTGGGCACGGGGTGAATTTTAGGAATTTACCATTTTTGGATAGGGTAATTTATTTAATAGTCTAATTTCGAATTATTGAGCATGTATTAATTATTTTATATAATATTTGGATAGTTTCGGATTTTTCGGATTTTTCGGTACCGAATTGGAATTTCTTTACACGACGTCATGATCGAAAGTGGGCTTTGAGACAAGGTAAGTCTCTTGTCTAACCTTGTAATAGGGAATTTATCCCTTAGGTGATTTACATTAATAATTGTTGCTAATTGTGGGGGCTACGTACGCACGATGTGACGAGAGTCCGTATGTAGCTACTAATTATGCTATGTCCGGGTAGTTTAGGACTCAAACCATGAATCACTTGTGATAATTGCATCTTTTATTTAATTAAATTACTGGAATTGTATTGTAAATTGTTAGAGGAAGTAGTAAAAGATCAAAACTTCATATACTTGAATTTGGTGTAAGTTATTTAATTGTTAACAGAAATTGAACATCCTATGTGTTAATATTATAATAAATTCTCATTCCGGAGGTTCATAAGAAAATGTTCTCCTTTCTTGTGGAGCCGGACGAATGCCTCGGTAGTATAGATGCATCTATGGATCGTGCCGCATGTCCCTCGGCAGTGTACACGACACTCTGGATCGGGCCGTACGATTTCGGCAGAAATCGTGCATAATAGTAATAATTACACGATACCTTGATATTTTAATTACTGTTTGTGAAGTTAATTGATAAATTAGAAATTATTGAAATGTAAGGAATTAATTATTTCTGCTTGTTAAGAAAATTATTGTTGTTCGCCTAAAAATCATGGTTAATTAAATATATTTCTATTGTAATACTATTGACCCATAGTGAGTGTCAAAGTCGACCTCTCATCACTACTTCTTCGAGATCAGGCTTGATACTTACTGGGTACACGTTATTTACGTACTCATGCTACGCTTGCTGCACTTTTTGTGCAGGGCCTGAGACAGGTACTATCGGAGAACCTACCGGAGCATACCCCAGATACCCCGAGACTTAGTGGTGAGCTGTTTCTTGAGTCGTTCTGCAGCCCTTGAGTCTCCTCTTGCATTTGTATTCTGTCTATTTTATTTCAGACACTATTTAAAATTTTGTATAATCTACTAGATGCTCATACACTTGTGACACCAGGCCTTGGCACACACACTAGTAGAATTTGTGGATTTAATTATTTTACTTGGGTTTTTATATTTTCTCATATCTTTCTTAATTTTTGAAATTTCGAAGAGTTTAATTACTCGGATAATTTTTAAAGAAATAATTATATGTTTAAATCATTAGTTGGCTTGCCTAGCTGCAATATTGGGCGCCATCACGACCTATAGAAAATTGGGTCGTGACAACATGGTATGAGAGCACTAGGTTCACGTAGGTCTCACAAGTTATGAGCAGTCCTAATAGAGTCTGCGGATCGGTACGGAGACGTCTGTACTTATCTTCGAGAGGCTATAGGGTGTTAGGAAACTACCTTTCTTCATCTCCCATCGTGCAATTTATGTAGTACTAAATACCTTTCTCTTATTCTCTCACAGATGGTGAGAACGCGCTCTAATGAGGTTCCAGACTAGGGAAGAGCTACTCCCCCTATTGTTAGAGGCCGAGGCAGAGGCCGAGGGAGGGCTCTAGCACGTGGTAGGGGACAAGGATGTCCCAGAATTTCTCTAGTTATGCCGACAGTGGGTCCAGCAGAGGATCCTATTATTGAAGAACAGGGCGAGGTGCTCGTGGCAGAGCCAGCTCCGGTGGATTTCATGTCTACACCGGGATTCCAGGAGGTCATGGGCCGTATGTTGCGGTTCATGGACACTATGACTCAGGCCGGTTTATTTCCGGTAGAACCAGCCACATCTTAGGGGGGGAGCACAGACCCTTACCGTACATTGATCGGTGCAGGGACATAATGCACAATATGAGGATATTGGAGTCTCATGGGGTAGACTTTGCTACTTTTCAGCTGGAGGGCAGAGCCCGTAGATGGTGGAAGTCTTATCTTCTTGGCAGACCAACAGATTCTCCTCCCATGACTTGGGACAGGTTTACCTGTATTTTCCTGGACAAGTATATTCCACCCTCCCAGAGGGAAGAGTTGCGGTTTTAGTTTGAGCAGCTCCAGTAGGGCCAGATGTCAGTGACCGATTATGAGGCGAGGTTCTCTGAGTTATCTCGCCATGCACTTATGATACTCCCTACTGATGCAGAGAGAGTGCGGAGGTTTGTTGTGGGTTTACATACTGGCATTCAGGCCACTATGGCCCGAGAGGTTGAGATGTGGACTTCTTATGAGTTGGTTATGGAGATAGCCCGATGGATTGAGGGTATGCGTCAGCGTAGCCGAGAGCAGGTTATGAGGGATAAGCGGTTTAGATATTCTTGAGAGTTCAGAGGTGATCCGTCTGGAGGTAGAGGTCAGTTCGTGAGAGGGCAGTCCAGCAGGCCCCCTTATCCAGCACCACCGCCTCCTCGGGGTGCCCCAATGCGACCTTATTTCATTGCTATGCCAGAGAGTTCTTATCGCCCACCAGCTATTCAGGGTTCTTCCAGTGGGTATTCAGGTCACCAGGGTCAGACTTCTAATTAGCAGCGCACCGCACTGAGAAGTTGTTACGAGTGCGGGGATTCTTGTCACATGCGAAGATTCTGCCCCAGGCTTTAGGGTAGACCAGTGCAGCAGGGTCAGCAGCCTATGATTACCGCACCAGTTGCTACACCAGTTGTCCGACCACCCAGATGTTGAGGGCAGGTGCGTAGGGGCCGTCCTAGAGGTGGAGGCCAGCCAGGTGGAGGCCAGCTAGTTGGCGCTCCAGCTCGGTTCTATGCTTTTCCAGCCAGACCAGATGCAGAGGCCTAAGATACCGTGATTACAGGTATTATTTTTGTTTGTGGCAAAGATGCCTCCATATTGTTTGATCCAGGATCTACATATTCATATGTGTCATCTCTATTTGCTCATTTCCTGGTTGTTTCTCGAGAGTCCTTGGGTACTCCTGTTTATGTGTCCACTCCTGTGGGCGATTCTGTTGTTGTGGATCAGATCTATCGGTCCTGTATTGTTACATTATGTGGTTATAAGACTAGAGCAGATATTCTGCTGCTTGATATGACCGACTTTGAGATCATCCTGGGCATGGACTGGCTATCCCCATATCATGCCATCCTAGATTGCCATGCTAAGACTGTTACTTTGGTGATACCAGAGTTACCTAGGTTGGAGTGGAAGGGTTCATCTGTCAGCGCATCCAATTAGGTTATTTCCTTTCTAAAAGCTCGACACATGGTCAAGAAGGGTTGTTTGGCTTATCTAGCCTATGTTCGGGATACTACTATAGACACTCCGGCGATTGATTCAGTGCCTGTAGTCCGGGAGTTCTCCGATGTATTTCCTTCAAATCTTCCAAGCATGCCACCAGATCGTGATATTGATTTTTGTATTGACTTGGCTCCAGATACCCAGCCTATATCTATCCCACCGTATCTCATGGCTCTAAAAGAATTAAAGGAATTGAAAGAACAACTTGAGGAGTTACTAGCTAAAGGGTTCGTCAGACCGAGTGTATCGCCTTGGGGTGCACCGATATTATTTGTGAAGAAAAGGATGGAACTATGCGAATGTGTATTGACTATTACCAACTGAACAAAGTCATCATTAAGAACAAGTACCCGTTGCCGCGTATTGATGATCTATTTGACCAGTTGCAGGGTGCTAGGGTGTTTTCTAAGATCAACTTGAGGTCGGGGTACCATCAGTTGAAGATTCAGGATTCGGATGTTCCGAAGACTGCTTTCTGGACTAGATATGGTCATTATGAATTTCCGGTGATGTCTTTTGGTTTGACTAACGCCCCGGCGGCGTTTATGGATTTGATGAACAGGGTATTCATGCCATATATTGATTCGTTTGTCATTGTCTTCATTGATGATATTTTGATTTACTCGCGCATTAAGGAAGAGCACGAGCAGCATATGAGAGTGGTGCTTCATACACTGCGGGAACAAAAGCTATATGCTAAGTTCTCCAAATGTGAGTTTTGGCTAAATTCTGTAGCATTCTTGGGGCACATTGTATCGGGCGAGGGTATTAAAGTTGATCCCAGCTAGATCTAGGCAGTTTAGAATTGGCATCGTCCTACTTCGGCGACTAAGATCAAGAGTTTCCTAGGTTTAGCTGGTTATTATCGTCAGTTCGTGGAGGGCTTTTCATATATTGCAGCACCTTTGACCAAATTAACCCATAAGGGTGCTCCGTTCCGATGGTTTGATGAATGTGAGCTGAGCTTTCAGAAGCTCAAGACAGTGTTGACTACAACACCAATGTTAGTCTTGCCTTCCGGTTCGGGGATATATACAGTGTATTGTGACGCTTCACGCATTGGTTTGGGTTGTGTATTAATGAAGGAAGGGCGAGTTATTGCATATGCCTCATGTCAGTTGAAACTCCACGAGAAGAATTACCCGGTACATGATCTGGAGTTAGCTGCAATTATTCACGCTCTTAAGATTTGGAGGTATTATCTTTATGGGGTGTCTTGTGAAGTTTACACTGATCATCGCAGTTTACAGCATTTGTTCAAGTAGAGGGAACTAAATTTGAGGCAGCACAGATGGCTTGAGTTACTAAAAGATTATGATGTTACTATCCTGTATTATCCGGGCAAAGCAAATGTAGTTGCAGACGCCTTGAGTAGAAAGGCGGAGAGTATGGGTAGTTTGGATTTCATTTTAGCAGAGGAGAGGCCATTAGCTTTGGATATTTAGTCATTGGCTAACAAACTTGTGAGGCTGGATATTTCAGAGCCCATCCGAGTTCTTGCATGTGTTGTGGCCCAGTCTTCACTATTTGAGCAGATCAAGGCTCGCCAGTATGATGATCCATACTTATTGGTTCTTCGAGAAATGGTATTATGGGGTGGTGCCAAGGAAGTTACTATTGGCGCGGATGGTGTTCTGCGACTCCAGGATCGTATATGTGTTCCTAATGTGGATGGACTGAGGAAAAAGATTCTAGAGGAGGCACACAGTTCTCGGTATTCTATTCATCCAAGTGCTACGAAGATGTATCGTGACCTGAGGCAACATTTTTGGTGGCGGAGGATAAAGAAGGACATAGTTAAGTATGTAGCTAGATGTTTAAATTGCCAGCAAGTTAAATATGAGCACCAGAGGCCAGTTGGTCTACTTCAGCAAATTACTATACCGGAATGGAAATGGGAACGAATTACTATGGACTTTATAGTTGGGTTGCCGCGGACCTTGCAGAAGTTTGATGCGGTTTGGGTCATTATCGACAGGTTGACCAAGTCGGCACACTTTATTCCGATTGTGACTATGTATACTTCGGAGAGGTTGGCCCAGATTTATATTTAGGAGATAGTTCGGTTGCACGGTGTGCCAATTTCCATCATATCAGATAGAGGCCCTCAGTTTACTTCATATTTATGGAGAGCAGTACAGAGTGAATTGGGGACCCGTGTAGAGCTTAGCACAGCCTTTCATCCGCAGACCGACGGGCAGTCGGAGCGGACAGTTCAAATTTTGGAGGATATGCACAGGGCATGTGTGATTGACTGTGGAGGTCAGTGGGATCGTTTATTGCCTTTGGCCGAGTTTGCTTATGACAACAGTTACTAATCCAACATCGAGATGGCTCCATTTGAGGCTTTATATGGTCGGCGATATCGTTCATCCATTGGATGGTTTGATCCCGGTGAGGCTAAGTTATATGGTACTGATTTGGTAAAGAATGCCATGAAAAAGGTAAAGTTAATTCAGGAGTGACTTCGTACAGCACAGTCCTTACAGAAAAGTTACGCGGATCAGAAAGCGCGTGATGTATCATTTATGGTGGGTGAAAAAGTTCTCTTGAAGGTTTTGCCGATAAAGGGAATCATGAGATTTGGGAAAAAGGGCAAGTTGAGCCCAAGGTTTATAGGCCCATTTGAGGAGTTGGGACAAGCTGGGGAGGTTTCTTATGAGCTTGCTTTGCCTCCCAGTCTATCAGGAGTTCATCTGGTTTTCCATGTATCTATGCTCTGGAAGTATCATGCCGACCTATCACATGTGTTAGACTTCAGCACAGTTTAGCTAGATAAAAGTTTGGGTTATGAAGAGGAACCATTTGCCATTTTTGATAAACAGGTTCGCCAGTTGAGGTCCAAGAAGATTACTGCGGTGAAAGTCCAGTGGAGGGGCCAACTAGTCAAGGAAGCGACTTGGGAGGCCGAAGAGGACATGTGGAGAAGATATCCACATTTATTCAGCACTCCAGGTATAATTCTAAACTCGTTCGAGGACGAACATTTGTTTAAGAGGTGGAGAATGTAATGACCCGGCCAGTTATTTTGACTTTTAGAACCCCGTTCCCCTAAATAAAACTCCTCGTATGTGCTTTTATTAAATTATGACTTGCGGGGATGGTTGGTTCGGGATTTGGAAATGTTCGGATTGAAATCAAAACACTTGGTTCCTTAAGTTGGCCTTAAAATGCTAAGTTTGACTTCGGTCAACATTTTGAGTAAACGACCTCGAAATCGGGATTTGATGGTTCCAATAGGTTTGTATGATGATTGCGGACTTGGGCGTATGTTCAGATCGGGTTTTGGATCACCCGGGAGCGTCTTGACGCCTAATAGTGAAAGTTGGTTCTTTGAAGGTTTTAAAAGTTCTTTAAATTTGGTTTGGAGCGGGTTCTGGTGATATCGAGGTCCAAATGGAATTCCGAGATCGGGAATAGTTTCGTAATGTCAATTAAGACTTGCACGCATAATTTGGCATCATTCTGAGTAGTTTAAGTACGTTTCGGCGCATTGGGAGTAAATTGAAGAACTTGAAGTTCATAAGTTTGATTCAATTGGTTTTGGGGTGTGATTTTTAATTTTAATGGTGTTTCGGGCATTCCGAGAGTTCGAGCAAGTCCCTTTTATGATTTCAAACTTGTTGGTATGTTCGGGTGGGGCCCTAGGGCCCCGAGTGTCAATCGGACGAAGTTGGAAATCGGGAGCCAAAGCTGAAGCTCCCAACTGCTGTCAGAATCGCACATGCGTTTGGCCAGCCGCAAGTGCGGGAGACGAGTCGCAAAAGCGGCTTGAGCGGCAGTTTTGGCGCAGAAGCGGGACCGCAGAAGCGAGCCTAGCCAGCCTTGGGTTCTTTCGCAGAAACAGACCGTGGTCCACAAAAGCGACGCCTCAAATGCAGCCTAGGCACCGCAAATGCGGAAATACAGTCTGGGCAGAACCTTAAAAGGGGACAAGGCTCCGCCATTTTAGCCCCGTAATTCCTCCAATTTTGGGCGATTTTGGAGCTTTTTGAGAGGCGATTTCAACTAGTAACTTAAAGGTAAGTTAATTGTACAAACTTTGAGTTAAATACATAGATTATGGGTAGATTATAACATGTAAATTGTGGAAATCAAGGGTTAGAGGAAAAACCTAGATTTGTATAAAAATGAGATTTTAACCATGAAAATGGTTATGGAATTGGATGGAAATTGTATATTTGAGTTCTTGAGAGTATGAGTAACGATTTCCTTTGAAAATTTCTAGAATCCAGGCATGTGGGCCCGAGGTGAATTTTAGGAATTTATCATTTTTGGATAGGGTAATTTATTTAATAGTCTAATTTCAAATTATTGAGCATGTATTAATTATTTTATATAACATTTGGATAGTTTCGGATTTTTCGGTACCAAATTGGGATTTCTTTACACGACGTCGTGATCGGAAGTGGGCTTTGATACAAGGTAAATCGCTTGTCTAACCTTGTAAGAGGAAATTTATCCCATAGGTGATTTATATTAATAATTATTGCTAATTGTGGGGGCTACGTACGCACTAGGTGACGAGAGTCCGTATGTAGCTACTAATTATGCTATGTCCGGGTAGTTTAGGACTCAAACCATGAATCACTTGTGATAATTGCATCTTTTATTTAATTAAATTACTGGAATTGTATTGTAAATTGTTAGAGGAAGTAGTAAAAGATCGAAACTTCATATACTTGAATTTGGTGTAAATTATTTAATTGTTAACAGAAATTGAACATCCTATGTGTTAATATTATAATAACTTCTCATTCCGGAGGTTCATTGTAACGACCTGACCGGTCATTTCAAGAGTTATAGCCCCGTTTTACCTATTTCTACTTCTTTTTGTGTTATTCAGCTATATTATGTTATATCGGGTTAGTTGGTTCGGGACCGGAGTGATTTCAGAGTGAATTGAGACACTTAATCTCTTAAGTAGAAACTTAAGTTGGAAAAAAACAACCAGTTGTTAACCTATGTGTAAACAATCTCAGATTTGAATTCTGATGGTTCTGTTAGCTCTGTTTGGTGATTTTGGACTTAGGAGTGCGTCCGAAATGTGATTTAGAGGTCCGTGGTAGAATTAGGCTTGAATTGGCAAAATTGAAAATTTGGCGATTTTGGTCGGTAGTGGAAAATATGGTATCGGGGTCGGAATGGAATTCCGGAAGTTGGAGTAGGTTCGTAGTGTCATTTGTGACGTGTGTGCAAAGTTTGAGGTCATTCGGACGTAGTTTGGTTGGTTTCGGTATCGGTTGCCGAATTTAGAAATTTAAAAGTTCTTAGGCTTGAATCCGAGGGCAATTTGGTGTTTGGATCTTGTTTTGAGTGATTCGAAGGTTCGACTAAGTTTGTATGCTGATATATGACTTATTGGTATTTTTAGTTGAGGTCCCGAGGGCCTTGGGGTGATTTCGGGTGGTTAACGGATTTGTGGAAGTTGGACTTTGCAGCTAGAGCTGCTGCTTCTGCTATTTCCGCACCTGTGGAAGAAAGGGTCGCAGGTGCGAGGCCGCTGGTGCACGTGGAGAGTGCGTAGGAGCGGGCGACACTGGACCAAGGCTGGGAACGCAGATGCGAAGAATTGGTCGAATCTGCGAACCCGCAGGTGCGAGGCCTTGAGCGCAGATGCAGAGATGAGGAGTTTGGGCTGGTTTTGCAGATGCGCACCTGGCACCGCAGATGCGAGGAAGGTGTCCGCAGGTGCGGAAGCTGTGTGATTAAGTGAGTTGCGCAGGTGCGTCTTCTTGGACCGCAGGTGCGGTCGCGCGGGTGCGAGAAAATGGCTGCAGGTGCGAAAAACCTGGGCAGAAACCATAAATAGAACCCTTCGCGAATTTGGTTCATTTCCACCATTTCTATTCGGTTTTTGGAGATTTTGGGAGAGATTTGAAGAGGGAATGAAGGGAATTTCATTGAGGTAAGTTACTTGAGCCCTAATACTTGTATATATGGTGATTTTCCGTTGTTTAATCATGGTAATTAGTAAAAATGAGGGGTTAGGGCTTGGAATTTATAGAGAGTAATTTAAGGATTTGAAGGACCAAACGATGTTGGATTTTGATGAATTTGGTATGGTTGGACTCGTGAGTGAATGAGCTTTCTAGTTTTGTAAATTTTGTTGGATTTTGAGACGTGGGCCCGGGGGCCGAGTTTGAGCCAATTTTGGGTTTTGGTCTAATTTTATAGTTTTTCTTGTGGAATTCATTCCATTAATGCGTATTGATGGTATTGTACTGATTGTGAATAGATTCATAGCATTTGGTGGCCGAGTCCAGAGGTAAGAGCATTGCAGAATAAGAATTTCGCGACTTGAGGTAAGTAACAATTGTAAATTTAGTCCTGAGGGTATGAAACCCCGGATTTCGTATCATTCTACTATTTTGAAGTGACGCACATGCTAGGTGACGGACATGTGGGCGTGCACTATTGGGGATTTGTGGCTTGGTCTATCCCGTAGCAACTGTAAAGTTGCATACTTTGCTGAAACCATTTGACAGTTTTATGTTTTAGAAAGAATTTCTGTAAATTGGGCTAAATGCCATGTTTGGGCCTTGCGCCAATGATGTTTGGACCCTTAGGGGCTGTTTCTTACCATCCTCTCATTGTTTTCGATTGAAAATCTATACTCAGTCATGTTTATACTTGTTTACCGCATAACTCAGTTTTATGACTCTATTTTGATGAATATAAATGTTTTGGGCCGAATGCCCTGTTTTACTGAGATGCCTGAGTGGCTTGAGAGGTTTATGACTGAGTGAGGACGAGGGCCTGATTTGTGAGGATGAGTGTGGATCGGGGCTGCCCGCCTGCAGCATACTTTATTATTTTGGCACGTGAGTTGTCCGTGCAGTACGTGAGTTGTCCGTGCAGCATATGAGTTGCCTGTGCAGATTATAGCGCTTGGGCTGAAGGAGCCTCTCCGGAGTCTGTACATACCCCCAGTGAGCGCAGGTACCTACTGAGTGTGAGTGTCGGGTGCCGAGTGCTGAGTGGCTGGGAGGCATAAGCAATTGTGAGGTATGCCCGAGTGGCAAGAGTGATTGTGAGGTATGCCCGAGTGGCAAGAGTGACTGTGAGGTTTGCCCGAGGGGCTGTATATGAGTGATGTTATGCCCGAGGGGCTGTTTATGATTTCATCATTTTTGCTCACCTTTGCATTGAGCCTTTGTTTGAAAAACTGTTGGAAAAATATCTTTAAATGATTTTTACTGGAACCGAGTTTAAACGAGATGATTTGATTCAAACACTGATTTTTAAAGCATGTTGTACTTTACTGAGATTTCATAATATGAACGTTATATGCTTTATTGCTCGTCACTACTGCTCAGTCTTTATTTATTGTTGTTACTTACTAAGTTGGCGTACTCACGTTACTCCCTACACCTTATGTGCAGATTCAAGTGTAGCTGGACACGGTAGCGGTTATTGAGTGTTCTGGTTGCAGATATTTCTTGGAGATAGAAAGGTAACTGTTTGGCGATCACAGCCCCTGCTCTTCTCCCTCTTATCTTCCTCTAGTTATATTTAGCTATTTTCCAGGCTGAGATAGCCTTGATATTGTTAGACAGATTGTGGTAGATGCTCATGACTAGTGACACCCCGATGTCGGGCTTTTCTTTTTCGTACTTCTGTTTTTCTTTGATTTGAACTCTTTAAATGGAGGTTTCATGTTAAATAACCTTGAAATTATCTTTGAAATGAAAATATCGGTTTGTTTTGGAAATGAGTCGGCTTGCCTAGTTCCACGATAGGCGCCATCACGACAGAGGTTAGTTTGGGTTGTGACAGATAGGTATCAGAGCCTAGGTTACATAGGTCTCATGAGTTATGAGCGAGTTTTAGTAGAGTCTTGCAGATCGGTACGGAGACGTCTGTACTTATCTTTGAGAGGCTGCAGAACCTTTAGGAAACTCCACATTCTTGAATTCTTGTCGTGCGAATCTGTTGATTCTAGTAACTAAACATCTGTTGTTTCATTATCTCACAGATGGTGAGGACTCGTGCTACTGGTCAGGAGGGCCAACCACAAGTACCACCAGCCAGGGCCGCGAGAGGCCGAGGCCGCGGTAGAGGCCATGGTAGGGGTAGAGGTGCAGCCCATACAACAGCTGGGGCAGTACCTGTGGATCCACCGGTTGTCCCAAATTGGGACCAGGTTCCAGTTGTTGATGCACTATCTTAGGCACCACCTGTGCCTATTATGATTCCAGGCCGTCAGGAGGCCCTAGCTCAGATTCTAACAGCGTGTACTGACCTTGCTCAGGTGGTCTCTATTTCGACGGTCGCATGCACTTCTCAGGCCAGGGGAGGCACTCAGACTCCCGTCGCTCGCACACCCGAGCAGGTTATTCAGGGACTTCAGACACCGGAGGCACCACCAGCCCAGCCTGTTGCAGTTGCTCAGGATTATGTGGTTCCTGCTATGCTTGAGGATGATCAGCATAGGTTGGAGAGGTTTGGGAGACTCTAGCCACCACCTTTCAGTGGCACAGAGAGAGAGGATGCTCAGGACTTTTTGGACAGGTGTCAAAGGATACTCCGTACTGCCGGTATTTTGGAGACTTGTGGGGTCTCATTCACTACCTTTCAGTTTTATGGGGCTGCACTCAGATGGTGGGAGACTTACGAGAGGCATAGGCCTATTGGCGCAGCACCCCTTACTTGGCAGCAGTTCTCCATGGTTTTTTTGGAGAAGTTCGTGCCTCGATCCCGCAGAGAGGAGCTGCGCAGACAGTTTGAGCAGCTTCGCTAGAGTGATATGTCTGTGACAGAGTATGATATGTGATTCTCTGAGTTGGCCCGTCATGCTATCTGGTTGGTTCCCACGGACAGAGAGAGGATCATGAGGTTTATTGATGGCCTCACTTATCAGCTACAGTTGCTCATGACCAAGGAGCGGGTTTCGAGTGCTACCTTTGATGAGGTTGTTGACATTGCTCGGCATATTGAGATGGTTCGCGGTCAGGAGAGGGTTGAGCGGGAGGCCAAGAGGCCTCGTGGTCAGGGTGGATTCAGCGGTGCTCCTTTTGGGGGTCAGTTCCAGCACGGTAGAGGTCGTCATTTCAGACATGCTCAGTCAGCTCGGCCATTTCATCGGGGTGCATCTTCTGGCCATGGCTCTCACAGTTCTCATCAGGGCCACTCATTACTTAGTGCCCTTCCAGTTCAGAGTTCGTCCCGTGTCCACCTGTTCAGGGCTCCTCCATGCCAGGTTCTTCTACCAGTCATCCTGGTGCTAGGGGTTCCCTTCAGTTTCCGCCGCCAGCACCTGGTCGGTCATTTCGAGAGTTATAGCCCCATTTTCCCCATTTCTATTTCTTTTTGTGTTATTCAGCTATATTATGTTATATTGGGTTAGTTGGTTCAGGACCGGAGTGGTTTCAGAGTGAATTGAGACACTTAGTCTCTTAAGTAGAAACTTAAGTTGGAAAAAGCCAACCGGATGTTGACCTATGTGTAAACGATCTCGGATTTGAATTCTAATGGTTCTGTTAGCTTCGTTAAGTGATTTTGGACTTAGGAATGCGTCCGGAATGTGGTTTGGAGGTCCGTGGTAAAATTAGGCTTGAATTGGCAAAATTGGAAATTTGGCGATTTCGGTCGATAGTGGAAAATATGCTATCGGGGTCGGAATGGAATTTCGGAAGTTGGAGTAGGTTCGTAGTGTCATTTGTGACGTGTGTGAAAGATTTGAGGTCATTCGGACGTGGTTTGGTTGGTTTCGGCATCGGTTGCCGAATTTGGAAATTTAAAAGTTCTTAGGCTTGAATCCGAGGGTAATTTGGTGTTTGGATGTTATTTTGAGTGATTCGAAGGTTTGACTAAGTTTGTATGCTGATATATGACTTGTTGGTATTTTTGGTTGAGGTCCCGAGGGCCTTGGGGTGATTCCGGGTGGTTAACAGATATGTGGAAGTTGGACTTTGCAGTTGCTTCTGCTATTTCCGCACCTGCGGAAGAAAGGGTCGCTGGTGCGAGGTCGCTGGTGCGCGTGGGGAGTGCGCAGGTGGGGGCGACGCTGGAACAAGGCTGGGAACACAGGTTCGAAGAATTGGCCGCATCTGCGAGCCCGCAGGTGCGAGGCCTTGAGCGCAGATGCGGAGATGAGGAGTTTGGGCTGGTTTCGCAGATGCGCACATGGGACCGCAGATGCGAGTCTGCAAGTGCGAGGAAGGTGTTCGCAGGTGCGAAAGCTGGGTGATTAAGTGAGTTGTGCAGGTACGGCTTCTTGAACCGCAGGTGCGGTCGCGCGGGTGCGAGAAAATGGCCGCAAGTGCGAAAAACCTGGGCAGAAATCATAAATAGAACCCTTCGCGAATTTGGTTCATTTCCACCATTTCTATTCGGTTTTTGGAGCTTTTGGGAGAGATTTGAAGAGGTAATCAAGGGGATTTCGTTGAGGTAAGTTACTTGAGCCCTAATACTTGTATATATGGTGATTTTCCGTTGTTTAATCATGGTAATTAGTGAAAATGAGGGGTTAGGGCTTGGAATATTTGGAGAGTAATTTAATAATTTGAAGCACCAAACGATGTTGGATTTTGATGAATTTGGTATGGTTAGATTCGTGAGTGAATGAGCTTTCTAGTTTTGTAAATTTTGTCGGATTTTGAGACGTGGGCCCGGGGGCCGGGTTTGAGCCAATTTTGGATTTTGGTCTAATTTTATAATTTTTCTTGTGGAATTCATTCCATTAATGCGTATTGATGGAATTGTACTGATTGTGAATAGATTCGGAGCATTTGGTGGCTGAGTCCAGAGGCAAGAGCATTGCAGAATAAGAATTTCGCGTTTTGAGGTAAGTAACAATTGTAAATTTAGTCCTGAGGGTATGAAACTCCGAATTTCGTATCATTCTACTATTTTGAAGTGACGCACATGTTCAGTTACGGGCGTGTGGGCGTGCACTGTTGGGGATTTATGGCTTGGTCCGTCCCGTAGCAACTGTGAAATTGCATACTTTGTTGAAACCATTTGACACTTTTATGTTTTAGAAAGAATTTCTGTAAATTGGGCTGAATGCCATGTTTGGGCCTTGCGCCAATGCTGTTTGGACCCTTAGGGGATGTTTCTTACCATCCTCTCATTGTTTTCGATTGAAAATCTATACTCAGACATGTTTATACTTGTTTACTGCATAACTTAGTTTTATGACTCTATTTTGATGAATATAAATATTTTGGGCCGAATGCCCTGTTTTACTGAAATGCCCGAGTGGCTTGAGAGGTTTATGACTGAGTGAGGCCGAGGGCCTGATTTGTGAGGATGAGTGTGGATCGGGGTTGCCCGCCTGCAGCATACTTTATTATTTTGGCACGTGAGTTGTCCGTGCAGCATGTGATTTGTCCGTGCAAATTATAGCGCTTGGGCTGAAGGAGCCCCTCCGGAGTCTGTACACACCCTCAGTGAGCGCAGGTACCTACTAAGTGCGAGTGCTGAGTGACTGGGAGGCATGAGCGATTGTGAGGTATTCCCGAGTGGCAAGAGTGATTGTGAGGTATGCCCGAGTGGCAAGAGTGACTGTGAGGTTTTCCCGAGGGGCTGTATTTGAGTGATGTTATGCCCGAGGGGCTGTTTATGATTTCATCATTTTTGCTCACCTTTGCATTGAGCCTTTGTTTGAAAACCTGTTGGAAAAATATCTATAAATGATTTTTACTGGAATCGAGTTTAAACGAGATGATTTGATTCAAACTCTGATTTTTAAAGCATGTTGTACTTTACTGAGATTTCATGATATTAACGTTATATGCTTTATTGCTCGTCACTACTGCTCAGTCTTTATTTATTGTTGTTACTTACTAAGTTGGCGTACTCACGTTACTCCCTGCACCTTGTGTGCAAATTCAGGTATAGCTGGACACGGTAGCGGTTATTGAGTGTTCTGGTTGCAGATATTTCTTGGAGATAGCAAGGTAGCTGTTTGGCGATCACATCCCCTGCTCTTCTCCCTCTTTTCTTCCTCTAGTTGTATTTAGCTATTTTCCAGGCTGAGTTAGCCTTGATATTGTTAGATAGATTGTGGTAGATGCTCATGACTAGTGACACCCCGATGTCGGGGTTTTCTTTTCCGCACTTCTATTTTTCTTTGATTTGAACTCTTTAAATGGAGGTTTCATGTTAAATAACCTTGAAATTATCTTTGAAATGAAAATATCGGTTTTGTTTTGGAAATGAGTCGGCTTGCCTAGTTCCATGATAGGCACCATCACGACAGAGGTTAGTTTGGGTCGTGACAGATTGGTATCAGAGCCTAGGTTACATAGGTCTCACGAGTCATGAGCGAGTTTTAGTAGAGTCTTGCGGATCGGTACGGAGACGTCTGTACTTATCTTTGAGAGGCTGCATAACCTTTAGGAAACTCCACATTCTTGAATTCCTGTCGTGTGAATCTGTTGATTCTAGTAACTAAACATTTGTTGTTTCATTCTCTCACAGATGGTGAGGACTCGTGCTACCGGTCAGGAGGGCCAACCACCAGTACCACCAGCTAGGGTCACGAGAGGCTGAGGCTGCTATAGAGGCCATGGTAGGGGCAGAGGTACAGCCCGTACAACAGCTGGGGCAGTACCTGCGGATCCACCGGTTGTCCCAGATAGGGACCAGGTTCTAGTTGTTGATGCACCAGCTCAGGCACCACTTGTGCCTATTGTGATTCCAGGCCTTCAGGAGGAAATGAGTCGGCTTGCCTAGTTCCACGATAGGCGCCATCACGACAGAGGTTAGTTTGGGTCGTGACATTCATAAAAAAATGTCATCCTTTCTTGTGGAGCGGGCCGAACGCCTCGGCAGTATAGATGCATCTATGAATCGTGCTGCATGTCCCTCGGTAGTGTACAAGACACTTTGGATCGGGCTGTATGACCTCGGCAGAAATCCTTCCTAATAATAATAATTACACGATACCTTGCTATTTTAATTGCTATTTTTGAAGTTAATTGATAAATTGGAAATTATTGAAATGTAAAGAATTAATTATTTCTGCTTGTTAAGAAAATTATTGTTGTTCACTTAAAAATCATGTTTAATTAAATATATTTCTATTGTAATATTATTGACCCATAGTGAGTGTCAAAGTCGACCTCTCGTCATTACTTCTTCGAGATTAGGCTTGATAGTTACTGGGTACACGTTGTTTACGTATTTATGCTACGCTTGCTGTATTTTTTGTGCAGGGCCTGAGACAGGTACTATCGGAAGACCTACTGGAGCATACCCTAGATACCCCGAGACTTAGTGGTGAGATGCTTCTTGAGTCATTCTGCAGCCCTTGAGTCTCCTCTTGTATTTGTATTCTGTCTATTTTATTGTAGACAGTATTTAGAATTTTGTATAATCTACTAGATGCTCAAATACTTGTGACACCAGGTCTTGGCATACACACTAGTAGAATTTTGTGGATTTAATTATTTTACTTGGGTTTTAATATATCTTAGTTTCTCATAGCTTTCTTAATTTTTGAAATTTCGAAGAGTTTAATTACTCGGATAATTTTTAAAGAAATAATTATATGTTTAAATTACTAGTTGGCTTGCCTAGCTGCGATGTTGGGCGCCATCACGACCTATAGAAAATTGGGTCATGACAGGGCCGATGGCCGATTAGGTGTTGATTCAAACGAGGTCGAATATAACCTGTACTTAATTAGGGCCGATGGCCGATTAAGTGTTGATTCGAACGAGGTCGAATATAACTTATGCTTAGTTATGGCCAAGGGCCGATTAGGTGTTGATTCAAATGAGGTCGAATATAACCTATGCTTAGTTATGGCCGATGGCCGATTGGGTATTGATTCGAACGAGGTCGAATATAACCTATGCTTAGTTATGGCCGATTAAGTATTGATTCGAACAAGGTTGAATATAACCTATGCTTAGCTATGGATAAGGGCCGATTAGGTGTGGCATTTATCGGCGGTATGATTTTAAGGAAACGTTGCTTTGGTTGTACATTTGGAGAAAATGGAAATAAACTTCATGCATTTGTTCTTTGTTTATACACTTCGAGAAATTTACATATTTTCTTGGCGTTGGATGGCATTTCAGTCCCAGTCTATCTAGTCCCTTCATTGGTCGACCTGGAAAAGTATTGAGAGGTCGAGCAATGAACTAGTCATCTGGTGCCTTCGTCTGTGCGCACTTCAATCCTGAAGTGTCCCCTTCATCGCCTCGTTAAAAACCTCCTCGAGAAAACCCAATTGGGACAAAACTCAAGTGAGGGAAAAATAAGTACGACTTTGGAGACACCATCTTTTAAAAGTTGAAGTACTTGAGGTGTGTAATATTCCAGTTGTTTGGTAGTCGCTTTCCTTCCATTGTTTCTAGTTGGAATGACCCTTTGTTCGTTGTTGCCGTGATATTGTATGGGCCATCCCAATTTATTCCTAGTTTGCCTTCCCATGGGTCTTTGCTTTCTTGTGTTTTGGCTTTAAGCACGTAGTCCCCGACTTTTAATGGCCTGATCTTTGGCTATTTTTTATAATAGTGTTCTACTTGTTGCTTTTGGGCAACCATTCTTACGTAGGCCATATCTCTTTATCGAGCTCCTGCATGCTGCTATCATCGTTCTGGGGTCCGCTTTTGTGGGAGTATCTTAGGCTGGGCTTCCCGACCTCGACCGGTATTACTGCATCAGTCCCCTAGACTAATGAGTATGGCGTCTCTCATGTGCTCGTCTTTGGCATTGTTCGGTAGGCCTAGAGTACTTCTAGTAATATTTTCGGCCACAGTCCTTTGGCGTCTTCGCGTATCTTCTTCATGATGTTCAGTATCGACTTATTGGATAACTCCGCTTGCCCGTTGCCCGCTGCCCGTGGGGTGGTATGGCGTTGAGCGTATTCTTTTGATGTGCCATTTTTCAAAAAACTCAGCGACCTTTATTCCCGCAAACTGGGGTCCGTTGTCGTAGCTGATCTCTTTGGGGAGACCGAAACGACATATGATGTTTTTCCATTTGAACGCGATCACTTCCTATTCACGTATTTGGGCGAATGCTCCTGCTTCTACTAATTTAGAGAAATAGTCAGTTAAAACCAAAAGAAATCGTACGTTACCTCGTCCTTCCAGGAGGGAGCCCACGATCTCCATTCCCCATTTGATGAACGGCCAAGGGGAAGTCACTAAGTGTAGGTGTTCGCCTGCTTGGTGAATCATTGGGGCATACTTCTGGCATTGCTCGCATGTTTTCATGAAATCCGCGGCCTCATTTTTCATGGTTGGCTAGTAATACCCTGCCCGTATGAGGCATCTGACCAAAGCTCGATTGTCAGAGTGAGCTCCACAATGGCCTTCATGTACTTTTTCAAGGACGTGCCGCATCTGATTTGGGCCTAAGCATTTCACCAAAGGTCTACCATACATTCTCTTGTACATGTCGTTATGAATGATGTTGTATCTTGCTGCTTGCATTCACAACTTCTTGGCCTCTTTTTTATCATATGGGAGTACGCTATCCTGCAAATATGTAAAATTACGGATGCGCCGATCCCAAGTCAGGTTAATGGTTCTTACCTCAATTTGATCTATCGATGAGTTGAGGAGGTGGACCACATTTATTTCTCCGGTTATAATGTTTTTGGTAGCTGTGGCTAATTTGGCGAGACCATCTGCCTCGGTATTATGTGCTCTAGCCTTTGTTCCTTGATTTGGAAAGTCCCTGTGACTTGGTTGATCACGAGTTGAGAATCGCAATGCAATCTTAGCCGCTTAGCCCTATATTTGAGTGCTAGTCTTAATCCTACAATTACGTCCTCATACTCGGCCTCGGTGTTAGTCATGTCCGGGCATCTTACGGACTGGCAAATCACTTCGCATGTTGGGACTTCGAGCACGAGTCCCAGTCTAGACCCTGGTGCGTTAGACGCGCCATTAATGTACAGGACCCAAAGGTCTTGTCTTTAGGGAGAAGTGTGAACGACTTCTTTTTCGACTTCGGGCATTATATTTGCACTGAAGTCGGCGACGAAGTCTGTGAGGACCTGTGAATTTATCGCCGTTTGCGGCCCATATGTGATATCGTGCTCGCTCAATTTGATGACCCATTTGGCCAACCTTCCTGATAGCTCTGGTTTATGCAAAATGCTTCTTAAGGGGAAAGTCGTGACGACCGAGACGGGGTGACATTGGAAATATGGTCTAAGCTTTTGTGAAGCTACGACTTAGGCTAGAGCCAGTTTTTCGAGATGGGGGTATCTTGTCTCGGCGTCAACTAATGTTTTGCTAATGTAATAGATGGGAGATTGCATACCTTATTTTCTCAGACCAGGACAATGCTCACAACTACTTCGAACACGGCGAGATAGATGAGGAGGAGCTGTCATGGTTATGGTTTCGAAAGCAACGGTGGCGATGACAAGTACACCTTTAGCTCCTTCGGGGCTTGGACGTACTCAGGGGTCCATTGGAGGCTGTTATCATTTTTAAGTACGCCGAAGAACTTATGGTACCTATCAGAGGATCACGAAATGAACCTTGAAAGGGTGGCGATACGGCCAGTCAACCTCTGAACCTGCTTTTTGGTGGTCAAGTGCTCTGGTATCCCTTCAATGGCCTTGATTTGGTCGGGATTGACCTCGATACCTTGCTGTGACACTAGGAAACCCAAGAATATTTCTTGAGGCCATGCCGAATGCACATTTTTTGGGTTCCGTTTCATTATGTGTTGCCTGAGTATGGCGAATGCTTCTCTCAAGTGGTCGATGTGATCTTCTTTCCTTTATTATTTGACCAGTATGTCATCTATGTAGACTTCCACCATTTTACCGAGTTGGTCTTTGAACATTTTCGTCACCAACCTTTGATAAGTTGACCCTGCATTTTTCATCCCGAAGGGCATGACCCTGTAGCAATACGTTCCCTGGTGGGTGATGAAGATGGTTTTTTCCTGATCCTCTTCCTCCGTGAGGATTTGATTATAGCCCGAGTAGGCATCCAAGAAACTTAGTAGTTCGTGCCCGGTCGTTGCATCGATGAGTTGGTCGATATAGGGTAATGGAAATGAATCCTTGGGCAAGCTTTGTTCAGGTCAGTGAAATCTACGCACATCCGCTATTTACCGTTCTTCTTTTTCACCATGACTATGTTGGCGGCCCATTGGGGGTACTTCGACTCCCTGACGGAGCCATTTTGCAATAATATTTCCACTTCTTCGTGTACTGCGTCATTAATTATGGAGTTAAACTTACGCCTAACCTGCTTCACCGGGAGATAGAATGGATCGATGTTCAATTTGTGCGTGACGATCTCCTTTGGGATACCTAGCATATCTACATGGCTGAAAGTAAACAAGTCCGCGTTAGCAATTAAAAATTCATGAAACTTACCCGATTCCTGAAGTTTATAGCCGATGTAAGCTTTCTTGTTGTGGCTGTTGCTGTCTAACTGAACGGGGTCGAGGTCCTCTATGGTCGATCATGCGGCCTCAACCATATCGGGGTCTCTGATGACGTCCTCGATGTCATTGCACATCGACCCCGACCCTATTGATTGCTATGCCTCTTTTTCTTTATCCTTGGTTTGTTGGGTGACCGTACAATCTAAGGCGATGCGGTAGCATTCCTGGGACGTGCGTTGTTCCCATCGTATACTGAATATTCCCCATGGAGTTGGGAATTTGATGACTTGGTACAAGCTGGACGGGATGGCTCTCATGGTGTGTATCCATGATCGCCCTATTATGGCGTTGTATGACGTGTCCTGGTCCATGATATGGAATGTGGTTTCCAGAGTGATGTCACCTGCTAGGACGGGGAGTGTGATCTCGTCGGATGTTCTTTCAACTACATTGCTTAAGCTTGTTAGTGTGATGCAGCGCGACACTATCTTATCCTCGAGTTTCATTTGTGCAAGTACTCGAGGATGGATAATGCATGCGCCGCTCCCATCATCTACCATAATCCGTCTCACATCGGTATCTAAAATTCATAAGGTGATAACAAGAGCATCATAGTGAGGGAAAGCCAAATCGTTGGTATCTGACTTGTCGAAGATGATACTTTCTTCGATTCCATCATACCGTTCGTGGGTGATCGACCGTTTGAGCTTGTGGGTTATGGTGAACTTCACACTATTGATAGACACGCCATCCCCACCACCGATGATCATGTGGATGGTGCAGGCCGGCGAGGGCAGTTTCAGCGGCCCTTGATGTTGTTCACATCCTCTGGCAAAGTTGGTCCTTCCTCGATCGCTCAGCAATTCTTTGAGGTGTTCCTGTCGTAGAATGTTTAAAACCTCCTGTCTTAGGGTGATGCAATCTTTGGTTTTGTGTCCTCGCTCTTGATGGAACTAGAAGAGGGCGTCAGATTTTTTGGTATTTGGGTCTGAGCTTCTCCAAGGCATAGACTATCTCTGTAGGTGACACACAAAAATTATGAACGGATAATAAATGGGGCATACCTATTTCATTCCGATGAGTCCCTGTTCTTGATCGGGGTTGGCCCTCTTCATGGCTGAGGATGCAGCAGTGGTTCTGACATATGGGAGATGTCGTTCCCGGTTAGGTCGCGAGGCCGCGATATCTCTTCTGATATCATTTCTTCGATCATTCCTGGATTCTACTTGCACCTATGTCAGTCGATGGATCGGCCCATTGGAAAGATGCTCAGTCCATTTCTGCTCAGTCCGTTTTGGAAAGCTACGACAGCCATCCCTTCCGATACATTTGGTAAGGTCATTCTTACCCAGTTGAATAAGGCAAGAAAGTCCTTCAATCCCTCTCCCGGTGACTGTTTGATAGCAAATATGTCGTTTACTCTCGCCTCTGCCTTCTTGGCCCCAGCATGGGTCGTTACAAAATTGTCGGCCATTTCTTCGGATGTTTCAATGGAACGTGTGGGCAGCTGTGAATACCATGCTAATGCTCCTTTAGTGAGGGTCTCGCCAAATTATTTCAACAAAATGGAGGATATTTGTTATTTGGCGAGGACATTGCCTTTCATGGCGGTGACATAGTGGGTCACATGGTCTTCGGGTCGATCGTACTGTCGTATATTTTTAGGTAGGGCGATTTTTGAAGGTCTTTGGTATGGTATGTAGGGCGGCATCGTCGCTGTACAACTGCTCTACGAACCGACCGGCATCTCTCTTCAGCAAGATCTTAGGAGCCTGGTATTTTACCGACCCTTTCTTGGTGTTCTCTCATTTGGTCCCGAAGTGCCTTGTTCTCATTTTCCATTTCCTCCATCCTTTTCAGAATGGCCATAAGAGTGTCATCACCTGCATTGTTAACAACATAGTGAGTAAAACCTGTTGTTGCAGGAGGAGGTGGAAGTTGATCATGTTGCTCGTCTGTTGGTGGTATAACGCAAGTCCTTGCATTTTCTATAGCCGCGTCCCAAACGGGGTTATGGAGGACGCTGGTTAGCGTGTTAGTTAGCCAAGCCTCAAGGAGTTTTTTTTACTGTTGGTGGCGTCTCTTCCATCACAGATGTGGAGGTTCCCTTACCAAGAGATTTCGTGATGCTACATTAAGGAGGGATGACTCGCCTCGCCTCGCCTGGGGAAGGCATTGGGCATTGCGTCCTCACCCACTGCTTCAGAACTCTCATTAATGAGGCTCATGAGGTTGGTTGAGAGGTCGCTCATTATTCTCATTCTTTATTCTCTGTTACCTGCCATATTAGATCTCTGTATACAAAGAAAGGGAATCTTATTCTTGTTTTTTTTAAGTTAGCAATTCGCGTTAGTTGTAGATCTAGAGGAAACTAAACATTTAACTATGAAATCCCCACAGGCAGCGCCAAATTATTTGACCAAAAAGTATAACTTTCGGTTAAACTTTTATATTTATGTAATGATGTAATAATAATATACCTAAATATGGATCTTGAAAATACGGATAATATAGGGATGATCCAATGAGGGATAAATAATATCGTGCATTAAATACTCCAAAAGTATGAACAATAATGAAGGAGTAACTAGCAATAAATAATAATAAATAATATTTAAATAAATGGAAGGAATGATTCACTTAATAATGAATGAGTTAGATAATTGTTCCTCCTGATAATGATGCGTGACAGATAAATCCGAGAATGTTCAAATTATTCTAGGATCTGATGGAAAAGCTTGGAATAATATGAGCAAGAATGTTGATAAAAAGGTAATGCTTGTATCTTTGTGATATGTGGCTATAATTCCAAAGTTTAGCACATTATTTGCCTTGCATTTTATATGCTTTAATGATAAATTATACTTTATTTGCGCGTAATGGAGTCTATTTTATGTGTAGGTAAATTGGAGATGAAAGTAGAGAAAAAGGAATAATTAAAGTCTAAAGCGTGCACGAAAACAGTTGAAAAGAAGAAAGAAAGAAAGAAGTGAGTAACCGACAAATGTAAAGCTGGCGAAGCCAGGCCTAGAGCAGGCGTTAGAGCAGGTTGGGCGAGCACTTTAGCTCGCGTGGGAGCTGGAGATGCCAGGCCTGGGGCGAGCTCAAGCTGGCATTATACCTCGCGACGCCAGGCCTGTGGCGAGCTTAAGCTGGCGTTATGCCTCGCGAGGCCAGGTTTGAGGCACGCACATTCCGAGATTTGAAGACTTATTTCGTCTCCTGGTTTGACTAGGACTTGGCCTACACATTTAGGTCATTTCCTACACATATAAATAGACCTAAAAATGCCACTTTTGAGGACTTTTGGCAACCGGAGGCAAGGATAGCTAGTGGAACAACCGCTGGGAGGTAGACTTATCGATTTCTACATCCCTTTATCCTTACTTTGTAATTTAATTATGCAAAATATTTTGTATATTGTTACTATGAGTATGAGTAGATAAACTCCTAATCTAAGGTTTTGATGGAACCTATTGAAGGATAATTTTCTTGTTACGTTAATATAGATTTGCCATAGTATTTTCTCTATTTGTTCAACTATAATATTATTTTGGTTGATTGAAGGGCCATCAATTGGCTGTGCCTATTTAGTATGTATTACTCGGGAGAGAGTGCATATTTAGGTAGTTGTTGAACAACTTCACTCCTAACGCATATGAGGGATCAATACGAAGGGTTTAAAGGTGTGATTAGGGATAACGTAACCTTGGTGCGATCCGAGTGAGCCGTACTTAATGCCAACTAGCGTAATTCGGGAGAATATGTCTAGTAAATTGTGGTAATTAGTCGGGAGATAGTTACGACAGTCAGAGTGCTCATGATCGATAGAGAAGACTTAGGCAAATTTATAGAAAATGTAGCGGAAAAGATTCCGACAATAAGGGAAATCACAACCTTAGATCATTCCACAACGTGTCTACAACTAGTTAGTAGTTAGTTATTAATTGTTGCATTTTTATTACATAATATTTAGTTAGTAAACATCCAAATTATTACTTTAATATTTCTGAAGATTGATTGCGTGAGTTCGTGCGAGTCTAGTAGCTGTGTTTGATAGGTTAATTCCCCGTGGGATTCGGCTCCGGACTTATTAGCCGGAATATATTTGCAACGACCATTTAGTCCTTTTTATAAGGCATAGTTGGGCGTGATCAAATTTTGGCGTCGTTGGCGGAGAATTAACGGTGTTATTAATTGCTGCTAAAAGAAGTGCTAGAATTCTTAGTGTAGTCAATTTTCTTCATTTTAAACCAAATACATTGAAATTTTAACGTTTATAGTCTTGGGTGTTACAGGTGCATGCCTAGGAACTCCTCAAGAACTGGTGAATTGCTCGAAGCATTATCAGATCCTGAGAAAGTTTTCAAGGCACTAAATCGTGCAAACAAGAAAGGCAAACTACAACAAAACTCAACAGACCAAATCGAACCAGACATGGATGACGGAATAGAAAATCCAATCAACAACAGAAATAATGCGAATGAACCAAACAATCAGGGTGTGGTGCCTCTTGTACCAGAAGCAGCATTATATGATTAGGCACAACCCACCGCCGACAATCTGGCAACCGCAATTACAATCCCTCAAATACAAGCGGAATCATTTCAAATCACAAACAACATGCTACATTTGTTGCAGAACAAGGGAGTGTTCTCAGGGTCATACATTGAAGATCCTCAGCAGCATCTAAAGAATTTCCTGTCGATATGTGTCACGCAAAGGCAACCTAATATGACATCGAAAGCAATAAAGTTGTTGTTGTTTCCATTCTCAGTGACATGAGAAGCTCAGACTTGGCTTAATTCACTCCCCATAAATTCCATCACTACTTGGGAGGAATTAGTCAAGTAATTTTTGAACAAGTTCTACCCACCCAGTAAAACTGCCAAACAAATTGATGATATATTGAGCTTCAGGCAGAGACCAGCATAATCACTACAAGAAACGTGGGAGAGGTTCAAGGGTATGCTGGTTAAGTGTCCATATTATGGCATTCCAGATTAGATGTTGGGGCAGAGGTTCTATATGGGACTGGCAGATGGCTTAAAGGCCAATGTTGATGCTTCAGTAGGTGGAGCATTTTTGAGAAAAACATTCAGAGAATGCAAGATCCTACTTGATAAGATGGCTCAAAACTCAAGATGGATGACAAGAGACTCTACCATCACTCCTGTAGTTCGCTCAGTGGCTTTGGACCCAAACAACTCTATACCTGAAAATATGGCCACACTAATGCCGCAAATGAGTATCCTCACCAAAAAGATCGATGAATCAGGCCAGAAGCAACAAGTACACATAGTTGACACAACTAATGGGGGCTTATGTACACCATGCATTAACCAACCTTATGTATGCTCGTGGAGTGCGGAAGGTGACAACCAGCACTATTAGGAAGATATGAACTATGTAGCCAACAATGGGAGATAGAGGCAAGGTGGTCAGAATTGGGGACAACAGAATCAACAATATAGACCAGCACAGCAGCAATACAATAACAACAACAATCCTGGAGCTATGCGACCACAGGGTCAAGTGGTGCCTTACCAAAGGCAACACAGTTACAACCAGCAAAATCAGCAGTTGGCTTATCAAAACCTCAACAACAACAGATTGTGAGACAAGATGATAGGTTTGCTGAACTTAAGGAAATGCTGGACAGTAACAATAGAATGTCGCAACATCTGCTTGGGTCCACTGGAAAAATACAAGAGAGAGTGGAATCACATGAATCAGCGATAAAGGGTATTGAGATTTAATTAGGACAGATTTATATTGCTTTAATAAATCATTCCCAAGGGACGTTACCTGCAGACACACACGTCAATCCAAAATATCAGGGCCCGAAACAACATATGGCAGTGAGTCTATGAAATGGTAGAGACCTAGATCTGGAGCAAGAGATTACTCGCGAAAACCAACCTACTGAAACACTTGTGCAAGTACCCATTGAGATAGATGATTCAACAGAGTTAACTGAGGTGACGGTACAACATGCACAAGAGAGCATAAGCAAAGAAAAATAGGTTGTGAAGGAGATTAAGGTAGCACAAGAAACGGCAGTAGAAGCAGTGCCTGAGCAAGATAAAACTCAAATCACAGGAAAGAAGCGACCTCCAACACCATTCCTACAGAGATTGGCCAAATATCAGAAGGACGAGCAATATAAGAAATTCATGGAGATGTTAAAATAAATACATGTGAACATTTCACTGATGGATGCGTTGCCAGAGATGCCCGGGTATGCCAAAATGATGAAAGATTTAATGTCTCGCAAATTCGACTTCCAAGACCTGTCCATTGTTACATTGACATAGACTTTTAGTGCAGTCGTGATGAGACCCATAGCTGAGAAGTTGTCAGACTCAGGGAGTTTCACAATCCCATGCACGATAGGAAGCTATGATTTTGCTAAAGCATTGTGTGATTTGGGGGCAAGCATAAACTTAATGCCCTTGGCTATCTACAAAAGGTTAGGCATTGGAAGAGCTAGACCCACATCCATGTTACAACGGCTAGCCGATCGGACAGTGAAGAGGCCCTCTGGTATCCTTGATGATGTATTAGTACATGTTGGGAAGTTTGTGTTCCTAGCAGATTTTGTCATTCTAGACTGCCGGGTTGACGAGGAGATTCCCATAATTTTGGGAAGACCATTCTTGGCCACTGGGAGAGCTTTAATTGAATGTGAAACTGGAGAACTCAAAATGAGACTAAATGATGAAGAAATAACATTCAACGTGCAGAAATCTATGCGGCGACCAAGTGAATTTGCTAATTGCTCTATAATAGAAGTCGTGGATGTAATTTTGGAGGAGGAAGAGGATACCTTTAACGCTAAAGACCCTCTAGCAGCCTGTCTCATGAACTTAGATGAAGCAGATAGAGAGGATTTGGCGGAGTGGGTGCTGGCTCTTGAAGGCCAAGGGTTTTGGAAAAGAGAGCTCGAATTTGAGCCTTTGCACTTAGAAGAAAGAAATATTCCTCCAGCTAAGTCATCGATAGAAGAGCCACCAAAGTTGGAACTGAAGCCGCTACCACCGAACCTCAGGTATGCTTTATTGGGACCTAACTCAACTTTACCTGTTATTATCTCATCTGGTTTGTTAGATGTGCAGAAAGAACAGCTTTTGCAGGTATTAAGTGAGTACAAAACTGCAGTTGGTTGGACTGTTGTAGACGTTAAGGGTATCAGCCCGGCCTTATGTATGCATAATATTTTACTGAAAGATGGCCACAAACCTTCCAGAGAATATCAAAGAAGGTTGAACCCCAACATGAAGGAAGTTGTGAAAAAGGAGGTGATAAAGTGGTTAGATGTGGGGATCATTTCCCCCATCTCCGACAGCAACTGGATCAGCCCAGTCCAATGTGTGCCTAAGAAAGGTGGGATGACTGTAGTGCAAAACGAGAATAATGAGTTGATATCAACAAGAACAGTCACGGGATGGCGAATTTGTATGGACTATAGAATATTGAACAAGGCAACCCGAAAAGAGCACTTTCCCTTGTCGTTCATTGATCAAATGCTAGATAGATTGGCTGGGAAGTCCCACTTTTGCTTTCTGGATGGATACTCAGGGTATAATCAAATATCCATTTCCCTGGAAGATAGAGAGAAAACATCATTCACATGTCCATATGGTGTCTACGCCTTACGGAGGATGTCGTTCGGCCTATGTAATGCCCCCGCCACATTTCAAAAGTGCATGATGGCCACCTTCACTGATATGGTAGAGGACATCATGGAGGTCTTTATGGATGATATCTCGGTGGTGGTAGACTCATTCGATGATTGCCTAAGGAATTTGAAAAGAGTGCCGAAAAGATATGTCAAGACTAATCTGGTACTCAATTGGGAAAAGTGCCATTTCATGGTACAAGAAGGTATAGTCTTGGGGCACCTAGTATCGAGTAGGGGCATTGAGGTAGATCGTGCAAAGGTTGATGTGATCGAAAATCTTCCACCACCCACTTCCGTCAAAGCAATAAGAATTTTCCTTGGCCACGCCGGGTTCTATAGATGGTTTATAAAAGCTTTTTCCAAAATTGCTAACCCCTTGTGTAAATTGCTTGAAAACGATCACCCTTTTGTGTCTTCTGATGACTGCAAGGTAGCTTTTGAGGAATTGAAGATGAGGCTGGTGACAACACCTATCATAGGTGCACCTTACATTGAAATCTGTGACCGAAAGAGAATGGAGAACCAAATGGGTGATCACTTGTCTAGGCTTGAAGGAGCCAAAAAGAAGGTTGAGGTGGAAGAGTTTGTGGAAACTTTCACGGATGAACAACTACTAGCCACAAGTCTTTAGGTAGCACCATGGTATGCAGACATTACAAACTACCTGGCAAGCAGTATTGTTCCCTATGACCTTTCCTCTATTCAAAAGAAAAAGCTTTTTCGTGACTGTCGCATGTATTATTGGGATGAGCCTTATCTGTTCAGGATTTGTGTTGATAACATGTTCCGGAGATGTATCCCCGAGATAGACCAATCTTCTATTTTGCAGGCTTGTCACGCGTCACCATATGGTGGCCATTTCAGAGGAGTAAGGACAGCTGCAAAAGTGTTGGAGTCAGGCTTCTACTGGCCGACATTGTTGAAAGATGCAAACTTATGGGTGAAGGCTTGTGATGAATACCAACGAACAAGGAATATTTCGCGCCGACATGAGATGCCTATGAACCCAATTCAGGAGGTAGAAGCGTTTGATGTATGGGGAATCGATTTCATGGGGGCTTTCGTCAGCTCATATGGCAACAAGTACATACTCGTAACTGTGGACTACGTGTCAAAATGGGTGGAGGCTACAGCTCTCCCTACAAAATATGAAAAGGGGGTAATTGGTTTTTTGAGAAAGAATATATTCACCCGATTTGGCACTCCAAGGGCAATAATAAGTGACGGAGGCACTTACTTTTGTAATCGAGCCTTCGCAAAGTTGTTAGAAAGGTATGATGTACGCCACAAGTTTGCCACCCCATATCATCCACAAACGAGTGGGAAAGTGGAAGTTTCGAACATATAGATAAAGAGCGTTTTGACAAAGATCGTGAATGCTACAAGAACGGATTGGGTGAGAAAGTTAGATGATGCACTCTGGGCCTATTGTACCGCTTTCAAACTCCGATTGGCATGTCGCCGTGTAAATTGGTCTTTGGGAAGGCATGTCACTTACCAGTAGAGTTGGAGCATAGAGCTTTATGGGCATTGAGGCAGCTGAATCTCGATATAGAAGCTGCGGGTACAATTAGAGTCACAGAGTTGCACGAGCTTGATGAGTTTTGCTACCACGCTTTTGAGAACACAAGACTATACAAGGAAAGAATGAAGATGATGCATGATAAAAATATTCTTGAGCAGAGTTTTAAACCCGGAGATATGGTATTTCTATACAATTCAAGATTGAGGTTATTTCCTGGCAAATTAAAGTCAAGATGGTCATGACCATTTCATGTGGTAGAGATTCACCCCATTGGTGCCGTAGAGATTGCTGCGGAATATGACTCTCGCACGTTTAGAGTCAATGGGCACAAGTTAAAACATTATTTGGGCATGGATGATGCAAAAGTAGTGTCGGTGACTTATCTGCTTGAGCCACCAAGGTTGAGCGAGCCTTAAGTACAATTATATGCGTCGTGCCACGTTAATAAATTAGGTGCTTCAAGGGAGGCAACCCATTGTAATATTGTATTCTTCGTATCGCGACGTTAACTAAGGCGCTCATTTGGAGGCAACCCAATTCGTAGTTGATTTTTAGTGTTGTTAGAATTTTCTTTTCGTTTTTAGGTGCTAACAAGTTGCAGGTGATTTTGGGCAAGTCGAGCAGGACATTAATCGTCCCCTGAAGGAATCCTGGCGGGGGAGCTCTCCTCGCGAGGGTTGAGGCGAGGTGTAGCTGGCGAAATAGCTCACCTCGCATGGGTTTGGGCGAGCTGTAGTTCGCGTTACATCTGGTGTCACAAGGGATAAGGCCTGATGGACCAAGCGACATACCTCGCACCGCAAGCCCCCAGGATCGCGTTTGAGCTCGCGTCGCGAGGGCTAAGGCGAGGTAAGTTTCACGCGTCGCCAGGTAAGGATTTTTCGGCTTATTTTAATTTTTTTCCCCTTATTTCTCTTAACACCTCCCTCACTTAAACGCCCAAAGCTAAACAAAATAAAAACCTAACCTAAATAAAACGCACATCACCGCTCATAAAATTTCCTCACCCTCACACACTCACCAGCACACTGCCCATCGTTGTCTCTCCCATACCCATTGAAGTCAAGCAAACTCCTGCTATTTCTTTCACTTGCACCAGCAATTCACAGGCAGATCCTTTCTCTTAAAGCTTCTAAGGTATGATTCTTATATCTTTCCTTTGCAATTTCGAGTTGGGTAAAGGTATGCAATTAGACATGAAATTCGGGGGTTGTTATTCATTGTAGTTTTGTGTTTGTGTGTCCTAACCCCATGAACCCCATAGGAATGGTGTTGCTATTGTGTGAACAAGTGGTAGTAAGAAACTCCCAAGCCGATTTGGGAGGGTGAGGCAATCCCTCACCCCTACAAGCACTCCCATGGCACTAGTGCATGCTAAGTGTTTGCTATAATGCCTCAATGGCATTCCTTGTCCCCATTGGAGCCCGAGTCTCCGGGATTAATAGACTAGTGTTATGTAGTTGTGCACCATGTTAAAATCTTGAGTGTGGGGTGCCTCACTGGTAGTCCGATGCTTCAAAATTGGAGGAAGCACCCATGTGTTGTTGTTTGATTCTCATGTTAAGAAAATACGAGGTGAAGTCTGAGTAATCTCGGAAATGTGGGCAATACCATATGTGTCATATCGTAATGAAGTTTTAACTGATTAATGATTACTTGTGTAGGAACAATTATTCCTCCGAGAAAAGACACCGACAAATGAAAGGCTACTTCCACTGCTCCGGCTAAAGCAAAGGCGACCTCCGCACCTCCCCCAAAGAAGAGAAAAGGGGGAGAAGCTACCTCCAGTCAAGGTGAAGGAGCACAAGCTGTGGCAGCTGTAGCAGCCATGCGTCCACAACCCCAAGGCCAATGGAAGTTTGGCATCAGAAGCATACCCCCGCATACTAAGGATTGGTACAGGCGATGTAGGCCTAAACATGTACATTCGGAAGCCGCTATCCATGAGCGACTGCAAGAAAGGTACCATGATATTTGGAGGGGCATCCATGATGTAGGGTTGAACTATGTCTTCAAGAACACAGGGGATATTAATCTCAATCTAGTGCGGGAATTCTTTGCAGGGTTTGATCCATAGGATACCGAATAGCTGGTGCCGATTCGTGGACGGTTGATAAACTTTTCAGCCATAATATATGTAGCTTTTTAGGTGCTCCGGATGTTCCTGTGGAGACATTGGACTACTTCATTCACCTTTCTACATATAGAGAGTTGAGACACACGTTATGTGATGTCAATTCTACGGCAGCGTGGATCCGTGATAAGAAAACAAATCAGCACAGGAAGTTCCCCAAAAAGAAGATGAGGGTGGAGGCTCAAGTTTGGTTGAAACTGATTAATGCGCGGCTCCTACCATGCAATCATGACACGCTCATTAGCCGAGAGAGAACTTGTGTACTCCACTTCCTCATGATGGGTCAAAAGGTGAATGTGGGTCATCTGATCTGCTACCAAATGTCTTTGGTAAGAACGAGTAAGAAGGTCGATCGAATTCCATTTGCCAATTTTTTGACTCAGTTCTTAAGACATGAGGGGGTTGAGGAGGACACAGAGTTTGACCACATCATTGATCAGCCCATACGACAAACAGATATCACTAGTGTCCGGGAGAAAGAAAAGACTTCCATGCTGTCGTTGACAGGTACCGAACGCAATGCTCGTGATGATAGTTTTATGGCCCATTTCTATGGGATGATGGATTTGCAGCTGAGGATAGGGGGTCAGCCGGCCATGACTGAGGAGAGGGACTTATTGGATGAGCGGTTCCCGCTCAACGCTCATGCTCAACAGCTGGTTGGGCCAAGTGATGGATACAGACTTCCGGATAACGAGGACATTAACACACCTGAGCAGTCTGAGGCTGAGCCGGACCAGTCAGACGATGAGGACGATGATGACGAGGAGGAGGAAGCACAGGAGGAAGAGTGGGCAGCCTCAGTGGATGAGAGCGACGATGAAGCATGACCAGGGAGTTTTTCCTTACACTCTACTCATTTTTCTTGTTTTATCATTTTGTGCATGCACTGAGGACAATGCATGATCTAAGTGTGGAGTGGGGACTTGTAAATATTAGTTTTGCTTAGTTATTTGTTTATTTTTAGTAAGTGTCGTCTTTGTTTTAGTTGATTGTTTTGGTTATTAGTTTAGTTAATTGTTTTAGTTAATTGTTTTAATTATTAGTTTAGTTATTTGTTTTTAGTTATTTGTTGTTAGTTAGTAGAAGAAAAAAACAATATATAAAAAAAATAGAAAAATTGGACTCTTCCCGACGATGGATCTCCTAGACAGTTTTCTTGAGGGAAGTAAGTCTAAAGAAAAACAAACCAAAAATATTTTCTTGCAGGCAGTGTAGTAATTCCCCCTTGATATTTCTTTGGGCCGCGGTTCTTTTCCAAGGGCTTTTAGTTGAACCAGGGTAGTTAGTTTTAATTTTTAGTAGTAGGAACCACGGGGATATGTATTTAATTGCAGCAATATCTCTTAGCTTTGTTATGCCTTGAGAATAGTTAGTACTATGGTTGTGACGCTTAGGCTCGATTTTTGACTCTAGTATAAATACTTTAAATCATAGGTTCTTAATTTTGCTTAACTGCTTGGACTGGAGTATCGCGATGAAACCAATCCTGATTGAGTTATGTGCCATGTTTGTGTGAGGTTTTGTATGTATTCTGTGCATTGCATTTGATGTCTAGAACTTGCCTCGTATGTGTGCAAAGCGAAAAAGTAGTCTTGTTCAGTCTAGGAAGTGATATAGGCATTTCTTTGTTAAGCCAGATATATATAGTTTACCCACCTAAATGTTATATATCATAATTAACCCATTTGAGCCTATAATCCTGTTTCTTTGGTAACCACATTACAAGCCGTACCCCTTTGTTTTAATAGACCATATAATTGAACTTTCTCACCTCTCATGAGCACTTGAATTACGATGAATTATGAAAAAGTTAAAGTGTGGGGTGGTGGGTTGGCTTTTGAGTGGAACAATTGAAATAAAGAGAAAGATGCACTGTTTTGAAAAATAAATGTCAATAAAAGCCACTTGAAGAGAAAGAAAAAAAAGAGAGAGAAAAATGATAATAGTGTATTGTATAAAAAATAATTCTTGATGATGGTGGCTAGTGATATACTCGTGCTTAAAGAAGTATGGGGTAATATAATTTGAAGTGAAGGTGGAATGTTGGGTTACACATAAGTATGAGTTATTGTATTAACGTATATATATTAAAGTGCTTAAGGGAGGTGTAGTCACTCATATCTAAATATATCCTACCCGACCCACAGCCTACATTACAACCAATGAAAGTCCTACTTGATCTTAAACTGAATGAACTCGATTAGTAGAGTATTATACTACGGGCAAGCCTATGGTGCATCATTTGTGGCATATGAATGTTATTTATGAGAGCGAGAGAATTTTTCCTATCTTGAGTTCCTACGTTCTTAAAATTCATTGTGTGTGGAACTAAGCTCTTTGATTGGGTGAGGGCACGTGATTCATAAGGGAAAGGTAATGTCGTTCACCTCTGTGTTAGAGTAAGTAAGTGAATTGTGAATAAGATATGGTATTTGTGAGTCAAATCTTGAGGCGAGGATGTTACACCTTTGGTCTTAGACTATTTTAAATATTCTTGGTGTAATGAGTTAAGGGAATTGTTTAGAAAGGCTGTGTCTATAAGTGTAGTTTGATTGCTCGAGGATGAGCAATGTTTAAATGTGGGATATTGATGTGTGGCTATAATTCCATAGTTTACTAGACATATTCTCTCGAGTAATTACCACAATTTACTAGACATATTCTCCCGAATTACGCAAGCTGGCATTAAGTACGTCTCACTCGGATCGCAACAAGGTTTCGTTATCCCTAATCCCACCTTTAAATCCTCCGTATTTATCCCTCATATACGTTAGGAGTGATGTTGTTCAACAACTACCTAAATATGCACTCTCTCCCGAGTAATAAATACTAAATAGGCACAATTAATTGAGGGCCCTTCAATCAACCACAATAATATTATAGTTGAACAAATAGAGAAAATACTACGGCAAATCTATATTAACGTAACAAGAAAATCATCCTTCAATAGGTTCCATCAAAACCTTAGATTAGGAGTTTAGCTACTCATACTCATAGTAACAATATCCAAAATATTTTGCATAATTAAATTACAAAGTAAGGATAAAGGGATGTAGAAATCGATGAGTCTAGCTCCCAACGGTTATTCCACGAGTTATCCTTGCCTCCAGTTGCCAAAACAATCCTCAAAAGTGGCATTTTTAGGTTTATTTATATGTGTAGAAAAAGACCTAAATGTGTAGGCCAAGTCCTAGTCAAACCAGGAGACGAAATAAGTCTTCAAAGCTCGGAATGTGCGTGTCTCAGACCAAGCCTCGCGAGGCATAACGCCAACTTAAGCTCGCCCCAGGCCTGCGTCGCGAGGTATAATGTCTGCTTGAGCTCGCCCCAGGCTTGGCGTCGCCAGCTCCCACGCGAGCTAAAGGGCTCGTCCAGCCTGCTCTAACGCCTGCTCTAGGCCTGGCTTCGCTAGCTTTTCATTTGTCGGCTGCTCACTTCTTTCTTTCTTCTTTTAAATTGTTTTCGAGCACGCTTTAGACTCTAATTATTCCTTTTGCTCTACTTTCATCTCCAATTCACTTACACATAAAATAGACTCCATTACGCGCAAATAAAATATAATTTATCATTAAAGCATATAAAATGCAAGGCGAATAATGTGCTAAACTATGAAATTATAGCCACACATCAATATGGCGAATAATGTGTATCTTTGCTAGAGAGAGAAGGAGAATCTTCTTCTGAAAAGTGTTCTTGTCCTGTGAATATTACGTGCCTTTCTTCCTTATCTTTTTTCCTTATTTATTTGAGACATGTCTCTAACAAACCCTAATAGTACAAGTGCAGAGAATATTTTCTTTAATATCCTATTTCAAAAACTAGCCATTATTGTTCTGTCAACGGTGCTCGACCTCGGTCATTGTTGACATCTCGACAATGAATCTCGTTGCTCCTTGGCCGACCTAAACTGACTCTTTCCTTAATGCTATATTACCCTAAATATTCTAGGGCAGATTTTGACCTATACAGTTAAGTATGCCAAACGTCTTTGAAGTTTGAAAACCTGTGAATAATTAATCAAACTCTCAGACATTGGGACGGCTTTTTATTTCTTTTGAATGAGCTCAGCCGTGGACCGGTGACTTAAGTCTTCTGTTATAGATGAAACTAACGTGCCAGTCCAAGTTGTATGGCTATCACTCTATATTAATTGTGGAAGAAAACTATTGCTGCGATCCAAAACCAAACAATAACCGCGGCCAACTTTGCTTACCTCAGCCAATTTTATTGGGTACTTACTATTTTCCAACAGCTATGTGTATCTAGTTAAATATGTCCACCAAAATTTGGTCAAATGAAAAAAAAACACCTTATGTTTTGTCTCCGTTAAAATTTATTTCATTGAGCACTAGGCCATGTCCGTAATTGCAGAACCTGTACTTATATTTAGTTCATTCATCTACAAAACAAAAAGTCAATAACATTGCCATCTACCATCTGACACATGGAGCAGCTCAAAGATTAAGAAGCACAATTGTCTTCGTAATGATGTACTATAACTGAAATGAAAATATAGCACCCACTGAAATTGTTGATGGGATGAATATAGGATTCTTTAGCCATTAAAGGAAATTGTACATCACGACGGTCTATACTCTATCGTCACCTCTATTCGCTAAGAGTGCTAACACAAACTGTATTTGAGGTACTATCTGCTAACAACATATATAAATTGCAATCCATTATACCAATTATGTGATAATGCTATGCTTGTTACTTCATCAGTCCCAATTTATGTGCTACTTTTTCCTATTAAATCTATCCTAAAAAATAATATTACCTTTCTATATTTAAAATAATTTAACTTTAAAAAAATTTCTTTTACCTTTAATGAAATAATTTATAACAACAAAAATATCTAATACTACTTGTTATAGACCACAAATTTAAAAAGTTTTTCAACTTCTTAAAATTTCGTGCATAGTCAAATGGTGCCACATAAATTGAAGAGGAGGGAGTATATAATTTCATTTCCTAGATTAAAGCCATCAATATGGGCTTGGCCCGTTGGGCCAGTCCAATCCAACCCGTAATTTAATCGAGTTGGGCTAAGATTTTTGAAGCCCACCTAAAAATGAGACTTTTAAGCCCGTAGGTTAGGTTGGGCCGGTACGTGGGCTCAACAAACATATTTAATAAAAAAATATAAAGAACTAAAAATAACACAGAGTAGTCCAATCTCAAACTAGTAATATTTTATGTAACTTTAAAAAAAGTTGTTCTTAAGATCTTAGTTATTTCTTAATGTTTAACTAATTAACATTGCATATAACTATAGATTTAGATGAAAATGAAAATGTAAGACATGTTTGTTTCACAAGACGATTCAAATGTGCTTGATAAAAATAATTTATTGGTGTTTGATATTCCATGAGCACCTTAAAAATATTTTTGAGTAATTTATTTTGAGTATTGACTTTTAATTAATGAAATATTATCCTCATTTTTGTGTTTTATTGTAATCTATTAGAACAATACCAAAAGTTATTAAATTTTGCAGAAGCATTCTATCCAACAATTATGCTTTCTATATATATATATATATATATATAAAACTTAAATCTTAACAAATATAAAAGATAAATTTTAAAATTATAGGTCGGCCCTTGGGGCCGGTGACTCACGTAAGGTTGGGCTGGACTGGCCATTTTAAAGCCATCAAAACAATGGACCAACCCAGCCCGTCAAATGCCAAAGCCGGCATGGGCTGGACTAGGCTGGGCCGGGCCAACCCGTATTAACCGCTCTAACCTAAATGATGAAGTGTCAACAATAATATATATGCTAGTATAAACATATATCTAATAACTATAGTAGATGTTAAAGCTATATGATTTAGAGGTTATGGATTCTAAGCTTATTGGTAAACAAGTGTAATTTTTGTCCAAAATATTGCTGATTATTTCTCCTATTATACAGGTTTAGATTATAATTTGTAATTTAGATGTCTTAGTTTAATGTTTCAGCTTCAATTCGAACCAAACTTGAAAGGACCGCCTAGTATGTATACAACTCATTCAAGGCCCACCAGGCAAGCCAGTTACCTCCAAAGAATCAAATGGGGTCCTTATTGAATATTTAGTAGTTGGATCCAATTTTTATACCTAACAGAAGGGTCATGTATGAGACATGTATACAAACTCGCGTGTTTATGAATATTTAAAAATCGACTGAACCATATCGCACCGAATCGATTTTTAGGTTTCTTTTAAAAACACATATAGGTTCTTATATAAATCTACAAACGTACCGATAATTAGGGTAGATTTTTTATTTTATGAAAATAAACCGAAAAATACCGAACCGTACTGAATAATTTTATATGTGAAAAATATATTTATATATTAAGTTTAAAAATAATAAAGCATTAAATTTTTCCTTGGGCCTTGGAATTTTGAAATAGGTTACAAACCAACAAGTAGTTAAAATCAAAATTCTAATTCCCAAACCTATTATGCTACTCTTATTGAAACTAAATTATTTCCAGCATATTCACTAGCAAGATACAAAGTATTCTAACGATTATGAGTAGCAAACTGCAATGTATTGATATGTTTCCTTTCGTATGATTTGGATTTATCTTTTTGAATATTTAATCTTCTATAAACTTTATTCTTGAGTGAGCTTGGTTAATATCTTTCTACTCGTGTGATTTATCTTTTCTTTGTCTTTGCTTAGTTTCTTTTACGCTGTTATAGAGTAGTTGATGGATCTATGCTTTAACCATCTTTCATGTTTCTTAATCATCACCATTTATAGCATGTTTGGCCAAACTTCTCCAAAAGTAGAAGCACTTTTTCCCCAAAAAAAGTACCTTTCCCCCCCCAAAAAGTACTCCTTCCATTTCAATTTAGATGAGGTAGTTTGACTCGGTACGGAGTTTAAGGGAAAAAAAAAGACTTTTGAAACTTGTGGTCTTAAAAGCTTAAGCGGTAAAAGTTTTATGGGGCCATGACATTTGTGTGGTTATAAAAACTTCTCATTAAGGGTAAAATGGGTAAAATAAGGAGTTTAAAGTTAATTATTTTTAAATTTAGAAATATGTCATTTATTTTGAAACAGACTAAAAAGGAAAGTACCTCATCTAATTTGAAACGGATGGAGTACTTGTTTTTCAACGTTGAAGTGTTTGACCAAACTTTTGGAAGAAAAAAAAATACTTTTGAGGAGAAGCCAAAGTAGTTTTGGAGAAGCAGAAAAAAGTAGCTTCTCCCAAAAATACTTTTTTGAAAAATATTTTTGAGAAAAATGCACTTAGAAGCACTTTTTAAAAGTTTGGCCAAACACTAATTGTTGCTTATAAGTACTTTTCAAATTACTTATAGCCTGTTTGGCCAAGCTTCTAAAATCAGCTTATTTTGAGAAGTGCTTTTTTCAAAAGTACTTTTTAAAAAAGTGCTTTTGGTGAGAAGCAGTTTGGGTTTGACTAATTAATTTGAAAAATACTTTTGAGCAGTAATTAGTGTTTGGCCAAGCTTTTGAAAATTTCTTCTAAGTGTATTTTTCTCAAAAGTGCTTTTGGAAAGAAGCTACTTTTTTCTGTTTCTCAAAAACTGCTTCTGCTTCTCCTCAAAAATACTTTTTTTCCTTCTAAAAGTTTGGCCAAACACTTCAATTTTTGGCCAAAAGTGCTTTTGGCCAAAAAGCACTTTTGGCCCAAAAAGAAGCTTGGCCAAACAGGCTATTAGCCAAACACAAACTCCTTCTCACCAAAAATACTTCAGAGGAAAATACTTTTGAGAAAAAACACTTCTCAAAATAAGCCGATTTTAGAAACTTAGCCAAACAAGCTATTAAACAGTAAAACTGTTTAGAGAGTTTTGCTAAGTCCTATAAAAATATGTATAGTATTGTATTCTACTTTTATTAGTGACTTTTATATGACATTTAAAAAAAATACCGAAAATTAACCAAACTGTACCGATACCGAAGAGAAACCGACATGATTGGAACCGTTTCGAAAAGGCTAATTTTGATTATATATAATAGAATAACCAAAAAATTGGTATGATACAAATTTTATAAAATAACTGGCCGAACCGAACCATTTACACAAACAAACTATTTTATGAGGGCTCGAACTCAAAATATTTTATTTTATTAGTATAATCATTCTCATCCCACCACTCCTTGATAGTGTTGTCTCAACCTAATGTCATGCCTAACTCTATTGGTCATAAACTAGGAGTATGTGATAGAAAAGGGGACCTGGGCCTTGTTCTTTAAGTTTCTTAAATGGCTACTGGTATCTGTCACAACAACAATAATTTGAGAATGATTGGGACTCCAGACTTCAAACAATTTGTTGGTTTGTCAATGTGCAGTGAAAAACTATTGTACTACAGGTCCATTCAGAAGAGGGCCTGGTTATTTATTACTATGTGATTACCCAATATGAACAACAAGTGCGCTATTGTTGTACTGTAAAGGAAGTAGATAACAAGCAAATAATAATGTACAAGTTTGAATTAATAAAGGGACACTTAACCACTAGTCCACTATACCCAATCACTTTTTTTATTCATCCGGTGTTTCGATATCCGTATTGAGACCCGATTAATTTGAACTTATGTTACGTAAGACCCGTTAAAGGAAAGCGCTATCTAATCAAGATTTTTTCTATTTTCAAACTTAGAACTAATTCTCTAGTTAAATGTAAAAGAGTCTTATTTATCCTACCACAAATTTACGTTGTTATTATCTAATCAATTGTGAGTACCTTTCCTTTTCTTCCTCTTCTTTCCTGCCCCCACACTGCTTAAAACTTCCAACTATAGTTCGTTACAATGTGTCCCACTTCATTGGGGTACCCTTTTGGAGTACCCTTTTGGAGCCTTTATTGCTTACTATCCTATTCTTGAATTGTAAATTTTCTTCCCTTATATGCTTTTTAGAAGTTTGAGATGATTTTATCTACAAGACCATTATTAGCCAAGAATTCACATATAGCTAACTTACTATGGGCTTAACTTTCTTATATTGACAACGTAAAATAATTTTTCATTTCAGTGTTGTTTAACTTATTATTATAGCAGTTCATTATACCATTTGTCCAAGTTAATCTTGCTTTACAGACATTACTTGTAGTTAGCTTCTAACTAATGATAGCGTGGACTTTCTTTATATGTTGGAGTGTAATAGCCTGTTTGACCAAACTTTTTTTTTACCAAAAGTATTTTTTAGGCCCAAAATATTTTTTTCACAGTTAAGGTGTTTGAACAAGCTTTTAGAAGGAAAAATAATCGCTTTTGAAAAGAAGCAAAAGTAGTTTTTGAAAAGAAGAAAAAAATAGTTTCTCTTCAAAAGTACTGTTGGGAAGAAGAAACCCCATCCTAATTCTGATTTTCATAGAGTTTTGCCTAGAGATGGAGCAGAGGGAATGAAGAAGAAGATGACCTAGAAAAACCTCATATGTTCCGACCAAAGTGATTATGTTCGATTCAGCCTATGTTATACAGATTATATTCAGTGGAGTGTTCACGTGGAAGAGCCACAGCCTTTAGATCAAGTCAATTAATTCATGATAGATTAATTATAGACCATCAGACAGTCTTAATACTAGAAACTTCCCTCACGTTACTAACATGTGATGGAATATAGTTAGTTGAGTAGAAAGAATAATTTTTTTATTAATAGGCAAATTAGAATATAATAAGTGTACATAGTTTCTCCTTGCTGCTATTGTTTATTCTTCAAATGTAAGTGTATATATACATGTACAATAACAATGATGAAATATACAAAGAAATTTTTTCAATTCCTTTTTCATTTTGTACGAGCACTTTTCTAAAATATATTTTTGAGAAAAATACACTTAAAAATACTTTTTAAAAGCTTGGTTAAACACTGATTGATATTCAATAGTATTTTTTAAATTAATTAGCCAAACATAAAATGTTTCTCACCAAAAGTAAACAAAATACTTTGGAGAAAAACACTTTTCAAAATTCTTGCTTTTATCAGTATATTTACATCAATGGCATATAAAAGCCACTATGTACGGATACACAAGAATGAGAAAGAATTAAAAAGAAAACAAAATAAATCTGTTACTACATACAAATAAACTATTACAACATTGGCTATACACTCTCACAACATTGGCTATAGCTTATATGCTCAACAAATGTATAAGAAGATTCTTTTTTTTCTTTGTTGTGGGTGGGGAGGTGGGGGGGGGGGGGGTGTTCGGGTTTTCTCTGATGTAGTTGCTAACTTCAAAATTTGTGGATTTAGTACTCAGTTCCTTAAGAGAACTAGCCACTATATTCAATATAATTGCAATTTGGCACCTGCACCTGCAAAATAAGAAGTAAAATGATGTCAGGAAAAATATGAAAAACAAAAAACCTTGAAGTTCCGTTTCTGCATCAGTTTAAGTTAGCGTTTGGACATAAATTTGGTTGAAATTTAAAAATTTGAGTTTTTGAAGATAAGATAAAAAAATAATTTTTGAAAGTTGAAATTGTGTTTGGACATGCATTTTACTTGAAAAAAATTTAAAGTTTTGTGAGTAGAAAATTGCAAAAACTACTCTAGAGCTGTTTTTGGAATTTGAAGACTTTGTTTACCAAAAAAAATTAAAATATATAAACAAGCAAATATTTGAAAACAAAATTTGAAAAAAGAAGCTCCCAAATTTTATGGCCAAACGGGATCTTAAGTTATTTAACTAGCCAAACCAAACCAACCTTGTTGAAGAATATGCTCTTCCTTTACTGCTGAAAGTGGACACCAAAAAGGCATTGCATATCAGTTTCAAAATTTGCTAGCTGATGTACTGCCTGCAATGGAACACAAGAAAATATGGCAAATCGTAGAGAAAATTTCAGCTAGAACCTGAAACCTAACACACTTTTAATTACTTAAGTATGTTATGTCTCAACACACTCGTGTGTGGGCCTAATCTTTTTCATCAGCGGCGAAGGCAGAAGTCGATCTACCAGCAGAGGCGAATCCAAGATTTAAATTTTATGGGTTCAACCATTAAGGTTTTTAGCATTACATCATTATATTTTTAAAGTTATGAGTTCATATTTACTATTTATTATAATTTTAATAAATTTTTACACATAAATTTATACTCCGCAATAAAAGCACTGGGTTCAGTTGAACCCGGTGCTAGAGGGCTGGATCCGCCCCTGTCTACCAGTTCGGCCGAACCCAATAATTTTTGCTCAACAATATATTTGTATTAAGAAATTCATTAAATATGTACAAATATTAAATTTAGAACCTAGTCATTAGTATTTAAAGTCATCGTTAAAATCCTGGCTCCACCTCTATTTTTCATAGGATAAACATGTGAAATGTCTTTTACTTTTTGGTGGTAATGAAATTTGAACTCAAAATCTATTGTTTGCTCAGAAATCATGTCAAATTATGTGACCACGTCATTTAAAAGTTTAAACTGTTAGATATAACACACAGGGCATAGGGTTGAAGAAACTACAGGCACATGTGAAGAATCAAGAAAAGCTTCTGGGAATGACATCAAACAATCTTCTCTTCTTTGTGGTGACATTGTGGCAACACCAACATTGCTTCCTTCTTGTCGTTGTTGTTGAAAAAGGTTGTTTTGTAAACATGCTGGGTTTGCAAAATTGGCCATGTGAGATGGAAACTCCTTTGCAAATAAGTTATCAGTGTTCAAATTAGAAGCAGAAAGTTTCATAGAAAGAAACTCCACTTGTTTCTGAAGAGATTGAACATAATTGATTATTTCATCTAGCATCCGTGCTTTGCCAATCACTTTGTTGCAACCTGGTACTAAATCTTGTAAACATTTCATCTTCTTACTTATTTTCTCTCTTCTTGCCTGCACAATCATTTAAAAAATAGCCAATTCCTATCAAAATCAACAAATCAAACATGTTTCATTCCAAACTAGCTACGGCGATTACACTGTCAGTTTATATAAGTTAAAACCTACTAATAATCAGTGACGGATCTACATGTTATTTTTGGGTGCTCAAGCACTCATTATCTTTGACAAGATTTAGTAAATTTGTATAGGTAATTATAAAAATATTAAGATAAATATTAAATGAGCACCTATAACTAAACTCTTTTTTCCTCTTCTTTCAGAATTTTTATCGGTGAGCAGCCACGACTTTAAAATCCTGGATCCGCCACTGCTAATAATGTAAAAAGATTTGACATTTTTATGGTAACACTTACTCTCTCTGCTAAGCTGTGGCTATCAGTAGCTTGACCACGGCGTGCTCTAACATGAATATAATCAGGTTTTTTAACCTCTGAAATCTTGGAATTCTCCTTTGCACTTTTCACTGTGATCTCTGACTTCACTTCCCCTGCTTCTCCTTCAATTTTTCTAGCTTTATATTCATCTTCCTCATAAAACTGCCAAATGAAATAAACAAACAAAAGATACCTTAGCTTTACATCTTCATTCATAAATATTCAAATTTAAGCGAATTATGCTCAAGCATAAACAACATTTACAACATGGGAAATCGGATCACAAACTATAGAGACAAAAAACGCCAGGTGTTTTGTTTCATCCGCCTAAGTTTTGGTGGGCAGAATTACCATATACCTTGAGGCGGAGTTAGTATTTAAAGTCTATGGGTTCGAAATTCTAATCTTTTGTAAGTTGATGGTTTCTAAATTAATAATTTTTAAATATTTAATAAAATTTTAAAGATAAATATAGTGTTTGAAACCAAAGCTACTGGGTAGCTCCGCCCCTGCATAAACGATATACCGTGCTAATGGGAGACAACAAGAATAATTATAGTGAGTGCAAATTAGCTCGGATACAACCATTAATAAAAAGAAAAATTTACAAACCTCTGCTTTTCTCTTCTTGGTTGACGTTTTTGTCATCGATGAATTTGAGAGTGTAGATAAAGATTGATGAGCCAATTCCAGAGAATTATTGGCAAAATCAGAGCCTGCCCAAGTTTTTTGTTCACTTCCAAACATATTCAAGCTACGTGAACTTTCGTCCAATTGTGGATCAATCTTGATTGGAAAATTCTGAACTTGACTGCAGTCCATAATATGTTCACTAATTAAACTGTTGAAATGAGCAAGATTTTGATTTGGTAAAGAAGAAAGCTGCTGTTGACATTGGTATAGACGTTCAAATATAGCTCTCTGCCTTTCAAGAATGCTGATTTCCTCGCAGCCTAACATGTTGGAAATGCTATTTTTGTCACTGTGAACTTTGTATGAGTAGAAATCTTAGTTTGTGGTCCTCTGCTCCTTTGGTTTGTGAATCTTGAAAAGATGGAGAGGAGATTTATACAGATCAGAAGCCATTTGGATATGGATAAAGACAAAGGCAGATACATAATTTAAACAAGATTAGTTCGACTCTAAAAGTTTTTATTGAAATTTATTGTACTTCGGAAATTACTCCTTTTATGTTATTTTATGTGAAGTTGTATCTATTACCAAGTTTAAAAAATAAATAAAGGTTTTTGAAACTTATGGTTAAATATTTTTGTGAGTAAAAAAATCATACCACTAAGAATAAAATGAAAAGTTTAAGTTATATACATCATTAGTATATGAACTTTTACATCATCAGATCAACTTTAACTATGATAGCACGTAACTTGTCTTATTTTTAAGATTACGAATCGTGCATTTTAAGGAGCCTTACTTGTTGATATCTTTTTAAATGACGTAATAATATAAGAAATTATTCACATTAACAATATATATGTATATAACTTAAAATTCATTTATTTTTAAATACAAAAATATCTCTTTCTTATTAAAATAGAGCAAAAAAATAAAGTGACTCATATAAAATAAAACAAAGAAAATAAGATTAATGAAATTTTAGTAAATTATACACATAATTTTGAGTTGAGTTTAATGCATTGGCCTCCGAATAAAGGGAGTGAGAGAGAGAGAGAGAGAAGGGAAGTGGGGGCTGCGGCAGGGAGTGGCCATCAAATCGAAGCAAATCAAGAATGTGCTGATAAGGAAAAAGAATGGTGGGGTTGAAGTTGAACGATTGGATACCAACTCCTCCCTTATACAAAAAGCCATTATATATTATGAAATTTTTTTTTAGATACATTTGCATATAATTTCAGTAGAAGATGGAGTTGTTAGTTTAGTGTATTTATGTCCACTGTATCTTCAATACAACCTCCCATATTTAAAAGGAATTTTGTCACAGCAAATGATCTTTCGCATGAAAATCACACTGCAGGAGTGTATTTATGTTGAGAAATTTATTAAATATGTACAAGTATTAAATTTAGATCTCAGCTATTAATACTTGAAGTCGTCGTTTTAAAATTCAGAACCTATAAAGATAAAATCTTGACTTCGCCTCTGATACTGTACTGATGCTATTTTAAAGAAATTTATGTGGTTACCCATCAATTGAGACAAACAGCCTATGCCTTATAGATGAATGGTCCATTCCACAGTATGCTTTAGCAAACAACTTATTAACGTGATAATAAGAAATTGCAATTAATCATTCGATGTTCCTTCTTTCTTTCTTCGCTAATTTTCAGTGAACAACAGATCATGTTGTTCGGCTCCCTTTCTAATCCAACTAATGAGGAAATGCCTTTGAATGGTCAGATCGTCGACATCCACCATAGGCTTGACCAGAGGCGGATTCAGGATTTTTAATTTATGAGTTCGAGATTCTAATTGTTTTAAGTTATTGGGCTCTAAATTAATAATTTAAATATATTTAATGAATTTTTTTAAGACAAGTACTAAGTTCAAATCAAAGCTACTGGTTCGCCCAAACTCGCTCCCGGAACTCTAGCTCCGCCCCTTGGCTCGACAAGTTATATCCTCCTCCTAAATATTTTGAAGGCAATGCTAGGACCTTTTCAATACTGTCCTTTTGAGTAAGGAACGAAGTGAATTTGATCAATAAGGCGGAAATATATAATAAAGAACCGAAGAGAACATGAATTTTTGAATCTATTGTCTCATGATGAGGAACTTTTTTATTTTTGAAAATTCTTAGGGAAACTCGTAGTCGCTACCCTTCAGGTGTGCATTGGATAACTTGCTCACTATGGAATAGCTCGCAAACTATACATGATATGTAAACTGTTGGACTCATGATGTCACGATCCAAAATCCGTTAAAGGTCGTGATGGCGCCGGACACCACTATCAGGCAAGCCAACACTAAATGGTTAATTAAATTCTCATTTTAATATTTTTGAAATCGTAAATTTACTTCAATCTAACTAGTAAAATTTGAATTTACAGAATAACAATAATGTTTTCCAATTTCAGTACTGAACATCCCATAATCATCCCAGAACCCGGTGTCACAAGTGCATGAGCCTTTTCTAAAAATTTAAAATAAAATACAATAACTGTACGGAATACAACTTGGACAGGGAAGAAAATACAATACTCTGAAGGAGACTCTGCTGGCTGCGGTGCGTCGTATAGAATGCAGCTCACCTAAGTCCCTGCCATAATCGCGCCTCTGCGCCCACAAAGCCGCTAAACATATGTGTACCTGCACAAGAATGTACAGCAAGTGTAGCATGAGTACGTAAATCAACATGTACCCAGTAAGTATTCCACCTAACCCCGAATAAGTAGTGACGAGGAGTCGACTTCGACACTTACTAGTGGTCCAATAATATCAGGTACAGTAAAAAAGTGAATAAATATGAGACAGAGTAAATATATGAAACAAACAAGTATAAAATATGTGCTACAATTTTCCTCTTTACAATTTACTCAAACTCTCATCTGGTAAGTTCTCTCCGTAATCGGAGCATATATATATATATATATATATAGTGGATGTCATCAAAGAGGTTGTCATAATTCAAATCAGGGAAAAACCCTCAGATACACTAGCTTCTTGCCAAATATTACGCACGATTCCATGAGGATAATATATATAAAGGAAGTGCCAAGGCGTACGGCCTGATCCAACATAAAAGTAAACTGTGCACTGCCGAGGGTCGAACGACACGAACTATAGATGCATCTATTAACCTGCCGAGGCGAACGGCCCGCTCTCATGAGAGTGTGGTACATAAATCCTGCCGAGGTGAATGACCCGATCCCATAAGAGTGGTAGAAGGAAATACCCCGCTCGTGAATCATACGTGCGACGCGGTCAAATATAAATTTAAGGAATCTCTCCGCTCGCGGATCATATTTGCGACGCGGTCAAATATAAATTTAACATTAAGATGATATCTCTTTCTTGATTCTTTTCAAAAATATGGGAAATTCAGCTTGTAGCCTTTTAAGAAAATTACCTCGCTCGCAAAACATACATGCGACGCGGTTACACATAGATTTCTTAAGATATTATAGCATTACTCAATCCTTTTCGAAATTACGAAGTTCAAATGAAACCTTTTAAATCTTAAGTTATTCAATTTCAATTCCTTTCAAAATATTTAATAAGCAAACTCAATCTCGCTCCCTCTCGAGGTAGACAATAAACATAAATCAATAACAATATCAACAAGGCATGATGTGAGCCTAAACCTACCCGAATATAGGTATAGCTAGTAGCTACGTACGGACTCTCGTCACCTCGTGCGTACGTAGCCCCCACAAATAGAAGCACACAATATTTTAGTTTACCTATGGGGTTAATTCCCTCTTATAAGGTTAGGAAGGAGACTTACCTCGCTTCGAAATTCCATAACCGGCTCCAAAGCCTTTCTAACACTCCAAACCGACGCCCGTCGCTCCAAAACTAGTCAAATAAGTTGCAACCCAATCAAAATATACTCTAATACTTATAATTAATTATTTTATAATAATTTTCAAATCCGTTCGAAAAGTTGATAAAATCACCCTCAGGCCCACGTGCCCGGGTTCTGAAAATTTTCGAAGATAAACTTTACCCATAACCTCACGAATTCAAATATATAATTTATTCTCCATTTCATGTCCAATTTCGTGATCAAAATTCAAGAATACCAATTTCTAGGTTTCTTACCAGAACCCCACAATTTTTATAAATTTTCATGTTTAATCCATATATAAATCATATATTTAACTCACAATGAATCGGAAATTACTTACCTCATTATAGATGATGAAATCTCCTCTTCAAAAGCTCCAAAAATCGCCCAACCAAAATAAAATGTGAAGGAAAATGGCCAAATCCCGTATATAAAACTTCACTGCCAGGTCCGCCCTTCTTCGCGATCGCAGAAAGACCATCGCGATCGCGAAGGCCAAAGACACACTGTCCCTAAATTTCCTCTTCGCGTTTGCGTTCCTCATGACGCGTTCGCGAAGCTTTCCGCCCTCACTGCTTCGCGTTCGCATACCCAGCCTCACGTTCGCGTAGGCCAAACATCCTCAGGCCCAGTCCTTATTTCCTTCTACGCGTTCGCGACTCCCCATCGCGTTCGCGTAGGTTCCTCAAGTTCTTCACCGCATTCGCGTCTCAACCTTCGCGTTCGCGAAGGCCAAATCCCAGCAGCCTCAAAGTTCCTCTTCGCGAACGCAGGACTCCCTTCGTGTTCGCGAAGGAGGAAACCAGATACCACATATAGCAGCAGCAAATCATTCCGTTTTGGTCCGAAACTACCCCGAAGTACACCCGAGGCCCCCGGGACCCCGTCCAATCATACCAACCAGTCCCATAACATAACACAAACTTGCTCGAGACCTCAAATCACATCAAACAATATCGAAATCATGAATCACACCCCAATTCAAATATAATGAACTTTGAAACTTCAACTTCTACAATCGATGCCGAAACCTATCAAATCACGTCTGATTGTCCTCAAATTTTGCACACAAGTCACATTTGACATTACGGACCTACTCCAACTTTCGGAATCGGATTCTGACCCCGATATCAAAAAGTCCACTTCTGGCCAAACTTCTTTAAAACCTTCAAATTTCTAGCCTTAACCAAATGACTCCAAAATGACCTACGGACCTCCGAATCCACTTCCGGACGCGCTCCCAATACCAGAATCACCATACGGAGCTATTCCCAGACTCGGAATCCCAAACGGACATCGGTAACATTGAAACCCAAATTTATGAAATTCTTCCAAAATGCCAACTTCCACGGTCCGGACATACCCCAAGTCCGAATTCATCATACGAACCTGTTGGAACCTTCAAATCCCGATTCCGAGATCGTTTACTCAAAAATCCAGCCTTAGTCAATTCTTCCAACTTAAAGCTTTCGAAATGAGAATTTTCTTTCCAAATCAACTCCGAACTTCCCGAAATTAAATTCCGACCATGAGTACAAGTCATAATACATGAAGTGAAGCTACTTAAGGCCTCAAACCGCCGAACGATGCTCTGGATCTCAAAACAACCGGCCGGGTCATTACATTCTCTCCCACTTAATCATATGTTCATCCTCGAACGTGCTAAGAACTGTTCTGGAGTTGTCCGAAATCACTGATTAGCACCTCGTGCACCTACCCGTGCTACCACCACTCAGTTGAGCACACTGGCTCGAGTAAATCTGAAGATTCCCCTTTTGTTTAGTCAAACTAGCCTTAGAGACAAATTCCAACATCCGAAATCTTCTGCTAGGCCTGTTTCAAACATACGATCACCGTATCAATCACCACACGATGTACCAGAACATGGCTGCGTACCTTTGCTGAATTCACACCATGAACCGCAACATTCACATGACCATAATAACATCCTCTGATAACAATAGCCGAAATTCCACGAATCTGATGCTCGCAATGCACCTCATGACATATATAACTCTTGTTCCAACTCTTACAACACCGCCACGACGGAAGATATGTGTAGAAATTCATAACCAACTGCAGAGTCAACAAATCATTGAATCTCTCCCTTTGACTAGAATCATCACCCCATTATGAACCAAATAATGGTATTTGCTCTTTAATATACTTAATATAATCCGATCGTACTGATCCGAGGTCCGAAAATATCATCTCGCTCAGTATAAGCTGCTCAGGCAACAAGCCACCCTAGACATGACCAAAAGTCTCATATGATGCCGCAATGTGCCAATAAGCTACCAACTCGAACGTGATACATAAGGAACACGAATCTCTGGAAGGGACTACTCAACCCACACAACTAATTAGACAACCAAAAAGGTGTTATGAACCTTCTCCAGAAAATGGAAAGCAAAACACACGAAAATAGATATAGGGGACTGTAATCAACATCCCACTGTTGCGGCGTGCAACCCGATCCAAACAACATACCCATGGCGGCATGCCACATGATCCACACATAAAATCTACATAAAGAGATATTTACCGAGCTAGAATGCTCATTACTACAAATACCCGAATATCAGCCACAAGCACGCTAAGTGCATAATACCATCCATGGGGAGACAGATAGCGCCATACGCTACAAAACTCAAGCACAACTAAGGTGTGATATATGATTTGAATCTCGAGAGCCATCCTGCTCACATAACACCATCTCTATGCGGAACCTCAACACATAAGAAATTTACCAAGCCGTTTCACAACTCACACGACACAATATAGTATTACATGAAATAGCCGACGACGAAACGACATCCAACGTCCGAATACTACTCCATAAGGAGCGCTATGCTAAAATGAACACATTCAGCCTGATATAGAGCCTATATTCGTATTTAAATCCATCCACAGACCTCAATCCGATTCTGATCGCACCGTACTAGGCTAATAACCTTTCAAGGATCCATAATAACCCTTTCTCCCATAACACACAACAACAACCATCATAACCGGAACAAACTTCCACAGTCCACAACCAAGTGAACCGAGCGCCCTCCAGGCATAAATTTTTCAAATTAGCGATATTACAACCCTCTTCATACTGGGTTTAAATCTTCAATCAATAAAGTGACTACATATCACATTTATACAATCTTCCCGTGGGATATGCTCCCATAAACTTCCGCACCAGGTAACAAGTCTATACATTCATACTACCGCCTACACCAACGCTGTAAAGCAATTCAAGAATCTGCATTCAGTATTCAAAGCCTCTTCACACTAGGCACCGATCTCAGGTGACACCAAAAACAATGTCAGCTGAATCTAACCATCTGAGTCCTTTCTCGCTCATCTGAGCTCGTGACATTCTTGTCAACACCGAACCGCAACCTTGATCCTCAACTTCCAAATCACATGCTAATCACCACACTTAATCGTGCCAATGCGCAAGAGCACCAAAACAATTTCATCATAACTCCGAAACTACTAATAGGGTAAACACTTCATCATATAGAAATATTTTACTTAGCTCTTTTCAAGAGAACCATCGCAACACGCAACCAAATTCCCATGACCAGAGAAAATACAACCCACGAGTAGTGGTTTAAACCACCATAATCCTTCCGGGATCCGTCTACACATAACATGCCATAATGCTCGAATGGCCCCAAATGAAATCAATTACGGCGGCCGTCAAACCTCGCACGTACCGCCACAAATCTCATGCACAACTCAGCACGCTGAAGGAGCTGATCATTGCCATCATCATGTCGATTCAACCATTGCTAGCCGAACCCGACTTCTCCTAATTTACTCTGGATCTTCCTTAGAAATAACAACAGCTCCTTTATCAATATAACAAACTCAATCCGCACTCATACTGAGTGACCCCATCTCACGAGACCACATTGCCCCCAAAACCCACGAACCATCTCACACCCTCTTTGTACGCACATCCGCATCTTCAACTAGTACACCCATTATGATATTTCCTTTACGATTTTGAAGTTATTTTCTCCCATTCTTCCATTGCTACACCGCATACCGAAGATAACATAGAACACTCCAAGCCATTTTTATAATCTACTGCAACAACTCAATACTAACCCACACTACGGACTCGAAATCCTTAGTCACCACACTTTAACTTTTGAATCCACTAGGACTGTTGTTGAGAGTCACCCACTCTGACTTGGTCCCGAATATAATCAACTCCCAGGCTCCACTAGCACATGAACGCCCTTTCAAGATGCACCCGGCTAAATCACTTTCCTTGTAAATCACCTTTACACGAAGCATAAATCCTGAATCTCCCCAAAACCTGAACATGAGTCAATAAGGCCTACTATAGCACACATTCCTCAATCCTTTGCTCAAATTACCGTTGATGTTCTCTCTTCCTTAGTCAAAATATCCCACCTATATGCCGATAACCAGAAATCTCATAATTAGCCGACCATGCAATCCAACCGTAGGCGGTGGAACTCTCCCACTTAGCTTGAAGCTACCATTGCATAACTCTATAACCCGCCAAGATTCTTTCTTCATCGTTGAACTGATCTTGCACAACCAACTCGCCAAGTTCTTCAAAATTCTTCCATTTGACCTTTCATGAACACTCTGAATCACTAACCATATTCACATATTCGACCTCTTGCCGGATAACCAGTAGAATTCTTTCATGACATCCCCATCAACACCACGCAACCGCAAACCTGCTCACAGGAGATAACTCACCTGTGGAAATTCCATGGCGACATCATCCAATGCCGCTGCACTAGGTACAATAACTACGAAATCAGTAACCTATCCTGTGCATGTGCTCATTCACTAGCTGTACAAGTCCTTTCACTCCTCATGGACATCAACTAAAGGTGTGACAATACATTCCAATCCAAAGTCATGTTGTATCCTTCTTCATATCAAGCAACTCTCTCTTGTCACACCCAATCTTCCTCAATATAGCAGTCAATACTCCAATTTAAGTCCGTAGACCTAGTCACGGTCCACCATGAATCCCAAATCACTCTAAACTTTCTCAAGGTGTGTAGTCATCCTACCACAAAACCCATATGCTACCCTGCCCCAAAGGCGAGTCGAAGAAAATCATAACACCGACGAACTTAACACATTCAATCAAGGACGACGACACCACACCTCGGATGAAGATTCCATCACACTAGAAAATACCAAGCCTCGTTACTCCATCAACCCAAATCTGGACATTCATAGGCCAATTGCTTTTCCTTCGCCGAAATAAGATACTGAATCTCGGAACCATGCACTAAGTAAACCTCCTTCCAAGTCATTCACTTCCCCGACACATAGTCAAGCATCCTACCATCACATCAATACTGTGCGACAACAACTCTTGAGTATCATAGCAACCTGTGCATAGCCTCAAAGCTCTCAGAAGTACAGTTACTGGGCTGAAATGACAGAATATCCTTCCACAAGGCGACGACAATAGTCCAATCAACTACGCAAGGAGAAACATCCCGCACCATATCTATAGTACCATTTATAATTCCTCAATTCCCGATTTACAACCAGCGCTTCACGTCGCATAAGAGTGAATGGGAAAGAAATTAAGGCATAAGCCTCAAAGGAATCAAATCGCACGATGAGGAATCGAGAAGAAAAATGCTCCTAACAGCTCTGTAGCCTCTCGAAGATAAGTACAGACGTCTCCGTATCGATCCGCAAGACTCTACTAGACTCGCTCATGACTCGTAAGACCTAAGTGAACCTAGTACTCTGATACCATATTGTCACGACCCAAAATCCGTTAAAGGTCGTGATGGCACCAGACACCACTGTTAGGCAAGCCAACACTAAATGGTTAATTAAATTCTCATTTTAATATTTTTAAAATCATAAATTTACTTAAATCTAACTAGTAAAAGATGAATTTACAGAATAATAACAATGTTTTCCAATTTCAGTACTCAACATCCCATAATCATCCCAGAACCCGGTGTCACAAGTGCATGAGCCTTTTCTAGAAATTTAAAATAAAATACAATAACTGTCCGGAATACAACTTGGACAGGGAAGATAATACAATACTCTGAAGGAGACTCTGCTGGCTGCGGTGCGTCGTATAGAATGCAGCTCACATAAGTCCCCGCCATAATCGCGCCTCTGTACCCACAAGGCCGCTAAACATATGTGTACATGCACAAGAATGTGCAGCAAGTGTAGCATGAGTATGTAAATCAACGCGTACCCAGTAAGTATCCCTCCTAACCCTGAAGAAGTAGTGACGAGGGGTCGACTTCGACACTTACTAGTGATCCAATAATATCAGGTACAGTAAAGAAGTGAATAAATATTAGACAGAGTAAATATATGAAACAAATAAGTATAAAATACGTGCTACAATTTTTCTCTTTACAATTTACTCAAGCTCTCATCTGGCAAGTTCCCTCCATAATCGGAGCATATATATATATATATATAGTGGATTTCATCAAAGAGGTTGTCATAATTCAAATCAGGGAAAAACCCTCAGATACACTGGCTTCTTGCCAAATATTACGCACGATTCCATGAGGATAATATATATATAGAAAGTGCCGAGGTGTACGGCCCGATCCAACATAAAAGTAAACTGAGCACTGCCGAGGGTCGAACGACGCGAACCATAGATGCATCTATTAACTTGCCGAGGATAATGGCCCGCTTCCATGAGAGTGTGGTACATAAATTCTGCCGAGGCGAACGGCCCGATCCCATAAGAGTGGTAGAAGGAAATACCCCGCTCGCGAATCATACGTGCGACGCGGTCAAATATAAATTTAAGGAATCTCCTCGCTCGCGGATCATACTTGCGACGCGGTCAAATATAAATTTAACATTAAGATGATATCTCTTTCTTGATTCTTTTCAAAAATATGGGAAATTCATCTTGTAGCCTTTTAAGGAAATTACCCCACTCGCGAAACATACATACAATGCGGTTGCACATAGATTTCTTAAGCTATTATAGCATTACTCAATCCTTTTCGAAATTACGAAGTTCAAATGAAACCTTTTAAATCTTAAGTTCTTCAATTTCAATTCCTTTCAAAATATTTAATAAGCAAACTCAATCTCGCTCCCTCTCGAGGCGGACAATAAACATAAATCAATAACAATATCAATAAGGCATGATGTGAGCCTAAAACTACCCGGACATAGGCATAGCTAGTAGCTACGCATGGACTCTCGTCACCTCGTGCGTACGTAGCCCCCACAACCCCTCAAATAGAAGCACACAATATTTAATTTACCTATAGGGTTAATTCCCTCTTATAAGGTTAGGAAGGAGACTTACCTCGCTCCGAAATTCCATAACCGGCTCCAAAACCTTTCTAACACCTCAAACCGACGCCCGTCGCTCCAAAACTAGTCAAATAAGTTGCAACCCAATCAAAATATACTCGAATACTCATAATTAATCATTTTATAACAATTTCTAACTCCGTTCGAAAAGTTGATAAAATCACCCTCGGGATCACGTGCCCGGGTTTCGAAAATTTTCGAAGATAAACTTTACCCATAACCTCACGAACTCAAATATATAATTTATTTTCCATTTTGTGATCAAAATCCAAGAATACCAATTTCTAGGTTTCCTACCAGAACCCCACAATTTCTACAAATTTTCATGTTTAATCCATATATTTAACTCACAATGAATCGGGAATTACTTACCTCATTATAGATGATGAAATCTCCTCTTCAAAAGCTCCAAAAATTGCCCAACCAAAATAAAATGTGGAGGAAAATGGCCAAATCTCGTATATAAAACTTCACTGCCCAGGTCCGCCCTTCTTCGCGATCGTAGAAAGACCATCGCGATCGCGAAGGCCAAAGACACACTGTCCCCAAATTTCCTCTTCGCGTTCGCGTTCCTCACGACGCATTCGCGAAGCTTTCCGCCCTCACTACTTCGCGTTCGCATACCCAGCCTCACGTCCGTGTAGGCCAAACATCCTCAGGCCCAGTCCTCATTTCCTTCTACGCGTTCGCGACTCCCCACTCGCGTTTGCGTAGGTTCCTCAAGTTCTTCACCGCGTTTGCATCTCAACCTTCGTGTTCGCGAAGGCCAAATCCCAGCAGCCTCAAAGTTCCTCTTCGCGAATGCGGGACTCCCTTCGCGTTCGCGAAGAAGGAAACCAGATACCAGATACAGCAGCAACAAATCATCCCATTTTGGTCCGAAACCACCCCAAAACATATCCGAGGCCCCCGGGACCCCCTGAACCCCGTCCAATCATACCAACCAGTCCCATAACATAACGCAATCTTGCTCGAGACCTCAAATCACATCAAACAACATCGAAATCATGAATTGCACCCCAATTCAAACTTAATGAACTTTGAAACTTCAACTTTTACAATCAATATTGAAACCTATCAAATCATGTCCGATTATCCTCAAATTTTACACACAAGTCACATTTGACATTTTGGACCTATTCCAATTTTCGAAATCGAATTCTGACCCCGATATCAAAAAGTCCACTTCCGGTCAAACTCCTCTAAAACCTTCAAATTTCTAACCTTAGCCAAATGACTCCAAAATAACCTACGGACCTCCAAATCCACGTCCGGATGCGCTCCCAATACCAGAATCACCATATGGAGCTATTTCCAGACTCGGAATCCCAAACGAACATCGATAACATTGAAACCCAAATTTGTGAAATTCTTCCGAAATGCCAACTTCCACGATAGGCTCCGAAATGCTAGCGGGTCATCCAAAACTCGATCCGGACATACGCCCAAGTCCGAATTCATCATACGAACATGTTGGAACCTTCAAATCTCGATTCCGAGATCGTTTACTCAAAAATCCAACCTTAGTCAATTCTTTCAACTTAAAGCTTTCGAAATGAGAAGTTTCTTTCCAAATCAACTCCGAACTTCCCGAAATTAAATTCTGACCACGCGTACAAGTCATAATACCTGAAGTGAAGCTACTTAAGGCCTCAAACCACCAAACGACATGCTGAAGCTTAAAACGACTGGTCGGGTCGTTACACATGAACTATTTGGCATCTGGGCCCAAAAGGAAAGACTGATCAGAATAACCTTTTATTTATTTTACTTGTAATTGGACCTATTGTAATTACAGAACTGGCCCATTTATATTTTAGTAGTTAACTTGTTCAGATTTACATTGTATTAGTCATTTGTATTTTGGGCCATATATAATAAGAAGGGTCAACCCATATCACGGCCATCGAGGTCATTTTCTCCAAAACAGATCTAGAAAGATCTTTTCTTCTCCCTTTTCTCTCACGTAAACCCTAATAAAATTTCTCAAATACCGATCGATTCTCTCATATTTTCATGGTATCAGAGCAAGATTCTAGTCCATCTCGTCCTCCTCTATCTTTCGAAGTTACCCTCATCGAGTTTCGTTGAAGATTTCAATTCGTGTGGGTAACGATTTGGAGTTCTACATACTGTTTCATTGGATTTCTGGTTCATTTTTTACTCATCTCAGTGTCTTCTGGCATGTGTTTCTCACTCTTCTTCTTGTGGAGGTTTATCTACATGTTTGCGTAGTTGTCGTTAAGCTCGAGAATTCTAGGGTTTTACGACTTCATCCTGTTTCATCAATCGTAGTTGTTGTATTGCTGTGAAGTGTTATTTTTAAGGTCATACTTCCGATCGCGAAGAAACCAGTAACTCTGTATATCTCTCCTCTTTGCATGATAATCATCAGATAAGTATTCATTGTTGAATGATATAGTAGCTATGGGATCTACTGATTTTGATGTGAGTAGTGCATCTGGCACACGTGAGTTCATTCCCAAACCCTCTAGTCCCTTGTTTGTTCATTCTTCAAATGTCCCTAGTGTTTCACTTGTACCAGTTCCTTTCTCTGGGACAAATTTTGGGGGTTAGAAAAGGAGTATCATTGTTTCTCTATCTGCTAGGAACAAAATTGTGTTTGTTGATGGTAGTTTGCCTAAACCTCCTGATAATTCCATCGAGTCTAAGTAATGGGACACATGTAATAACATGATAATTTTATGGTTAACAAGTTCTTTATCTCCTGATATTGTGGATAGTGTCCAGTATTCTGAAATAGCTGAAGAAATATAGAGACAGTTAAACAAAAGATATGGGACTGTAAGTAGAACTAAAGCCTTAGAAATTAAGAAAGAACTTGCCTCTACTTGTCAAGGTTCCCTAGATGTTGCCTCTACTTTAACAAATTAAAGAAATTATGGGATGAATTGAGAGATGTTCATAAAAATCATGGAAATCACTGCACTTGTGGTGCAAAGGAAGGTATTCTCAAAGAGGAGGAAGAGGATAGACTTCATCAGTTTCTCATGGGACTGAATGAAGTCTATGTTAGTGTCAGGAGCAACTTGCTCATGATGCAACCACCTCCAACACTAGACAGTGCATATAACATTCTTCTTCAAGATAAAAGGCAGAGGCAGATCAATTCCAATTCTCAATTTGGTTCTGATTCAGCTGCCTTCACTGCCAAAATCAACCTCAACCATCAGTCTAATCCCAACACAAATTATAAGCCTCCTGGTTCTAACACTCACAGACAATATGTCCAAAGAGTGAACTTTGATCTAGCCAAAGGGAATCTATTCTGTAGATATTGTAAGAAGAGTGGGCATTTAATTGATAAGTGCTTCAAGTTTCATGGTTTTCCTCCTGATTTCAAATTCACAAAAACAAAGAAAATTGCAGGAAATGCAACTGTTGGAACAGATTTTTCTCCTGATGATTGTACAAATTTTCCTTCTCTTTCTGCTGTTGGAACTACTAACAATGATGCACAAGGTTCATTGGTATCTGGTTTAACCAAGCAGCAATATTCTCAGTTAATGGCTCTTTTACAACACTCTCATGCATATGATTCTGCACCTCAATCTGACTTCATGACTTCTGCCAATTTTGCTGGTAATATACTCACTTATTCTCTAGCTTGCATGTTAAGTCAGTCCTTACCTAATAAATGGATTATTGATTAAGGAGCATCTGACCACATGACTTATAACAAGGACCTTCTAACCAACATTACACGTTTGCCTATTCCTTACCTTATCACACTTCCTAATGGATATAAAGTTAAAGTTACTTGCACTGGGTCTTTTTCTTTATATCCTTCCATTATTCTTCCAGATGTTCTTTACATTCCTTATTTTAAACATAATCTGATATCTGCGCAAAAACTTATTTTGTTATTGAGATGCATAGCACAGTTTAGTTCTGACTCTTGCTTGCTACAAGGTCCTTCTTTGAAGATGCCTCTAGAGCTTGGTAAGCAAGAGGATGGGCTTTACAAGTTTGCCTTCACTACTGCCTTTTCTTCTTTAGCTCAAAATGATTTTACTATGCCTACTATATGTAGTTTTCCATCTTTACCTTCTAGTATTGTTGATCCTAGTTTTGGTTCTTCATTGTGTAACTCTAGTTCTTCTCAAAATGCTTTGTCTCAATCTGTTCCACCTTGTAATGAAGCTGCATTGAATAAAATGGACATTATTTGGCACCAAAGACTTGCACATGTTCCTTTTGTTAGAATGAAGGGCATCCCTATTATATTTTCCTCTTTATCTTCTAAGCAACACTTTCCTTATGAAATATGTCCTATGGCTAGACAAACCAGACTCCCTTTCCCTGATAGTTCCATTCATAGTACTCATCCTTTTCAACTTATACATGTGGATACTTGGGGAACCTATCACACTCCTACACATTCTGGTTCTAGATATTTCCTAACCATAGTTGATGATTTTTATAGATCTTCTTGGACTCATCTAAGGAGTTCCAAAAATAATGCATTTTCCTTGATTAAAGCTTTAGTGGCCATTGTCAAAACTCAATTTCACATTACTATCCAAACAATTAGGAGTGACAATGCCCTAGAACTTGGGGGTAGCCATTCTGCTATTTCTTATTTCTCTGACAATAGTATCATCCATCAAACTACTTGTCCCCATACACAACAACAAAATGGGGTGGTTGAAAGGAAGCATAGAACCTTACTTGAGGCCTGTAGAGCTTTGCCTTTTCAATCCAAGGCTCCTATTAGGTTTTGGGAGGATTGTTTGCTCACATCAACTTATATCATCAACAGACTCCCATCTAGGCTCCTTCACAATTAGTCACCTTTTGAAGTCCTTTACAATAAAACTCTTTCTTATTCTCACTTAAAAACTTTTGGATGTCTGGCCTATGCTACTATTTCTATTCCTCATAGGGACAAATTGAAAACCAGAGTGATGTCTTGTGTCTTCCTTGGTTATCCCTTTGCCAAGAAGGGTTACAAACTTTATAACATAGAAAACAAGTAGTTCTTTGTGTCCATGGATCTGGTTTTCCATGAAGATGTCTTCCCCTTTTCTTCTTCCTCCCCTGTTTCCCAAGCCCTTGTTACATTCCCACCACCTTCACCTCCTCCTGATTCTTTTCCTTTTACTTCTCCCATTCTGATCTTGCTCCTCCCACTTCTGCTCCTACTTTTCCTGTGCTTGCTTCCCCTCCTTCTCCTATTTCTGATTCACCCTCTCTTCCCTCTGATCATATTCCTTCTCCTGTTTCTGATTCAGCTCCTTCACTTGTTATTCCTTCCTCTGTTCCTACAGCAGCTGCTCCTGATGCTGGCCCTCTCAGAAGGTCAGACAAAACTCATCATCTTCCTCCCTACTTGAATGATTATGTTTACTATTTGCCACCTTCCTTCTCTTGCATCACTACTCTGAGTCCCCCTACCACTTTTGAACCCATTACTTATTCCCAAGCTGCACCTATACCTGCTTGGAAGGATGCTCCGAGGAAAGAGTTTGAAGCCCTAGAGGCCAACATTGTTGCTTTGCCTAGTGGGAAGAAACTTATTGGATGTAAGTGGGTCTATAAGATTAAGTATAAGGCTGATGACACTATTGAAAGATATAAATCTAGGCTTGTTATTAGCGGTGACACCCAATAACAAGCCCATGTTACACTCCCACCACCTTCACCCCATCCTGATTCTTTTCCTTTTACTTCTCTCACTCCTGATCTTGTTCCTCCCACTTCTGCTCCAACTTTTCCTGTGCCCACTTCCCCTCCTTCTCCTATTTCTGATTCACCTTCTCTTCCCTCTGATCCTATTCCTTCTCCTGTTTCTGATTCAGCTCATTCACTTGTTATTCCTTCCTCTGTTCCTACAGCAGCTGATCCTGATGTTGGCCCTCTCAGAAGGTCTAACAGAACTCATCATCTTCCTCCCCACTTGAATGATTATGTTTGCCATTTGCCACCTTCCTTCTCTTGCATCACTACTTTGAGTCCCCCTGCCACTTTTGAACCCTCTACTTATTCCCAAGCTGCACCTATACCTACTTGGCAGGATGCTATGAGGAAAGAGTTTGAGGCCCTAGAGGCCAACATTGTTGCTTTGTCTAGTGGGAAGAAACTTATTAGATGTAAGTGGGTCTATAAGATTAAGTATAAGGCCGATGACACTATTGAAAGATATAAATCTAGGCTTGTTATTAAGGGTGACACCCAAGTTGAGGGGGTGGACTTTAATGAAACTTTTTCCCCTATTGTAAAGATGTCCACTGTTAAGTATCTGGTGGTTGTTGCAGTTAAGAATGATTTAGATGAGGAAGTCTATATGAAGCTTCCTCCTGGTCTTTCTGTCACTACTGCCCCATATTCTTCCTCTTCTACCTTAGTTTGTCGTTTACAAAAGTCCCTATATGGCTTGAGACAAGCCTCAAGGCAATGGTATGGTGAGCTTTCTCAAGCTCTCTACTCTAGAGGTTATACTCATTCCCTTAATGATTACTCCTTGTTCATCAAGGGTTCTCCTGGTCATATGGTTATCATTGCTGTCTATGTTGATGATATAATATTAACTGGAGATTATCTTGCTGAAATTAATGCTTTGAAGTCATTTCTGGATGCCTAGTTCAAAATCAAATATCTGGACACTCTTCATTATTTTTTGGGGATTGAGGTTTCTTCTTTACCAGGTGGTGTGCTTCTAAATCAGAGGAAATTTGTATCTGATCTTTTGAGGAAATTTGATTGTCTAGAGGTTGCTTCTGTTGTTTGTCCTTTGGACTTAAACTCCAAACTAACAGTTGATTGTGGTGATCTATTGGCTCAACCTGAGAGATATAGGAGTCTGGTTGGGAAGTTGTTATTCCTAACCCGCACTAGGCCTGATATTTGTTTTGGGGTAGAACATCTTAGTCAGTTTCTTTAATCTCCAAGAGTCCCTCATATGGCTGGTGCTCTACATATGTTGCGGTACCTCAAGGGCACACCTAATCTTGGCTTATTCTACTCTAACTCCTCTGATTTCACTATCTCAGCTTATTCAGACAGTGATTGGGTAGCCTACCCGGACACCAGGCGGTCTGTTACTGTATTTGATGTGTTTTTGGGTGATAGATTAATCTCTTAGAAGTTTAAGAAGCAGCCTGTAGTGTCTCTATCTTATGTTGAGGTTGAATATACAGCACTCAATAAGGTGGTGGCTAAATTGACTTGGCTTGCACGGGTTCTAGCTGATTTTGGTGTTCAGGTCTCTTATCCTATTTCTGTATTTTGTGACAACCAAGCAGCTGTTCATATTACCAAAAATTTTATTTTTCACGAGCGGACGAAATATATTGAGGTCGATTGTCACTTTGTTCGAAGGAAACTTTCTAATGGTTTCATTCAACTTTCTCATGTTTCTACTTCAAAGCAGCTTGCTGATGTTCTCACAAAACCTTTAATTGGGCTGCTTCATCACCAATTTCTTCACAAGTTGCAAGTGTTATCTCCCTCCAACTTGAAGGGGGGGTGTTGGACTCATGAACTATTTGGCATGTGTGCCTAAAAGGAAAGACTGATGAGAATAACCTTTTATTTATTTTACTTGTAATTGGGCCTATTGTAATTACGGAACTGGACCGTTTATATTTTAGTAGTTAACTTATTCAGATTTATATTGTATTAGTTATTTGTATTTTGGGGTATATATAATAAGAAGGGTCAACCCGGATCACGGTCATCGGGGTTATTTTTTCCAAAACAGATCTCGAAAGATCTTTTCTTCTCCCTTTTCTCTCACGTAAACTCTAATACAATTTCTCAAATCACGATCGATTCTCTCATGTTTTCATAAACCGCACTAGGCAATCCATGTGTAATGTTATCTGACTAAGGAGGATGGTGAGGGGAATCGATCTTAGGTCTCCCATGTGAAAAATCGCTCACCCAACCAGTGCAGCCAACCCTTGCAGGCAAATGGGATTTAATTTTCTGATATTATCCAAACTTTTTCATTTGCATAATTTACAAATTGGAGTATTTCTGTTCAGAGGAGGAGTTAGAATTTGAAGTTTATGGGTTCTGTATCTGCCACAAAACCCATAACTCATCTTAGTTATTGAGTTCATAATTAAATATTTATTCATATTTAATAAATTTTCTAGTACAAATACAATGTTTAAGCATAAATAACTGGATTCGGTCGAGCCCACACCTTGTAAGCTAGCTCCGCCTCTGCTTCTGTCTCTGCATGGATAACAAGAAATGCTTGGCATCCGTATAGCAGGTTGTCAGCATCAGAAAGTCAACAAAAATTGAAAAGACTCTAAATGTCACATGCAATGTTGTGTTTATGTGTGTGAGAGAGACAGAGAGATTGTTCGGAGATTAAAAATAAGTATTATTCGGTGAAAGTGTAGCTTTTATAAATTAATAATGTCAAAAAAACAAAAAACTACACTATAGGTCTTTTAAAAATTAACTGAAATTGGCCATAATAAGTTGATCTACTATTTACCTAAAGAATAAGACAATCAATTTGGTTACCACAAGTTAAATTACACTGATTGGTTTATTAACTATATGCAATGTCAATCAGATGTAAATTTGTTGATGAAATTTATCGTATCTTACACGTAAGACTTTAAGGGATCATCTGATAGGGTGTATAAGAGCAGTATTGAATAAAGTGTACTAGTAATTATGGGATTAGTAATGTTGAGATTATTTTTTATCGACTATTTAGTTTGGTATATTAAAAAATATACATTGCATAATATATTTTTTAAAATTATTTGTTTATAAAAATACACTATACATTCTTTGGAAAGATTTGGAAAAGGTTTTGAAATGACAGTTATGATTTGCTATGTGCTATGTATAAGAATAATACTGAATAATACATAGGTGAGAAATACTACCAAATAAGGAATTAATAATACCAAAACTAATACATATATTATTTTCCCTAATACATCCTACCAAACGACCCCTAAACACAGTAGAAGTAATAGATTGATAGATGCTATAAATATTATCAAAAAGAGAAAAGAATTGAGGTTTGAGATAAGGAGGGATAAGCCAAAAACTGAAACTTCCTTATCAATATCATGTGAATTTATGATACACTTTGCTGCCTTCTCTGTAAGTTTCCCATAACAGACTGGAAAAGACAAACTGAAAGGCAGCTAGAGACAAACTTAGCCAACAGTCGTCTCCCGTTTGGTGACTGAGACAACTCATAAGTCATAACAAATACTACTTCAGTAAAATCTCAAACAGACAACAGCCGTGAGACGACTAGCTAGCAAAAAACAGAAAGAAAAAATATCTTTCAAATGAAAAATTACTAGTAGTAAGTTTCAGTATTAAAAAGCTCAACCAGAATGATTTAAGAATAAGAATAGCATAGATTATGGTCCATTCTTGATTGAAATTTGGGTTATGAAAAAAGTAAAGTAGCTGAGATTTGAGAACATCTTTTGCCCCGGCTGTATATGGTAAAATATGATATGCCAAGTGGTCGCTTAAGAGAATGACGCGTGGAGCCGCGAGCAATGGATAGGTAGCACAGAAGACAATTATTCCACTTGTCACCGGAAAGAATGACACTCATGAAGATGTAATAAATACCCTCCGCCCGGTAGTATTTAGTGGGGAATATTCCACAGCATTTAGTACATTGCCCGTTACAGAGAATTTATCATTTATGCTCACCGTTACACCTTCTTCAATGGCCTTCATAATTGACATTAAAGAAGGGCATGATCCTAGGACCTTGTTCCCTAGGTTCAGCTATAAATAGTGGGCTCTGTTATCATTGTAAATGACACAAATTTTCTAACAAACTTATGATATAATCAATCCAAAGTTCTATATAATTTTATCTTCTTATTTCCTTGATTTCATCGTTGTTGTGCCCTGAAGTCTTGCTCCCGGAATTATTGTTCCTGCTATTTTGTCTTCATTTCAAGGCTAAGTATTTCGTATTTTATCAATTATTTTATTATTTCAGGATCAAATTAATTCACTTGTCTAGAAATCACGTATAAATTCAACTGTACTATTTTATGGGCAAACAGTTTGGCGCCCATCGTGGGGCCTAGAAAGCCATGTAATTAAGTTGATCCTTTCCTCTTTTACTAACGTGTTTTGATTATTTGTCTTAGCAAAAAATCATAAAAATGGCAGATAATGGTGTTAACAACACGCACAATCCTGAGGTTCAAGGAGACCAGCCTCATCACGAGGATTCAGTCAGTGACACCCACAATTAGGGGAACGATGCCTCGCCGGTCCACGACAAGCGGTACCCACGACATGTTCGGGAGAAGACTCCCGATGATGCTGAAGAGGAGCATGTTGTTGATGCGATAAGGGTTCCTACAAGAGCAACAAGCGATCATCTTAGTCCACCTCATACGCCAGGATAAGGTTATGACGGAATTGAAGCAGGCATTATTGGGGGTTCCAATAACGCGAATAGACGAGGTCCAGTTCCTCCCGGCTCCCGCAAATCAAGCAATGCAGAGGGTCGACAACAACACCCCGAGGGGTGAGGTTGGCTCCGATGGGGCTGGGAGAGCATATTCGGCCCCAGCAACAAGAACGGTCAGTTCAAGATCGAACTCTTATGGTTTATGAGGGAAGTGGATGCCCGCATGGACCAAATCTCGGGTGCACCACCGGTGTTGAAAGGAACGGACTCGAAGAAGTATACTCAGTTGTCTTACAAATCGAGTGCGGCACCAGAATTAATCCCGAAGCATTTTGAAATACCCGACGAGCCGAAGTATGACGGGACTTCAGACCTTCACGAGCATATTATCACCTATACAACGACGATGAAGGGGAATGATTTAGCCTCCCACGAGATTGAGTCTGTTTTACTGAAGAAATTTGGAGAAACTCTCACGAGGGGAGCCTTGACTTAGTATTCGCTGTTACCCGAGCATTCCATAGATTCCTTTGAGAAGCTCGCACACTCTTTTATTTAGGCTCATGCTGGGGCCAGAAAGGCGCAGGATTAAAAGGTTGACATTTTCACAATTGCACAAGGAGAATTCGAGTTACTGCGGGAGTTCGTCACCCATTTCTAAAAGGAGAAGATGTTGCTCCCGGTCGTTTCGGATGAATGGTGTCTGAGGCATTCACCAAGGGTCTGAATCCGAGAAGTTAAGACACTTTCCGAAAACTGAAGAAAAGCTTGCTTGAATTTCAAGAGACAACTTGGGTGGTTGTTCACAACTGGTACAAATCTAAGATAAGGATTGAAGATGATCATATTGGCTTCCCAGCGTCAACAAAAGGTCGGAAGAAGAATAAAGAAAAATTAAAAGACGATTTCGACATGGATAGACGACCTTCGAGGAGCTGGTTTTTGCCCTATGAATGGGCCGAAGGACACGGCAGAGGTCTCCGATCGGCAGACAGGTTCGTTACTGACAGAAGAACTGATCGCAGTCGGAACAACAGATCATTGCAGGACAAAGAAGCGCTAGGTGCACAGGATCTTTCTTATCCTAGGCTATCAGAGTACAACTTCAATGTCAGTGTAGTAGAGTTGATATCGGCTATAAGGAACATTAAAGAAGCAAGGTTCCAAAAGCCGATGAGGTCTGATCCCAGCCGGAGGGATCCCAATTTGTGGTGCGAATATCACGGGACGAATGGCCACCGGACCGGGGACTGCCGGCATCTACGTGAAGAGGTGGCGATGCTATTGAAGAATGGCCATCTCAGGGAATTCCTAAGTGACAGGTCCAAGAGCAATTATGGTCGCAACCGTGATAACGCAGAGAACTCAAAAGCAGGAGAAGACCCCCTGCGCCAGACGATCAACATAATCTTTCGGGGGAACGAGATCAACGGGGTTACCTTCTCGACAGCTAAGAAGACGAAAGTATCAATAATCCATAGCAAGAGACTCTGGGAAGTTGCTTACATCACTTTCTCGGAGGAGGACGCAGACGGATTGTTGTTGCCGCACAACGACGCATTGGTAATCTCTTTAAATGTACTAGATTTTAAAATCAAACATGTTCTAGTGAATCCAGGAATTTTGGACAATATCATACAATGTAGGGTATTGGAGCATCATTCCGGCCACAAAACTCATCGCGGATTCAACCTCGCAAGCGTGACAACCCGAGGAGAAATTTTGCTGCCCATGAACGCCGAACGAGTGATAAAGACGACTCTTTTTGAAGTGGTGGATGGTGATATGGGATTTAATATCATTCTAGGAAGGCTATGGTTTCACGAGATGAGAGTTGTACCGTCAACGTATCATTAGTTGCTGAAATTCCCGACGCCCGAAGGAATCAAACATATAAGGGGCGATCGACCGGAGACAAGGGGGATGAATGCAATTTCAAGCTCTAGTAGCAAATAGAAGGAGCATGTGGCATAGAATTTACAGGAACCAGCGCATGTTCCCGAATAGTAGCAATCAATAGTAGCAATCAATTTACATGTGGCATACAATTTCAGTCTCTAGTAGCAAATAGTAGCAATCAGAGTTGTTTTGGTATAAATCAACGTTGGTTTCGGAAGTTCGTAGTTCATAGGCTTGAATTTAGGTTGCGATTCGTAGAATTTACGTTGTTTGATGTGATTTTAGGCCTCGAGTAGGTCATTATGTGTTTTGGAACTTATTGGTATATTCGGACAGGGTCCTAGGGTCCCCGGGTATGATTCGGATCGAATCCGAAACAAGTTTGGATTTTTGAGACTGTTGAAGCTGGGCTGTTCTGGTGTCATCATACCTGCGGAGGGATTGGCCGCAGGTGCGGACTCGCAAAAGCGAGCATCTGGTCGCAGGTGCTAAATTAGATTATCCTAGCTGGGTTTGCAGGTGCGAAGTGTGGACCGCATCTGCGCGTCTGCATGTGCGGAGAAGTGGTCGCAGATGCGGAAGAGGGCTGCTTGGTCGTCCTTTGCAGAAGCGGAGAACACTCCGCATGAACGGGCTCGCAGGTGTGAGCCATGGTCCGCAAAAGCAAAAATTATGGACTTAAGTTGGAACCGCACCTGCGAAGGTGAGGCATCGCAGAAGCGACCCAATGGCCGCAGAAGTGGAAGTCACTGAGCAGAAAAGGGAAATTCGAGGGTTTTGATTCATAATTCATTTTGGAACTTAGAGAGCTCGGTTTGAGGTGAAAGTTCGAGGGTGTTTTAGAGAGAACTTTGTGGTAAGGAATTATAACTCGTTTTTGATTAATTCATATAAATCTGTTGATAATTTCATCATTTTATTAGTGCTTTGGAGTTGGAAATTGGGGGGAAATGGTAGAAACTCCTTAGGCTAAACTTTTAAGTTTTGAAAGGCGAATTGAGGTCAGATTTGAATAATTCTTGTATGGTTGGACTCGATATCGAATATGTGTTTGGATTTTATAATTTTGGTCGGGTTCCGAGATGCGGACCCGAGTTTGACTTTTTGAGTTGACTTTCTAATTCTTCGCAAAGATCGCAATTGTCATTGTTTGAATTAGTTCTTATAGTTATATTTATATAATAAAATTATTTTGGCTAGATTCGAGCCGTTCGGAGTTGGATAATCAAGGGAAAGGCCTTCTAGTTGATTGATTTAGCTTGGTTTGAGGTAAGTGACTTGTCTAACCTTGTATGGGGGAATTACCCCTTAGGATTGATGTTGTTGTGATAATTATGATGTGTAGAAGCCGTGTACGCAAGGTGACGAGTGTGTACACAGACTAAATGTAGAAATTGCCGATTTTTATCTATGTAGATTCCTTTCATGCTTTAATCGCGTTACTTTAACATGTTATAGTCATCATGTTTTTTCTTTTATTCCGTATTCATTATTTAAATTGTTGATTTCCTTACTTGAAATTGCTATTCTTGGAATATCTTGTTGTTGAATTTGGTATTGAGTTGCAAAGGCTATGGTTTCTATTGAGGCAAAGTTTAAGTTGTGAAATATCATTTTATGGATTTACTCTCCGGTTGTTAATATTGAAACGTTGTGTACATTGTGGTTGAGCCGTGGGATCCTTATTGTGAAATTTTGTTATTGTTTGGTTTTTCTGGAAAGTTGTGATATTAGGCACTTGAGGTGCGAATTGTGATACGTTGTGATATTGATACGCATGCGGTGGTATAAGATATGGGTGTTGAAATGCATGTTGTGCGATAAGGTGGGCTTGATACGCGTGTATAGTAGGGGAACTACTAGAAGCCATGTGGTGTGATAAGGTGGGCTAAAACGCGGGATGCTATTTTGGGAAAAATGACTTTCAAAACTAATCTAAAGGCTCCCGCAGTGATATAAGAAAGTATTGTGAGTTACTTCTATGATGAGTTACTTTTATGATTTGGGACTACGAGGCGGTACCTCGATAGTGGCCCTTGTTGATCTTGCTCTATTGTTGTACTTTTCTTTGGTTGTTGTTTCCTTAACATGTAATTCCTTATTTCCTTCTGTGTTGTATTATCTGTCTTGACTCTATGTAGTCAGCTTTTGGTAAACTTCTTAATTGTTTCATTTCCATTTTCGTTATCATTATATTATACATCTTTCGGCCTATTTCTTATTATTTCCATTAGGGCCTTGACCTGACCTCGTCACTACTCTATCGAGGTTAGGCTTGGCACTTAATGGGTAACGTTGTGGTGTACTCATACTACGCTTCTGCATATCTTTTTGTGCAGATCCAGGTACTTCCTATCAGACAAGACATTAGTGAGTTAAGGTTGCTTTGAAGACTTCAAGGTACACCTACCCGCGTCGCAGGCCTCGGAGTCCCCTTTCTATCCCATTTTTCCTTATTTCATTTCACTATTATAGACCATGATGTATAGGTTTATCTAATCTTAGAGACTAAGTTCCATCACGACATCCTACGGAGGGAAAATGGGGTCGTGACATTAACCCCGAGAAGTGCGTGTTCGGGGTCAGCTCCAGCAAGTTTTAGGTCTTCTGGTATCACAAAGGGGAATTGAGGTAAACCCCGACAAGATCAAAGCCATCGAAGACATCCCGGACCAGTTATCAAGCGTGAAAGAAGTTCAAAGGCTCATAGGGAGATTGGCCGCTTTAAGCAGGTTTATTTCCTGGTCATCAGAGAAATGCCACCATTTCTTCATGCTGCTCCAAAATAAAAACAACTTTGAATGGACCTTGGAATGCCGACAGGCTTTGAGAGAATAATAAAGGTACTTGTTAAGCCATCCATTACTGTTAAAATTGGATGAAGGCAAAACAGTGTTATTCTACCTCACAGTCTCAAAAGTGGCGTTAAGTGTTGTTTTATTCCGTGAGGATGAAGGTACGCAATATCTCATTTATTATGTTAGCAAAATTTTAACGGGAGCAGAAACTCACCACCCGCATTTGGAGAAGTTGGCCTTAGATCTCATAGTTGCCGCTCGGAAGCTGAGGCCTTACTTCCAATGTCATCTGATAGCTGTGGTGACCAACTTTCCCCTACGAAACATCCTTCACAAACCCGAACTCTTGGGTAGATTGGCCAAATGGGCCGTCAAAAAGAGTGAACTCGATATAGAACATAAACCAAGGATTGCGATTAAGTCGCAAATTTTGGCCGAATTTGTGGCCGATTTCAGTCGAGGACTGCTTCCTCTAGCAACCAAAGAGGCAATAATGGTGTCAGAATCGACATCAGGAGTTTGGACCTTATTTACAGATGGGGCCTCTAACGTAAAGGGATCCGGGCTTGGCATGGTATTAACCACCCCCTCGGGCGAAATCCTAGGGTAAGCCATCAGAATGGTCCCTTTAAATAACAATTAAGCAGAGTGTGGCTTTGATTGCAGGACTCGAACTGGCCCGGGGACTAGATTTTGAGGTCATAGAAATCATATGCGACTCCCAGCTGGTGGTAAATCAGGTTTACGGGATCTTCGAAACCAAAGAGGAGCGCATGCAACAGTATGTAGTGAAGATCCAGGCTCTGCTGGCTCGATTTTGGGAGTGGTTGATTATTCATATCCTGAGGGAAGAGAATGCAGAAGTGGATGCACTGGCTAACCTCGGTTCATCGACGAAAATGAAGGGATCAAATTACTGGATAGTAGTACAACTCATGCACTCGGTCTTGGACGCAGATAGCTACTATAAGGTAAATATGACTAATTTTGCCTGGACTAGAGGAATGAGATCATCGATTATATCGAACACGGGAAGTTGCCCGAAGACTCCAAGGCATCCCGGGCATTGCGCGCCAAAGCATCATGATATAGCTTTTAAGGAGGTCAACTGTACAAGAAATCTTTCCAAGGCCTGCTGGCCCGATGCTTTAGAGCGTCCGAAGCTAATTATGTTATGCGAGAAGTCCTCGAAAGGATATGTGGAAATCATTCGGGTACAGATTCCTTAGTACTGAAACTGGTAAGGGTAGGATATTATTGACCCTGAATGGAACAAGATGCCAAAGCCTTCATGCAAAAATGCGATAAGTGTCAACGCTACGCACCGTTGGTACATCAACCAACAGAACCATTACATTCAGTTCTGTCTCTATGGCCGTTCATGAAGTGGGGAATGGATATCGGCAGACCACTGCCACCGACCCCTGGTAAGGTAAGGATTCTTTTAAGTTTAACTGACTATTTTTCTAAGTGGGTTGAAGCAGGACCTTATCAGAAAATCGGCGAGCGTGAAGTAGTGGATTTCTTGTGGGAGAACATAATTTGCAGATTTGGGATACCAAAAGAGATAGCCTACGATAACGGGCCACAGTTTATAGGCGCAAATATCACAAAGTTCCTTGAAGATTTGAAAATCAAGAGAATCACATCTTCACCCTATCATCCGAGTGCAAATGGCCAGGCGGAATCAACGAACAAAGTGATTATACAAAATCTCAAGAAAAGGTTGGAAACGGCTAAAGGTAAATGGCCTGAGGAACTACTTGAAGTATTATGAGCGTACAGAACAACGGCCAAATCGGGCAAAGGAGAAACTCCTTTTTCCCTCGTGTACGGAGTAGAAGACCTAATCCCGGTGGAAGTAGGAGAGCCTACCTTGAGATATTTTCAAGCGAGTGAAGAGACGAACAACAAAGCGATGTTAGTCAGCTTGGAGCTACTCGATGGGCGCAGGGACTTGGCACATATAAGAATGGCAGCCCAGAAGCAGAGAATAGAAGTATATTATAATCGAAGAGTCAACCTCCGTTATTTTAAAGTGGGCGACTTGGTTCATAGGAAAGTAACTAAAAATACTAGGGAACTCAATGTAGGGAAGCTAGGTCCAACCTGGGAAGCCCTTACCGGGTTTCAGCTGTCACCGGGAAAGGCTCATACGAGTTGGAAAATCAAGATGGAGAAAAGTTGCCAAGAAACTAGAATGTGGCACATCTCAAGAGATATTATTGCGGACAAACATCACTGAAAGTATGTGCTGTACTCTTTTTTCCTTCGTCTATGTTTTATCCCAATTCGGTTTTTCTGGCAAGGTTTTTCACGAGGCAGCAATGAAAATCATACTACGAAGAAGGTTTCAACAGCAGCAATAAGACCTTTAATAGCAAGGCACACAAGCGAAGAACTACTCCGAAGCGGTTAGACAATATTTGGCTTGATAGCAAAATTCTCACCGGGAAAGTTAGTTTGATCTCTAATAAAGGTTACCCAACCGTTCACAAGTGCAAACCACTAGAGGATTGTTAGATAGTCTTTTGCTCGATAGCACAAATTCCTAAGGGGAAGCAAAGTTTGTTACCAAGCCGAAGATTGTCTAGCAATTTATTAGTGGGATCCTCGAAGGTGCAAAATTTCCAGTGTTCCAATTCGCATTCTTCACATCAGAACATTGGGGGGGGGGGGAATGATATGAGGATACGACAACAATGACTACCACAATGACCGAAGCACAAAAATCGGGAACATAGTTATATCATCGGGATCGGGGATTGCGCGGCCAGCCCCGTAAAAATAAGTTGTACAAGTTAGCCACAAGAAATGGCAATTTCATTTTAGCATAACGAATACTTATGTATTTTTTGAAAAAGGAAGGAATAAAGTAAAGTCCTTTTATTTTTTATCTTGTTTCTTGTCTAATCGATGAATTGATTTTATCATTTGAAAGTTAAACAAGTACTTTAAATGCTAGTGTCGTAATGAACATGAGACGTCCTCTTCAAGAGCACCGTAAACATAAGAGGGTCATCTCTTATAAAAACCCTCACGATAAAGGATTGATTTCGGAAGAACTTATGCTCGAAATCCAAATGCTTTCGGGGGAAAATACACCCAAGGCCTTACATAATAAGACGCAAATAGTAAAACTTACGCAGAGCACTTAAGCAAAAAATAATGCAAAGATTAATAACTTGCATAAATGTTCAAAAAGAAAACTCATGAAATAGTTGATCAAAAGATGTCTTTATTCACAATAAATGTGCCGAAGCGACACAGATACAAAAGTTGGAAAAAGAAATAAAAAGCTAAACTGTTGCAGCTCCAGAACCCGGAGGAAGAGAAGTGTCTGCGCCCCCAGGGGAAGTGGGTAAATCCGCTGATGGCTCAACATCTTGGCCCTCATCAGTTTAGTCTTCAACATCTTCGCCTTCCATTTCCTCTTTAGTTCCCAAAGTTTCGAAACTAGAACCGGAAGAACCGAAAGCGTTAGGCCCTGTCAATATCCCCCTTTTAGTAGCTGACTCAAGCTCACGGGCTTTAGCAATTTCGGCATCAAAATCAATAATACTTGCTTTAGCCTCTTCTAAGGTTTTTCTCCTCATATTGTACATAACATAAGTTTTTTCAACAATGAGGGAAGTCGTTCGGCGCTTAAGTTCTTCTTCGAGTTGGGTAACCTCGGTAGAAAGGTTTTTCTAAGCGGATCTAACGGATTTAAGGCTAACATCGAGGTCACGAATAGTTGAGATAAAAATCCTATTATGCTCAATAGTCTTTCTATACTTCTCCTCCAATTGGGCATGTTTCACACCCGCAGCAGCAAGCTCTTCAGTTTTGGAGTTCAAGGCTGCCTCTAAGTTAGTCAATATTTCAGCGGATGCAACCTCGCTATCGGTTGCAGCAAGAACGACATTGTGGACTTCAGCCCATTTAGCCTTGGCTTCATCAAATTGAACCCTCAGCAGACCATTCTCTTGGTTGAGGGTTTCCACTTCTTGCTTGCTTTGCTGCAAACGAGTCTCCAACACAACGGCCTCAAACACTTTGGCTTCCAATTCGGAGAGGCGGGCAGCAGTTTGCTCCCGTTCGGCCAAAAGTTGATCCGTGCAGAGGTAAGTTCTTCCTTTTCCTGAATCAACCTCTAGAGGCTCTCGGATGCAAGGAAATTGGCTTACAAAACAAGAAAGACAAACTCAGGATATTTTCTATCAAAGACAGATGAAATGGCAAAAGAAGTGAATGTACCGTTGCGGCATTGTGCATGGCATTGTTCAACAAGCACTCTTCCGAGAGAGCCTGTATCTTTTTCCGGTCTTTTTATGAAGCCAAAGGCTTCATATATTTAGCAAGATCCACCGGTCAGGATAGCAAATTACATCCGGTTGACACCGAGAGAGTAACGCTCCTCCTCCTTTGTGGATCTTCTGGGGGGAGCATAGTTTTGCTTCAAATTCCCATGAACTGGGGACTGGGGGAGAAGAACACCCTCTTCTCCAGCAGATGTGGCTAGTAGGGATGATGTAGCAGTTGTTGGTAGAAGAGTTGGTAAAGGTGGAGATGAAGATGATAGTGTGGCAGGATTAGAATCAGTTGCGACAAATACAATGCTGGTAGTTGGTTGCTCGTCAACCGAAGACGGAAAAGACCCGGTACTCAACCCCAAAATACCGAGCACAACGACTAGGATCTGAAAGTGGGATTTGGCATTTTCCACCAATTCATACTCCCCCTAGAGCGTCGAGACATCATCCTCAATTGGTGTAACTAACTCAACAGATTGAGCGGCCTGTTGAGTTGAGGAAGATCGTCGTCTTCTATGTAGAGAAGATTCCTCCTCGATATCTTATCCATCATCATCAATCAACACGGTATCTATGACCGGCCTGGGTGGAGGGCTCGTCACCACGACATCCGGAGATGACTCAAGAGCAGTATTCCTCTCTCTCTTATTCTTCCCCCCGATCACGGAGAAACGCCTTCTTTTTGGTTGCTTGTTCTCCAGTCGGGGAGTTCGAGAAGAAGCACTTGCACCAGATGCAGGCCCGAAGATGCCTGTCTGTGAAAAAGCTTTTTGTAGCATCCGCACCGCATTATCGAGATCAGCCAAAATGTCTTATTCGGGGACGACAACCGAGCCCTGGGGTAGACCTATATTCAGCATGAGAGAGAAATTATATAATTTTCTCATAAGAAAAGGTAAGGATGTGATGAGTTAAACTTACCATGATTTTTGGCCTTCCATCCATATTTCAGGGACAACTCTTTTTATGAACGGGTTTCGGGTGTAGTAACGTCCAAAATTTTCTGAACCCATCGGTCCAAGACCTCAACCCTAGGGGGAACCCACCGAGTCGCTGAGGCAGGTAAAGAAAAAGAAGTTAATAATGACGAGGAAAGGATCCTTAACAAGGAAAGGAACAGATTGTATACTTATGTGTACGGTTCCACATTTTCGGAAAGGAAGGAGCCGAGGTGGGGATGATGTTACTGGTGGCAACTGAAACAAACAGTTCCATCCACCCACGGTTGTTATCATCATCCATACTAGATAGCAATGCATGGTGGCCCCGCTTGCTAAAATTAACCATTCCCCCACGGAGATCTTGGGGGAATAAAGGTTCATCACATGAGCTAAAGTTAGCTCCTCTCCCATTTCCTGATATAGACATCGAAGGCAAGAAATCGTCCTCTACACGGAAGGACTCACCTGTGCCAAACACACTTGATAGCAGAGGCAAAACTCCTCAATGAAGGAGTCAAGCTCTCCACTCAGAGAAAATGTCTACAAAGTAAAGGGATATATATAGAAGTACGTAAAACCCTTCTTGGGTAAGGTTACACGCTCTGCCAGATCGGGAGCGATAATATCTAGGTCCTGGCAATGATAGTATTCCATCACAGCAGGAATGCTGGAAGGGCGGATGGAAGAAAGATACCTGCTAACGGCCTATGTACGGGGGTTAGTAGAAGGAAATTTCTCCTCAAAGTCTTTTGTTGTAACAAGACTTTTAGGGATGATGGTGCTCATTGTTAGAGGAGTAGTATACTCGCTTTGTTCTTGTTCTTGTAGGAACTGGTATTCTTTGAAGAAGAAGCCATTATATGTTATGGAAGAAGGAAAAGAAATTTTCATTTGAAAAGAGTTAAAGAAAAGTTGAAGAAAAAAATACCAGTTGAATGAAGGAAGTTTGAGAGAGTTTGGAGAATTATGGGGTATGCATGAAGGAGGTTGATATGTATAAGTAAATATTTAGGCGACTAAGTTCATGGCCATGATTACCTTGATAACCGACAAAGGTTACGCTGAATCGTGGGATGACGCGTGTTCGGGGCATTAAAGACGGAGAGACGTGAGTCTAATCAACCGTCAGAATCTTTTCAGAGGGCATCAGGTAATTCCCACCAAAAAGAATATTTCTACCAACTTTTCGATGACACAAGGTTATGTCATCAGAAAGCAGGGGGACTATCTGTATAGGGTAAAATATGTTATGCCAAGTGGTCACATAAGAGAATGATGCGTGGAGCCGAGTGCAGAGGATAGGTAGCACCGAAGACAACTATTCCGCTTGCCACTAGAAAGAATAACACTCATGAAGATGCAATAAATACCCTCCGCCTGGTAGCATTTAGTGTGGAATATTTCACAATATTTAGTGCAATGCCTGTTACAGTGAATTTGTCATTTATGCTCATCGTTACACCTTCTTCAATGGCCCTCATGATTGACATTAAAGAAGGGCATGATCCTAGGACCTTGTTTCCCTAGGTTCAGCTATAAATAGTAGGCTCTGTTATCATTGTAAAGGACACAAATTTTCTAGCAAACTTATCAATCCAAAGCTCTATATAATTTTATCTTCTTATTTCCTTGATTTCATAGTTGTTGTGCCCGGAAGTCTTGGTCCCGGAATTATTGTTCCTATTATTTTGTCTTCATTTCAAGGCTAAGTATTGCGTATTTCATCAATTATTTTATTATTTCAGGATCAAATTAATTCTCTTGTTTAGAAACCACGTATAAATTCAACTGTACCATTTTACGGGCAAACACCTACTTAATTAATGTCATTAATATACACTTCTTTGTACATTACTCTCAAATTTTCAAATGTATGCCCTATCATTATCGTTTTCAAATGTTTTAACATTCAATATTGATAAGGAATAAAACAAATATGACAGAAAAGAGAGGGGAGATCACATTAATAATTAGTATGATAATGTAAGACCGAAAAGAAATGTATTAGAGCTTAAGTTATATATATTCATTGAGGTTTAAAAAATAATAGGTCATTTACAATGTAATTATAGATAAATCTGTATGATAGACATTAATTAAGAAATTGGTAAAACTAATATAAAATATTACTTTATTAATTGATAGAACTTAAGTGGGCGTTTGGACATAAGAATGGTAAAATTTCGGGAAAAAATAAAAATAAAAAATCAAGTGAAAATGGTATTTAAAAATTAGAGTTGTGTTTGGATATGAATATAATTTTGGGTTGTTTTTTGAATTTTTGTGAGTGATCTAAAGTGAAAATTTTGAAAAATAGCTTTTTGGAGTTTTTCAAACTTTCGAAAAATTTTGAAACTCATTTCAAGTGAAAATCGAAAATTTCATAGCCAAACACTGATTTTGAAAAAATGTAAAAATAATTCAAAAAAAGAATCTTTTTTATGGCCAAACGGGCCCTAAATAATGCTTTTTCGGATGGTCTCTTCTCTCTCAGCGCAGTTTAACTAACGTACGCCTAGCCATGGGAAAGAGAGCTCGAAATCCATCTCAGAAAGCACTAATGGAATAAGAGGATATGGTAAAAGGCATTGCTCAACGTGGATTGAAAGGAATACAAGGTTCTCATGGAGAGCAAACGAAGAAAACCAGCGGAGAGGAAGGATCCAATGGAACAGCAAACCTAAAATTTCCAAAAGCGAAGGAAGCTCGGAGCATTCCTCCACAACTCACTGCGACGGCATCAACTTCTACGATTGGAGGAAACAGTCCTAGAAAAATGATGGTAATTCAGGTGTTCCTACATCTTTGGGGGAAGACCAAATTAAAGCTGGAATTGTGGGAAAAGGCCAAAGATTGCGTCTATGGAATGCGCTTATGCAAACTACATATTATAAGGGGAAGAGCTCATTTTCGATTGTTGGAAGGAAGTCCAGGGCTGATGAAGTAGAGGAGGAATTGCAGTCTCTACCCCTAAAAGAGTCCATGTGGGATAAATTTGACATTACAAAGATCAACAACGTCGGATTCAAATTAGATCATGTTGCTCATGTTGTGCATGGTGAGTCTTCTATTACTGCAATTGAGTTAGAGGACATTACTTCAGAAATTGAGTACTGGAATACAACTGTTGTGTGCTATGTGTTGGGAGCTCACCCCCATTTGTAGTGATCAATGATTACATTCAAAGGTTGTAAACTAAACATGGTATAAGTCAAATTGCGATGCTTAAAAATGGTATTATTTTGATAAGATTCGAAACAGAATGAAGTATTACAGGGGAATATTTTCCATTTTAACAATAAGCTTTTTATTATCAAAGCATGAACCCTAACACGGAGTTTTCAAAGAAAGAAATACTACCTCCGTTCCAGTTTATGTGAACCTATTTCCTTTTTGGTCCGTTCAAAAAAGAATGGTCCCTTTCTAAATTTGAAAATAATTTTGTTTAAACTTATAATTCTACCCTTAATGAGAAGCTTTTATAACCACGCAAATACTCTGGGGCCCTTTTTGAATTGTTTAGAACTACAAATTCCAAATTTTTTTATTTTTTCTTAAACTCCGTGCCCAGTCAAACAGGTTCACATAAATTGGAACGGAGGAAATACAAACAATACCCATATGAATCAAACTACTAGGGCTAGATTTAAAGTATTGGAGTCCTAAGGGATTGAGCAAGATAGGTAGTTTAGTTGAGAAACCACTTATGGTAAACCAAAATACATAAAAGAAAATTGGCCTAAATTTTGCTAGGCTTCTCGTGGAGGTTGGTATGGATACTAAATTGCCTGACAGTGTACTCTTTCGAAATGAAAGGGTCACATGATTGAGCAGAAGCACAACTTGGAGACCTATCTTATGTAAATTCTGCCACCAATATGGGCATGACGTTATAGACTGTAGGAAGAAAATGAAAGAAAGGGCCAGAAGTTAGAGGAGAAGCATAATGGGGATCCAACATAGTAGCAAACTACATGTGGTACTAAGACACTACAGGAGAAGCAGGGGGCTGTGAAAGCATAAGCTAGTAATCTAAAAGAAGGCAAGGAATAGGAAGGGAAAAATAAGGAGATTGAACCTCAATCTACTGATTGGGTCACTCCTGTGAGAGTAGTGAGACATCAAACTAAAGAGCAGCAACAAATGGAAGGAAACAATCCCTTTCAAGAGCTCCAAAGGACTGGCAGTGGTTCAAGTAAAGGCCAAGAGGGTAATGAGGATGGTCAACCTATTCCAATTCAAGGAATGGTTAGGTTACTCTGCTGGAATATGAGGGGGCTTAATGCCCCAAATAAGCGAGAGAGGCTAAACTACTCTGCAAAAATGAGGATGTAGGATTAGTAGGATTGCTGGAAACCAAAATAAAGAGAAACAAGGTTGAAGAAATTAAAAAAAAAATATTTGAAGGGTGGAAGTATATAACTAACCTAGAAGCACACTATAATGGTAGAGTGTTGATTGTTTGGAGGCCATACTATTATAGGGTAGTACGTGTTAATGTTGATACAGAAATAGTCACTTGTGAGGTGTTTCATATTTCTTCACATGTAACTTGTATGATGTCTTTTGTATATGCTTTCAATACAAAAGAAGAAAGGAGAACTCTATCGGAAGAGATAATAGCACAAAGCACCACGAGCACAATGGCCTGGCTTGTGGTTGGTGACTTCAACTCAATATTAAGTAGTGAAGATAGAATGGTGGGAACCCAGTCACTTGGTCAGAGGTTGTAGACTTCAAAAGCTGCATAGATAAGTGTGGTTTGATGGAGTTAGCTCACAATGGCCAAACATTTACCTAGAATAATAAAGGGGAAGGTCAAAGAATATACTCAAAAATAGACTGGATGTTTATCAATAATGAGTGGCTACAAAGTATGCCTACATGTAAAGTTGTATATTGTCACGACCCTAAACGCAAACTTGTCGTAATGGCGCCTATCGATGGTACTAGGCCAGTCGACTCCCACAATACTACAACAATTCATTCAAAGATATGCCAAAAGGCGTCTTGTATAGCAGAATTTCATAAAATAAATAAGGGTTGAACTAAAAAAAAATAGAAATGCGGAATGAAAAGCCCCAAACATCGGGGTCTCACTGAGTCATGAGCAACTACAAAAAAAAATTCTGGCAACAACAAGACTAACATAGTCAGGGAAAAATCCAAAATACAACTAATGGGAAGATAAAGAAGAAGAAAACAAGGTTGCGATCACCGGACAGCTACCTTGCTAACTCCAATGATCAACTACAGGAATATCAACAGCCGCTACCGTAACCAAAAATACCTGGATCTGTATATAAGGTGAAGGGAGTAACGTGAATACACCAACTCAGTAAGCAACAGAAGTAAATAAAGGCTGAGAAGTAGTGACAAGCTAAATGCAAGTGCCGTTCATATCCCAAGAATTTAGTAAAGTGCTGCATACTATGCAACTAGAGTTTAAGTCAAATCAGTTTTCTTAAATCAAGTTCAAGTAAGACAATCAGAAATATCTTTCAATAGTTCTCAAACAAGGACTCAAAGCAACTATGAGCATGGATGATGAAATCATGTACTGCCCCTCGGGCTAGCATCACTCAATCCTCCCAATCACTCCAACCTCACAATCACTCAAGCCTCACAACCACTCATGCCTCACAATCGCTCAGTACTCGGCACTCGGCACTCACACTCAGTAGGTACCTGCGCTCACTGGGGGTGTTCAGACTCCGGAGGGGCTCCTACAGCCCAAGCGCTATATTCTGCACGGACAACTCACATGCTGCAAGGACAACTCACGTGCTATAATATCATATCAGAATCCGCACGGATAACTCACGTGCTAAGGTACAATACCTCACAAACAGGCCCTCGGCCTCACTCAGTCATAAGCCTCTCCAGTCTCTCGGGCTCTCGGAAATCAAAGAAATCAGCGCAAACAACATTAACATGATGCAACAAATAGAATAATAGAGACTGAGCTCTGATGTAAGAATGCATGAACATGACTGAGTACGGGATATCAACTAAAGTAGTGAGAAGACAGCAAGAAACGACCTCTAAGGGACCAGACAATACTGGCATAAGGCCTAGACATAGTAACTAGCATGATTTATAGTAAATCTTTCTAAAGCACATAAAGAACATATACCTACAACAGGTTGTTCAACTTTACAGTTGCTACGGGACGGACCAAGTCACAAATCTCCAATGGTGCACGCCCACACGCCCGTCACCTAACATATGCGTGACCTCCAAATAGTCACATGACACAGAAATCCGGGGTTTCCATACCCTCAGGACTAGATTTACAACTGTTACTTATCTTAATCCAAGCAAATCTCTACTCTGCAATGCCCTTGCCTCTCGAATCGGCCTCCGAGCGTCCTGAATCTAGCCACAAGCAGTACAATACCATTAATATATGATAAAGGAATCAATTCCACAAGAAAACAACTAAATTAGACTCAAAACCCGAAATCGACTCAAATCCGACCTCCGGGCCCACGTCTCGAAATTCGACAAAAGTCACAAAACCCGAAAGTTCATTCACTCATAAGTCTAACCATACAAAATTCATCAAAATCCGACATCATTTGGTCCCTCAAATCCTCAAATTACACTCTACAAAATCCCAAGCCCTAACCCCCAATTTTCACTTCAAAACCCCACTAATTAGATGAGAAATCAACGGGAAAGCACCATAGCTAGGAGTATTAGAGCTCAAGCAACTTACCTCTGTGAAAACCCTTGAATCCCCTTCAAATATCATCCCAAAAGCTCCAAAGTTCGAGTTTAAAATGGCGGAAATGAGCCAAAATCACGAAGTCCTTAATTTATACATTCTGCCCAGTGAAATTGCACATGCGGCCCCTTTTTCCGCTTCTGCGATGCTGCACCTGCAGAATTTCCATCGCAGGTGCGGAACTCACTTAAGATCCCAGGTTCTGTATCTGCGGCCAAATCTCGCACCTGCGCATCTTCCTCCGCTTCTGCGACGCCAGTCAAATTCCTCCTCTCTGCATCTGCGATCTCCCGCTCGCTTCTGCGGGATCACACATGCGATGTGACATCCGCAGGTGCGATTATGACAGCTGAGTTCAACTTCAGCAATTTTTCCAATTTCCAAACTTGTTTCGTTAATCACCCGGAATCACCCCGAGGCCCTTGGGACCTCAACCAAACATACCAACATATCCCAAACCATCATACGAACTTAGACAAATCACTCAAAACAACATTAAAACACCAAATTACACTCGGATTCAAGCCTAAGGACTTCTAAACTTCCGAATTTCACCAACGATGCTGAAACCCGCTAAACCACGTCCGAATGACCTCAAATTTTACACACAAGTCAAAAATAAGACCACGAACCTATTCTAACTTCCGAAATTCCATTCCGACTCGATATCAAAATTTTCACTACCGACCAAAATCGTCAAAATTCTAACTTTCGCCAATTCAAGCCTAATTCTACCACGGGCCTCCAAATCTCATTCCGAACATGATCATAAGTCCAAATTCACCTAACGGAGCTAACGGAACCATCAAAATTTAAATCCGAGGTCGTTTACACATAAGTCAACGTTTGGTTGACTTTTCCAACTTAAGCTTCTACTTTAGAGACTAAGTGTCTCAATTCACTCCGAAACCACTTCGGACCCGAACCGACTAACCCGGTATAACACAATATAGCTGAGTAACACAAAAAGAAGTAGAAATAGGGGAAACGAGGCTATAATTCTTGAAGCGACCGGTCGCGACTTTACATCCTCCCCCTCTTAAACAAAGGTTCATCCTCAAACGGGTCTAGAAACATACCTGGAGCCTCAAATAGGTGTGAATATCTGCTTCGCATCTCCCGCTCGGTCTCCCAGGTGGCCTCCTCCACAGGCTGACTTCTCTACTGCATCTTCACTGAAGCTATAACCTTTGACCTCAACTTCCGAATCTGCTGATCCAAAATGGCCACTGGCTCCACATCATAGTCATATCACCCTCCAACTGAACTGTGCTGAAGTCCAAAACATGGATGGATCGCCAACATACTTCCAGATCATGGAAACATGAAATACTGGATGCACACTCGACAAGCTGGGTGGCAAGGCAAGCTTATAAGCCACCTCCCCTATCCACTGAAGAACCTCAAAAGGCCCAATGAACTGGGGGCTCAACTTGCCCCTCTTTCCAAACCTCATAATACCTTTCATGGGTGATACCTTTAGCAAAACCTTCTCCCCAACCATAAAATACACATCACGGACCTTCCTGTCCGTGTAGCGCTTCTGCCTAGACTACGCTGTGCGAAGCCGCTCGTGAATTAATTTCACCTTATCTAATGCATCATGGACCAAGTCTGTACCCAAGAGCCTAGCCTCACCCGGCTCAAACCATCCTACTGGAGATCTACACCTCCTCTAATATAAAGCCTTGTACGGAGCCATCTGAATGCTCAACTGATAACTGTTATTATATGCAAACTCTGCGAGCGGCAGAAACTGATCCCATGAACCCTCAAAGTCAATGACACAAGCGCGCAACATGTCCTCCAATATCTGAATAGTGCACTCGGACTGCCCGTCCGTCTGAGGGTGAAAAGTTGTGCTCAACTCAACCTGAGTACCTAACTCTCACTGCATGACCCTCCAAAACTGCGATGTAAACTGAGTATCACTATCTAAAATGATGGAAACTGGGATACCATTTAGGCGAACAATCTCTCGGATGTAAATCTCCGCCAACCGCTCTGAAGAGTAAGTAGTACCAACTGGAATAAAGTGCGCGGACTTGGTCAGCCGATCTACAATCACCCAAATAGCATCGAACTTCCTCGAAGTCCGTGGGAGCCCAACTACGAAGTTCATAGTAATTCGCTCCCACTTCCACTCTGGGATCTCTAACCTATGAAGCAAGCCACCCGGTCTCTGATGTTCATACTTAACCTACTGACAGTTGAGACACCGAGCCACAAACCCAACTATATCCTTCTTCATCTGCCTCTATCAATAGTGTTGCCTCAAATCCTGGCATATCTTCGCAGCACCCGGATGGATGGAATACCGTGAGCTATGGGCCTCCTCAAGAATCAACTCCCTGAGCCCATCTACATTAGGCACACATATCCGGCCATGCATCCTCAACACGCCGTCATCACCAATGGTCACATCCCTAGCATCACCTCGATGAACCCTATCCTAAAGAACGAGCAGGTGAGGGTCGCTCCCTGATACGGTCATAAAGAGAAGACCTGGAGACCACACAAGCCAGTACCCGACTCGGCTCTGAAATATCCAATCTGACAAGCTGGCCCGCTAAGGCCTGAACATCCAATGCCAAGGGTCTCTCTACTGCTGGGAGATATGCTAAACTTCCCAAACTCTCCACCCGGTGACTAAAAGCATCGGCCACCACATTGGTCTTCCCCGGATGGTACAAAATAGTGATATCATAGTCCTTGAGAAGCTCTAACCATCTCCGCTGAAGCAAATTAAAATCCTTCTGCTTAAACATATGCTGCAAACTCTGGTGATCAGTATAGATCTCACAATGAACCCTATACAAATAATGACGCCAAATCTTCAAGGCGTGAATAATGGCTGCTAACTCAAGATCGTGGATAGGATAGTTCTTCTCATGGGTATTCAATTGGCGCGAGGCATAGGCAATCACCCTACCCCCTGCATCAGAACACATCTAATACCTACCCTCGAGGGATCACAATACACGGTGTAAGAACCTGAAGCTGATGGCAGACCTAACATTGGAGTTGTGGTCAAGGCAGTCTTGAGCTTCTAGAAGCTCTCCTCACACTCATCCGACCACCTGAATGGAGCACCCTTTTGGGTCAATTTGTTCAAGGGCGATGCAATAGATGAAAATCCATCCACAAAGCGACGATAATAGCCCGCCAAACCAAGGAAGCTCCTAATCTCCGTAGTTGAGGACGGTCTAGGCCAACTCTGCACCGCCTCTATCTTCTTCGGATCCACCTAAATACCCTCATTGGACACCACGTGCCCCAAGAATGCTACTGACCCAAGTCAAACCTCACACTTGGAGAACTTTGCATAAAGCTTCTCCTCCCTCAATCTCTGTAATACAATCCTTAGATGTTGAGCATGCTCCTCCTAGATACAAGAGTACACCAGGATGTCATCAATAAATATAATAACGAATGAGTCCAAATAGGGCTGGAATACACTATTCAACAAATGCATGAACGATGCTGGGGCATTGGTCAGCCCAAAAGACATCACTAAGAACTCATAATGGTCATATCGGGTCCTGAAAGCTGGCTTAAGAATATCCGAATCCCGAATCTTCAACTGGTGATACCCGGACCTCAAATCAATCTTAGAGAACACCCTCGCTCCCTGAAGCTGGTCAAATAAATCATCAATACGAGGCAAAGGATACTTGTTCTTGACTGTGACCTTGTTCAACTACCTATAATCAATGCACATCCTCATGGAACCATCCTTCTTCTTTACAAATAGAACCGGTGCACCCCAAGGTGACACACTAGGTCGAATAAATCCCTTATCAAGGAGTTCCTGAAGTTGTTCCTTCAACTCCGTCGGTGCCATACGATACGGTAGAATAGAAATGGGCTGAGTATCCGACACCAAATCAATATCAAAGTCAATATCCCTGTCAGGTGGCATGCCCGACAGGTCTGCAGGAAACACATCTAGAAAATCACGTACCACCGGAACAGAATCAATGGCAGGAGTCTCTGCACTAACATCCCTCACAAACACCAAATAAGATAGACAACCCTTCTCAACCATACGCTGAGCCTTCAATTATGAAATTACCCTGCTAGGTACATAATCTATAGAACTGCTCCACTCAACCCTCAGAAATCCCGGCATCGCCAACGTCACAGTCTTAGCAAGACAATCTAGAACAACATGACATGGAGATAACCAATCCATACCCAATATCACATCAAAGTCAGCCATACTGAGCAACAAAAGGTCCACTCGGGTCTCCAGACCCCCAATAGACACCACACATGACCGATACACGCGGTCCACAATAATAGTATCGCCTGCGGAGTAGATACATGAACAGACGAGACTAGAGACTCACGAGGCATATCTAAAAAATATGCGAAATACGAGAAAACATATGAATAAGTGGAACCAGGGTCAAATAATACTGAGGCATCTCTGTGACAAACTGAGACAATACTTGTAATCACAGTATCTGAAGCAATAGTATCTGGTCTGGAAGGGAGGGCATAGAAACGGTCCTGGCCACCCCCTGATCTGCCTCCCCCTCTAGGGCGACCCATAGCTGACTGACCTCCACCCCGAGCTGACTGGGCGGGTGGTGAAGTAAATGGTGCTGAAGTCAAAGGCTGACTCCTCTGCTGAGATAGACCTCCATGGCGACGAGGACACTGCCTCCACATATGCCCAAACTCCCCACACTCAAAAATAACTCCCTGGTGTTGGTGGCGGGGACTTAAGGGAGCCCCGAGCACCGGGATAACTGGTAGAAGAACCTGGCATAGAGGAGCCCTGAACTGATGGAGCACATGACGAACTCTGGGCTGGAAGGGCACTGAGTGATGAGTAGCCCTGATGAGAACTATAAGAACCATGGCCAGATGACGCACCATGGCGAAATGGTCGATCTGACTGAGCATGTCTGAAATGACGACCTTTACCGTACTAGAACTGACCCCCAGAAGGAGCACAGCTGAATCCTCCCTGTCCTCGAGGCCTCTTGGCCTCCCTCTCAATAATGAGTGGCTACAAAGTATGCCTACATGTAAAGCTGTATACTGTCACGACCCTAAACTCAAACCTATCGTGATGGCGCCTATTGATGGTACTAGGCGAGTCGACTCCCACAATACTACAACAATTCATTTAAAGATATGCTAAAAGGCGTCTTGTATAGCAGAATTTCATAAAAGAAACAAGGGTTGAACTAACAAAAATAGAAATGCGGAATGAAAAGCCCCAAACATCGGGGTGTCACTGAGTCATGAGAAACTACTAAAAACTGGTCCCACCACAACAAGACTAACATAATCTGGGAAAAATCCAAAATGCAACTAATGGGAAGATAAAGAAGAAGAAAACAAGGCTGCAATCGCCGGGCAGCTACCTTGCTAACTCAAATGATCAGCTACAGGAATATCAACAGCCGCTACCGTGACCAAAAATGTCTGGATCTGCACACAAGGTGCAGGGAGTAACGTGAGAACACCAACTTAGTAAGCAACAGAAGTAAATAAAGGCTGAGAAGTAGTGACGAGCTAAATGCAAGTACCGTTCATATCATAAGAATTTAGTAAAGTGCGACATGCTATGCAACCAGAGTTTAAGTCAAATCAGTTTGTTTAAATCAAGTTCAAGTAAGACAATCAGAAATATCTTTCAATAATTCTCAAATAAGGACTCAAAGAAATTATGAGCATGGATGATGAAATCATGTACTGCCCCTCGGGCTAACATCACTCAATCCTCCCAATCACTCTAACCTCACAATCACTCAAGCCTCACAATCACTCAAGTCTCACAATCACTCATGCCTCACAATCGCTCAGCACTCGGCACTCGCACTCAGTAGGTACCTGCGCTCACTAGGGGTGTTCAGACCCCGGAGGGGCTCCTACAGCCCAAGCGATATAATCTATACGGATAACTCACATGCTGCACGGATAACTCACGTGCTATAATATCATATCAGAATCCGCATAAACGACTCACATGCTAAGGTACAATACCTCACAAACAGGCCCTCAGCCTCACTCAGTCATAAGCCTCTCCAGTCTCTCGGGCTCTCAGAAATCAAAGAACTCAGCCCAAACAACATTAACATGATGCAACAAATAGAATAACAGAGACTGAGCTATGATGTAAGAATGCATGAACATGATCGAGTATGGGATATCAACTAAAGCAGTGAGAGGATAGCAAGAAACGACCTCTAAGGGTCCAAGCAATACTGGCATAAGGCCTAGACATGGTATCTAGCATGGTTTACAGTAAATCTTTCTAAAGCACAGAAAGATCATATAGTTACAACAGGTTGTTCAACTTTACAGTTGCTACGGGACGGACCAAGTCACAAATCCCCAATGGTGCATGCCCACACGCCCATCACCTAGCATGTGCGTGACCTTCAAATAGTCACATGACATAAAAATCTGGGGTTTCATACCCTCACGACTAGATTTACAACTATTACTTACCTCAATCCGAGCAAATCTCTACTCCGCAATGCCCTTGCCCCTCGAATCGGCCTCCGAGCGTCCCGAATCTAGCCACAAGCAGAACAATACCATTAATATATGCTAAAGGAATCAATTCCATAAGAAAACTACTAAATTAGACTCAAAACCCGAAATCGACTCAAATCCGACCCTCCGGGCCCACGTCTCGAAATCCGACAAAAGTTACAAAACCCGAAAGCCCATTCACTCATGAGTCTAACCATACAAAATTCATCAAAATCCGACATCATTTGGTCCCTCAAATCCTCAAATTACACTCTCCAAAATCCCAAGCCCTAACCCCCAATTTTCACTTCAAAACCCCACTAATTAGATGAGAAATCAACGGGAAAGCACCATAGCTAGGAGTATTAGAGCTCAAGCAACTTACCTCTGCGAAAACCCTTGAACCCCCTTCAAAATTCACCCCAAAAGCTCCAATGTTCGAGTTAAAAATGGTGAAAATGAGCAAAAATCACGAAGTCCTCAATTTATATATTCTGCCTAGTGAAACCGCACCTGCGGCCCCTTTTTCCGCTTCTGCGACACCGCACCTGCAGAATTTCCATCTTCCATATCTGTGGCCAAATCTCGCACCTGCGCATCTCCCTCCGCTTCTGCGATGCCAACCAAATTCCTCCTCTCCGCATCTACGATCTCCCGCTCGCTTCTGCGGGATCGCACCTGCGATGAGACATCCGCAGGTGCGATTATGATAGCTAAGTTCAACTTTAGCAATTCCTTCAATTTCCAAACTTGTTCCGTTAATCACCCGGAATCACCATGAGGCCCTCAGGACCTTAACCAAATATACCAACATATCCCAAAATATCATACGAACTTAGACAAATCATCAAATCACTCAAAACAACATCAAAACACCAAATTACATTCGGATTCAAGCCTAAGGACTTCTAAACTTTTGAATTCCACCAACGATGCTGAAACACGCTAAACCACGTCCGAATGACCTAAAATTTTACACACTAGTCAAAAATAACACCATGAACCTATTCCAACTTTCGGAATTCCATTCTGACCCCGATATCAAAATTTTCACTACCGACCAAAATTGCCAAAATTCTAACTTTCGCCAATTCAAGCCTAATTCTACCACTGGCCTCCAAATCTCATTCCGAACGCGCTCCCAAGTCCAAAATCACCTAACGGAACCATCAAAATTTAAATCCAAGGTCGTTTACACATAAGTCAATGTCTGGTTGACTTTTCCAACTTAAGCTTCTACTTTAGAGACTAAGTGTCTCAATTCACTCCGAAACCACTCCGGACCCGAACCGACTAACCCGGTATAACACAATATAGCTGAGTAACATAAAAAGAAGCAGAAATAAGGGAAACGGGGCTATAATTTTTTAAGCGACCGGCCAGGTTGTTACATATATACTTGGCCGAGGGATTAGTAATCATTGCCCTATAAAGATCACAATGGAGGACAACATTGTAAAGCCTAAAAGAACTTTTAAGTACTCTAATGTATGGTATAAACACACTCAGTTCCTGAGAGTGGTTAAAGCAGGTTGTAAAGTACAGATGGACGGTTGCAAAATATTTTAGGTTGTAAAGAAGATGAAGCTTCTGAAAAGAGAGCTCAGGAAGCTTAATACACAACACTACAGGAATATAATCACTGAAGCACAAGAGGATAGGGTAGCACTGCATGTTATCCAGGAGCAGCTTAACAAGGACCCTGGTAACCTGATATTGCAATAACAAAAAAAGGAGAAATACCAGAAACTAAGACAATTATCCTACTTAGCGAAGGTGTTTCTGCAGCAAAAAAACAAGGCTAACTAGATTAAACTTGGGGATGACAACACCAGTTACTTTTACTATGTTATAAGGCATAGGAAGCTCAAACAAGCCACAGTTCAACTTAAGAATAACCAAGGCATCTAGCAAACAGAACAAGCAGATATTTTTAGATTGTTTGTTCAATACTATGAGGATATTCTCAGGAAACAATGTGAGAGAAGAGTTAGAGACTTCAGATGATTTCTAAGGAATGGACCTCTACTAACAACTGAGATTCAATTGAATCTACTCAAACCGTTTACTGAAGAGGAGGTTAAGAAGGCAATCTTTAGCATTGACATTAATAAGAGTCCAGGGCCAGATGGTTATGTAAGTGATTTTTTAGAGCAACATAATGTATAGTAGGAAAAGATATAACAGGGCCAGTGTTGGAATTCTTCCAAACTAGCCAACTTCTGAAAAAAAATAAATGCCACCAAACTGCACATATTCTAAAGGTATCAGATCCTGAAAATGCTAGCCAATATAAACCAATTGCATGTTGTAATTTAATCTATAAGGTTATCTCAAAACTTATCTGCTTGAAGCTTAAGGAAGGGGTTAGTCATTTGGTGGTTGAAAATCAAACAGCTTTTATACAGACGAGATCTATGGTGCATAATGTCTTAGTCTGTCATGACCTCTTAAGACACTATAATAGAAAAACTACTCCTAGATACCTCATGAAAATAGACCTTAGGAAAGCATATGACATGGTGAGCTAGGAATTTATAGAAGAGGCACTAATTGGCTATGGGTTTCTAGGAAAAAATTATTTATACTAGTGATGGAGTGTATAACCTCGCCTAAGTATTCCATCATTGTTAATGGAGAAAAAAATAGATACTTTGAGGGTAGAAGAGGACTAAGGCAGGGGGGCCATGTCACCCCTCCTATTTGTTCTAGTCATGAAATACTTGTCAAGAACACTCAAGAGTATGAATGAGCTCCAAGACTTCAAGTTTCCCCCAATGTGCAAACAACTCAAACTCACACACTTGGTATTTGCTGATGATTTAACGATCTTCTGCAAAGGCCAAGAGTAGCGTGTAAAAAGATTTATAGAGGCACTGGATCACTTCACAAAGGTCACTGGCTTGATGGCTAACATGGAAAAATCAAGCACGTTTATTGTAGGGGTAGATGATGACACCAAGAATAAGCTATTGGATATCACTAGATTCACAATAGGAGCCTTCCCTATTAGGTATTTGGGGCTGTCACTTTCTTCAAAAAAATGGAATAAACTGGATTGCCATCAGTTGACTGATAGGATCACTCAGAGAATAAAATATGGCTACTCTAAGAAGTTATCCTATGCTGAGAGACTACAAAGTATTAATACAGTACTCTTCTCCATACATAATTTCTGGTTGACTGTGTTTATACTTCCTCAGAGTGTACTAAAAGAAGTCGACAAGTTATGTGGAGTTGTATAAAAGGAAAGAAGAAGACTCCTTTAATATCCTGGGACAAAATTTGTGTGCCCAAAAAATTTGGAGGACTTAATATCAAGAGTTGTAGACACCGGAATATCGCAGTCGTGGGCAAACTAATATGACAGTTATTAGAGAAACATGACTCCTTATGGGTTAAGTAGGTTCATGATTTATATATGAAGTACGATAGCAGTATATGGACACACAGACCCCCACCCCCCCCCCACCCCCACCCCAACCCCCGGATTGCAGTTGATATTGAAAAAAACTAAACTCTTTGAAAAATGACATGATCACTTGGTACTCAAATGGCAAATATAATCTGAATTCTACTAAGAGGTACTTTATTACAAGAAGCTATATTGCTCTTAAAGGTAACCTTACTAAATGGACAACTACTGACCTGGTGTGGACTGTTATTGCTCAACCAAAGCATCGATTCATTCTGTGGCTAGTTGTACATAATAGGATCTTAATAAAAGATAGACTTAGACAATTGAATATTCCAGTGGATAATAGTGAATGCTGCATATGCAGTACACATACAACAGAAACTCCTACGCATCTATTTGCAGATTGTGCATGGATCAGCACACTTCGCAAGGAACTGGAAAACTGGCTGAGCATCCAATTCCAAGCCGGAGAGGTGAAGAGGGTAATGGAAAGGATCAGAAGAAAGCATTGGAAGCAGGCTGCCAAGGAAACTGTAGCCACTATAGGGGGAGCTATCATCTACCAAACGTGGAGGGTAATGAACTGGGCCATCTTTAAGAAACAAAATGTAAATATTGAGTTAGTTGTAGAACAGATTAAGAAGGAAATTGTGCATAGATTAAAGCTTCTAATACAGACAAGGAAAACCTATAGGAACAATAGACTGATACAAAAAATCATTAGTAACTAGGATTCATATTCCGAGGCCTAACTTCTCACATTAACTTTCCTAGAAGGTGGATGTGTGGTAAAGTGCTCTTTAGGTATATTGTGCACTCATGTTTGTTTGTACGGTAATATTCACGGTTGTTACCAAAAAAAACTTAAATACATCTTGCAGTAGTAATAGGATGAACTCACTAGAGTGAAGTAATCCCTATTATAAAGAAAACACCTATACCTTTATCCAACCCAACATAACGACTTTTTATTTTCCCTCCTTTACATATATCCTTAACCTTCCAAGTTCCATCTATCTTCTATATTTCTTTTTCTCAACAATCATTGGTAAATATTTTAATATGATTTGTGAAAGGATGAAGAACAAGTGTCAAGCAAGTCAACATATTGAATTTATCCATGCAATTCTCCTTATCCACTTAAGCGTAGTATTCTGGTTCGCTACCTAAAATGCCCAAGAAAAGAAATAGGTAAAAATAGCACGGGCTAGCCAGTTTTTGGACTAGTAATTAAAAAATAGTCAGTTTTTGTAAAGTCATTAAAAAATAATCACTATTTTGCTGCAACACGGACCGGTCCAGCATAATATACTGGAGATTGGTGCACCTGTGTATGAACTTCCAGCATATTATGCTGGAACTCCAACACGCGGAAAGTTCCAGCATAAAATATTGAAGATTGGAGCACCTGTGTATGAACTTCCAGCATATTATGCTGGACCGGTATATTATACTGGAACTCCAGTATATTTATACTGGAGTTCAAGTATATTATACTGGAATATTTTCCGGATTTTGAATAGTATTTTCGTTTAGATTTATCTTTACATGAAAAGTGGCTAAATTTCGATTACTTTTGAAACTGTGACTATTTTTCAATTGCCACTTGTAAATCTGGCTATTTTTGAATTTCTCCCGAGAAGCAAGCAATGGTGCAAATCCTTAAAAAAATGATGCAAATCCTAGAATTGGTAATTGGAATAATTCTGATGTGATATGAATGTTGAAATATGCAATGTTTCCAAATCTTATTAAATGTCAATGATCTTTTTCTTCTCTCTTTCCAGTGGGAAAGCCAAAATTTAGAACAAAGACAATGAAAGAATATGATATTTTCACTTTCTTTCTTTCCAAAAAATGGACTAACCCATAAATTTTGTGTCCCCCCGGAGAAAAGGGAGAAATACTTTTTTCGCTTTAATTGGAAGGAGTAAAGTGAGTTGAATAATTGGAAGCCTGGAAATAGCTCACCATTTCAAACCTTTTTTCGTCTCTATCTATCTCTATCTTAGAAAATTTTATCGTCCCAATTTATGCGGCTTGTTCAAATTTTGAGAGTTGAACGAGCTTCTTTTTTTTTTTTTTACAGTAGTAATTTTTTAATATACCTTTTAAATATTTTAAATTGCTAATTATTGTAACTTATAGTACTTTTTACATAATTTATTTAAAAGAACTTAAAGATTCTATGTTCGAACTGATGGCCAAAATTAAAAAATTTGACTCTCGAAATCTAAACAATAACACATAAATTGAGAGTAAGTACATAATAACAACAACAACAACAACAACAATCCAGTAAAATCTCACTAATGGGGTCTGGGGAAGGTAGTGTGTACGCAGACCTTACCCTACCCCGAAGGAGTAGAGAGGCTGTTTCCGAAAGACCCTCGGCTCAAAAAAAAAAAAAAGGACAAAAGGGCAAAAAAGAGACAATATTAGTATCACAACAACAATCATAGGATAAATAAAAACACCATGAAAAGAGTAAGTACATAAGTATTTCCTATTTACATTTACTGGCTTAAAGTACTGAATCTGCCTGCGCATTCAATTATTGAAGAAGAATTAATCCAAATAGTCGTTCACCTAATCTCTAAAACGAAAAATAACTGGAATATACAACAATAACATACTCGGTAGGGGTGTCAATGGATATTTAAAAACCGACTAAACTGACTGAACCGTATCGTACCGAACCGATTTTTAGGCTTCTTTAAATAAAACCATAGGTTTTTATATATATATCTATAACCATACCAATAATTAGGATAGATTTTTTATTTTATAAAAATAAACCAAAAAAATGCCGAACCGTACTGAATAAATTTACATGTAAAAAATAGATTTATATATTAAGTTTAAGAATAATAATGTATTAAAAATTTTCTTGGGCCTTGAAATTGTGAAAACGGTTACAAGCAAACAAGTAATTAAACTCAAAATCTTAATTCTCAGACCTATAATGCTACTCCTATTGAAACTGAATTATTTCCAACATATTCACTAGCAAGACACAAGTTATTGTAGCTATTAGTAGCAAACTACAATGTATTGAATATGTTTCCTTTCATATGATTTAAATTTATCTTTTTGAATATTTAATCTTCTATAAACTTTATTCTTGAGTTCTAACTTGGTTAATATCTTTTCACTCGGTTAATATCTTTGTTTAGTTTCTTTTACGCTGTTGTAGAATAGTTGATGGATCTATACTCTGACCTTTTTTAATATTTTCTTAATTCATCACTCTTTAAAGAGTAAAAATATCTAGAGAGTTTGCTAAGTTCTATAAAAGTAAGTATGTTATTGCATTCTACTTTTACTAGTGACTTTTACATGACATTTAAAAAAAAAAAAATTAACCGAACCATACCGATACCGAAGAGAAACCGATATGATTGGGACGGTTTCGAAAAGTCTAATTTTGGTTATGCATAATAGAATAACAGAAAAATTGGTATGGTACAGATTTTAGAAAATAACCTTCCGAACCGAACCATTGACACCCCTAATACCCAGTGTAGTCCCACAAGTGAGATCTGGGGAGGACAGAGTGTACGCAGACCTTACTGCCTTTAAATCAATATATATCGGCTAAAAAAAGTAATCACCTAATTTGGCAGACTATTGTAACATTCTCATTATTGAAATCCCTAAGCACAAAATGTACAGAACGGGGATGGAGCTAAATTAGACCCTACAGTGTATTATTTCCAATCTAACTAATATTGAGTGGACGCCAACAAAAAGTTGAGAGAACAAGAGGGACAGTATACTTGGCTGTCATACAAACCAGTAGCCAAAAACCAAGAAATTAAACTCATTACTCATATGTTCATCTGTTAATTAGTAATTAAGTACACATTGCAAGAAAAAGGGGGTATGAATCTAGAAAAGTTGGGACCTATTCTAAAATCTCACTGCTGTAAAGGCATTACACAACTGCCCCCAACAGCTATGTATGGGCCTCCAATTATCCATTGCACCTTAAGACCATCTGAATATTTTAGCAGCAAACTGCTGTGAGATTACAATCTTCAAGTAGGCCTAATTACTGATTGCAAAATACTATTGGAAACTTTCTTCAACAGTACAGATGATGGCAACCGGGCAGGCTGTGACATAAGCCAGGAATTTCACTAAGAATATTTAAGATTTAATATATATGAATAACAAGTAATTTTTTACCTATATATGCAGTATAATGTTTTATGTACATAGTACAACTTTTTGATCAAGGGTGTTAAACGCCCTTCTGTCTATGTGGCCTTGCCCCGGATGGGTGCAGGGCAAGGTCAAGGGTGCTCTTATGCATGACAGGATAAAGCGAATTAAAACAATTTTCATAAAATCAGATACAGGATAAAGCGGGTTAAATAAAAATTAACAACTTTTATAGCTTTAAACTCGTCAAATTTAGCTAAACAACAGTAGAAAGAAGAAAAGAAAAATAAAACAAAACTTAGACAGGACCATGCATGTCTATGCAGGGCGAGGCAGGTTAAAAGATAGAGAAGATTGCTCAGCAGGGCCAGGCGGATTAAAACTTTTGCGAGTAAGACTTAAATTGCCTCGTCTGACCTCGCCCTGTTAACTATCTCTATTCCGTAGACATCTTAAAATTGTTTTTCTTCTGTATGCACAATACAATTTTTCGATAAAGAGTATTCAACTAACCACCATTCTGTCTATGTGGCTCCCACATGAGCAGGGCAAGGGAGCTCTTATGTAGGGCAGGATAAGGAGAGCTAAAACAATTTTCTTAAAGTCAAATGCAGGACAAGGCAAGAGGCGGGTTTAATGAAAATTAACAACTTTTACAGCTTTAAACTCATCAAGTTTAGCTAAATAACAGTGAAAAGAAGAAAAGAAAAATAAAACAGAACTCGGACGGGACCATGCATGTCTATGCAGGGCGAGGCGGACAAAAATAGATAAGATTGCTCGGCATGGCAGGGCAAGGCGGATTAAGACTTTTGCGAAGTAAGACTTCAATTGCCTCGTTTGACCTCGCCCTGTTTGCCATTTCTATAATCTATAGGCATCTCATTGCTGTTTTTCTCTTGTATGCAGAAGGTGAAAAAATGCAGAAACAAGCAAGGTCTTTGAATTTTCTAGTTTCCTGGTATCATTTTTTCTTTCAAGAAGTAACTCAACAAGGACAGAATACAAAAATTGTTACAAGTAGATAGGTCCTCTTGGACTACTTTAACATGTTTAGTTTCCACCATAAACTTTTGCAAAATAGACACAATTTCATGCTAAGGGTAAGAAGATTTATACACATTTCATTAGTATTTCATAGACCATTTAACAGTATCCATCTACTTACCAAAAGAAATAGCAAAGGAAGATATTTTACAGCTACAAGTCTCAGCAAAGTCTTCCTTCTCAACACTAACAAAAACTAGAGTAGAGAAATTGTACATATCATATCAAGCAATACTATACATATTTATTTACAAGAAATCAGCACAACTCGTACAGACAGTCATGAGGACATATAATCAGCTAACATTATACTCTCTGTAGTCGGAACGACTGGCAACCTTCATTCTAAGATATATATTGAGTACTATTTTTTACTAATAGGAGCAGACGAACCTTGTTTTGAGAATAAAAGGACAGCCCGGTGCCCTAAGCTCCCCCTATGCGCGGCATTGTTTTGAGAATAACTTCTTTAAAAATCCAGGTGCCTTTGAACTAGATTTCTGCAGTGTAAGGTTAATGGTAGAGCCTCTAGAAATGTCAACATCCGCACCTGAAGATTCTTCATTATTACTAAATTCACCTCTCAACAGTGTCAGTAGCTTCAAAGCCATTGTCTTTCCTCTGCTATTCCCGTTGACAGATATGTTGAAAAGATCAAGGATGATCCCTTCATCCATGGCCAGCCGACAGTATTGAAAGCATTGAGAACACAAAGAAAGAAGAAGAGCCACTGCATGCTCCTGATCCTCACGATTCTCACTGTCGAGTAGTTTCACAACTGAAGCAATGCATCCATCGGCTTCAGCTACAGATGTCGTAGCATCTTCAGTGATGCACAATTTTTTCAGAATGACAAGAGTGTCGCTTGCTAGAGCTGTATCTTCTAGAAAAGGAATCAACTTGGGAATGAATTCTGAAGGTGTAATCAAGGAAACAATTCTGCTATTTTCAGACAAACTACGTAATATTTTGATGGCTGTTTCATTCAATTCTGCATTCTGGGCATCAAGCATCTCTAGAATGGGAGTCAGAGCACCAGAAGCCACAATTTTTTGTGGACAATATTGGTGGCAGGACAATACTTTTAATACGGCAAGGGCTTCTTTAGAAACCTCAGTTTCAAGAAATGATACCAAAAGTGCAAAAGCATCGTCATTCAAATCTGGAAAATTGCTCCTGATACAAAACAACCCATGTAGGATTAGTGTGAGGAAACAAACACAAGATAAAAGAACAATAGAGAAGCCAAAAAGCAAAAGAAAACAACAGATGAGTTGAGCTTGCATCATTAAACATTAAGCAGGACTACTACTTCACATTCTAGTATCATATTTAATTCTAAACCAGCATGCTTCTGAAAGGCCTTAACCATTTTTTTTCTATTAGGGCAGCTCGGCGCACAAAGCATCCCGCATTCACGCAGGGTCCGAGGAAGGGCCGCACCCAAGGGGTGTGATGTAGACAGCCTAACCTAATGCTCTGAAAGGCCTTAACCAATTGGAAATAAATTGTACAAAAAGGCGGTGAACCAACTTGAACCAAATTCATTCGACACTCTAGCAGAGGCATATCAAGGATTTAAATTTTATGGGTTCAGGACTCGGGTAAGAACGACTGAACCCATCACCTTATTTAAGTTTTGGGTTCATAGTTTAATAGTTTCAATAATTCCAATAGATTTTACACATAAATCTAGGTCTAAGCTAAAGGTTATGTGTTAATTTGAACCCACATGTAGACTACTAGATCCAACCCTGCTGGTAAGCCTTACCTTAAAAGGGGTATGAAGTTAGAAACAATTTCACAAAAAATTAACATGAACACACACACCACACACACACACAGCAGAGCGGAGTAAAGGTTTACCTGCATTTCTGCAAAACTGTTGTCAATGTTAGACATCCCATTATTTGTGCATTTAGATCATTGAAATCATGTGCATCTTTCAAAAATCTAACCATTGTTAGAACAAAATCCTCGGATGACATCCAATTGCAAGCTTGATCGTTATGTTTGAAAAAGTTACTAATATCTCCAACCAAGATGCATTGTGACTCCCAAGAAAGTGAACTGAACCCGGTTAAGAGATTCAGGTCCATATCTTGAATGCTTATACCAGATTGAATTTTGTGAATACTGCCATTGCTTTCCCCTGAAACCACATCGAAGTCATTTGGTGTCTTAGCAACAGACACAAGACCAGCATCTGGCGATCCACAAGATAAATTGCTGAATTCTATAGGAAGACGTAAATCATTCACTGAGCTGCTCAAGCTAGCAATTGAATTCAAAGAAGATTTAAATGAGTGAGCCGCTGCCGCCTCCATGCTCGGGTCAGGAACACTGACTCCATGTGTTGCACTCCACCCTGATATTAGGTCCTTCATTGTGTAATTCGGGGTCAAAGACAAGTGGGCCAAATTCCTTTTATTCATTGGACATGTATCGTGACCTTCAGCAAACCATTTCTGAATCCAAAATCTGTCATATGTTTGTCCAGAGGCAATTACGACAGGATCGTGCATTATTCTCAAAGACAAAGGACATTTAAACTCATCCGGTGGTCGAGAGCTCCTCAGTATGTCCACTTGAGCATCGTCAGATCGACATCTCATACGAGATTTTGCTTCACATTGATTTGCATACAGGTAAAAGTCTTCCCGCTGCAGAGAGCCGCTCTCTGTTTGCTGTGTCACAACTGATTTTCCATGCTTACTGAGGATATTCAAAAAAAGCAATAAGATTTTCCTTTTCTCACCGTCCCCAACTCTACCCAGCATCCTTTTTATGGATCTTTTCTCTATTAAAAGAGTCAGTAGAGATGTGATATGAAGCCTCCGCATAGCAACTTGAGTTGCCTCAAAGGCATGTTCTTCCGCTGAATCTGTTGTCACATACTGATGAAGTAATTCCATCACAACCTTCCCTGCCTCCTCTTCAGATGGATCCAAGCTGAATATCGCACCCTTCAGTTCAGCAATCAGTCGCGAAATCTGCAGCCAATATTTTTCATTAAAGTGGATTGCCACAGGACACCAAACAAATATAGTAACCAACCAGGTTTTAAAAAAAACGGGATAAAGAAGGGACAACATGAAATGAAAAAATGACATTTAAACTCACACCATAATCAAAAGCCGAGGGATACACTTGGACCGACAAGTACAAGATGATGGTTCAGAAGTATGACAGATAGTAAACTTATTTATATTTTGTATGATTCAGAGGTAGCTGTTATAATATTTTGGTCTAATTCAAACGCTTATAGCTCCAATTTTGGGAATTATTGCAGGAGAATCGATCAAAAGCAATCTATCTCGACTTGTGCTAACAACGTGTAGTTGTGGTTGTCACAGCTTGCTTTACAGCAGTTCTTTCATCCATAATGACAGTTCCTAAGCATAGATGATTTTCTCAAAGGAATGTATTCAGACTGACCTCTGAAGCCAACGATACTGGAACCATATTTTGCACTTGGCCTAAGCTTTGCTTAAGCAAGTTTCTTGATCTATCACATCGTGAAAGTATGACAGCTCCTGTTAGTGCCTGAAAAAACACAATACAGATTGCTATTCAGTGAATGAAGCCAATAGAGTATCATCAAAGTATGTTCATAAATTTGCGAGATATATTTGACAAAAACAGTTAACACAAAGCTGGTTGGCTTAGCTTGGTCGAGAGTGCGTACCAAGTATAGCTTACTAGATTCACTGCAGTGCTGAATCAGTGTCTTGGTTTTGAAAATTTCAGTGTTCAACAGGCTAAGGGCCTCTAAGCATCGAGGACGGGCTGCTTCAATTTCAGGAAGTAATATCGAAACTCTACTTACTAACTGAATTAGTTCCATGCACATTAGACGATGCACCTGTAGTCATCAAAACCAATCATAAGACAATCGATCTGAGTTTTTTTTTTTTTCAATAATCATGGTGTCCGGGCCAGCTTGTCCGCACCTAGGCTAATTCCACGGGATACCTTCCACCTCGATCGAGTTAATTTAGAATAGGTGGTGTGGAAGTAATGACAAGGAAAGAATACATGAAAACTGAAAGATACATCATTGCATTTAGAAAACTAACGACGTTTCAAAAACAAAAATCCCAACCAACAGAATTTTCTAATAGTTTTTCAGTTCCATTCTTGGAATCTAGACTAGGACTATTCAAATCCAACCATGAACACCTTTTGCACAAAGTCCAATTAATGTAAAAACCTCTTCTTTTAACTCTGTAATTAACCAAGAAAAAGGGTTAATAACCACTTGTACAATTACTTAATGTAAAGATACCAAGACTAATACAAGGTCACAAGCCTAGTCTAGAGTAACACCTCTCATTATACGAACAATAACAACAACAGAAAAACATTTACACCCTCAGTCACAAACAAGTTGGGTTCGGCTATATGAATTCTCACTGCCAGGCCATCTCTTTACACGAACAATCCCATAGAGATGCAGATAAGGAATTAAAGCAAAGAGAGATAGGAGCATAGTATTATATACCTTAATAGCATGATGAGACGGCGGTGTCTCACTTACTTCAGCAACATCAATCCCCATAATAATTTCTGGTCAAAAGAGCAGAATACGGAGTGTCAAATTTAGCATAGGATTAAATATTACTCTCTCTATCCCAATATATATGGAACACTTTCTTTTTTAGTCCTATAAAGAATTGTCATTTCTACGTTAAAAAACAATTTAACTTTAAATTTCTCATATTACCCTTATAAGCCGAGGGTTTATGGAAACGTTCTCTCTACCTTCGAGATAGGGGTAACATTCATATAACAATTGTCGGATTTCACTAGGTTTTTTGTTATTGTTGTTGTATCCTTAATGAGATACTAATTTATAACCACACAAATATCCATGGTTTCTTAGAGGTAATATTTTTAATGAAACATGTGACATCGCAAATCAATTGAAAAACAAACAGATTATAGCAATAACCATTAAAATTTAGAACTTCAAAAGGTTGTAATTTTTTCATAATTACCATGAATAAAGTTAACAAAATTTAAAGAATTCTTACCTATAGGAGAAAATACAGAACCCCTTCTCTGCTTAAGATGAAAAACCAACTTCAATACAGTTTCAGTACTTTATTCAACTGTGCAAAAAGTTCAAAAAACTCTCTTCACAGAACCCAACTCCACATCTCCAAAACTCATAAAATTTCCACCAAAATTTCAAGAATTGCCAGTTCAAAAACACTTCTTTTTCTTAAAAGAAGAAAATTTTCAAGAACCATGCAGTCAGAAACACAGTCATTTGTTAATCTATGGACCCGTATAAATTTTACCAAAATAAACTTTTGGTTTTATTTTTCAAACACATGTTTGGCGATACCTCTAAATTTTGTCGGTTTTGGGCCAAATATTATTTTGTAACGATGTTGCTTCGTCTTCTCGGTCATATAATAGTGTATCATGTAGTTCATTATAAAAATAATAATTTTGTATTAAATTTATTTATGTTCAGGACTATGATTTGCGATAATATAATGAATGTTATTGATAATAGTATTATTGGGTATTTGTGATAGTTTTTAGAACTTGTAGGTATAAATATATATCTCTCTCTCTCTCTCTCTCTCTCTCTCTATATATATATATATATATATATATATATATATATATATATGTGTGTGTGTGTGTGTGTGTGTGTGTATGTATGTATGTTAATATACAAAAATTATACAAATTATATATTTTTTTTCGCTACCATATATAAATAGTTTCTGGCACGGGCTAAAAGTGGTAATATAACCTCGTTATTCGTTTGCTTCAATAATATGCTTAGAATTGATCCTGACAACTCTATTTTCTTCAAATTTTAACTTTTCTTTTTGAAAAAATCAACCGAAATTTTTAAATGTATATATATACAAATTTTATATATTTTTTCGACTATTATTTTTGCAGCGGCTATACAGTGTCATTTTCTCATTGAAAACTGGCACATAAGGAAATATTTTCAAGGTCAAAATTTTAAAAGACATTATCTAAAAATGAGGAATTAAAGTGATAATTTGCGTTATCCAATAAAAGGAGAGGAAACATTTTGTTTCAGAGCAGAAGATTTGATTCATGAATCAGAGTTGGGTAACACCGTTAGTTTTTGAACATATTGTGTCAATGAGACTAAAAGTGCTTCACTTTAGCATACTTAAGGGACTAAATATGCTCAAAATTATATTTGAGGGACCAAAATAGACCTACCCTCAAAGATAAGGGACAATATTGATCAAAAACTCATTCTTTTACCAATAAATATTTACTTATGTCTCTTGTTTGTTTAGGTTTAGGATTTACTTTAGATTTAGGATCCTTTATTATGCTACAGATCTTTTGTAACAACTTTGTTTTCGTTTTAATTATTGTATGTAGCTTTATTTTGTTAACAATTTTTATTTTCGTTTTAATTGTTGTAGGTATCTTACAATTGATCATTGGAAGAAGCTCTTAAAAATTTGTGGGTTTGGATACGTTAGTAACAACGTCTCTAGAGGCAAAATTTATTTATATTTGAGGTAAACCTTTTAATTTTTGTTGTGTTTAAAATACAATCTGGACATGCTACTAAACCCAAAATCACCTAACGGAGCTAACGTAATGGACATAATTCTATTTCGGAGTTATCTTCACACAGTTTCGACTACGGTCCAAATTCTAAGGCTTAAACTATCATTTAGGGACTAAGTGTCCCAAAATACTCCGAAACTCAAAACCAATTATCCCGGCAAGTCACAATAGCAGAAAAGGATTTGGGGAAAGTAGTTAATAGGGGTCGGGACTATTAGTCTCAAAACGATCGGTCGGGTCGTTACACCCTTGTTAGTCTAGAACTTGCCCCGTGTGTAAGTCGAAGTGAAATGATTAAGTCTTGTGGGTCTAGGAAATGATATAGGCATTTATTTGATTGACCCTTGATCCTATTTGCCTACCACTGATAACATTATCCGTAGTCAACCATTTTGAGCCTATATACCTTTTTTTTTGGTACCCACATTACGAGTCAACCCTTATCCTGTTCTAAATCGTATTTTTTTTATTTTTTACAATTTTTCATATATGATTATCAGTTTAATGACTTATTTATAGATTTTGTACAAGTTGTTTAGACTTTAGATCATTGCATTCCGTAACAAAAAAATAGTTAGGCATTCTAACTCATAATATAAATTCAAAATCTTATTACTTTAAGATTATTTTGCCTTATGTTTTATAGTAATTAAAAATATTAATTGTTGTGCGAGCTCAAGTTGCTCGGTATATCAAATTCGAAACACGTGACTTGAGTATATTTAGGTGGACCAATTAAGCTTTAGAAGGAAAACATTATAGATATAGCTGGTAGTATCATGACTAGAGAATGTAGAGGAGATAAAGTTGGTTAGATAAAATAATATTTTCATCTTTTATTAGAGGTTTGATAAGCATTGTCAAAATATTGTTGCTACTAGGTTAGTTCAATATTTTGATAAAACAATCTTTCTATCAACCGACATATGATACCGATTTGGGATAGAACCAAAATAAGTTTTGCGAAGGACAACTAGGAAGATACAAAGGATAAAAGTTTCGAGAGACAAATATTTCAATTGTTGTTAATCAATCATAGTAATAATTATCATGAATTATATGTTCTTTATTCAAGTTCCATAACAAGGAACAGAGTTTGTTAAAGTGATTTGAATAGTATTTGTACTAAGTTGGCTGGACTCGTAACCAAAATGTCCTAAATGACATAACTATGGTCTGTAATATTCCTAAACAATGTATATTTTAATATACATAATTTCATTTTTCTCCTAAAAATAGTGCCATATAAAGATAAACGACCTTCTTTCAACGCTATCCCCCTATAATACTTTGATATAATGAAATAGGTACCGGAAGAAACTATAAAAATACAAGACTGGACTCAAATAAACCCCTAAATATAATTTATATTTATCTTTTTTTTTTAAACTTCCAATTTTGTCTTAATTTTTATTATTTTATAATACAGACACATATTTTGAATATTACTTACATATTTTAAAAAGTTTATTCTCATTGACACGAAATACACGCACAAGGCACGTACCGAGAGACTAGTGATGTAAAAAAAAAAGGCATTAACTTTTAGCGCGTCTAGGACATAAAAAGAACAAAGATAAGAGATAGACAAGAAAAAAAGGTTATGTGGGCTTTTGGATATAAGAATTGTTAAATTTCAAAATAAAATTTAAAAAAAATCAAGTGCAAAGCGTATTTGAAAATTAAAGTTGTGTTTGAACATGAATATAATTTGAAAATATTTTTTATTTATGCGAATAATTTGAAATAAAAAATTTGAAAAATAACTTTTGCAGTTTTTAAAATTTCTGAAAAATTTTAAAATTCAATTTCGAGTGAACACTAATTCAGAAAAAAAAAAAAAAATATATATATATATATATATATATATTATATATATATATATATATATATGGCGAAACGGGCCCTAAATAAGAAAAGAAAAAAGTAGCAGACTCTCTTGAATGCCTTGGGAATTGGGGGGTCAAAATCAAAGGACCATTTTTGTTATATTTAAAGATTAGGAAAGTTTCTATCTGAAAAAAGAGACCGCGCTATCGCAAAGAAACAGCCTTTGGTCAACAACTAATAGTAACGCGCTGCTACTTTTTTATGTCGTCACTTTTTATGACGTGTATGTATGTTTAATTTTTATTTACCTCAACTAACTCGTTAGATATTTTGCTATGAATTATGATAAGTAAAAATGTCCAATAAAATTAGAATAAAAAGAATTTGACTAAAATTCTCGGTGTTTGGACAATATTTAATTGAACTAAAAGTGAAAAAAATATTTAAAGTCAACAGTCATTTACGTTATGCATTTAGTCATTTTCTGTCCATTCTGTTTCCTCTCTTTTCCTTTTCTTTCTTTTCTTTTCTTTTCTTTTCAACTTCGTTTATTGGTTGGTTTTGGAATCTCTAATAGAATGTGATGTCTTGATGTGATGTTGCTGAATAATAGTCTAGTTTGGCCATTTTTTTTTGGGTCAAAAGTATTTTTTTGGTCAAAACTTGAGGTGTTTGGCCAAGCTTTTAGATGAAAAAAAATATTTTTGAGGAGAAGCAGAAGTAATTTTTTAGAACAAAAAAATAATAATTTCTCTCCAAAAATATTTTTTTGAAAAACACTTTTGAGAAAAATACACTTAGAAACGGTTTTCAAAAGCTTGGTCAAATACTAATTACTGTTCAAAAGTACTTTTCAAATTAATTAGTCAAACACAAACTACTTATCACCAAAAATACTTTTTTGAAAAGTAATTTTAAGAAAATCAATTTTTGAAACTTGGCCAAACAGTCTATATAAGTGATGGAAGATATTATTTCAAGTATGACCTTAGCAAAGAAGTGAAATCATCATTTTAATTTGATGAGTTTAATCCTTAAAATTATAAAGTTATAATTTAATACTCCATCCGTTTCAATTTATATGAACTTATTTCTTTTTAGTCTGTGCAAAAAAGAATGACATCTTTACTTATTTGGAAACAATTTACATTTATGCAATGATTTTTAGAAACACAAAATATATATGCCTCATTTTACACCACAAGTTTAAAAATCTTCTTTATTTTCTTAAATTTCGTGATCACTCAAATAAGTTCACATAAATTGAAACGGAGTGAGTATAATTTAAGATCTATTAAAATTTATTATATATATATATATAAATTCCATGTTAGGTTATTCCATATTAAATTTAGTTAAATCGATAGCTCTAATACTACATCGGCCACTGCTTTAGTACCCTATCCCCGCAACCAACAAGCTCTTTTTTGTCAAAAACGAAAATCACAATAATGCTTGTGGAAATATTAAGCCATTCTCTACCTTTCCTTTTCAGCTTTTTCCAACCTTTTTTTCCGGGGCTAAGTTTGACCAATTATAGATAACTTCGTCAATATGACCAGTACTAGTTTCTCGTGGGGAAAAAATACACAAGTACAAATTTATTTCTATTCGTTAGTTAATACAACTTGGGTAAATGCTCAAAAAACTTCTAGTTATCAATTATGATATACTAAAAAAAAAAAAAACTTTCACTAATTACTTTAATATTATGTTTACAATTTTGAATTAAAAGGAATACCTACTTTTATTGCTTATTGCTTCCTTAGCAAATTTTCTGAATATAAGTTCAAATTAATTCGGCCAATAAATTTTATTGCTTAAAAGGGGAAAACAATGTTCTTGACTAACTAGACGAAAGTGCACAAAACGAACTTGCTTTGGCTTACCATTCTCAGATTGAAGAAATATGGTACAAAATACTAGCTCGTTGCAATTTGGATTGAAAATAGACCTTACAAAGACTCACGGTATTTTATTTTACGAATTTTCTACATTATTTAAATTGTCAATTCCTCTTCGTTCATTGGTTGGTTTTGGAATCTAAAAGTGAAAATCTTGATGTGATGTTGCTGAAAAGTACAACGAGAATCACTAAGAATTGTAATTCTATTATTCTTAATTAGATGTTTCTGATTCGAAATTCTTTATTAGGGATTATTTGACCCACAAAGTAAAATATTTAGATACAAATTCGAATTTAGTCGGATCTACGTATAAATATAAGACATCAGATAGAGAAGGGAAGAAAAAAACACCGAGGCTAATAGTAAGGGCATATATTATTTTGAGTATCGCCTTACTGCCAACAAACCCTTTTTTGTTGAAAACAAAAATAACAATCCATATGGAAATATTAAGCAACTCTCTATCTTTCATTTTTCTTTTAATTTCTCCATTTTATTTTAAGTATTTTATTTAATTGAGCACAAAATATATAAAATAAAAAATTTTAAAATTTGTTGACTTAATTAATTAAAATTTGTATAACATACACAGTATGCCTTTGAATTTTATGGTATTAAACATGTGATATCATCTTATAAGGAATTGTCATTAATGATAACATAAAAATGTTGAAATTAAAGAGGAGTATTAAAAATTTTGAAATCACTCAAGAACCGTTTGGTATTCACCCAAATAGAAAATTCAAAGAACCTTTAGATTTCACAGCTGTTGTTGGCGAAATTAAGAGTAAAGATAACAATGATTTTGGATGAGATGAAAAGATGAATAAACTAACCAAAGGATGAAGTAAATTTCAAATGATTATCGTCGGGTTGGTGGGACTGATATTTTATAAATAGTGAAACATAACCAATGTACTTTAGCATGAACTAAATTGAGTTATTCTACAACGCGGTGGATCTTTATAAAGTATTTGTCTTTTTAAAGGCACATAAAATTTTGAATCACCTAAAATGAAAGCAACATACACAAGGGATGTTCAAACCAAATCGAAAAATCGCACCAAACCGAAAAATCAAATCAAATCGATTAAAAATCCGACTAGATTTGGTTTGATTTGGTTTGGTTTTGAGTAAAAATATTCGAACCAAACTGATATATATATATATATATATATATATATATATATATATATATATATATATATACTCTTAAGACTTTATAGAATTTTGTTTAAAAAATGTCTAAAAATATTTGGGATCGTCTCATGGGATGCAATACTTAATAGAACTATATACGAAGTGCATTCATTTTTATTTACTTTAAATAATGGATTGTATCATTTTTCTTATTAAGTGTCTTTGAAATGTGTCAATCGCCTCTTTGTTCTTTCATATTCATATGTCAAGATTTATTATATCTTTTTCGAATTTGAAGTGATATTTCGATAATTTAAAATTATATAAAATATATTATTATTTAGGTGTCATATTAATTTTTATGTTTAATTATTAAATTCGATTAACCTTGAAGGGTACATGTGATGAACCAACATGTCATCTTTAATTTTAAATATTATTTTTGTGTTCTAAAACCTTAAATAGCACCATTTAGCTTTTTTCGGCTTGTGTACACTGTCCGTAAATTTTCCAGGAAAGTTTTTATGTGAAAGATTAATAAAAATGTGAAATAGTGTTTTAAAACTCACTTAAGTTGCTTTCGGTCAATATTTTGAGCAAACGGACCCGGATCAGTATTTTAAAAGTTCCGGTAAGTCCATATCATGATTTGGGACTTGGGCGTATGCTCGAAATCGAATTCAGAGGTCCCTTGCTCGAGTTATCGCTTTTTGTCAAAAAAAATAAAGCTAAAAGGTTTAATGACTTTAAAGAGTTGACCAATGCTTGACTTTATTGGTACCGGGTCCGTACTCTGATTTCGGAACCCGGTATAGATCCATTGCTATATTTATGATATATCTGTCAAATTTAGTGAGAAACGGAGTTGGTTTGACGTGATTCAGACGTCCGGTTGTTAAAATAGAAGTTCTAAAGTTTTATTGAAAATTTCATTTGATTTGGTGTCCGATTTGGAGTTCTAAGCTTTACATTGGTGTTTTGATTACGCGAGCGAGTTCGTATGAGATTTTTGGACTTGTGTGCATATTTGATTTGAGCCATGAGTGCTCGGATGAGTTTCGGATAGCCTATTTTTGAAAAATCTAGTTTTTGGGACTTCTGCAGGTTTCTGGTGTCATGTGCTTCACGAACGCGAAGAGGAATTTGGGGCAGGGGAATTTTCTTCATCATGAATGCGATAGCTGGATCGCGAACGCGCAGCAAAGGGGGCCTTACCCTTCGCGAACGTGACCAGCTTCCCGCGAACGCGTAGCCTTGTGACATGGGGAGGGGGAATCATTGTTTCTTATATGCGAACGCGAAGGCCAGGGGGAAGCAGTCTTCGCGAACGCGTGGGAGGACTCACGAACGCGAAGGCTACTTGGGTTGTTGCACATCGCGAAGGCGACATGCCCTTCGCGAACGCGAAGAAGGCCTGACGCCACTGATTAAAACATACCAAAAATGGGATTTTCCCCATTTTTTCACAAAGCCTCCATTAGAGCTCGGCCTAGGGGCGATTTCAAAGGATTTTTTCACGATTTCGAACTGGGTAAGTGTTCTTTATTATTTAGTGATTATATTTCATAAATCCATGTCTATATTCATCATTTATTTCGGATTTAGATGGAAGAAAATTGGAATTTTTGTAAAACTTTCCAAAAATGAAATTTAAGATTTGAAGGTCCATTTGACATCGAAATTTGATAATAGTTGTATGGATGGACTCGTCTCAAAATGGGTGTTCGGATTTTATTTCGAGATTCGAGATATGGGCCCCACTGTGAAATTTTGAGATGAATTTCGGATTTTAATTCGAAAAATTAGTAATTTCATATGGAATTAATTCCTACGATTCGTGTTGAGTATATTGAATTTTTTGTGACTAGATTTGAAGCTTTAGGACACTAATTCGCAAGGTTTATTGGAATCTTGAATTTGGTTGCGAAGTGAGGTAAGTGTCGTGGTTAACCTTTACTTGAGGAAGTAAGACTTATTTGTCTATTTGCTACGTGATTTAATGTGCGGGTACAACGTATATGTGAGGTGACGAGTACTTATGCATTTTGGTTGAGTCAAAGCATGCAGGTGGAATTTGTTTATTGTGAATAATTGCTTATTTAATTAAGATATTCCTGCTTAAGTTATTATTGGTTATTTGATCATTTTTTATGAGATTATTGCTAGTTTAATTATTGTTGAATATTTTGGAAGGTGAAGTCGGTATTCTGGTATGGAATTGATTGATAAGTATATATCCCCGCATTTAAATACTCTTCGAAATTTATATTATTATTTTCATGGTAAAAAAGAGTGTAAAAGCACGAAGGGTGATGCCGTGCTATTTATATTATCCTTGCCATGGTGAGAAAGAGTGTAAAAGAACGAAGAGTGATGCCGTGCCATTTTCAAAGAGTGTAAAAGCACGAAGGGTGGTGCCGTGCCAGAAGAGAGTTAAAACACGAAGGGTGATGCCGTGCCAATCTTATTATTTATTTATAAATTTATGGGAAGAATGAGAGTAAAAGCACGAAGGGTAGTGTCGTGCCATTTTCATATTATTAACTGCTCATTTTGTTGTTGATGAATTAATTGGCTGCTACGCGACACTTCTCCTGCTGAAATTTCTATATCATTCCCCTTCGCATGTTCCCTCCCAAATTTATAAATTGTTAATTATTGTGTTATTGTTCCTTTGTAATTGTATATACTTGTATAAGTTATTTACGCATGTGTCTTGTCATAGCCTCGTCACTATTTCGTCGAGGTTAGACTCGACACTTATGGAGTACATGTGATCGGTTGTACTCATACTACACTCTGCACTTCTTGTGTAGATTTTGGAGTTGGTCTCAGCGGAGTACCATAGACTTGCTCAGATTCAGCTATTCAAAGGAGACTTGAGGTATAACTACACAGCGTCCGCACATCTGAAGTCCTCTTCTATCTTATCTTAGCTGTGTATTATCTTACAAACAACTTGAATTTTATTCAAACCTTTAGTTGTATTATTCTAGTAGCTCGTGCACTTGTGACACCAAATTCGGGGATGTATTTTGATGATTCAGTAGTTATGGTTTTTCGCACTTTATTTCAGTAATTGACTTCCGTTTAATTTAATTTGTTTAAAAATGGTTAAGATTATTCTAATGTTGGCTTGCCTAACAAGTGAAATGTTAGGCGCCATCACGGTCCCGAAGGTGAGAATTTCGGATCGTGACAAGTTGGTGTCAGAGCACTAGGTTACTTAGGTCTCACGAGTCATGAGCATGCTTAGTAGAGTCTGAAGGATCGGTACGGAGACGTCTGTACTTATCTCGTAGAGGATATGAAGTTTAGGAACAATATCATTTCTTTCTTATTCTGTCGTGCGATTTTATTCTATCATCGATGATTGAACCATTATATTCTTATTCTCTCACAGATGGTGATAACACGTAATACATCTACCGACGGACAGGGACCAGAGCCCTCGGTGGCAACTATGACCAGGGGTAGAGGCCGAGGTCGTGCCGGAGGCCGAGGTAGAGGCAGAGTCAGAGCTCAAGCTAGAGCTCGAGAAGCATCACCCGTAGTGGATCCGCAGGTGGATCTTCAGGAGGAGGTTCCAGTTCAGACTATACCCGTTGGACCAGTTCAGGTCCTAGAAGGATTTATAACTACTCCAGTGCTTTAAGACGCTCTAGTCCGTTTTGTGACTCTTATGGAGGGCGTGGCCCAGAATGGTACATTTCCAGTGGCACCAGCTGTCTCACAGGATAGGGGAGGAGCACAGACTCCCATTACTCCCGCTCCGGAGCAATGGCCTCCAACAGCCCCGCCAGTTGAGGTAGTTCAGCCAGTTGTTGCGGCACAGATCGGTGATAGGCCCGCCATGTCTTCTGAGGCTTTATTGAGGTTGGACAAGTTTACTAAGCTCTTTCCAGTTCACTTCAGTGGTACACCTTCCAAGGACCCACATAATTATCTTGACGGCTGCCATGAGGTATTTCGGAATATGGGTATAGTTGAGACCAGTGGGGTCGATTTTACTGTATTTCAAATGACGGGTGTCACACCTCTTTTTTCTCCAAGGGATATGAGAATTTTTCTAATTAAAGTGACATTAATCGAAATTGAATTATTTATTTAATCAGAGTCACCATTTGGAATAATTTATGGTATCCCAAGTCAGTAGTTTATTTTAAATCCCAAATCGAGGAAATTTGACTCTATTTTTATGGTCTGCGAACACAGAAGACCAGGTAAGGAATTCTGTTAACCCGGGAGAAGGTGTGAGGCACTCCCGAGTTTCGTGGTTTTAGCACGGTCGCTCAACTATTAATAATTGGCCGAATTATCTGATTTAATACATGTTTAAAACCTACTGTGCATTTTTAACTTCTAACCACTTTTAGTATTTATGGGATTTATTTGAACAAGTCGCGATGTCGCGCTCTCGTTTATTTTTGTACATATTGCGAATCGCGTCACGTGAAACGCAAACTTCCCAAACGACTTTCGCCATTCCAAGCCTAAATTAGCTACAGACCTCAAATTCACAGTCCGGACATGCTCCTAAGTCCAAAATTACCCAACGAGGCTAACAGAATCGACAAAACTCCATTTCGGAGTCGTCTTCACACACTTTCAACTACGGTCAAAATCCTAAGACTTAAGCTTTCATTTTAGGGACTAAGTGTCCCAACACACTCCGAAATTATAAACAAGACCTCCCGACAAGTCACATAAGCATAAACAGATACGGAAAAAATAGTAAATAGCGGATTGGGGCTAATACACTCAAAACGACCGGCCGGATCGTTACATGTTCATACCCGAATTAATATAATTAGCACCCGTCAATCTTCTTAATGGTCTTAAAACACTTCAAAATTTTTCGGAGTGTTACATACTGCTTGTTCATAGTTGGTATAACTTTGAAATTTTAAACATGGTAGGAACTGATTTAAAGATTCTTCAACAACACTTTTGCTTGTTCAAAATAAAGAAAACCCTTTATATATATAGACAACATAAGCTTCGAATTGTTCTTCTCCTAGTCAAATTGAAATGGTTCTAGAATTTCAACATAAGTAAAAGTTCTTGTTTTAAAATTTCAATACAAGTAGAAAAGAATATCGCAAATAGCTAAGAAGTTTGAACTTGAGGTGTATTATTATCTGAGATCTGACAATTTTATCCAATTATGTCCTAAAACTAATAGGATTATAAGGCTAATATCTAAAATTTCGGTTATCTCCTTTTATTATGAGTTATTATGCTTAATATTATAAGGTTATTTTTGTAAACCGACATTGTATTCATGCTTTTATAATAAATAGTCTCTATGTACGTGTCTTGCACGTAAATGTTTAGTTAATTATTTATATATAAAAGAGCAAAAATTAAATTTATTATAAATATATGAAAGAATAAGGAATTAGATTTATTAAAAGTTACATACGAGAAGGAAAAATCATTGAAAAGCAATTGTCTTTGTAAAACTACAACAATTTTTAAAATTGAAAAGCAATTGTCTTTGTAAAACTACAACAATTTTTACAAAGAACGAATACATAATAGTTGGCTTCAAAACGAATGAACATCGTATTAAAAGCATACTTTAAAAACAAATCATATTATCAATGTTTGTCTTTTCTGTAAAATCTTTCGAAACTTATTCCTGAATTTTATTATAATTTTCCTACATTAAACAATTAAGTCATTTGAAGAGAATGCTCATTCAGTAGTCGTGTGTTAGTGAGTCATATTGCTTTCAAAAAATTATGAGTAAGTTTTGTTACATATGTCAAATAATAGATTAAGAAGGAAATGTATTTATGTTAGTTTCTTCGCAGTTCTTTCATAATATTTCTTTTTGAGTCACTCAAGACGTTTTAATTCATTTGTTCTTTATGTTTGCGACCGAGATAAATATTTGAATCTAACCTTGTTTGTCTGGTTATAGTCCAAGTAGGATTGGTATGACAATACTGAAATTTTATGTTGTCTAAGAAGAAGTAGGCTACTAGCACAAAGACGCAAAACGATAAAGACTCAAACGAATTTGACCCAAATTCTGACTTAGTAGGCTCGGCGTATGTGTAGTTTAAATCGAAAAAGAATTTTAGCCTTAAGTGATTTATAATTATATCGTTAAATTATACAAATATTAAAGGTTATAAAAGTCGATCAATATCTCGGGGATATTTTAGTCGTTCAATATTTAGTACAAATTATTCGTGCTTTTATAATAACTAGTCTCTATGAATATGCGTTACACGTAAATATTCAATTTGTTTAATAATTGCATGTCGATGTCAATCAATAATCTTTATTTTGCCTTGAAAATTTGTATTTTTATAATAATAATAATAACAACAATAACAATCATATTAACTTTAATTTATTTATTAAAAATATAATAAATACGTCTAGGCACTTTACTCTGATGGAAACTTTGAAAAAAAAAAGTTATTTCTTTTATGATATCTGAAAATCAAATATTATGGATTATAAAAAAAATTTAAAAAATCAATTAAATTGGATCTGAGAAAATATTCCGTAGCTTTTCCGGTTGATTTTATTTTGTAAGAGAGTGATGCTAACATTAGTGACTTTATTGTCCTAAAATAAAGATAATTGACTTTATTCCACAATTTAACTAACTTGAGTGACCTTCTTGGGCCAATACCTGTTTCTAAGCCCGCCATACTTCTCGGGCCAATACATGTTTCTAACTAGTAAAAATTACATGGGACGTCTTATTTGGTCGTCCTCATTTAACATGTATCCAATTTTATAATTTTTTTTAACTTGCCCAAAGTTTAAACTTCGGGCATTTTTCTCCTCTTTCTTCTTCTTCTTCGGGTGACATTTATTTATGCTGTGTTTGTGAACATATTTTAAGATAGTTTATGATATTTTATAATGGTGAGTTGTTGTGTCGCTTTATCTTTCACTATTGCTTAGGGTTTTTTCTTCTTCTTTTTCTTAATTGCAAAATGAGTTCGTTAGATTTATTGTTGTTTTGACAAATTGATGATTGAAGTTTGTTCTTGATGATATTTGGAGGTTATGTTTCTAATTTGAGCTCATTTGGAGTAGATTTAAGTATTAAATCGTATATTGGATTGTTAAAATTCGAAGAACAAATTTGTGTTTTCGGACAATTTGCACTTCAGGCCTATTTGGCCTTAAAGTGCATGAAAACGTTGGTTGCACTTCTGACTTTTTGGCCTTAAGTGTATCTGAAGTGTAATTTTTTACTTCAGACTTATTTGCCTTAAGTATAGGAAAATGTTCGTTGCACTTCAGACCTTTTGGCCTTAAGTGCATCTGAAGTACAATTTTTCAGTTCAGACTTATTAGCATTAAGTGCATGAAACCATTGGTTGTACTTTAGACCCATTTGGCCTTAAGTGCATATGAATTGCAATTTTTCACTTCAGACTTATTGGCCTTAAGTGTAGAAAAACGTTTGTTGTACTTCAGACCTTTGGCTTTAAGTACATCTGAAGTGTAATTTTTTCACTTCAGACTTATTGGCCTTAAATACATGAAATCACTAGTTGCACTTTAGAACTATTTGACCTTAAGTGCATCTCAATTGCAATTTATTTTTACTTCAAACTAATTATTTTTTAACTTCAGACCCGATAAGTCTGGAGTTGATCTTAAAGTGGGTACGCTTGCAATTCTTTTTGCAAAGTGGGTATAAGTTCAATTGTACCCCAAAACCGAATATAGATACAAAATTTCACATGGATTGATTTGGAGGATCATGAAAACATGGGCTAAGCTTTTATGAGATATGTTATTCGACGAAGTTATTCAGGAAAACAAAAATGTTACTCCATCAAGTTATTCAAAAAGTAATTAAGGATAAAGTTATTGTTTTAATTTTGATAAAGAAAGAAAGAGTTATATAGGGGAAAAAAAGAGAGGGTTGCGTTATCTTTATCACCTCCTCAAGATAGTGATTTCATGACTCTTGTAGGTAGTAAATTAATGGGATACAACAAGTTTGTTATAATTTGTCTTGAAATGTGTGATTTGAAGTGATGAGTTCAAATAGTGTTTCATCTTGTTTTTTTTTTTTTAATTTGTTCCAAAAAAAAATCGATTTATAATTATATTTATAAATAATTTAACTTTAACTTTTTTATTTTATTATTAAATAGCAAGTTTCAAAAATCTTTTATTCTTTATTACACCTTTTCCAATCAAATACTTCCGACATAAAATAAATGGATAGAGTAATATTTGAGAACAAATTTTATCCTTTCAGAACAATTATATCGTATAATAAGAAAGTAAATTTAACTTTCAATTACATAGGTAGTATATTAGCATTGTATCCATTTTTTCTTATCTAAAATATCCTTGCATTTGTGCTGCCTATGCATTAGCTATGGGCGCACTTTGGTAATTTTAATTAAAACCCAGCTAATTCCTCATCATCTCCCCTCTTCTTCCCTTGTTCTTTCTTGGGCAAAATATAAAACTAGCCAGTCAGCTATTTCAATTCTATTTGCTAACCGAAAAATATATTTTTGTATACAATACATACATATACAACAAAAATATATTTTAGCGGTTATTATTTTTTTGAGTGGCTAAAAATATACATTTCTCTTTTTTTCCTTTGTTCTAGATTGCCATGGATGGTAAATCCAAACTATGGGTGTTAAGGGGCCGGGCCGGGCTAGAGGAAAAGGGAACCGATCGGTTTCGGTACCGGTCTGGTTACCGGTTATAATATACTCGGTTTACCAGTTCCGGGCTTAACCGGTGCTAAATTAAACCGGAACGGTTCCAGGCCTAATGGGACGGGCAGGGCCGGTCTTATTTAATTTTTTTATTTTGTATTTTGTGTAACAATCGTAATTTATAAAAATACTAAAAACTAACGTATAAAAAGAATGTTTGAATAAATTTCAAAGGCTTTAAAAGCCTTATATTGGAAATTTTGAATAAAAAGTTAAAAACTTCAAAGGCTTTAAAAGCCCTTTGTTTGAAAAATTCATTACGAATTTAAGATAATACAATGAACATGACAAACAAATATAACTTATAATTTGCAAGTTCTTTTTTAATTTAAACTTGTAAATTAAAGTTTACATTTTACAACAACTAAATCAAAGAAGAAAAAATTAAATTCAAATTTAAATTATTAAATATAATCTTCAAGCTTCAAAAGTTTTGCATTGCCCTAGTAAGTTCTTCATAATTAATATGAACTTCTTGGCCATCTGCTAGAGTGTTGAAATTTGAATTTGAAAATTTAAATTAAGTGGCTACATGAAATTATTTAATAAGACCAATATATAAGGATCAAACTTCAAAGGCTTTCATTTCATATTTTTATTGCATAATAATACTTCAAATTAACTTGTCTAATAAACTAGCGCATTAAGCTTAAATAAGTCTAATAAATTCAAAATAACACAAATTGTCTCAAATCAACTTAAATACGAATTCCCGGAGGACGCTCAAGACAACCCTTGATATGCCTCCTTAAACCAGTTGTGCCCTCCCACTTTCGACGAACATTAAAGACCCGACTACAGTTCTTGCACTCTACTTTGCGAACTTCTTCATTTTTTTCTACCACCTCGAAGTGTTCATAAACATGTTAGCGCACTCTAGAAGCACGAGGCATGATTTAACCTGAATTAAAAATTTGGGTTTGAGAATTGAGAGATGATTGAAGAAATGAAAAAGAGGGTGAGTCTATTTATAGTTTTTTAAAGGGCTAAATTAGTAAAGAATAAAAGTATTATTTTTGAAAAATAAATACCCAAAAGGGGCTATTCTTGACAAGACCTTACTGGGTTGGATCGGTCCTGTTACTCGATAGTGAAATCTTCCTTGTCATAGGCCGGTTCACATCCAAACCCAGCCATGCCAGCTTCATTACCACCGGGTCGGTCTAAAATTGGTCAGAGCCAATCCAGAACTGGGCCAGCCTGGCCCGTTTGAAAGGTTTAATCCAAATCAAATGACAGAAAATTTTAGAGTTTCACCCACATCTCCGATTAACATTTGACCGTCCACGAATTCAATCTTAACCCCCAATTTGGATAAGATTGGGTTGGAATTTTTTGAGCTCATTTAAAACTGAGGCTTATAAGCCCGACCCAAGTCAGCCCATTAGACCTTAGGATTGATCAGGGATGGGCCTAGGTAGGCCCCTAGGCTAAAATTTAAATTAAAGTCTAATTTAAATATTTAATATTTGAAAAAAGTAAAAATATGAAATACTATTAACTAAAATCCTCATTCTCCAACTCTATATTGCCCATTTTCCCTTGACATGCATGTAGTATGACAAGATTAATTTTTTTTTTGCTTAATTAATAACGAACTAGGATTTTAAAAAAAATATATATTATCATTAATTAGTTTGGATTACTATAATATATTATGCTCTTCAGTATAGGAAAAGATCAATTTTCAAAACCCAATAAAATTTGACAACACTAGCAAATATTATGAATTATTGAGTATGATGATGAAATCAGCAAATGATCTTAAACCTAAATTAAAAGAACTCATTATATAAATTTATTGAAGTAATTCCTGAACCTGAGGAAGTTGATAAGAAAAGTATTAAAATATTTATATGAAGTAAAAAAAAAAGAGATAGAGATATAAAGAGTTTATATTTCAATTATGAGATTCCTTATCAAATATTAAAAAATTTGTACGGATCTAAGCAAACAAAAGAATTTCACATGATTAGGCGAATATTTCATGCAAAAATCCTTAAATATTTGAAGGGAAAAAGTTGAATAAAAAAATGAAGGGTCGACCCGGCCTAGCTTGTTGTTCTGGGTTGGGCTGGCCATTTTGAGGCTCATTCAAATAGCGGACCGACACATCCTAGTCACCATATTGAAAAGGTCGTGAGGTATGGGCCGGGCTGAGCTGGCCCGATTTTATAGCTTTAGTGCTGGCATTAAATAATAAGGATATTTTAGGAAAAATAAAAGTGAATATAATATGTTAGGCCCCGCACTCCTTATTCACCCGTGAAGTTAAATGGTTTACAAATTTAGCCTTTAGCTCAACCAATGAGTCGATGCCACGCTAACCGACAAGAGGGTGATTACATTTTATTAGGCTTGCACTAGTTGTCCCACCGGGTGCTGTGGCTGGGGCCACATGTTTTACATGTGGAGGCGGTGGAGTTTTCTAGGTTTGATATAAAAAGGCAGTGCAACTCTTTTCCCTTTCATTCTAGAAAATATTGCTAGCTTTAGCTCACCCAAATTGCTCTCAAGCCTTCCTAAATGGATATGGCTAGAATCAAAGACGAACTTGGTGAAAAAAAAATTAGGAAAAGGGGCTCATGATCATCACGGTACCATCTACATTCTTGTGATACTTATTTTGGAGATTTTTTTGGAAATCCAGATAATCACCATAGAAGTAGGAAGTTCAGGGAGTGTAGGTAATTCTTCAAACAAGGTATATAAGGTAACATTCTTTCTTTGCATGACTTGACGTAAGATTCTCATTCTGAATGATTTCTATGTTATTAGACTGAATTGTCCTAAACCTTTCTTGATAACGTTGTTCTTGTTCTTGTACATTCTTTTCCAATGGAATTTCTTTCACGCTCGATATGTTCCTAGATAGTATCTTAGGGTTGAAAAAATGTGAATTCATTCTGAGTTTGATCTTGATGTATCCTGAAATTGATCTTGCATTACACTTATATAAAAATATATATATATATATATATATATATATATATATATATATATATATATATATATATATATATATATATATATATATATATAATATGTGATGTGAGGCTACCGAGTCCTGTTGAGACCGAGTACGACTGAGTCCTCTATGAGGCCGGGTATGGAGTAACGTGATATGAGATATTATCGATCCCTTATATGGCCGTTACGATCGAGTCCTCTTGAGGCCGGTTGCATCGAGTTCTGTTAAGACCGAGTACAACTGAGACCTCCTGAGGCCTGGTAAAATGTGATGAAAGCATGAGATTTTACCGAATCCTCTATCAGGACAGTTACGATATGAGATGACATGCCCCAAAGAGCAGCTGAATAATATTATATTTTATTTTATGCACAGTCCAATGAGTGGCTTAACCTTTATACAACTTGCATGCATTCATGATTTATGGTTATTACATTACACGCCCCTGGTGGCTTGTCTTTGATATTTAGGTTAAACTTGTGTATTCATATCTCTTATGTTATACCTCTGGTTTACATACGTTATCTGTCTTACATACTCGGTACATCTTCCGTACTGACACCCCTTTCTTATGGTTGTTGTGTCCAAGCCCAAAGGTGCTGATAGATCCGGTGATGTCTCTCCTCAGCTTTTGGTTGTCACACTCTACTTCTCTGGAGTATTTGTTCAGAAGTCGATAGGTACTGAGGTGTTTATTCCGGTCATTCTAGTTACGCTGGGGTCTTATCCCGACCAAGTTGTGTGTCATGGTACACTTAGAGGCTTCCTGACTAGTGGTCAGATGTATGTAAATATTATTAGAACCCTGTTAACAATGGATGTAAATTTACGTATATATTTAATGTTAAGGTTTCTTCCATAGCCAATAATGAACATTTATAAATTCTGGTGTCATGTTGGGAGGTCTAGTTGGCCCAAATTCATGCTGAGAGATTTAAGTATGGAAGTTGGTTCGCACGGGCCTTTGGGCGTCATGTGTCAGTCGCACCTCCCGAGGTTGGGGTGTGACAAACTTGGTATCAGAGCATATCAGTCCTAGGAAGTTTGCAAGCCGAATCTGGTAGAGTCTTGTTTACGAATATGTCATGCACCATACTTATAACATGAGGCTACGAGATATTTAAGATGAATACCTTTCATTTTAATCAAGATCATGCGCTAGAGCGGAGTCGTAAGTATTTATTTCTAATCATCATCTTGTTTATGTTCATAGTAATGCCTACTACAAGACGTCCGACGATTGTTCAGAGATTAGATGATGAAGCGGGAGAGGGTACCACTCGGGTGCCATCTGCTCACATGGATCAACGTGAACCTCATGATGAGGCTGATACCCAATTTTTGGGAACAACACCACTACCCCCGGAAAGGCCTAGGGAAGCTAACGTTTCACGATTCCTCCTCTGGTTGCTCCTGAGCAGGACTTAGACATGAGAAGTGATGTGCAGTTATTGACTCGATTAGTAGCCTCGCATGCCCATCGTTAGGCTCCTGGGGTAAGCGTCTGATAATTCTGCTCTAATTATTTCATCATACGCTTCAGTTGTCAACAATTTATAGTCATTCTCTAATATAATAATAAAATGAGCATGGGGTTAACCTCGTTTATGAAACTCAACATTGCACATAAAATCATCAACTTTTCCAACGATATTTCTTTTCAGTATATCCGTCTTCAGCTTTTCTATTTTGGACCTAAATATGCGACTAATCAAATCATGTCTATTTTGTACCTCATCACTTGATGCTAAATGTTCCTCAATTTTCGGCCAAGTTGGGTTACATGTCATTGTTATAAATAGATCAAATTTTCCAAAATATTGTACTAACACAATAACGTCTATATAACGTTGACGTATATCTCTAGGCCCTCATATAAATGAATTTAGGAGAAATGTTTGTTTTCCAACATTAGAAGCATCTCGTTCACCAAGTCTTAAAAGGTCAAGAAGACCTTTTAACATATCCATTCTGAACAAATCTTGAATGAAGAAAGCAAAATCCAATCTTTGAGCCTCCAATTTTATATATTTATCAACCGAATACTGTTGAAATAATCTCCCTGTATGTAGAAGTTCATCTTCGTCATCGTTTCTCATCTAGAGCTTATAACTGCAGTATTCACGAACTGAAACTATCTCTCTCTTTCTTTTCCCTTTTTTAATAACTTGATCTTCCATATCATGATATCCGTCAACATAGGTAATTTTTTTATATATTTGGTAATTGTTCCAAATCAGACAAAGCATGATTTCTAGACATATTTTCTGTCCCGTGAAACTTTCTAATACCACAATGCCACTCACGTTGGCCATATGGAAATAGTAAGAGATACTGTAAAGGCACTACAAGAAATCGGTGACATCTGATTCAGAACATTTGTCGGTTTTAACGACTTTTATATACTAAAAGTGGGGGATTTTACCACTTCCGTAATTAAGTTTTTAAATAAAAAAGAGTAAATTAGCAATATTTCAGGACACTAACTAATATAGTAAAATCATCATCCTCTTTGCCGTGTGCCTACAATTGAATTCCGAATACACAAATGAAGAGATGCCGTCAATCCTCAAAATCTGTTGGTAATCCATCTGACTCATTGCCTCTCTGACACTCATACTTGTCACCCTCTTTTACCTAATCTCACTAAAAGCAAAAACCCTAACCCTCAATCCTATTATTCCCAAACGAAGGAGAAACGACTGAGAGATCTAGTGTCAAATATAGGACAACAAATGTAATGCGAAGATTTTTTTGTGAACTTTTTGGCTTTTAGTTGTGAAATCTGGCCTAATTCTTTAGTTCAAGTTGATAGTTCTTGTTTGATTGAGTTCAACGAGGTTGACTATTTGAAGACATGCTTTTATAATATTTTCTCAGGTTATTTTTCCTGTTTTCCCCTTCCTCTGCCACAACACAATGAGAGATTCAGGAATTTGGCTATTGCTTGCTCGTGGAGAGTGTTAACCGTGTAAGAAGAATCTTTCTCTGTTCCAGTTATTGCTCTTGTTGAAAAGTTTATCCATCTTTAAAGTGATTTAGGCCTTGTCCCGGATGAAACTTATATTACTAATTCATTTTCCTTTGATTTGTCTTTAATACCATCTCATTATGCATAAGTTTGCTCGGTACACAGCATAGATACATCAAAGGGGATAGAACTATTTCATAATTTTATCTAGTGCGGCGTTATTATTTTTTGGAGTGCAAATGGGGTACATTTTTGTCCAAGTAATAAGCAATTAGTTAAAGTGTTAGTTATATTTTTTTCATCATTGTTCATCGGCTTTGTGTTCTAATAATCATCTTTGGATATGTGTGATGACAACAATACATCTTAAATTTTATATTTTCTATAGGGTAGAAAAGTACTTTTTGGATAAATTGCTAGTAGCAGACCATGATGAGATCTCACTATTTTGAATTGGTAATTAATATTCACTCTTTGCGTTCAGTTACTATGAGTATAAATTTAAACATGCGGTACATGAATAACACCCATATCATTTTCGTCAACCCATATTGCTACAATATCAGTAGTACTCGGTGATCCAATCCAAAGTCATATTTGAGTGCAATGTGATAGTTCTGTAAGTTCAAAATCGCAAATAAAGTTCGTAAAAATATAAAATATGAGTTATCTTTTAGTGTGTCTATCAATTCATCTATTTTATCTGAGCAAACCATTCTATTTGCAACCTCATTATCGTTATCATAAAAGTACAACTGTAAATTTTTAGGCCTTCTCTTTGTAAGATATAAATCATCTATAAAGTGATACATTTGACCTTGAACTCTAAATGTATATATACCACGATTTGTTTTTGGCTAAATCTTTGTCGTAACTAACATCAAGTGAGATAAAACCGAATATATTATTATACGTTCTAGTATATGTCTGGAAGTGCTTAGATTTTGCAGAAGATCCTTGATATAAATTTCTCAGTGTAGGTAGCATTCGATGATAAGTCAACTTAACTGTACCATTAGCACAACAAAATCCAGGAGATTCATACTGAAATTTTTTTGCCGAGCAGAATTCATAATTTGGCACTTTTTTTAACAGATGTAGAAACGTCAATGATCAAGGATGACGGGGTTATCTTTTTCAAAAATGTGTGTAACGATCCGAAATTTTCACATTCGAGATTGTGATGACGCCTAACATTTCACTTGCTAGGCAATCCAACGTTAGAATATAATTAGTCATTTTAACAAAAAATTTAAATTAATTAATAACAAGAAAACAAATGCAGAAATAAAGTCTGAAATAAAGTGAATAATCCATAATAATCACAATATTTAAATACCATCCCAGAACTGGAGTCACAAGTGCACGAGCTTCTAGAATGATACAAATAAAGGTCTGAATAAAATAAATTTGTCTGAAAGCAAACACACAGCTTAAATAGAGTAGACGGGGACTTCAGAATTGCGGACATTGTGCAGTTATACCTCAAGTCTCCTCTAGGTAGCTGAAATCCGAGCAAGTACATGGTACGCCGCTGGGACCAACTCCGAAATCTGCACAAGAAGTGCAGAGTGTAGTATAATTACAACCGACCCCATGTACTAGTAAGTGTCAAGCCTAACCTCGACGAAGTAGTGACGAGGCTAAAGCATGTTACTTACATTAACCTGTACGCAATAATAGTAATAACAACAATAATAAAAATAAATCAGGTAACTCATTTTAATAGTTTGAAGCCAACTCGGCAGTCATAACCAATTATTATTTTAATCAACTTCCGTTGCGGCGTGCAACCCGCCCCAATAATATAATTTCTCAATAAATTTCCGTTGCGGCGTGCAACCCCACTCCAACAATATAAACTTTAAATAAATCTGTTGAGGCGTGCAACCCGCTCCTCCAATATATTCATATTCAATTCTGTTGCGGCGAGCAACCCGCTCCTCCAATATATTCATATTCAATTCTGTTGCGGCGTGCAACCCGCTCCTCCAATATATTCACTTTCATTTCCGTTGCGGCGTGCAACCCGCTCCTCCAATATATTCATTTACCAATTCTTATAAAAAATATTACTCCAATAAATGCAACAATGAATGTGAAATTATAAGACAACAAGCATACCATAATTATGATTTATAAGAAATAAGTGATGACAAGTAATAATTAATTGTGAAAATTAAGAATGTAATAGACATTTTAATAATTAGTATGTTAAACGTCAAGTGGCAATTAAATCACATGAATCAAATAAGTATGTAGCAATTATAACATGGATTCAAGGCATGATATTGAGCAAAGAACACGAGAGAAACAATTAATATAATAATTAATTCATGATTTAAAACGATTTATGATTTTTCAAGTAATTATGCAAACAATTAATTTGACGACGTATAAACACTCGTCACCTCGCCTATACGTCGTTCACATGCATTTTACATAACAAATAATTTAAGGGTTCTATTCCCTCAAGTTAAGGTTAACCACGACACTTACCTCGCTTTGCAACCAAATTCAAGAATCCAATAAACCTTTGCCTCACGAATTCGTGTCCGAAATCCTCAAATCTAGTCATAAACAATTCAATATACTCAATACAAATCGTAGGAATTAATTCCATATGAATTTACTAATTTTTTGGATTAAAATATGAAATTCATTTTAAAAATCGACAGTGGGGCCCACATCTAGAATCCCGAAAAAACTCGCGAAATCTGAACACCCGTTCTGATACGAGTTCAACCATACAAAAATTATCGAATTCCGACATCAGATTGGCTTTCAAATCCTCAAATAAAGTTTTGTTTGAAGATTTCTATCATTTTCAATCCAATCTTTACCCATTTGAACTCAACAACCTTCCCATAACCTTATTGGTACAAGCATGTATAACTAATACTCTTACATGCAAGAATCATACTCACAATCACCCATCTTTACCCTAACTCGAAATTGAAGAATAGGGGTTAGAACCTTACCTTTTGGTGTGAAGATCTTGTGATAATTCCTTGTTGGATTTCAAAGCTTGAACAAGATTTTTGATGAACAAAGCACTTGAGCTTCTTCCTATCTCTAAAACACTCTCACTTTTCTCTAAAATCATCAGATAATTATCCCAAAATAAGCCCCTAAAGCCTATTTATTAAAATGGGCCCGGGTTATGAAAATAGGAAAATTAACCCTTCGAAATCGGATCTGCGGTCGCATAATGGACCGCATAATGGATATGCGGGTCACACAATGATCACAAAAATCGGTGCCCAAAACTGGTCTGTTCTTGTCCATTCTACGATCAGTTTGCGGCCGCAAAAGTAGTTTCGCGATCGCATAACTATTCTGCGATCGCAGAATTGGTCGCAAAATCGCATTTTTTCAGCCTTTGATAATTTGGTCATAACTTCTTGTAGTAGTGTCCAAATGACGAACGGTTTGAAGAGTTAGAAACTATACCCGAAGACCTTTCATTTGATAGGTAGATCATCACATAATTCCTTATATATAGTATATATACTCGTTCAAAGTTTGATCTTGTGCGTACCCATTTGAAACTTTAGTCTATTATAAAATTTTCCAACTTGACTTAGACTTAGGCCTCTCCTTAGACCTCACATCACTTATAATATGCCTCGTACACTTGTTATCATATCCAATTGGTATCCATAATATTAATAGTCCTCAAATGAGAAGTAGAGTCCGCCCCCAAACACATAACATAACTTATCTCTTCTTTCACCCATTTCAATTTCCCGAATTTTTACCAACTCCCAAAATTTCCAAAAATTTCGCTAGAATTTCCTTTGTCTGGGCCTATCCACCTGTCAGAGAATCCCAGAAACCAATCCTAACAACACATACATAGTCCAATCAACGTAACACAACATGAAAACAATACTGGCAGTGGCATCATAAGCAATATATTACTTTAAAAGGAACACCATTAACATCAATTATTCAGGTGATACATAACTAATAGCAGAAAAGCTCTCAACATCTTTATAGAACACAAAAATGAACGTTTAAATTAAAGATGACATTTTTAGATTATCACAACATGAAAAAGGTAAAACACATTTTTCTCTTTGTGAAGCATATGAGGTGGCATAAAAACTTCATGTTCAGTGATTGCTGCAGGAAACAAATGTTAATAAACATAAAGATCACATGGCCTAACTGTTTCGCATACATCGTGTATATATATGTAGCGACGTAGCTAGGAATTTCGCCAAGGATGTTCAAATTTTAAATAAGTCAATAATTTTTTTTTCCGATGAATGATGTATCAAATTTTTTTAATCAAACTACATAACATTTAGCTAAACAGTAAAAAACACTATTAATAGAACTATAGCTTTATAAATCGAAACTAAGAACAAAAAATTAACAATAAAAATTTTACTAGTAAAAGTAAGCAGAAAACCAAAGGAAAGAGAGTCGGGGAAATTTGTAGTTTGTAGAGAGCTTTTGTTGAAGAAAGTTTTATAGAAATTGACTTTTAAATTATAAAATTTATTAAGAAGTAACTTTAGTTAAAAAACTACTTTTAAAATTAGTTGTTTATTTCTACATAAATTTTAAGTTTTAACTAAGAATTATTTTATTAGGATTTATCAATCCAATAGAGCACAAATGATGGTCTCCATTTAATTTTGGCAAATAAAATAAGCATAACTTTGAACCCGAGAACAACACGTCACTTTAAACACTCTGAACCCCTGAACTACCTCACTCAACTATATTAAGGGTGTTCAAAATATAATATACAATCATATAAAATAGTATTTAACTTATATACGAAGGGTGTGCGCTTGACCACCCTTGATATAGGGTGGCTACACCATTGTGTGTGCGCACATATATATATATATATATATATATATATATATATATATATATATATATATATATTATTTGTTTGTGTCGTTTAGTTTTGGCAGAACATAAAGATGGGAGAAGTGAACCTTACTAAACTTAAAATTTTGTTTCTGCAATCGTAAAGGTATGTGGGGTTTAAAGGAAGTAAGAATCGTCTCTACCAATATACCATCAAAGAATGTTTTAAGCAGCTGATTTAGGAGATCAAATTGCAGTCCATTCTCCTATCCAAACTCTAAGCTAATTTCGAAGCTCAATAGCTACTTAGCCTTGTGTCTATAAAGGAAAACTAATAGCATTCATCTCACTAAAGAAGCATCAGGAGCAGCCACCTTTACAAATTTGAGCACACCTCACATCGACCATTTACATAGTTCGTCTTGAATATGTTGATTGGCTAATGACACCAGGTGATTTAAATCCCCGCGTTGTCTTACCAGCATCAACTTCCATATTTGCTCCATGTCTTATTGAAAGAAGTGCTATCTGTCAAACGAAGTTCAACATCTAAAGGTTCCTTATGTCCTACTCTAAACTATAGTAGTAAAAATTATTGACTAATTAATACCGGAAGCACCAATTAGGAAAAGTTCAATGGCAAAAAGCAATAGTGTAGTACCAGCAACAAATTGGTAGTTACAACGATGAACTTAATAACACTTACATACCTGTGATTCTCTATTTGTTTCCTGCAGTTATACGCGGGTTCATGAATATGTGTCATCTTGACCAACAAATGTTAGGCTGGAAGGGTGCTGGACTTCCAGTTATTAATCTGAGTGAAAAGGTTTCATCAAATAGGCACTACCAATTAAATCAAGCTCTAAGTTCATGATGCATCTAGAGTATAATAACATTGGAAGCACTGTCAAATTTTGTAGACATATGTAATAAGCTCGGATAATCAAAATGCTTTTTAACTGATGAACCTTACAGAAAATCATTGAATACTATGATGTAAATAGATAAGTAGAAAAGTTAAAAGACTTCTCTAGGTAACATGGATAAAAAACAATCAAACTTTAATTTCAGAGCCATAATCACAATTTATCTATAAATCCTTATTTAATTGGATCAGAGATGTTGCACTCTTTGAAGAGGGACAAACAAGGTTTAGAAAATTGTCCATCGAAATGTATATATATCATAGTGTTTAGAAAAGGATGGAGGGTTTAGAAACAACATCCGAGAAAGCATCCAGTATATTTTATTCGCAATTTATGAAACATGTCTGCATCATGAAGTACAAATACAACGGTTGCTAAACTATGAAACATAATACTCAATATCTCAGTCTAAATTCAGTGGCACATATATTAATTGTAAATACTGCTATACATTGTTAGTGTAACCACACTTCTATGAAATAATAAGAAATATTTTCATTAAATGTATAAACACAACTGATGTATTCTGAGGGTCTCTCTGAAGCAGCATCTCTACATCCACAAGGTATGGGTAAGGTTAGCGTATATACTACCCTCCCCAGACCCCATACTATGAGAATATATTGTTATTATTGTATAATGCAGATCATAAGATATTCTTTCCCTGGGAAGACTAATATGCCATATTGTTCATATTTTTACTTATGTCGTGGACAATAGATGCAACAATATAAACATGAGAAGTTTCAAGTTTACCAAAATTCTTTTGGCAGTAGATAAAAAATAAAACTCAATTTTCAGGAGTGAAGTAATTAGCTCAATTCTAATAATTACCAAGAAATTATATACTTTTGAACCCAGCCCCTGACAAAGAGCTGAATTGATGTTCTTTCCCTTCTTGTGTCTGCTATCAAACTGTAGATGGTATAATGGACTCAATTAAAGCAGTGTGTTTCCACCCTTCGTCCACAAAAGATTGTCCTCAATCATAGAAGAATCATTTTATTCTTCTTCTAATTTTTTTGCTCTATAACTTAACCCATCACAAATGCTCAAAAGAGCCAATGTTCTCTTTGTCAATCTCAAAAGCTCTAAACTACAAAATGTTAGCAAGTTGTGAGGTAGAAAAAATAACAATTATTGTTATAAAAGAGAGGATACATTTGGCAAGTACCTTATAATGGTGAACCAGTTGTGACTTTTTCAGTTTTAGTGTGGGCATAACTAAATCTCTTGCAATCGCAAAGAGATTTAGCTCCATATGCATAGTGCGTCATATTTCAAAGAAATAACGCTATGCAAGTATTTTTCAAATCAGATGGAAACTTATAATGGAGGAAATTAAAATTGGTAATATTAATACTTGATATTTCCTGGCAATGGTGTTGAGTTCATCTAAAATGTAGTTCCTTACCTTCGAGTTCTTGCATAAAGATGAAATCTCCAGCTTCTTGATTACTTTAGGCCAAATATTCAATTCTTCTAGAACTACCATGGCCAGCTAAAAAGATTTCAAGCTGATTCGTTATACTCAAATCAGTAAACTAAATGTTGTGTTAAAAGGAAGATGTAAGATTATCAGTGTCATATAAACATCTAATAACTTTTTGATCACATGTGGGATTCAATGTTCTTTGTGGAGAGTATAACGACAGAATTGATATCACCATGATATATAGGAGGCTCAATCATCTTATGCAAAAAAATATAACCTCCTTGATATATCAGTAGAAATATCCGGTGAGTAGCCACATTTATAGGATGTTGTTCACTTCTGAATTTGTTCAACATCAGCTTTATTTTTCCAAAAGGAAAAAACAACTGAACTGTTACACACCAATCTAAAACATGACAACTAATTATTAATGAAAAGCCATGTTAAGAGTGTTAAGATAAGAAAATATGGTCAATAAGATGCATCTGAAATTATCTATCTACTTGGAGCCAAATTATCATATTTCATATCAGCTGGTATCAAGCATATTCGACAAATATAACCTGGAACGACCTTCTTTCATCCATCACAATTGGTAAGTGATTCAAGATCTTTGTTACAATAGTGATGTTTTGACCCTCTAGTTAACAGAAAGGAAAATATCCATTCTTCTTAAGTCCTTGAATAGATATCAGTTATCCAAAGTGAATTAACACTTCACTTGATAGAGAAAAACACATAGCTCTTCTTTTATAGATGATTTTCTTGTATCTTGGTAATTTGCCAAGAATAAGTGAATCCACTAAAGCATTGGAAATAATTTTCAGCACTCCAAATGCATTATTTTATTATCAGACAGCCTTGTGTCTGCTCGTATCAAGAACAAAGGTAAAACTTTAAACAAAATGGTCAGTCTACTGAGCAACAACCATTTCATCTTTTTATTTTACACCAATTCTGCATCCCAGATTTCTTTTGCAGTTTACATCATAAACAATTACCAATTATCCAATTATCTCATCAAAATAATATGGTAGTAAGTCGTTGATTCAATGCAATCAAATTTTAAGACTTCGAATCTAACCATGTATTGGAGCCTCACCTCGGAGGAGCACGACCACTTGAGAAACAATATTCTAAGAAGCAGAACGCTTGGCCTCTATGTTGGCCAAGCTTTTCAGAAAGTGCTTTTAAGTATCAAATTACGAATAGGGACATAAATAAATTTACTTAATAGTTAATATTATAAATAAATAAATAATCTTAAAAATTTGTTATTACAGGCAATAATTAAATTTTTTCATTTCATTTAAGTAAAATATGAAAATAAAATTTAAAAGTACTTAATTCTTTTAATATAAGTTAAATATATTAAAAATCATTCAACAAATATAAAAACATTCACACCTAAAGTCACTGTATATTATAAAGCTATCCTAAAAATAATAAGAAATATTTATACATTAATATCCTAAGTATTAGGTTTAACAGTTATTTTGGTATATACTATATTTTGTTAAGGATATTTTTGGTAAGAAGAAGAGTCAAAACTGCTTCTGTTTTTGGGAAGAAGTTACTTTTTTCCGCTTCTCAGAAATTCTGCTTCTTCCAAAAAGCACTTCTTTTCCCCAAAAAAGCTTGGCCAAACACCTCAAGTTAGGGAAAAAAGTGCTTTTGAGAAAAAAAAATAAAAATATTTTTGGCCTCCTGAGAAGCTTGGTCAAACAGGCTATAAGACTCCTAACCTAATTAGCCAAGAGAAGAGAAAAAAATTAGATTTAATTTTCTTTGAGATGAACTCTATTCCAATTAGAATAAGAGTAAACGCCCAAGCAAACTTAGGTTTAAAAAAAGATACGACCGCTTAATGAATATCTCGATTCTCGACTCCAATACAATGAGGGTTCGTTTGATAGGGCGTATAAGAATAATGCTAAATAAGATGTATTAGTAATGCAGGAATTAGTAATACATGAGTTAGTAATGCAAGCATTAGTTATACGGAGATTATTTCTTATGCATTATTTGGTGTGATGTATTAAAAATTAAAATGCATTGCATAATTTTTAAGAAATTTAATTGTTTACAAAAATGCCCTCCATATTCTTTAACTTAAGGGACTTTAAGGATAATTTTGTCTTTAACCATATTAATGCATGCATTAATAGCCTTTGTATTGCTAATGCCATAATTTTCTATGCATTAGCTATACATAGGATAATACCAAATAAAGTGTATAACTAATGCTTGTATTAGTTATACATAAGTTGAAAATGTGTACCAAACAAAACATTACTAATACACAAAGCTAATGCATGCATTATTTTTTCTAACACACTCTCTACCTTTGACTGTTTTACCTTCTTGATAACAACACACCCGCTTGGGCTAACCAGTAAATATAAAATTCTAATATTGCTTCATTTTTTACAAGTAGCATAAAATTCTAACATTGCTGAATGCTATCAATAAGTATTCTACCATTTGTATAAAATTTATTCAAAAATTTCCCCCAATTCACAGGGATGTACAAACTTTACATCGTTGAAGGCAGTTCTAATTTACTCGTAACAGCAAAAGAGAACAAAAGAAGTTCTTACCAAATAGTTAAGTTGTTTCAAGCATATCATCGAATACCTTAGGCTCATCAGCCTTAATAATTCATATGAAGCAAAGACTGAAAAGTAAGAATAAAATAAAAGAAGAGAAGAAGCCATTAAATGGACTTGTCACAAACTTTAAAATATATCTACAGAAAAAGAACACCACGAAAGTATGTTTACGAATACATCGATACTGTCAATAACAAAAAAATTGTAAGTAGCAAAGACCTAATCTTCCAACAACAAGCTTAATTATATTCCAGATTTTTGCATAGACATTTCGATTCAGTAATTACTTGGTGCCAAAGGTTGAAAAGACATAGACGATCAGTAATCCAAAATAATATACAATTACATGCACCAGTCATCTATTTTCAACCATGCATGTTCAGATCAGTGAAAGACAAGATAAAGTTAAAGCAAAAAATGGACAAACTTTCAAAGGAATACAGAAGTGAAAGGCAGAAATCACTGAAAGAAATGAATAAAACAAGGAAAACATATCAGATGTAACGAATGAATTAGAGATTAAAAAATAAAATCAGAGAATCCAGAAAACTGAAACAAAACTGAACAACAATGTAAAAGCAAAGGGGGGAAGAACTCGCCAAAAAGTAGATACACAAAAGTGGGAGAAGAATGGCGGAGAGAGAAATGAATAGTAAGCCAAATGAATGTTGGTCTCATCAAAAGAAGCATCTGAAAACATATCGATATTGTGGAAAGATAAATGCAGCCCACGTGGGTCTCCATATAAAAGAGCCACGCAATCTATTGAATACCCACATTTTATCTTTTATTAACATAAATACCCTTCGTCGTACGAAGGGACACTTATTATATAGTTAAAGTTAATATATATATATATATATATATATATATATATATATATATATAAAAAAATTAGGCAGTTAGTGAGTTTAATATTCTAACCTGTTTTTGACATAGAACAAGAGGTTCCAATAACGAAATTACCTTGCATTACATATGCTGGTTTAACAAGATTGACAGAAGTTTTATTTCGCGAGAAGACGATTACTTGTCTCTCTTATTTTAAAATGCAACAACAATAATAACAACCCAGTAAAATCTCATTAATGGAGTATGGAGAGGATATTGTGTACGCAGACCTTACCCTTACCCCGAAGGAGTAGAGAGGTTGTTTTCGAAAGACTCTCGGCTCAAAAAAACAAAAAGACAAAAGAACAAAAATGAGATAATATTAGTATCACAACAGCAATCATAGAAAAATTAGGAACATCATGAAATCCAGAAGAAAGATGCAAAGCAAAGGGAGACAATATTAATATCACCACAACAATCATAAGAAAAATAAAAACACCATGAAATCCAGAAGAAAGATGCAAAGTGTCACGACCCAACTGGAGGGTCATGACTAGCACCCGGGCCATACTTGCCGAGCACCAACGTACATTTTATCTAACCTTCCTTATTATCTTTAAGGGCCGACAAGATCAATATAAATAGTAGACATGGATCATGAACATCCAACAATGAAAGATAATGTCATGAACATACATAACATGGGACGACAAGACTGTCAAGAACTATATATAAGGTACGAGCTAACATGATGCCATGAAAGACTATACAACAAAAAATCCGCCGACAAGGCATTCTAAACCATACATAAGTCGACACCTGTCTATGAGCCTCTAAAGTTACATCAGTGCTACAACATTGCCGGAACAGGGCCCCGACATACCCATAATGTCAATAACAAAAATGCATACCAAGACCACGGCAAGTCCGGAGAAAGGATCTTGCCAATAACGCTGAACCGGATAGCCTACTGTGATGGGGGAGCTGCGTCTACCCGTCTATCAGGACCTGCAGCACGACATGCAGGGTCCACAAATAAAAGGACGTCAGTACGAATAAAGTACTGAGTATGTAAGGCAGAATAGCATAAGTAAGAACAATAATGTAAACAGTGATAGGGAATATACAACCTGTGACATCTGGGTACCTCTGAGGGCTACTAACATGAAATACATGATACATACATATATATATACATAAACTTTTAAAACATATGCCTTTGTGGGCATCATCATCATCATATCATACCCGGCCGTAATAGGCTCGGTAAAACGTACCCGGCCATCATAGGGCTCGGTAGAATCGTACCCGGCCACGTGGAGCTCGGTAAAACCCAACTGATCAGTGGTTGCACAATAGGTGCCATACCCGGCCAACTATAGCGTGGCTCGGTAGAGTAAAATAGATACATATATATGATGCATGCTGGACTCATTGGAATCACATTTTGAACCTTTTGGAGTGACGTAAGGTCGGTATCCTTCGTACATGTTATTAGGATTAACCCTTCATCAAGAATCTTATAAGAATAAGGAGCTACCAACAACATTGATAATATAAGAATAAGAGAAGTAACATCAATATTAATCGTTTCATAAGAAGGGCAGCAATGTAAGTACTGCTAGCTTCTAAGAGTAGAGTATCTTTGGGAGCTCGTTCATTACATTATGTACAATTGGAGTCGTGCAAAATAATGAAGGGGATAGCCTCACATACCTTGTATATACTGCCCAACCTCAAGCTATGCAAATGTCACGACTCCTTAGTCTACAATAAGACAAATGACACTATCATTTTCGTTTAAGCGTCGTAACTATTATGTATCGACCACAACCTATTTTACGATGAAATGGACAGCACCTCCCCTATTTATATGACTTCACACAAGTCAATACAATCACCAAACAGCCCAAACAACATCATTAATAATCATATTGAGCCTCCAAAACAGTCCACCAACCAACAACATTACTACCAAGCCTTTCGATATATATTTCACAAGTTCTAGCTTCAATGACTTAGCTGCAACTTGGATAATCTTAAATATCTATAGAGTAAGGGGTTCCTTACCTTTAAACAGAAAGAACAACTCCAATTTGACCTTAATGTTCCACGAAATATCCCTCAAATTCTGCCACAAGAACAAGGAAGCGAAACTAGCAATCAATTTGGGCTTTTCGGAACTAGAATTACTTTAGAAGACTTGAAATCACCTAGGGTTGATATTAAGAACTTTAAGGAGTATTTACAGAACATAAAACACTTAAAACAACCTCCAACACGAGCTGGAACAACACAAAAATCAGCAACAACAAGAAGAACAAGAAACTTACTAGCGCCACGGGATTCCCGACACTTGATTTGTGTTGTTTGCCCTTTGTTTGGGTCTTGGATCATGAGAGAACCTTGAGAGAGTGTTTTTAGGTGTCTAGGGTCTGAAGAGAATGAAAATTAATGAGTTAAAACGGGGTTAAAGGGTCTGATATATATCAATATATCTCAACCGCCTATGTGGGCCCCATAGAGAGCTGCTTGGCGCACTCTCACAAAAACGCGAATATCTCTCTATTCCGAGATCGTATCGACAAACGGTTTAATGCGTTGGAAAGTAGACTCATAGATCTTCAATTTGATAGGAAGATCACCCCATAATTCCATGTACATTGGGAGAAAACTGTAGTAACATTTGACCTAAATTTTATGTAAAATTATAAACATAAGTTGCGACAACTTTTATCGACTTTTGTTTCATAACTCTCTTGACTTCAAGACTTATGATATGGATATTATATTATTCAAATACATTAAAACATAACCTCTTGGGACAATTAATCACCTCTAGTTTTACCCGAAAATGCGGGTTACAACATCCTTGATTCGTTTCACTTCTAATACTTGTTAACCACTCTTATACACCCTTGTATCGTTTAAGACCAATAGGATTAACTTCTTATCATCTCAAAGATAATCTCTTCTTGGATTTACGTCGACTAACTTATGGAATGATCTAAGGTACGCAAATTTGGGTTGTAACATCCTCCCCCCCTTAGGAACATTCGTCCTCGAATGTAAGGGTTTATGGAGAGTCTAACTTATCGTGGATTCTGACGGAAATGTCCGGCTTAGTTTCCCCTATAAAATGGACACTAGCCAACCTTACAAGAAGTTAAACCCAACCTATGGCCTTACAATACTATACAAAGCATTATGGATATGTACATTATCTGCATATCACCATTTTGTATTAAAAAAATAGTATTCACAAGCTATTGCTTACCTCATAGAGCCGTTTCACTTTATAATACGTCTTGCTTTCCCCCGGCATCCTCGTTATCCTCACTCTGGAATAGGTAAGGGTATTTAGACTTCATCTCCTTTTCTGATTCCCATGTCATTTCTTCTATATTCTTGTTCCTCCATAATACTTTGACGGAAGCTACATCCTTTGTTCTCAGCTTGCGGACTTGTCGATCTAATATAGCCACTGGCACTTCATCATATGATAGATCCTCTGTAACTTGTACATCTTTGATAGGGACGACCCGAGAAGGGTCTCCAATACATTTCCTCAACATAGATACATGGAATACCGGGTGGACAAATTCCAATTCGGATGGCAATTCTAACTTATAAGCAACCTGTCCAATTCGTTGAAGAATTTTGTACGGCCCAATATACCGCGGACTCAACTTACCTTTCCTCCCAAAACGCATAACACCCTTCATCGGTGAGATCTTCAGGAAAACCCAATCACCAACCTCAAATTCCAGATCACGACGTCGGACATCGGAATAAGACTTTTGCCTGCTTTGTGCCGTCCTCAGTCGCTCTTGTATCACTTTCACCTTCTCAATGGCTTGGTGAATCAAATCTGGCCCATATAATTCTGTCTCACCGACTTCGAACCATCCAACTGGTGATCTACATCTCCTCCCGTACAGTGCCTCATACGGGGCCATTTTAATACTGGAATGGTAGCTATTATTGTAGGCAAATTCAATGAGTGCCAGATGGTCATCCCAATTCCCCTTGAAATCTAGAACACATGCTCGTAGCATATCTTCAAGCGTCTGAATGGTACGTTCAGCCTGTCCGTCAGTCTGCGGATGGAATGCAGTGCTGAGATTTACTTGTGTGCCTAAACCCTTCTGAAAAGACCTCCAAAAGTTAGCCGTAAATTGAGCTCCTCGGTCTGATATAATAGATACCGGCACACCATGAAGCCTAACAATCTCCTTGATATACAACTTCGCATAATCTTCAGCCGTGTAAGTTGTCTTAACTGGCAGGAAATGGGCAGATTTTGTAAGTCGATCGACTATCACCCAGATGGAGTCAAACTTATGATAAGAGCGAGGTAATCCAATAATGAAGTCCATATTAATCACCTCCCATTTCCAGGTCGGAATCTCTATATTCTGAATCAATCCACTGGGTTTCTGATGCTCGATCTTTACTTGTTGACAATTAGGACACTGGGCTACAAATTCTGCAATACACTTCTTCATGTTATCCCACCAATACTGCTCCTTAACGTCATGATACATCTTTGTCGAACCGGGATGGATAGAATATCGGGACTGATGAATCTCAATCATAATCTTCTCTCGCAACCCTGCCACACTAGGCACACATAATCGGCCCTGGTATCTCAGTGTCCCATCCCCTCCGATTTTGAAAGCTGTAATCTTACACTGCTGAATTCCCTCTCTCAATCTTACTAAGGTAGGATCTTCATATTGCCGTGCTTTTACCTCGGCTACCAAAGATGATTCTGCTGTATTCTGTACAGTAACACCTCCGTCATCAGAGTCCAACAATCTGATTCTCATATTGGCCAGCTGGTGAAGCTCTTTGGTCAACCCTTGTCTACCTGCCTCAATATGTATTAAGCTTCCCATTGACTTACGGCTGAGAGCGTCTGCCACAACATTGGCTTTACCGGGATGGTACAATATCTCGACGTCATAGTCTTTCAGTAATTCAAGCCACCTACACTGCCTCAAATTCAACTCCTTCTGCTTGAAGATGTATTGTAAACTTTTATGATCTGTGTAGATGTCAACATGGACGCCGTATAAGTAGTGCCGCCATATCTTTAAAGCATATATTACTGCAGCCAATTCCAAATCATGAGTCGGGTAATTCTTTTCATGCTTCTTCAATTGTCTTGATGCATAAGCAATCACCTTCCCACGTTGCATCAATACGCACCCCAAACCTATACCTGAGGCATCACAATATACCACATAACCTTCTGTTCCTTCTGGGAGAGTGAGCACTGGCGCGGATGTCAATCGATTCTTTAGCTCCTGAAAACTATATTCACAAGAATCAGACCACTGGAACTTGGTAGCTTTCTGTGTTAACTTAGTCAATGGTGCTGATATAGAGGAAAACCCTTCTACAAACCGCCTATAATATCCTGCTAGCCCCAGGAAGCTGCGGACTTCTGATGGTGTTGTAGGTCTCGGCCAATTCTTCACTGCATCGATCTTCTGAGTGTCGACACTAATACCCTCATCAGATATCACATGGCCAAGGAATGCTACTGAGTTCAGCCAGAATTCACATTTAGAGAACTTAGCATATAACTTATGATCCTGAAGGGTCTGTAATACTATCCGCAAGTGGCCCGCATGTTCCGCCTCCGAACGAGAATACACCAGAATGTCATCAATGAATACGATCACGAACACATCAAGATAGGGCCTGAATACACTATTCATGAGATCCATAAAAGCTGCTGGGGCATTTGTTAGCCCGAACGACATCACCAAGAACTCAAAGTGCCCATATCTTGTCCGGAAGGCCGTCTTTGGAATATCCTTCTCCTTAACCCTCACCTGATGATACCCTGAACGCAAGTCAATCTTGGAGAAATACTTGGCACCCTGGAGTTGGTCAAATAGGTCATCAATCCTTGGAAGTGGATACTTGTTCTTTATTGTAGACTTATTCAACTGTCGATAATCGATACACATCCTTAACGACCCATCTTTCTTCCGCACGAATAAGACTGGCGCACCCCAAGGTGAAGTGCTAGGCCTAATGAAACCCTTATCCAGCAAGTCCTTCAACTGCACCTTCAACTCTCGCAACTCTGCCGGGGCCATCCTGTATGGAGGGATAGAGATCGGTTGAGTGTCAGGCAATGCATCAATGCTAAACTCAATCTCCCTTTCAGGAGGCAGGCCTGGGAGTTCATCCGGGAAAACATCTGGAAATTCATTGACCATGGGGATTAATTGTAGAGTAGGAGGCTTTGCCTCCACATCCCTCACGCGAACAAGATGATAAATGTAACCTTTTGAGATCATCTTCCTTGCCTTAAGATAGGAAATAAACCTACCTTTCGGCGTTGCAATATTCCCCTTCCATTCAATGGCGGGTTCATCAGGAAACTGAAACCTAACCATCTTCGTACGACAGTCAACATTTGCATAGCATGAGGCCAACCAGTCCATTCCCATTATCACATCGAAATCAACCATTTCTAACTCAAATAAATTTGCCGAGGTTTTATGACTACAAATCATCACAGTGCAACCCTTATATACCCTTCTAGCAATCACAGAATCTCCTATCGGAGTGGATATCGCAAGTGGTTTACTTATCAATTTAGGTTCAATGCCAAACTTATTAGCCACAAAGGGTGTAACATATGATAAGGTAGACCCCGGATCAATTAGTGCATATACATCATAAGAAAACACAGACAATATACCTGTAATGACATCCGGAGATGACTCGAGATCTTGTCGACCTACTAGAGCATAGGTTCGATTTTGAGCACCACTCGAACTCGGCATTGTACCTCTACCTCTACCACGACCTGTCGACTGTTGAAAACCTTGTGTTGGAGGTCGAACTGATAAGGAAGAACCAGACACAGATCCAGTCGGCTGAGCCATACCACCACCTCCTCTGTTAGGACAATCCCGCATCATATGGCCATGCTGTCCGCAAGAATAGCACGCATCGGAACCTCGACGGCACAGTCCAAAGTGGGCCTTGCCGCACTGATCACAACGAGGTGTTGGGGGTCTCGTTTGACTAGTATCTCTATGAAATTGTGAGCCTGATGCCCTCGAACTCTGACCTGAACCAGAATAGGTAAATCGATCATACCGAGGCCTCTGAAACTGTGGAGGAGCACTAGCTATAGGTGGCGTCGAACTCCTCAAATATTGGGGCCTGATACTGCCTCTGAACTCATTAGAATACCCTGCCAATCTCGCCCTCTTATGCTGGCCCCTATCCTGCTCCCTATCTGCCCTTTGCTGGCGCTTACGATCCTCTAGGGTCTGGGCATAAGCCTGAATACGGGAAATATCCATGCCCTCTACCAAGGAGGCTGTTGTGCACTCATTTATCAGATGTGGTCCCAACCCGTTCACGAACAGATGCACCCTATCACTCATCTCTGACACCATATGGGGAGCATACCTTGCTAAAGAGTCAAACTGTATACTATACTCTCGTACACTCATATTACCCTGTCGAAGGTTCAAGAACTTATCAGCTCTAGCTCGTCGTATCTCAACTGGCAAGTAGTGACGAAGAAAGGCCTCAGAAAATTCCTTCCACACGGCTGGAGGAGCGTTCGGACCCCTAGATCTCTCCCAACTATCATACCAGAAAATGGCTAAATCCCGTAACCGATAAGAAGCCAACTCTACTGCCTCCGTATCACTAGCATGCATAACCCGCAATGTACGATGAACCTGATCAATAAATGTTTGTGGGTCCTCCTTGGGGTCTGATCCGGTAAACACTGGAGGGTCTAGGCTAATAAAATCACGAACTCTCGCACTAACTGGTTTATCAGCAGCACCGGTATTCTGCCTTTGAGCCTGAGCAGCTACCAAGCTAGTCAACAACTGCACTGCACTGCGCATATCGTGGTCTGTAGTGCCAGACGGTGGAACTGGATGTACTGGGTGCCTCCTAATATCCTCTGGAGGAGACGGAGAGGTATGAGATGGCATCTCACTCTGAGCCTCACTTTGGCCTGCTCTGGCTGGAGGCACCTGAATGTTACCCTCGCCCACAGCTATATCAAGCCGTTTACTAATCGCTTGCTTCCTAGTCGAAGGCATCGCTGAAAGAAATCAATGTGAATATTAGATATGAACATTTACGACTCAACTCTACGAACGATCTAGATTTAGGAAGAAGGTAACAACCCTAGATGTCACGTAGCCTCCTGATTATAAATGTGGCGCGCTACACATCCATAATCAAAACTCTACTAGACACGGCTCATAGACAATCCTAGGACAGACTTGCTCTGATACCAAGTTTGTCACGACCCAACTGGAGGGTCATGACTAGCACCCGGGCCATACTTGCCGAGCACCAACGTACATTTTATCTAACCTTCCTTATTATCTTTAAGGGCCGACAAGATCAATATAAATAGTAGACATGGATCATGAACATCCAACAATGAAAGATAATGTCATGAACATACATAACATGGGACGACAAGACTGTCAAGAACTATATATAAGGTACGAGCTAACATGATGCCATGAAAGACTATACAACAAAAAATCCGCCGACAAGGCATTCTAAACCATACATAAGTCGACACCTGTCTATGAGCCTCTAAAGTTACATCAGTGCTACAACATTGCCGGAACAGGGCCCCGACATACCCATAATGTCAATAACAAAAATGCATACCAAGACCACGGCAAGTCCGGAGAAAGGATCTTGCCAATAACGCTGAACCGGATAGCCTACTGTGATGGGGGAGCTGCGTCTACCCGTCTATCAGGACCTGCAGCACGACATGCAGGGTCCACAAATAAAAGGACGTCAGTACGAATAAAGTACTGAGTATGTAAGGCAGAATAGCATAAGTAAGAACAATAATGTAAACAGTGATAGGGAATATACAACCTGTGACATCTGGGTACCTCTGAGGGCTACTAACATGAAATACATGATACATACATATATATATACATAAACTTTTAAAACATATGCCTTTGTGGGCATCATCATCATCATATCATACCCGGCCGTAATAGGCTCGGTAAAACGTACCCGGCCATCATAGGGCTCGGTAGAATCGTACCCGGCCACGTGGAGCTCGGTAAAACCCAACTGATCAGTGGTTGCACAATAGGTGCCATACCCGGCCAACTATAGCGTGGCTCGGTAGAGTAAAATAGATACATATATATGATGCATGCTGGACTCATTGGAATCACATTTTGAACCTTTTGGAGTGACGTAAGGTCGGTATCCTTCGTACATGTTATTAGGATTAACCCTTCATCAAGAATCTTATAAGAATAAGGAGCTACCAACAACATTGATAATATAAGAATAAGAGAAGTAACATCAATATTAATCGTTTCATAAGAAGGGCAGCAATGTAAGTACTGCTAGCTTCTAAGAGTAGAGTATCTTTGGGAGCTCGTTCATTACATTATGTACAATTGGAGTCGTGCAAAATAATGAAGGGGATAGCCTCACATACCTTGTATATACTGCCCAACCTCAAGCTATGCAAATGTCACGACTCCTTAGTCTACAATAAGACAAATGACACTATCATTTTCGTTTAAGCGTCGTAACTATTATGTATCGACCACAACCTATTTTACGATGAAATGGACAGCACCTCCCCTATTTATATGACTTCACACAAGTCAATACAATCACCAAACAGCCCAAACAACATCATTAATAATCATATTGAGCCTCCAAAACAGTCCACCAACCAACAACATTACTACCAAGCCTTTCGATATATATTTCACAAGTTCTAGCTTCAATGACTTAGCTGCAACTTGGATAATCTTAAATATCTATAGAGTAAGGGGTTCCTTACCTTTAAACAGAAAGAACAACTCCAATTTGACCTTAATGTTCCACGAAATATCCCTCAAATTCTGCCACAAGAACAAGGAAGCGAAACTAGCAATCAATTTGGGCTTTTCGGAACTAGAATTACTTTAGAAGACTTGAAATCACCTAGGGTTGATATTAAGAACTTTAAGGAGTATTTACAGAACATAAAACACTTAAAACAACCTCCAACACGAGCTGGAACAACACAAAAATCAGCAACAACAAGAAGAACAAGAAACTTACTAGCGCCACGGGATTCCCGACACTTGATTTGTGTTGTTTGCCCTTTGTTTGGGTCTTGGATCATGAGAGAACCTTGAGAGAGTGTTTTTAGGTGTCTAGGGTCTGAAGAGAATGAAAATTAATGAGTTAAAACGGGGTTAAAGGGTCTGATATATATCAATATATCTCAACCGCCTATGTGGGCCCCATAGAGAGCTGCTTGGCGCACTCTCACAAAAACGCGAATATCTCTCTATTCCGAGATCGTATCGACAAACGGTTTAATGCGTTGGAAAGTAGACTCATAGATCTTCAATTTGATAGGAAGATCACCCCATAATTCCATGTACATTGGGAGAAAACTGTAGTAACATTTGACCTAAATTTTATGTAAAATTATAAACATAAGTTGCGACAACTTTTATCGACTTTTGTTTCATAACTCTCTTGACTTCAAGACTTATGATATGGATATTATATTATTCAAATACATTAAAACATAACCTCTTGGGACAATTAATCACCTCTAGTTTTACCCGAAAATGCGGGTTACAACATCCTTGATTCGTTTCACTTCTAATACTTGTTAACCACTCTTATACACCCTTGTATCGTTTAAGACCAATAGGATTAACTTCTTATCATCTCAAAGATAATCTCTTCTTGGATTTACGTCGACTAACTTATGGAATGATCTAAGGTACGCAAATTTGGGTTGTAACACAAAGCAAAAGCGATAGCTAGTAAATAAGACCTGCACTGAAAAGCGAAATATCAAGACACAACATTGCCACTAGCTATCTTAGACAAAAACCCTACATGGCTAGTCCCACAATGATACGAAGTAAGGCACGACTCAACTATCTCCTAACCTACAACTCTAATACTCGGCCTTCACATCTTCCTGTCAAGTGTCATGTCCTCGGAAATCTGGAGCCTCGCCATATCCTGCCTGATCACCTCTCCCCAATACTTCTTAGGCCGCCCTCTACTTCTTCACGTGCCCTCCACAACCAGCCACTCACACCTCCGTACCGAAGCATCTGGGTTTCTCCTCTGAACATGTCCGAACCATCTAAGCCTCGCTTCACGCATCTCGTCATCAATGGGAGCCACGTGCACCTTCTACCCGAATATCATCATTCCTAATCTTATCTATCCTAGTGTGCCCGCACATCCACTGCAACATCCTCATTTCTGCTACTTTCATCTTCTGGATATGTGAGTTCTTAACGGGCCAACACTCAACCCCATACATTATGGCTGGTCTAACCACCACTTTATAGAACTTACCTTTAAGTATGGGTGACACTCTCTTGTCACACAAGACTCTAGATGCTAACCTCCACTTCATATATCCTACCCCAATACGGTGTGTGACATCCTCATCGATCTCTCATCCCCCCTGGATAACCGAACCAAGGTACTTGAAGCTGCCTCTACTCAGGATGACCTGCGAATCAAGACTCACATCAACGCCCACTTCCCCTGGCTCAGTGTTGAACTTACACTCCAGGTATTTCGTTTTCGTCCTGCTCAGCTTGAAACCCTTAGACTAAAGAGCCTGTCTCCAAACCTTCATCCTCTCGTTAACACCGGCTCATGACTCATCAATCAGAAATATGTCATCGGCGAATAGCATTCACCATGGCACATCCCCTTGAATATGATGTGTTAACGCGTCCATCACCAGGGTGAATAAGAACGGACTGAGCGCAGAACCTTGGTGTAACCCCATTACAACAGTAAAATGCCCAGTCGCCTCCTACTGTCCTAACCCGAGTCTTAGTCCCATCATACATGTCCTTAACCGCCATAATGTAGAGAACCGACACACCTTTTACCTCCAGGCATCTCTAGAGAACTTCTCTAGGAACCTTGTCATACGTTTTCTCTAGGTCAATAAACACCATGTGCAGGTCCTTCTTCCTCTCTCTGTACAGTCCACCAACCTTCTAACAAGGTGTATAGCTTCTGTAGTCAAACGACCCGGCATGAACCCGAACTCGTTGTCGGATACGGACACTGTCATTCTCTCCCTCGCTTCAACCACCCTCTCCCACACTTTTATGGTATGACTCGGTAATTTGATACCCCTATAATTATTACAACTCTGGATATCACCTTTGTTCTTATACAATGGAACCACCGTACTCCACCTCCACTCATCCGACATCCTCTTCGCCTTAAAAATAACATTAAACAACCTAGTCAACCACTCCAAACCTGCTCTCCCCACACACTTCCAAAATTCCACCGGAATCTCATCTGGCCCGGTCGCTCTGCCCCTACTCATCTTACGCATAGCTCTCACGACCTCCTCAACCTCGATACACTTGCAGTACCCAAAGTCACAGTGACTCTCGGAATGCTCCAATTTGCCTAGTACAATATTCCGATCCCCTTCTTCATTCAGAAGTTTATAAAAGTAAGTGTGTCATCTCCTCTTAATCCGAGCATTTTCCATCAATATTCTACCATCTTCGTCCTTGATGCATCTCACTTGGTCCAAATCTCGAGCCTTACTCTCTCTCAACTTGGCCAGCCGGAATAACTTCTTCTCCCCACCTTTTTTCCCCAATTCCTCGTACATACGATCATAAGCCACAGTCTTAGCCTCTGTGACCGCCAACTTAGCCTCCTTCCTAGATGCCTTATACCTCTCCATGCACGCTCGCCTCCCCTCCTCACCTATGCTCCCCACTAACTTCAGGTACGCCGCCTTCTTTGCTTCCACTTTACCTTGGACCACTTCATTCCACCACCAGTCTCCTCTGTGCCCACTAGAGACGCCCGTCGAGACCCCTAACATCTCTCTCGCAGCCTCCCTAATACAGTTTGTTGTCGCTGACCACATAGTACTCGCGTCACCACTACTCCTCCAAGCTCCCATAGCCGACAACCGCCCCTCCAATGCTTGGGCTTTATCTTAGTTAAGGCTCCCCACATGATTCTCGGTCTTCCTCAAGTAGACGTTTTCCTCTTCTTTAACATAATACCAACGTCCATCACCAAAAGCCTATGCTGCGTCGCGAGTATCTCATCCGGAATCACCTTGCAATTCTTGCACAACCCTCTGTCATACCTCCTGGGGAGGAGATAGTCAATCTGAGTCTTCACCACCGCATTTTGAAAAGTAACCAAATGCCCCTCCCTCTTCTGAAAGCTAGAGTTCGCAATCACCAACCCAAAAGCCTTAGCGAAGTCCAACAACGATGTACCTCCTCCGTTCCTCTCCCCAAAATCGAAGCCTCCGTGCACCTCGCCATATCCACCCGAGGTCGACCCAATATGCCCATTGAAATCCCCTCATATGAATAACTTCTCAACAGGGGAACCTAGCGCACGATCTCATCTAATCCTTCCCAGAAGCGCCGTTTAACCTCCTCATCTAGGCCCACATGCGGCGCATAGGCGCTAACGACGTTTAGGGTGCACTCTCCAACCACCAACTTAATAATCATCAATCTAACATTCACTCGTCTAACCTCAACCACAGACTCTCTAAGTTACCTATCCACTAAGATGCTCACTCCATTCTTACCTTTATGGACTCCTGAGTACCAAAGTTTATACCCGTCTGCGTCCCTTGCCCTCGACCCTACTCACCTTGTCTCCTAGACACACGCTATATTGACCCTCTTCTTCTGGAGGATCTTCGCCAACTCTGTAGATTTACCCGTCAATGTACCTATGATCCATGACCCAATTCTCAACCTACATACACCATTGTTCCATTTACCTCCCTTGCCTCCAGACCCACCCCCTAAACCCTGCCCTACCTCCCGCTCCACCCCCCGTTCCTCCCGAGGATATGACCTCACTCGACCATCCCAGATCACAGCCACTATACCTACGTCAGAGTAAGGGGAATCACTATCACACACATGGTAACAGACCAAACCAAAAGAAGATAAGTTGCAATAACATGCACACTAATACGGTGAATAAACTAATACGAAGTAAGATGACAACAATTTAACTTACACAACAAAGGAAACTGGAAAATGGAAGGTACCAACTCCCGCGAGTAGAATAGTAAATTCGAAGCAAGAACAATAGAACCTGAAGTCACAACGAGTGCCAAGAAAGGTGTTGTTCACAACAGCTATATTTTGGAAGTTCCTGCCCGAAGCTCGCCGAAAAATTGTCTCAGCCGTCACCGCTGTTAGGCTAGATAAGTGTGTCAAAAAATAGGGGGACAGGGGTAGAAGAGACGAGGTATAGGAGAGAGAAAGAAAGGAGAAGAAGAAAAGGAAAATATATATTAAAAAAAGGGGGGGGTTGCAGATCTGGAAAGCAAAAGGGGGAGGTGAGTAACAGGGAAGAAGAAGAAAGCAGGAGAGAGAGAGGGGAAAAGAAGACAGGGGTGAGGTGGGTGGTGGTGGGGTAGGATGGGGCTCTTACCTGGTCCGGTGGTCGCCGGAGGTCTGGTACTTCTACCACTGGCTGAGTATTCGAGACTTAGAGGCAAAAGCTGCTGAAGTTAAGTGTCGAGGGAGGATTTGGAGCCTAGAATTAGCGGAAGAAGCCATGAATCACTTTTCGGCCAAGGTCATATCATTGTACAATTCACGTCATTTGGTACTCTTATCATAAGCTTCTATCGTTATGCAAGGATACTTTCTTCTTTGTTGAGGATCCATTGTTAAGAAAACTTGGAGGTTGCAAACGTCAGTATTCCATTCACAGTACAAACCTACATCACAAAAATAGAGATTAAAAGGTAAATTTTTAAGCCTTAGGCTTTCTCATTAAGCAACTCAATTATTTTAATGATAAGAGGAACAAAAATAAAGATTAAATTGAACCTGTTGAATTGAATATCATAATCGAAAAAGCTGTAGGAGCAGAAAATACATCATAGAATTATAGAGTTATTGGTGTTCACCACTTTGGCCATAAACCCTCAAACCTTGTATATATATATATATATATTCATCCATCTATCCCCATACCATTTGGGTACAATAAAATGGATGCAGCCAAAAATTTCTGCGTTTGTCAAGAAAAGCGAGGTATAATGTCTTCTGAAGACTTGAACTTCATGGAAATTGTCATTCTGATTAGAAAAATAAAAGTAGCAGTAAACTTAACAATTTAAATTAGTTTTAAACTAAAGGTTGCAGCGAGATGTCATTTAGATATAAAGAAAATACAGTTTAAAAAATACGAAATGATAAGGTTGCAGCGAGATGTCATTTGTTCTGCTCTTCCTAATCCCACAACAATACGAAATGAATCCAACGGATGGCCAACCGGAGATAAATTTTGTCATTAAAAAAAATCAAGAATCTTTCCTCTATCTTAAATGATAAGGAAACCTTGATTTTTTTTATCCGTAGCAAAAACAAAACCGTATTTTCCATTCTTGGAAGTTTATACCTAAAACATTCTTAAACATTCTTGTGACACCTGAAATGATTCAAACACTTGCCAATAATGACACATAATATGATTAACCAACGAGGCTTAACCTAAAGTTGTATCCGCCACATAATGAATAGAAAATCTAGCAGCGTACATAACCCAAGATTTGGGTAATAGTCACTTGAAGAATTAAATTCTTAAATAAATCAAGGTGCACTCACATAGTTGAGGTCCAAAACATAAACAAGATAGAATCTCACACAATGTACATAACCTATAATTGGGGAAATAGACATTTGAACTCTTCACCACATTAAAGGTGCATCGTCATATTGAATATCCAATTATTTATCGAGATCGAGGACAAGACAGCAAGGACAAAACAGAAGAAAGAAAAAAAAATCTAGATTAATAATCCATATAGATGAGGCCGCCTCACAAAACCATACTGGTTGCATCAATTTCTGCCGCCAACCCATCATCAGAAGCATGCATCTAGGAGACAGCAACAGCACAGTGCAGCCAAACTGTAAAAACATAACAGCCACTATTAGTAATCTGCCATAAAATTGGCAAGACCAGGTGTGTATAAACATAACAAACAACAACCGAGTAAAATCTCACTAATGGGGTCTGAGGTTAGAGTATACGCAGACCATACCCACCCCGGAGGGGTGGTAGATAGGCTGTTTCCGTTAGACCGCTCGAGAAAATGAAAAGAGACAATAGATCCGAACAACAACAGAAACTAGAAAAATAATATCAGTATCGTGAGAGACAGCAAATAGATAGACAAGCAGTATAAACATGCATAAGCTAAATTAAGACACATAACAATATATATACATGAAAAACTTATAAGTGTACAATGAAGTTATTGCAATCATAAACTTAACATTTGAAACATGGAAATACATTCAACAAAACTCTTGGATTGACTTTTACGCCCTTTCACAATTCCAGCAATTTTTTACCTCCTATCATCTAACTAAAAAGCAAGCATAAATAGCAAAAACCAGAAGATTTCCACCTTTTATATGACACATAACTTCAACATAGGAAAGCTTAATGTGGATAATGTTATGGACTGACATTAGCCACATTAAACTCTCGAGATAATGTCAGTCATTTGGAGTTCTTGAGATAATGTCAGTCATTTGGAGTTCTTGAGATAATGTCAGTCATTTGGAGTCCAAATCACGAGATTTGCCCCCTTAAGCTTGAACTCCAAATGACTAACAGTATCCACATTAAACTCTTGAGATGTGAAACACATTTAACTCAGCGCATAGTTGGACCCCAGTCCAAACGTAGAAATAGGATTATGATAAATTAAAGACTGCCTACCTTAGATCTGTAAGGTGTACAGATAATTCGGACCCCAACTAGGTGGGTTTGAGGACACAATTCATCACTAGAACAATACATACATCTTATCTATAGTAAATTATTTTTGATAATACAAATATTTAAGCAAAATGCATAAATTACCACCTGAAATATGGACCAAATCACACTTTATGCGGAAGAAAATTACCTTACACACTCAATCTTTCCAAAGTGTGCCTAAGATACACCACGTCGACTGCACGGCAGGGCGCGTGTAACCAAAAAGATAAAGAGCGTGTAACCAAAAAGATAAAGTGAGTGAACCCTTTAAAAAGAATATCCCAATCCTTGTTTATGTGCTACTACATGTCAAAATTTTATATAATATTCTTTATTTTTAAAATTAATTAGTCCCAAAACCCCACCCCTCCCTTCTCCTCATCCGTCCATCCAAAAACCTTACACTATACAACTTTCCCTTTTCAGCAATCGTGGCTCTACAGACCAACTTGTGAAGGGTGTCAGCTGTTTTTCAAAGATTACATCCCAAAAATTGGAGCAAACTCTAATCAAATTAGCTAAAAATAAAAATAAAAAAGTTACCCTGAATTCGAGTGTCAATTGCATCTCTAATCTAAGTTTATGAAAAGCTCGAAACCCTCCCACATGTTTCATCTTCTTTCACACATATTTTCCACTCAAAATCACTTCTACAACTTGTTTTAAACAGAAAAAAATACCAGGCCGTCTCTAAAATCTTCATGAGTCTAAATTACAACCCATTTCATCTCCGACTTTTCCTGTTCGAATCGCTCTCTTTTTTCAGATCTGTAAAGATAGATCTCTTTTTTTTTTGCGCACGCGGGGGGGGGGGGGGGGGGGGTTAAAGAGAATTGCCGATTAGAGTGCATACCATCCTTCCATGAAGCCAGTGCTACCAGATTGTTGCTGTTGTTGTTGAGGGGGTGGAGCACCATACTGGGGAGGGTACCCTTGAGGAGGGTAACCTTGTTGAGGGTACCCCTGTGGTGGGTAACCCTGTTGTGGGTACCCCGGTGGTGGGTATGCGTCCTTAGGGTAACCTTCCGGTGGATATCCTATTTACACATCCAATAATCAAAAACCAAACCCTAAAATCCATCAGATCTAATCAGAAAACCAACTAATATCATACTGAACTTGTCCAAAAAATCATCAAAAAAATAATAATAATAATAATAATAATAATAATAAGAATTTTACCTTGCGGGGGAGGGACACCAACAGGGGGTTGTTGTTGATTGTAGTAACTCATGATTGAATTCTTTGGGGCTTGGATCTAGACTCGAGAGAGATTGTGAAATTGGGAGTTTTTCCTTAGGCAGAAAGATGACTGGGGTACAGTAATATTTGTGGGTTTTATAGGGCAAGTCAAAGTGGAGACAACGAGGACTAAGCTCTAGCAGATTCCAAGAAACCCTTTACGTACTTTTTATTTTTGTGATCTTTTCCAGTGTTGTTATAGGTATTGCCGTGCGCGTATCATACGCGTCCAACTTATCTTCGCTTCTAAGTAAATGCTCGAGTACAGAAGGAAAACACTATATAACAATTATAAACATAAAGATATGGTAACAATTAAACTATCCAAAGGGAATATATAAATTTAAAACACTTTCATGAACACATTTATTTCATAGTATATTCTTTATTTTCTGGAAAGTTGTATTACAACATTTCTGATGGTGGATAAGTGTCTCTATCTCTCCTTTTTTTTTTTTAAAGAGAGGAGACTCGCAGCCGTTACAATATTTGCTACAGCATATGTCCTTCGGGTGAACACTCTGTGGTGAGCACTTTGTGTGCACTGGGTAAACCTCCCCAGTGTAATAGCCTGTAAATCACACAAGGATGTAAACTGCACTAGGCAAGCCCTGTGCGACAGGCTCAACCCAGAAGACATTGAGGGGGAATTCGATCCCAGGTCATCCATATGGATGGCCACCCTCCAAACTAACTGGGCAACCCCAAAGGGTTCAGTGTGTCTATCTATTTATATCTATATTTATACTATATTAAAAGCACGAATATTTTTAACGAAATATTGTTTGTTTTTTTACCCTTAAAATAAATTTTACACTGGATAAAATAATAATTTAAGTTATGTTCCTAATATTTTGGATTCTGAAATTAACTAAAATATTAATTACTAAATATTTTCTTTTTTGAACTATATAGAGATTTCTAAAATTTTGGATTATTAATCCCACCCGCAAAGACCGAGCTTTTTGAACTTCCAATTCCAATTCTTCTCTTGTATATATGAGATATGGGAACTAATTGCTTTTCATAAAGAAGAAAGAAAGGAAACTCCATTACATCACATACGTATCTTCTTTCTCTTTATTTTTGCTTTAACCACTCGCCATCGTATATTTTTTATTACTTTGATGCGTGATTTTAATTAGTATTCAATTTTTTGTTAGATAACATCTTTTTTTTTTCCTCTCTATTTTTTCATATTCTTAAATTCATTATTTTTTTATCGTTGTTTCGATTTCTGAGATTAGTTCTAAAATACATTTACAATATTATGTATTTCACACCTAAAGGTAAACATTATATTTTAGTTGTCACACGGAATTGCTCCTATGTAATAGATGGAGAGGTAAGAGGCTTTGATTGAGAAATTTCGAAATCCAATATCTAGTAGTATATTATACAATTATGTATGAGAAACGTTATATGTGATTATTAGATGATAATATAGAAGTATTTTTTCAAGCTACGCTAGCTGTCATGAAAGGTATATAAATGACTGAAAAATAAAATTTGATTTGATTTTTAATGGCAGTGAAGAATTTCTTGTGAAGGGCTGAAGGCATGTTAATATTGAAGAGAAGATGACTATTTTTCCCAACTTTCACGACCCCAATTTTCCACATTAGAATGTCGTGATGACACATATTCTCTAAGATTAGGTAAGCCTAACATATGCTGATTATAACTGAAATTTAACTACTTAACTGCAATACGTTAAATAATAACGGATACAACATAGTTGAGCCAACATCGATCATACAATTCTCCAAAAGGTAGTATAAGTCATAAGCTTCTCTAAGGACAATTAGGAATACCAAGTACATCACTATTACAAAATAATAGAACAGTGGAAATAAAAGACAAGAAGGTGACTTCGGGGCTCGCGAACGTCGAGCAGCTATACCTTGAAGTCTCCAGCCACACAGATATTAGTCTTAAAACCAACTCGATCAGAAGTACCTGGATCTGTACAAAAATATGCAGAAGCGTAGCATGAGTACACCACATCGGTACCCAGTAAATATCAAACTTTATCTCGATAGAGTAGTGACGAGGCCAGGTCAAGACACCTACCAGACATGTAAGTCTGTGCAGGATATAATGTAAAGCTAACAATGGAGAGAACATTAATGTAAAACCAACAACAGAAGGATCACAAATTTATAGCCAACGGTTGAAATAATAGAAGTACAAATAGCAATAGGAAATAACCAGGTAATAAAGATACAACATAGTTAGAATACAAATGAAATATGAATGAGCCCAAGTAAAGAAAACCGATGACAACTCAATTAATAAAATCTTTCCTAATGCACGCATTACAACAGGAATTACCCAAAGTACTACTCCTCTTAATCTCAAATCATAAGTAACAACTTCCAAATCTTACACGGATGACACTTTGTGCCTATATTTTTCTAGATCACTTTCGCATGGCAAAGTCCACGTGCTACCATGTACATTGTATCCGTGTCAAATGCTAAATAAAATATTTGAGAGATTTATTTATATATAATAAGGCATAATAACAATCTTGGATAAATTAGGGAATCAAATGAGAAAATGAGTTTATTTTAGGAACCAAATACAGTGAAATAAGGTACAATTTATACTGTCACGACCCTAATTTCCCATCTTCGGACCGTTATGGCACCTAACATTTCACTTGCTAGGTAAGCCAACGTTAGAATAATATTAACCGTTTTTAAAACAATCTTTAAATTTATTAATAACAAGGAAGCAAATGCGGAAGCAATTTTGAAATATTCCATAATAATAACGGTGTCTAAATACCATCCCAGAATTGGTGTCACAAGTGCACGAGCTTCTAGAATAAATACAAATAAAGGTCTGAATAAAATAAAGCTGTCTAAAAATAAACACACAGCTAAAGTACAATAGACGGGGACTTCAGAACTGCGAACGCCATGCAGTTATACCTCAAGTCTCCTCTGATAGCTGAAATCCGAGCAAGTCTATGGTACGCCGCTGGGACCAACTCCAAAATCTGCACAAGAAGTGCAGAGTATAGTATCAGTACAACCGACCCCATGTACTGATAAGTGCTGAGCCTAACCTCAACGAAGTAGTGACGAGGCTAAGGCGGTTCACTTACATTAACCTGTACGCAATATTGATAATAACAACAAATAATATAAATAAATCAGGTAACTCATTTATAATAATTGAAACCAACCCAGCAGTCATAATTCGTTATTATTTCAACCAATTCTGTTGCATCGTGCAACCCGCTATCACAATATATTCACATTCAGTTCTGTTGCGGCGTGCAACCTGCTCCTCCAACATATTTATTTTAATCAAGTCTGTTGCGGCGTGCAACCCGATCCTCCAATATTAACTTTTTAACAAGTCTGTTGCGGCGTGCAACCCGATCCTTCAATATTGACTTTTAGTATGTATGTTGCGGCGTGCAACCCGATCCTCCAATATATTCATTATAATCAATCATGTTGCGGCGTGCAACCCGCTCCTCCAATATTTTCATTTACCAATTCTTATAGAAGAAATTTTCCCAATAAATGTAACAATTAATATAAAATTACAAGACAACAAGCATACAATAATTATGGTTTAATTATGAAGAAAACAATGACAAATAGCAAATTATTATGAAAATCAGGGAGCAAATAGGCAGTTTAATATTTATTATGTTAAATGTCAAATAACAATTAAGGCACATAATTCAAATAGCATGTAATAATTAATGCAGGAATTCAAGAACTTATATTTGCAAAGAATAAGAGAGAAATAATTATTATAATAATTAATTTATGATTAAAAATAATTTATGATTTTTCAAGTAAGCAAGCAAACAATTAATTTGACGACGTATAGGCACTCGTCACCTCGCCTATACATTGTTTACATGCAATTCACATAACAAACAATTTAAGGGTTCTATTCCCTCAAGTCAAGGTTAACCCCGACACTTACCTCGCTTTGCAAATTCCAATCAATTATTCAACCACAGCTTTTCCTTTTAAATTTTCCTCCTAAAGCTTCAAATCTATTTACAAACAATTCAATATATTCAATACTAATCATAGGAATTAATTCCATATGAATTTATAAATTTTTCGGATAAAAATTCGAAATTCATTAAAATATTCGGCAGTGGGACCCACGTCTCAAATCCCAGAAAAACTTATGAAATTCGAACATTCGTTCCGATATGAGTTCAACCATACCAAATTTGTCTAATTCCGATATCAAATGGACCTTCAAATCTTAATTTTTCGTTTTTGGAAAGTTTTACAAAAATTCCAATTTCTTCCATCCAAATCCGAAATAAATGATGAATATAGACATGAATTTGTGAAATAAAATCACTATATGATAAAGAACACTTACCCAGTCCGAAATCGTGAAAAACTCCTTTGAAATCGCCCCTAAACCGAGTTATAATTGAGGGTTTGTGAAAAATGGAAAAAATCCCGTTTTTGGTTCTGTTTTAAGTCACAGGGGTCAGGCCTTCTCCACGTTCGCGAAGGGCCTGTCGCGTTCGCGATGAGTAGCAGCCCATGGCTTTTGCATTCGCGAAGGTCCCCCCCCCCCCCCCGGCTTCGCGTTTGCGAGGCATAGCTCGCGTTCACGCTGAAGGAATGATCGACCCTCCCCCAGGTGTGCCTAACACTATGCGTTCGCGAAGGGTAATGCCCCCATCGCTTCGCGTACGCGACCAAGCCTTCGCGTTCGCGAAGAAGAAAGATCCAACTGCCTAGTTTACTCTTCGCGTTTGCGAGAGTACCTTCGCGAACGCGAAGAAAAACATGCCAGAACACCTGCTGCAGCAAAATACTAGATTTTCAAAGTCCAAAATATCCCGTAGCCTATCCGGAACTCACCTGAGCCCTCGGGGCTCCAAACCAAACATGCACACAAGTTCTAAAATATCATACAAACTTGCTCGCGCGATCGATTGCCAAAATAATACCTAGAACTACGAATCGGACACCAAATCAAAGGAAGTTTTCAAGAAAATTTTAAAACTTATATTTTTACAACAGGACGTCCGAATCATGTCAAATCAACTCCGATTCTCGCCAAATTCGGCAGACAAGTCATAAATATTACAATGGACCTATACCGGGCTCCGGAACCAAAATACGGACCCGAGGTCAATAAATCCAATATCAGTAATTTCTTAGAAATCATTAAGCTTTCAAGCTTTTAAATTTTCATCAAAATTCCATAACTCGGGCTAGGGACCTCGGAATTCGATTCCGGGCATACGCCCAAGTCCCAAATCAAGATACGGACCTATCAAAATTTTTAAAACACTGATCTGGGTCCGTTTGCTCAAAATATTGACCAAAGTCAACTTAGTTGAGTTTTAAAGCTCTATTTCCCATGTTAATCCATTTTTCACATAAAAACTTTTCGGAAAAATGTACGGACTGTGCACGTAAGTCGAGGAATGATAAATGGTGCTTTTTGAGGTCTTAGAATACATGATTACTTATTAAATTTAAAGATGACATTTTGGGTCATCACATTCTCCACCTCTAAAACAAACGTTCGTACTCGAACGGAGTTAGAAAAATAAGTACCCGAGCTGGAGAAAAGGTGTGGATATTTACTCCGCATGTCCGACTCGAACTCCCAGGTAGATGCCTCTACTGACTGACCTCTCCATTGCACCCGAACTGAAGGATAACTCTTAGACCTCAACTGTCGGACCTGCCGGGTAAGAATAGCCACCGGCTCCTCCTCGTAAGTCAAATCTTTGTCCAATTGGACTGAGCTGAAATCTAACACATGGGACGGATCACCATGATATTTTCGGAGCATAGAAACATGGAACACCGGATGAACCACTGATAAACTAGGTGGTAATGCAAGCCTGTAGGCTATTTCACCCACCCTTTCAAGAATTTCAAAGGGTCCGATATACCTAGGGCTCAACTTGCCCTTCTTTCCGAACCTCATTACACCTTTCATAGGTGAAACCCGGAGCAATATTCGTTCTCTAATCATGAATGCAATATCACAAACTTTACGGTCGGCATAACTCTTTTGCCTAGACTGAGCTGTGCGAAGTCGATCCTGAATAATCTTGACCTTATCCAAGGCATCCTATACCAAATCGGTACCCAACAACCGAGCCTCTCCCGGTTCAAACCAACCAACTGGCGATCGGCATCGCCTTCCGTATAATGCCTCATATGGAGCCATCTGAATGCTCGACTGGTAGCTATTATTTTAAGCAAACTCTGCAAGTGGTAAGAAATGATCCCAAGAACCTCCAAAGTCTATAACACAAGCGCGAAGCATATCTTCCAATATCTGAATAGTGCGCTCTGACTGTTCGTCTGTTTGTGGATGAAATGCTGTACTCAACTCCACCTGTGTGCCTAACTCACACTGTACAGCCCTCCAGAAATGTGAGGTAAACTGCTTACCTCGATCTAAAATAATAGACACGGGCATACCGTGAAGGCGGACAATCTCACGAATGTAAATTTTAGCTAACCTCTCTGAAGAATAGGTAACTGCCACTGGAATGAAATGGGCTGACTTGGTCAACCAGTCCACAATGACCCAAACTGCGTCAAATTTTCTCTGTGTCCGTGGGAGCCCAACAACAAAATCCATAGTGATACGCTCCCACTTCCACTCAGGAATTTCTAACTTCTGAAGTAAACCACTAGGTCTTTGATGCTCGTACTTAACTTGCTAACAATTCAGACATTGAGCTACATGTGCAACTATATCCTTTTTCATTCTCCTCCACCAATAATATTGCCACAAATCTTGATATATTTTAGCGGTACCTGGATGAATAGAATACTTGGAACTGTGTGCTTCTTCAAGAATTAATTCACGAAGCCCATCCACATTAGGCACACAAATACGGCCCTGCATTCGCATAACTCCATCTTCCCCCACAACAACCTGTTTGGCATCATCGTGTCACACCGTGTCCTTAAGAACAAGTAAATGAGGATCATCATACTGCCTCTCTCTGATGCGCTCATATAAAGAAGACCGAGCGACTGTACAAGCTAGAACCTGACTAGGTTCTGAAATATCTAACCTCACGAACTGATTAGCTAAAGTCTGAACATCTGCAGCTAATGGCCTCTCACCAACTGGAATATATGCAAGACTGCCCATACTCACAACCTTTCTACTCAAAGCATCGGCCACCACATTGGCCTTTCCGGAGTGATACAAAATGGTGATATTATAGTCTTTCAACAACTCCAACCATCTTCTATGCATCAAATTAAGATCTTTTTGTTTGAACAGATACTGAAGGATACGATGATCAGTAAATACCTCACACGAGACACCGTAGAGGTAGTGCCTCCAAATCTTCAGCGCATGAACAATGGCTGCCAATTCTAAGTCATGAACAAGATAATTCTTCTCGTGAACTTTCAACTGCCGCGATGCATATGCAATTTCCTTGCCATCTTGCATTAATACTGCACCAAACCCAATGTGAGATGTGTCACAATATACCGTATACGATCCTGAGCATGTGGGTAATACCAATACTGGCGCCGTAGTCAAAGCGGTCTTGAGCTTCTGAAAGCTCAACTCATACTCGTTTGACCATCTGAATGGAACACCTTTCTGGGTCAATCTGGTCAATGGGCTTGCTATAGATGAAAACCCTTCCACGAACCGACGATAATAACCTGCCAAACCCAGGAAACTCCGGATCTCTGTAATCGAAGTAGGTCTAGGACAATTTTGAACAACCTCAATCTTCTTAGGATCCACCTTTATGCCTTATGCTGATACAACATGTCCCAAAAAGGCAACTGAGTCTAACCAAAACGCACATTTTGAAAATTTGGCATATAACTGATTATTCTTCAAGGTGTGAAGCACACTTCGAAGATGCTGCTCATGCTCCTCTTGACTGCTGGAGTTAAATACAACACAAAAGAATCCAAATAAGGCTTGAACACCCGATTCATCAAATCCATAAATGCTGCTGGAGCATTTGTCAACACAAATGGCATCACTAGGAACTCGTAATGCCCATACCGAGTCCGAAAAGCTATCTTAGGGACATCAGATGCCCTAATCTTCAACTGATGGTAACCAGATCTCAAATCAATTTTTGAAAATACCTTGGCACCCTGAAGTTGATCAAATAAGTCATCAATTCTTGGCAACGGATATTTGTTTTTGATAGTGGCCTTGTTCAACTGCCGATAGTCTATACACATCTGCATCAAGCCATCTTTCTTCTTTACAAATAATACTGGTGCACCCCAAGGCGAGACACTGGGTCTAATGAATCCCTGATCAATCAAGTATTGTAACTGCTCTTTCAATTCTTTCAACTCTGGCGGGGCCATACGGTATGGTGGAATAGAAATGGGCTGAGTGCCCGGAGCCAAATCAATACAGAAGTCAATATCTCTGTAGGGTGGCATCCCCGGTAGATCTACAGGAAATACTTCTGAAAATTCACGAACAACTGGTACTGAGTCCATAGAAGGGACATCCGCACTGGGATCATGAATATAAGCCAAATAGGCTAGACATCCTTTCTCTACCATACACCGAGCTTTCATATAAGAAATAACCCTGCTGGCAGAATGGCCAGGAGTTCCTTTCCACTCTAATCGAGGTAAACCCGGCATAGCTAGGGTCACTATCTTGGCATGACAGTCCAATATAGCATGATAAGGAGACAGCCAATCCATACCCAAGATGACATCAAAATCTACCATATCAAGAAGTAGAAGATCCACACTAATTTCAAGATTACCAATAGTAACCACACACGAACGGTAGACATGATCTACTACCACAGAGTCTTCCACCGGTGTATATACACACACAGAAGCACTCAGAGAATCACAAGGCACAACCAAATATGAAGCAAAATAGGAGGACACATAGGAATAAGTAGATCCTGGATCAAATAGAACTGAAGCATCTCTATGGCAAACTGGAATAATGCCTGTGATTACAGCATCAGATGACTCGGCCTCAGGCCTAGTTGGAAAAGCATAAAACTGGGGCTGGGCCCCACCACTCTGAACTGCATCTCTGGGACGGCCTCTAACTGGCTGGCCTCCACCTCTAACGGTCTGACCTCTACCTCTAATGGCCTGACCTCCACCTCTAATGGCCTGACCTCTACCTCTAATGGCTTGACCTCTACCTCTAACTGCCTGACCCCTACCTCTAGCTGGCTGAGCAGGCGGTGAAGCAACCGGTGCCGGTATGATGGCACGAGAATCTTGCCGAGATCTGTTACTCGCCAATCTAGGGCAATACCTCCTGATGTGACCAATGTTCCTACACTTCCATCCTGATGTCGTGGCTGCTGAAGCTGAAGCTGACCCAGATGGGCCGGATAACCACTGTAGTAACTCTGGAGTGGTGGTGCACTGATAGGAGCGGAATGTGCACTGAATACTGGCTGCCCAGAGTAAGGCATAATAGGACCGTGACTCCCTGAAGCACCGGGAGATACATGAAGTGCTGAATGAAACGGTCTGGGAGGATGACCCCTTCCAAAATTACCCTGGCCTCCGAACTGACGAGGCCTCTTATCGGACCTCTGCCCTTTTTCCTGTGCAAGAACCATCTCGATCCTCCTTGCGACATTAGCAGATGCCTGAAAAGAAATCTCACTTCCGGTCTCCTTGGCCATCTGAAGTCTGATAGGGCGAGTGAGTCCCTCAATAAACCTCCTCACTCTCTCTCCCTCCGTAGGTAGTAAAAGGAGAGCATGACGGGTCAAATCCACAAAACGGGACTCATACTGAGTAACAGTCATACTGCCCTGCTGTAGACGCTCGAATTGCTTGCGGAATTACTCTCTCAGTGTGATAGGGAGGAACTTCTACAGAAATAGCTGAGAGAACTGCTCCCAGGTAAGTGCAGGTGATCCGACTGGTCGGGTCAATGCGTAATCTCTCCACCACCTCTTGGCAGTACCCGTCATCTGGAATACAGCAAAATCAACCCCATTGGTCTCAACTATACCCATGTTCCGCCGCACCTCATGGCAGCGTTCAAGATAATCCTGCGGGTCCTCAGAAGGTGTACCATTGAAGTGAACTGGAAAGAGCTTAGTGAACTTATCCAGTCTCAATAAGGCCTCAAAAGACATGGCGGGCCTATCACCGGTCTATGCCACAACAACTGGCTGAACTACCCCAACTGGCAGGGCTGCTGGAGCCTGATTCTGGGGAGCTATCTGCTCCGGAGCGGGAGTAGTGGGAGTTTGTGCTCCTCCCCCAGCCTGTGAGACGGCTGGTGCCACTGGAAATGTACCATTCTGGGCCACACCCTCCATAAGACTCACCAATTGGACTAGAGCGTCCTGAAGCACTGGAGTGGCTATGAATCCTTCCGGGACCTGAACCGGTCCAACTGGTACATTCTGAACTGGGACCTCCTCCTGAAGGTCTATCTGAGGTCCTTCAACAGGTGCAGCTGCTCGAGCTCTGGACTGAGCTCTACCTCGGCCTCTAGCACGAAATCGGCCTCGACCTCTACCCCTGGCCATAGTTGCCACCGGGGGTTCTGGTCCTTGTCCATCGGTAGAGGAATTACGTGTTCTCACCATCTGCGAGAGAATAAGAGTAGAATGGTTCAATCATCGATGATAGAATAAAATCGTACGACAGAATAAGAAATGAGTGATATTGTTCCTAAACTTCATAGCCTCTGAAAGATAAGTGCAGACGTCTCTGTACCGATCCTTCAGACTTTTCTAAGCTTGCTCGTGACTTGTGAGACCTATGTAACCTCGGGCTCTGATACCAACTGTTACGACCCGAATTTCCCACCTTCGGACCGTGATGGCGCCTAACATTTCACTTGCTAGGCAAGCCAACGTTAGAATAATATTAACCGTTTTTAAAACAATCTTTAAATTTATTAATAACAAGGAAGCAAATGCGGAAGCAATTTTGAAATAATCCATAATAATAACGGTGTATAAATACCATCCTAGAATTGGTGTCACAAGTGCACGAGCTTCTAGAATAAATACAAATAAAGGTCTGAATAAAATAAAGATGTCTGAAAATAAACACATAGCTAAAGTACAATAGACGGGGACACTGCGAACACCATGCAGTTATACCTCAAGTCTCCTCTGATAGTTGAAATCCGAGCAAGCCTATGGTACGCCGCTGGGACCAACTCCAAAATCTGCACAAGAAGTGCAGAGTGTAGTATCAGTACAACCGACCCCATGTACTGGTAAGTGCTGAGCCTAACCTCGACGAAGTAGTGACGAGGCTAAGGCGGTTCACTTACATTAACCTGTACGCAATATTAATAACAACAACAAATAATAGAAATAAATCAGGTAACTCATTTATATTAATTGAAACCAACCCAGCAGTCATAATCCGTTATTATTTCAACCAATTCTGTTGCAGCGTGCAACTCGCTCTCACAATATATTCATATTCAGTTCTGTTGCGGCGTGCAACCCGCTCCTCCAACATATTCATTTTAATCAAGTCTGTTGCGGCGTGCAACCCGATCCTCCAATATTAACTTTTTAACAAGTCTGTTGCGGTGTGCAACCTGATCCTCCAATATTGTCTTTTAATAAGTTTATTGCGGCGTGCAACCCGATCCTCCAATATTAACTTTTTAACAAGTCTGTTGCGGTGTGCAACCCGATCCTTCAATATTGACTTTTAGTATGTATGTTGCGGCGTGCAACTCGATCCTCCAATATATTCATTATAATCAATCATGTTGCGGCGTGCAACCCGCTCCTCCAACATTTTCATTTACCAATTCCTATAGAAGAAATTTTCCCAATAAATGTAACAATTAATATAAAATTACAAGACAACAAGCATACAATAATTATGGTTTAATTATGAAGCCAACAATGACAAATAGCAAATTATTATGGAAATCAGGGAGCAAATAGGCAGTTTAATATTTATTATACTAAATGTCAAATAACAATTAAGGCACATAATTTAAATAGTATGTAACAATTAATGCAGGAATTCAAGAACTTATATTTGCAAAGAATAAGAGAGAAATAATTATTATAATAATTAATTTATGATTAAAAATAATTTATGATTTTTCAAGTAAGCAGGCAAACAATTAATTTGACGACGAATCGACACTCGTCACCTCGCCTATATGTCGTTTATATGTAATTCACATAACAAATAATTTAAGGGTTCTATTCCCTCAAGTCAAGGTTAACCCCGACACTTACCTCGCTTTGCAAATTCCAATCAATTATTGAACCACAACTTTTCCTTTTAAATTTTCCTCCGAAAGCTTCAAATATATTCACAAACAATTCAATATATTCAATACTAATCATAGAAATTAATTCCATATGAATTTACAAATTTTACGGATAAAAATCCGAAATTCATTAAAATATTCGGCAGTGGGACCCACGTCTCAAATCCCAGAAAAACTCACGAAATTCGAACACCCATTCCGATACGAGTTCAACCATACCAAATTTGTCTAATTCCGATATCAAATGGACCTTCAAATCTAAACTTTTCATTTTTGGAAAGTTTTACAAAAATTCCAATTTCTTCCATCTAAATCCGAAGTAAATGATGAATATAGACATGGATTTGTGAAATACAATTACTATATGATAAAGAACACTTACCCAGTCCGAAATTGTGAAAAACTCCTTTGAAATCGCCCCAAAGCCGAGTTATAATTGAGGGTTTGTGAAAAATGGGAAAAATCCCGTTTTTGGTTCTGTTTTAAGTCACAGGGGTCAGGCATTCTTCGCATTCGCGAAGGGCCTGTCGCGTTCGCGATGAGTAGCAGCCCGTGGCTTTCGCATTCGCGAGTCCTCCTTCGCGTTCGCGAAGGTTTCCCCTCTGCTGGCCTTCACGTTCGCGAGGCATAGGTCGCGTTCGCGCTGAAGGAATGATCGACCCTCCCCCAGGTGTGCCTAACACTACGCGTTTGCGAGGACATGGTCGCGTTCGCGAAGGGTAATGCCCCCATCGCTTCGCGTTCGCGACCAAGTCTTCGCGTTCGTGAAGAAGAAAGATCCAGCTGCCCAGTTTACTCTTCGCGTTCGTGAGAGTACCTTCGCGAACGTGAAGAAGAACATGCGAGAACACCTGCTACAGCAAAATACCAGATTTTCAAAGTCCAAAACATCCCGTAGCCTATCCGAAACTCACCCGAGCCCTCGGGGCTCCAAACCAAGCATGCACACAAGTTCTAAAATATCATATGAACTTGCTCACACGATCGAATCGCCAAAATAACACCTAGAACTACGAATCAGACACCAAATCAAAGGAAGTTTTCAAGAAAACTTTAAAACTTATATTTTTACAACCGGACGTCCGAATCACATCAAATCAACTCCGATTCTCGCCAAATTCGACAGACAAGTCATAAATATTACAGTGGACCTATACCGGGCTCCGAAACCAAAATACGGACCCGAGGTCAATAAATCCAACATTAGTAATTTCTTAGAAATCATTAAGCTTTCAAGCTTTTAATTTTTCATCAAAATTCCATAACTCGGGCTAGGGACCTTGGAATTCGATTCCGGGCATACGCCCAAGTCTCAAATCACGATACGGACCTACTAAAAATTTTAAAATATTGATCCGAGTCCATTTGCTCAAAATGTTGACCAAAGTCAACTTAGTTGAGTAAAGTAAAAACATCAGATAGGGTAAGGAGTTTAATTTGAGAAATCAGTTAAAGTAAAATATGACAACTATTAAGAATATTAAAGCACTGAATGAAATAACGAGTTTCAACTTAAGAGTCATATAAGGTAAGCATGTTCTTAATTCTTTTATTTAAAACTGTTATGTTACCAACAACTCAACAAGGTATGCGATAATGACTTCGTGCAATAAATTCATCTTGAAAATCAATTCACCAAGTAACCACGGAAGCACAAATTGACACATTGAAGTAATACAATAGTTCACATAGGATGCATGACTCACACAAGATATAACAACAACAAGTACAACACACACAATCTGTTGCGGCGCGCAATCCGATCCCACCGTGTCATCATTTATCAATATCATAATCCTCCCTTATTCCACCATAATATCATTAATCAATATCAATATCACGTAGACAATCCGTTGCAGCGTGTAGCCCGATTTCACCGTATCATCATTTATCAATATCATAATTCTCTTTTATTCCACCATATCATCATTTATCAATATCAATTATTACGTACACAAATTATTGCAGCGTGCAAACCAATCCTACCATATTATTATTTATCAATATCATAATCATCTCTTATTCTGCCATTTTAATTTATTATCCTTTAATTCCCGTTGTGGCGTGCAACCCGATCCTCAAACAATATGAATTAAGCAAATAAACCACAACCAACTATGACGTATCACAAAATTAAACGAAATAAAGAACTAAACAAAGAAGGTCACGAGCGGATAAAATAGTTACATGAAGACTCACAAAGTCAAATAGCAAGTAATGACGGTTCATGAATAAATGTACAATTACAAAGAATCAATAAACAATTAAGGCACGTAACGTGTAATGACCCGAGCGGTCGTTTGAGATCTAGCACGTCGTTTGGCTGTTTGAGGCCTTCAGTAGTTTCACTTCAGGTATTGTGACTTGTACGTGTGGTCGGATTGAATTTTGGGAAGTTCAAAGTCGATTTGGGAAGAAAATTCTAATTTCGGAAGCTTTAAATTAGAAGAATTGGCTAAGATTTGACTTTTGAGTAAACGACCTCGGAATTGGGATTTGAAGGTTACAATAGGTTCTTATGATAATTTCGGACTTGGACGTATGTTCGGGTTGAGTATCAGATCACCTAGGAGCATTTCGATAGTTTATTATGGAAAGTTAATATTTTGAAAGTTTAAGGATTTTTTAAGTTTGGTTTGGAGTGGGCTTTGGTGTTATCGATGTCCGTTTGGGATTCTGAGCCTTGGAATAAGTTCGTATTATGATTTGTGACCTGTGCGCAAAGTTTAGCATCATTCCGGAATGTTTTGATATGAATCAGACGCGTTCGTCGAAGTTTAAAGGTTTGAAAGTTTAAAGAAGGGCTTTGATCGTCGATCCATAGTTTTTATATTGTTTGGCATGATTTGACGCTTCGACTAAGTCTGTGTCATGTTTTGGGATGCGTTGGTCTGTTTGAATGGGTCCCGATGGCCTCGGGTTTGATTCAGAATGAATAGCAGTGAGAATTTGGCGTTATGAAGTTTCTATTGGCATCACATTTGGTGTAACCGCACCTACGAGGTTTTAGCCGCAGGTGCAGAGCCACAGAAGCTACCAAGAGGGTCACAGAAGCGGTTCTGGGCGAGCTGGGCAGTGGCGCAGGAGCGATACCTTTTCCACATCTGTGATGGTGCAGATGCAACGTCCTTGAGCGCTGAAGCGGAATGTCTGGGGGAGGTTAGGACCGCAAATGTGGTCAAGTTTCGCAGAAGCAGAATCGCACCTGCGCATGAGGAGTCGCAGAAGTGAAGGCATAAATGCGTTGGAGGGGCCGTAGATGCAGAGGTTGAGGGGCTTGAAGGGACCCGCAGAAGCGGACTCTGTGCCGCAGAAGCGACTCATGTTCCGCAAATGCAAAAATGTCGCTGGGCAATAAGGTTTTTATAAAAACGTGAATTGGCCCATTTTCTTTGATTTTTACTTGGTTGGGCAATTTTGGAGAACTTCAAGGGGAGATTTTCATCAAGCAACACAAGGTAAGTGACTCCCACCTATTACAAGTTGAATATGTTCGTATTGGATTTAAACATGGAAATTAGAAGAAATTTGGGATTGTTGATAGAAAACCTAGAATTTGGTATTTTTTGGAATATGACCACGAAATTGGACATGGAATTTGGGATAAGTTATATATTTTAATTTGTGGTGTTATGGGTAAAGTTTATCCTTGGAAAGTTTCGAAATCCGGGCACGTGGGCCCGAGGGTTGTCTTTGTTGTCTTTGAGCAGAGTTGGGAATCATTTTAAAATGATTAATTATGGGTATTAGAGTATATTTTGATTGGTTTGCACATTGTTTGAATAGTTTTGGATTGATGGGCTTTGGTTTGAGGTGTTAGAGAGGCTTTGGAGCCGCTTATGGAACTTTGGAGTGAGGTAAGTCTCCTGTCTAACCTTTTGAGGAGGAAACTACCCCTAGGTGATATATATGGTTATGCGCAATGAGTTGTGGGTGCTACGTACGCACAAGGTGACGAGAGTCCATACGTGGCTATAACATGTTTATGTCCGGGTAGACTTAGGATCTTATCATGTAATATTTGAATTATTTGAACTCTTTTTGTTGACTTAATTAATTAAAGTTATAATTAAAATTGATTTAGAAATAAAGATATGTACATTAGGCCAAGCCTTAACACTTTGAGTTTTGGGCGAGTTGTTTGAGAAATAATAAGGATTATATTCATTTTATGCTCATGTGTTGTATTGTAAACACATGTCTCGTAATTCGGTAACTTCCTTCCTTTTCTTGTGAAGCAGGCCGAATGCCTCGGCAGTATATAGATGCATCTATGGTTCATGTCGCATGACCCACGGCAGTGTACACATTATTCTGGAACGACCTTGGCAGAATCGTGCGTTATATCGCCAGTAGACCGAATATTCACAAGCTAATCTTTCCACTGATGCCCGACATTTTATATGGTATTCCTTATTTATTTGATAACAACACTTGACATTTTCTGAGTTGTTAAGGTAGCCTACAAGATTTAGAAATTCATTTTTTAAATGAAGTAATTGGAAGATTATGTAACTTACAGATTTACCTCATCATTGCCGTATGCTTTATATATGCTCATGTTTTATTATATTTTTTTTATTGGACCTTTAGTAAGTGTCGATGTCGACCCCTCGTCACTAGTTTTTCAGGGTTAGGCTAGATACTTACTGGTTACGCATTGATTTACGTACTCATGCTGCACTTCTGCACTAAATGTGCAGGATTTGACAGGTTCATTTGACAATCACATTGGAGCGTAGGCGCACCTGTTGAGGAGACTTTATGTGAGCTGCATTCTAGGCTACACATCGTAGTCCACCGAGTCTGCATTGTACTATTTATTTAATTCTGTCTTACTACATTTGGGACAGATGTTGTATTATTATTGTACACCTTAGATATTGCTTATGCACTTGTGACACCAGGTTTTGGGGGTTCCTACTGGTTGTTCGTTATTGTAGTTCACGCTGTTATTATCGTTTTACCCTGTAAATTCCATTTTATACCATTTACATAATGGAGATTATGATCTTGAAAGCAATAAAATGAGTAAATAAATTGATAAATTAACGTTGGCTTGCTTGACGGCGGCATTAGGCGCAATCACGACCTATAGTAGATTTTGGGTCGTGACAGCTTGGTATTCTAGCATTAGGTTCACTTGGGTCTCACGAGTCATGAGAAAGTCTAGTAGAGTCTTGCAGATAGGTACGGAGACATCTGTACTTATCTTCGAGAGGCTACAGGGCTGGTAGGAGCACTTCCCTTCTTGATTCCTCATCGTGCAGTTTGATTCCATTGAAGCTTGTGCCTTTATTTCCTTCCTACTCAATCTTATGCGACATGAAGCACTTGTTATCAATTGGGCGTCGAGGAGTTGTAGTGGTACTACAGACGTGGTGCAGGGTGTTTTTTCCTACGTGTTCGGGAAGGCTATTATCGTCGCCTTGCAGAAGGATGTTCTGTCATTTCAGCTCAGTAGCTGTATTTTCGATGGTTTTGAGGCTATGCATAGATTGCCATGATGTTCCTGCATCGTTATTGCACAATATTGATGTAACAGTGGGGTGCTCGTTTATATGGTGAGGTAGTGAACGACTTGAATGGAGGATTTCTCAGTGCATGATTTAGGGGTTCAACGTTTAATTCTAACGGAGGAAAGGCAATTGAACTATAGATGTCCAGGTTTGGTTGATGAAGTGACGAGACTTGGTATTTTCGAGCATGGTGGAATTCTCATTTGTGATGTGGTATCGTCATACTTGTTGGGAACACATTAAGGTTCGCCGGTGTTATGGTCTTCTTTGATTTTTGCCTTCAGGGTAGGGTGTTGTGAAATGATGCTTAAGAAACGGTTGTCAGAGATAGTGGTGTGTAGTTGTTCTGAATCGAATTGGTGATTCTAATGTCGATGGCTCGAGAAAGATGATCTTCCAGGAGTTTTAGATTTGGTAGCAATTCATTAGTTCAGGTGCTACACATATGGATTTGATTTGAGGCAACGGTTGGGCAGCAAAGTATGAGGGGGGAATATGGCGGGAGGTGTCTCGCAGTGGTTGAAGTACTAGCAGGTCAAGTATGAAAACAGAGGTTGAGAGGTTGCTTAAAGAAGATGGTTTAACCAAAGTGGAAGTGGCAGTGTAGCATATGGATTATGTGGTAGGATAGCCACATGCCTTGAGAAAAGCTTAGAGTGATTTGGGAATGGTGGTGGGGGAGCGACTAGGTCTATGAATTTATTTGGAATAGTGGCTACTGTAATGAGGAGCATCGAATATGGCAGAACGAAGGTTGCTTGAAATGAAGAGGGGGTGTGAAAACTTGATTATCGTTGGGATGCAACATGACTTTGAGTTTGGAATGTATTGTCCGACTTTCAGTTAATGTCAATGGGGAATGAACGGACTTGTACGGCTAGTGGATGAGCACGGGCTCGAGAGGGTTTACTGATTTCGTGGTAGTTGTACCTAGTTCAACGTCGTTGGGAGATATCGGTATGGAATTCCACAAGTGGGCTAACTCCTGTGGACAGTTCAGCGGTGGTGTGATTTGATGAAGTTTCTACGAAGAGTTCTTGTCACGACCCAAAATCCCAACCTGTCATGATGGCGCCTATCTCGATACTAGGCAAGCCAAAAATCTCGATAAACCACAATTTCTCTTAAGTTTGAAAATACAATAATTTAATACAATACAAAATTTCACAAATACTGACACGAACACTTACCAAAACCTGGTGTCACTGAGTACATGAGCATCTAATATGAATACAAGTGTGGAAAACAATACGGTCTATAATAGTATAAGACCAAAATACGGTAAATAAGGAGATAGGGAAGGAGAGACAAGGTCTGCGAAACACGGAAGCTACCTCTGAATCTCCTGAAAATCAACTGCGCGAAATGATCAACACCTGCTATGTCCGGGAATACCTGGATCTGCATACGAAGTGCAGGGTGCAGTATGAGTATAACCAACTCATCAAGTAACAATAATAAATAAGGAACTGAAGATAATGACGAGCTACACAGTTACAGTTCATTTTTAGCAATTCCAACAAAGAATAGACATGCTTCCAAATCCGGCAGTTTAAGTCAAATCAATTTTATACAGTTCAATTTCATGTAATCCGGATATAAAATCTTTCAGAGATTTTACAACAATGACAGATAGCAATCAAGTGCGATAACAAATGCAAAACAAGTACAGCCTCTTAGGCGACAGTCACTCAACTCATCACAACAGCTCAACCACTCGGCTCTCAGCCCTCAGCACTCACACTCAATGGATACCCATGCTCACTGGGGGTGTACAAACTCCGGAGAGGCTCCTACAGCCCAAGCGCCATAATCCGCACGGATAACTCACGTGCTGCACGGACAACTCACGTGCTGCACGGATAACTCACGTGCCATATATCCTTACCTCACCGACAGGCCCTCAGCCTTACTCAGTCCTCAACCTCTCTAGTCTCTCGGGCTCTTGGAAATCACAAAGATCAGCCCAAACAAAGATATCATAGTAAATCAACAAATATCAAGAAAGACTGAGGTATGATGCATAAGTCAAATCATGACTGAGTACAAGACAACAATTAGCAAATAATTCAACAAGTACGCGACCTCTGTGTGTCCCAACAGTACTATCACATAGCCTAAGCATGATTTTTAACATGATTTATAGTCAAATTTCTTCAACACATAGAGAGCTTATAGCTAACAACAGGTTATTCAACTTTACAGTTTCAGGGGATGGACCAAGTCACAATCCCTTCGGTGCACGCCCGTCACCTAGCATGTACGTCACCTCCAAAATAATCACATGACACAAATCCGGGGTTTCATACCCTCGGGACCAGATTTATAATTGTTACTTACCTCAAAATGTGAAATTCTTTACTCCGATATGCCTTTGCCTCGCAAATCGACCTCCGAATGCCTCGAATCTAGTCACAAATAATTCGTTTCAGCCAATAAAATTTATTGGAATTAATTCCATAAGAAAATACTATTTTTTTCATAAAAATCCGAAATTTAGCTCAAAAATCGTATGTGGGCCCACGTCTCAAAACCTGACAAAAGTTACAAAATCCGAAAGCCCATTCAACCACGAGTCTACCCATACCAATTTTACCAAAATCCGACCTCAACTCAACCCTCAAATCTACAAATCTTATTTCCAAATTTTTAAGTTCCAATCTCCGATTTATACCTCAAAATCACGTAATCTAGTCGGATTATTCAATGATAATTCAATATTATGGAGTAGAAATGATCACAAGGGACTTAACTCAAGTTTTCCTTGAAAATTTACCAAAAATCGCCTCTCCTCAAGCTCCAATTGTTCAAAAATTGCGAATGGGACGAAGGGCCTGCTTTATAATTCTGCCCAGAAAACCTCGGTTTTGCCTTGATCTTGGCCTTCGATTTTGGCCTTTGATCGAGGTCCTCGATCCTGGGCCTCGATTCTGACCCTAAATCTTGGCCCTTGATCATAGCCCTCGATCATGTCCTTGACCCTGCCTTCGATCGTGGCCCTCGACCCTAGGCTCGATCGTGTCTTGATTCCAGGTTCAATTTTTGGGCTTGATTCTGGGTTCAAATCTGGGCTCGCATCTAGGTTCGATTTCTGGTCTCGAATCTGGCAGAAGAAATTTCCAACATAAGGAAATTGCAGCAGTTGTTGTAGTTCAATTTTTGATCCGTTAACCATCCGAAACTCACCCAAGGCCCTCGGGACCTCAACCAAATATGCCAACAAGTCCTAAAACATCATACAAACTTAGTCGAGTCTTCAAATCACATCCAGCAACACTAAAAACATGAATCACACATAGATTCAAGCCTAATGAACTTTGAATCTTTCTATTTCTACCAGCAATGCCGAAACCTATCAAATCACGTCCGATTGACCTCAAATTTTGTACACAAGTCATAAATGACATAACAGACCTATTAAGGTTTTCTGGATCAGATTTCGACACAGATATCAAAAAAGCAACCCCCCAGTCAAACTTCCCAAAAATTTAACTTTCGGCATTTCAAGTCTAATTCCTCTACGGACCTCCAAAATATTTTCCGAACACACTTCTAAGTCCAAAATTACCATACAAAGCTATTGGAATCATCAAAATTCAAATTTGAGGTTATTTACACATAGGTTCATATCCGGTCTACTTTTCTAACTTAAAGTTTCAATTATGAGACTAAGTGTCTCATTTCATTCCGAATTTCTTCCGGACCCGAACCAACTAACCCGATAAGTCATAAATCAATTACAACGCATAAATTGAGCAGTAAATAGGGGAATGGGGTTATAATATTCAAAACGACCGGCCGGTTCGTTACATTTCTACTTACTACGAAGCGGAAGGTCGAGTATACGATTATGGTTGATAATTCGGGATGTTCATGAAAAGTTTAATAAGAAGCTACAAGAAATTTGGATGGTACGGGATTTGCTGGTGCAGTTTCTAGTTATTGATGCATTGGTGGATTAATTATGACTAGGAAAAAGGAAATGCCTGGAGTAATTCGAACAAGGAACTCGATGAATGTGTGCTATACTTCGCCTTATCGATTGAGGTGCAAGATTTGGGAAGATTCAGAGTTTATGCTTCTTACGGATGTAATGTACCATGAAAGAATTCAACCGGTTGTTTCTTTTAGAGGGTTTTCATGTGTTCGCAGAGCATTGGAGTTCAGTTATGTTCGGGATCAGGTTAGAGTGGGTGACTCTCAACAACGGTCCTAGTGGGTTCAAGAATTAAAGTGCAGTGCCTAAGGATTTCGGGTCCATTGTGTAGTTAAGGATCAAGTTTTCGCAGTGGATTATGAACAAGACTTGGAATTTTCTATGTTATCATCGGGTATGCGGTGCAGTATTGGAGGAAAGGAAGGAATAACTTTAGATTCGTGGAAGGTCTTGCAGAATGGGTGAACCAGCTGGAGATGCTATTGTGCGCTGAGAAGGTTATGAGATGATCCATGTGTATTGAGACGATGTGGTCTCACGATTCGGGTTACTCGGGATGAGTGCGGATTGGGTTCGTATGTTTTAAATATAGGTATTATTATTTCTATGGCAAGTCCAGATTAAATTGAAAGAAGTTATGTCGGTTAGTATGGTTGAATCGGCATGATTGTGGCAATGACCAGTTCCTTCGGCGTGTGAAGTTATACATGTGGTTTGTGGATCTACGTGCGGGCTTGACAGCCACCGTAACTTGATTGATTTGGGAGGTATTTAATTCAAATGGCCTTGTTGTGTAAATGGATTCCAAAAGAGTCATGACGGTTTAGATCACGACTTGAGGTTTGTATTTTTCTGTGGTTTGGGAATTCAGTTGCGTGTTGCATTGGTTCTTTTGAAATGAGCTAAGTGAAAGGTTTCTATCCAATGAAGTGGTTATTCTACTAGTAGTTCAAGGGTTATGGTGGAAGCGTGTATTGTCGCATAGCATCATGATAGGTACAGTGAGCGGCATGGGAATTGGAAGTTAAGGATCAAGTTTGTGGTTCGGTATTGACAAGAATGTCACGAGCTCAGATGAGCAGGGGAAAAATTCAGATGTTTAGAGTAAGTTGGCGTTATCTTAGTGTATCATGAGAATGGTGTTATGTGGAAGAGGCATTGTGTATTGATTTGCGGATTCTTAATTTACTTTACAAAATTAGAGCAGTTGGTGGTATGGATGTGCAGACTTTGCTACCTGAGCGAAAGGTCATGAGAGCGTTCCACCACGGGGAGATTTGTACAAGTGTGGCATGTTAGTCACTTGATTGTTAAAGATTAAAACCAAGTATGTAGGTCATGGTAATATCGCAAATGCGAGAGTTTATGCCTAAGAGGCGTTCTATTCCTTGGGCTGTGGACTGTGTGAATTTGTTTTGGATTTGACGGCTGTTCTTATGTGTCATGAATAGGGCTATGGTGGATATTTGGAAAGTTATTGGCCCAATGTGGTATGATCAGAATCAGTGTGAGGTCCGTTGGTGGTCTAATGTGAGTGTGTGCTCTACGTCAGGTTGAATGTGTTTTTCGTCATAGCATTGCTTATGGAGGAGGTGTCGGGCATTGGATGTTATTCCCATCATCAGCTATTCCATGTAAATCTCTATTATGCCATGTGGGTGTTCAGACAGCTTGATTATTCAGACACGTGTTAAGGTCCTGTGTAGTATGTGTTGTCATGTGAGCAGGATGGCTCTCGAAATGCCGGTCATCATTGCACCTTAGTTGTGCTTGGGTTTCGTAGCGTATGGAGCTATCCGTCTCCACAGGATTTGTGTTATGCACTTGGCGTTCTTGTGGTCGATAGTCGGGCATTGCGTAAGTATAAGCGTTACGGCTAAATATGTGTGTTTTTCTTCGTGATGTTATGTGCGGATCGGGTGGTACGCACGCCATGTGTATACTTTCTGGATCGGGTTGCACGCCGTAGCATTGTCATGTTTGGATCGGGTTGCATGCCGCAACAGTGTCATGTTGGATCGGGTTGCACGTTGCAACAACGAGATGTTGAGCATAGTTCCTTACACTTATTTTGTGTGCCTTGTTCTCATCCCTGAGGTAGGTTCAGTACATCTTTTCGACCGTTTTATTCGTTACGCGGGCTGGGTAGTCCTTCTCCAGAGTTGTTTCTTCCTTATGTACCACATTCGAGTTTGTAGCCTATTAGCGCGTTATGGGCATCATATAAGATTTTTTTGGCTGTCCGAGATGACTTATTGCCTGAGCAACTTCTACTGGGTGAGACGAGGTTATTGGACCTGGGATCAGTGCAATCAGATTTTTATAAGGTATATTTAAGAGCAAATATCGTTATTTAGTTTAGAATGAGGTAATGGTTCTTGTCAGGAGAAAAGACTCCATGAATTATTGATTCGGCAAGTGCTTATGAGTTTCTACACATTTCTTTTGTCATGGCAATATTGTGAGAGTTGGAACATGATTTATATGTGTCATGAGATGTATTGCGGGGAAAAGATTTGTGGAATTTCAGCTATTGTGATCGGAGGATATTATTATGGGCAACCGACTTAGGTGGTGCATGATGTGATTTTAGGATAGGTGCATGATCATGTTTTGGTATAGTGTGTGTTGATTTGGTACGGTGTTCATATGTTAGAATCAGAACCTGTAGACAAATTCGGAGGTTGGAATCCGGTTCTAAGGCTTATTGACTAAATAAAAGGGGGAATCTTTAGCCTGACTCGAGCTAATGTGTTCAACTGGATTGTGGTGGCACGGGCATGTGCATGAGGTATTAAACAGTGATTTTGGACAACTCCGGAGTAGTCCTTAGCACGTTTGAGGACGAGCGTATGTTTAAGTGGGGGAGAATGTAATGACTTGACTGGTCGTTTTGAGATATAGAGCATCGTTCGGCCGTTTGAGGACTTGAGTAGCTTCACTTTAGGTATTGTGACTTGTACGTGTGGTCAGAATTGAATTTCCGAAAGTTCGGGAAGAAAATTCTAATTTTAGAAGCTTTAAGTTGGAAGAATTGGCTAAGATTTAACTTTTGAGTAAACGACCTCGGAATTGGGATTTGAAGGTTCCAAAAGGTTCGTATGATGATTTTGGACTTGGGCGCATGTTCGGGTTGAGTATCGGATCACCCAGGAGCATTTCGATGTTTATTATAGAAAGTTAACATTTTGAAAGTTTAAGGATTTCCTAAGTTTGGTTTGGAGTGGGCTTTGGTGTTATCGATGTCCATTTGAGATTTCGAGGCTTGGAATAGGTTCGTATCGTGATTTTTGACATGTGCGCAATGTTTGGCGTCATTCCAAAATATTTTGATATCAATCGGACGCGTTCGTCAAAGTTTAAATGTTTGAAAGTTTAAAGAAGGTCTTTGATCGTTGTTGGAATCCGGTTCTAAGGCTTATTGACTAAATAAAAGGGGGAATCTTTAGTCTGACTCAAGCTAATGTGTTCAACTGGATTGCGGTGGCACGGGCATGTGCATGAGGTATTAAACAGTGATTTTGGACAACTCCGGAGTAGTCCTTAGCACGTTCGAGGACGAGCGTATATTTAAGTGGGGGAGAATGTAATGACTTGACCTGTCGTTTTGAGATATAGAGCATCGTTCGGCCGTTTGAGGACTTGAGTAGCTTCACTTTAGGTATTGTGACTTGTACGTGTGGTCAGAATTGAATTTCCGGAAGTTCGGGAAGAAAATTCTAATTTTAGAAGCTTTAAGTTGGAAGAATTGGCTAAGATTTAACTTTTGAGTAAACGACCTCGAAATTGGGATTTGAAGGTTCCAAAAGGTTCGTATGATGATTTTGGACTTGGGCGTATGTTCGGGTTGAGTATCGGATCACCCAGGAGCATTTCGATGTTTATTATAGAAAGTTAACATTTTGAAAGTTTAAGGATTTCCTAAGTTTGGTTTGGAGTGGGCTTTGGTGTTATCGATGTCCATTTGAGATTTCGAGGCTTGGAATAGGTTCGTATCGTGATTTTTGACATGTGCGCAATGTTTGGCGTCATTCCAAAATATTTTGATATCAATCGGACGCGTTCGTCGAAGTTTAAATGTTTGAAAGTTTAAAGAAGGTCTTTGATCGTTGTTGGAATCCAGTTCTAAGGCTTATTGACTAAATAAAAGGGGGAATCTTTAGTCTGGCTCGAGCTAATGTGTTCAACTGGATTGCGGTGGCACGGGCATGTGCATGAGGTATTAAACAGTGATTTTGGACAACTCCGGAGTAGTCCTTAGCACATTCGAGGACGAGCATATATTTAAGTGGGGGAGAATGTAATGACTTGACCGGTCGTTTTGAGATATAGAGCATTGTTCGGCCGTTTGAGGACTTGAGTAGCTTCACTTTAGGTATTGTGACTTGTACGTGTGGTCAGAATTGAATTTCCGAAAGTTCGGGAAGAAAATTCTAATTTTAGAAGCTTTAAGTTGGAAGAATTGGCTAAGATTTAACTTTTGAGTAAATGACCTCAGAATTGGGATTTGAAGGTTCCAAAAGGTTCGTATGATGATTTTGGACTTGGGCGTATGTTCGGGTTGAGTATCGGATCACCCAGGAGCATTTCGATGTTTATTATAGGAAGTTAACATTTTGAAAGTTTAAGGATTTCCTAAGTTTGGTTTGGAGTGGGCTTTGGTGTTATCGATGTCCATTTGAGATTTCGAGGCTTGGAATAGGTTCGTATCGTGATTTTTGACATGTGCGCAATGTTTGGCGTCATTCCAAAATATTTTGATATCAATCGGACGCGTTCGTCGAAGCTTAAATGTTTGAAAGTTTAAAGATGGTCTTTGATCGTCGTTGGAATCCGGTTCTAAGGCTTATTAACTAAATAAAAGGGGGAATCTTTAGTCTGACTCGAGCTAATGTGTTCAACTGGATTGTGGTGGCACGGGCATGTGCATGAGGTATTAAACAGTGATTTTGGACAACTCCGGAGTAGTCCTTAGCACGTTCGAGGACGAGCGTATGTTTAAGTGGGGGAGAATGTAATGACTTGACCGGCCATTTTGAGATATAGAGCATCGTTCGGCTCTTTGAGGACTTGAGTCGCTTCACTTTAGGTATTGTAACTTGTACGTGTGGTCAGAATTGAATTTTCGGAAGTTCGGGAAAAAAATTCTAATTTTAGAAGCTTTAAGTTGGAAGAATTGGCTAAGATTTAACTTTTGAGTAAACGACCTTGGAATTGGTTTTTGAAGGTTCCAAAAGGTTCGTATGATGATTTTGGACTTGAGCGTATGTTCGGGTTGAGTATCGGATCACCCAGGAGCATTTCGATGTTTATTATAAAAGTTAAGATTTTGAAAGTTTAAGGATTTCCTAAGTTTGGTTTGGAGTAGGCTTTGGTGTTATCGATGTCCATTTGAGATTTTGAGGCTTGGAATAGGTTCGTATCATGATTTTTGACATGTGCGCAATATTTGGCGTCATTCCGAAATATTTTGATATCAATCGGACGCGTTCGTCGAAGTTTAAATGTTTGAAAGTTTAAAGAAGGTCTTTGATCGTTGTTGGAATCCGGTTCTAAGGCTTATTGACTAAATAAAAGGGGGAATCTTTAGTCTGACTCGAGCTAATGTGTTCAACTAGATTGTGGTGGCACGAGCATGTGCATGAGGTATTAAACAGTGATTTTGGACAGCTCCGGAGTAGTCCTTAGCAAGTTCGAGGACGAGCGTATGTTTAAGTGGGGGAGAATGTAATGACTTGACCGGTCGTTTTGAGATATAGAGCATCGTTCGGCCGTTTGAGGACTTGAGTAGCTTCACTTTAGGTATTGTGACTTGTACGTGTGGTCAGAATTGAATTTTCGGAAGTTCGGGAAGAAAATTCTAATTTTAGAAGCTTTAAGTTGGAAGAATTGGCTAAGATTTAACTTTTGAGTAAACGACCTCGGAATTGGTTTTTGAAGGTTCCAAAAGATTCGTATGATGATTTTGGACTTGGGCGTATGTTCGGGTTGAGTATCGGATCACCCAGGAGCATTTCAATGTTTATTATAGAAAGTTAACATTTTGAAAGTTTAAGGATTTCCTAAGTTTGGTTTGGAGTGGGCTTTGGTGTTATCGATGTCCATTTGAGATTTCGAGGCTTAGAATAGGTTCGTATCGTAATTTTTGACATTTGCACAATGTTTGGCGTCATTCCAAAATATTTTGATATCAATCGGATGTGTTCGTCGAAGTTTAAATGTTTGAAAGTTTAAAGAAGGTCTTTGATCGTCGATACGTAGTTTTGATGTTGTTTGGCGTGATTTAAGGCTTTAACTAAGTCCGTGTCATGTTTTGGTATGTATTTTTGTGTTTGGATTGGGTCTCGGGGGCCTCGGGTTTGATTCGAATTGAATCGGAACTAGAATTTGGCCTTATGAAATTTCTGGTGACAACACATCTGGTGTAACTGCACCTGCGAGGTTTTGGCCGCACGTGCGGATCCGTAGAAGGGGCCAAGAGGGTTGCAGAAGCGGTTCTGGGTAAGCTGGGCAGTGGCGCAGGTGCGAGACCATTTTCGCATATGCGATGGCGCAAATGCGGTATCCTTGAGCGTATAAGCAAAATGACTGGGGAAGGTTGGGACCGCAGATGCAGTCGAGTTCCGCAGAAGCAGAACCGCACCTGCGCATTTTCTGAGCTTTTAAGGTAGCCTACAAGATTTTGAAATTCATGCTTTAAAGAAGTCATTGGAAGATTTTGTAACTTATAGATTTACCCCATCATTGTCGTATGCTTCATATCTGCTCATGTTTTATTATATTATTTTTATTAGACCTTTAGTAAGTGTTGATATCGACCACTCATCACTACTTCTCTGGGGTTAGGCCAGATACTTACTGGTTACGTGTTGATTTACGTACTCATGCTGCACTTCTGTACTAAATGTGCAGGACCTGACATGTTCATTTGACGATCACCTTGGCGCGTAGATGCACCTGTTGAGGAGACTTTATGTGAGCTGCATTCTAGGATATGCATCGCAGTCTATCGAGTCTCCATTGTACTATTTATTTTATTCTGTCTTATTATATTCGGGATAGATGTTGTATTATTATTGTACATCTTAGAAATTGTTCATGCACTTGTGACACCGGGTTTTGGGGGTTCCTACTGATTGTTCGTTATTGTAGTTCACGTAGTTATTATCGTTTTACCTTGTAAATTCCATTTTATACCATTTAAGTAATGGAGTTTATGACCTCGAAAGTAATAAAATGAGTAAATAAATTGTTAAATTAACGTTGGCTTGCCTAATTGCAGTGTTAGGTGCCATCACAACCTATAGTGATTTTGGTTTGTGACATAATGGATAAGGCATGAATTCAACAAGTAAATGCAATTAACAATTAAAGCAAATAAGGAGTAAAATGGATAATAAAAGATAGAACATGTACTAACCACTTTAGTAAGGCACGTAAGAACAAATTCAATAATAAAGGATATAACTTGTTGTGACAAATATAATTAAATGCATGAAAGAAGTTTAGAAGACTACACCAGCCAAATACCACGTATAAGCCCATGTACACACTCGTCACCTCATATACACGACTTCCAACTAACACAAAAATAGCACAAACGACTCAAATCCTAAGGGGGTAGTCCCCCCCCACAAAGTTAGGCAAGATACTTACCACAAAAGCCCTCAATCGACACTTTAAAATAGCTTTTTCTTTACAATTCACCTCAGCTCAGCTCAAATCTAACCAAATTCGATTCAATAACATCAAATAATGTAAGAGAAATCAATTCCAATAATTAAAGCTACGATCTTTACACAATTGCTCAAAAGTCAACAAAAGTAAACTCGGGCTTGCCCAGTCAAAACTCGGTTCCAATGGTAGATTCCGATTATCCATGATCCCATAAGTTTATATATGTAATTAGTGTCCGAGTCCGACATGCGGAGTAGATGCCCACACCTTTTCACCAGTACAGGTACCTTTGTATGTCCGTTCGAGGACGAACATTTATTTTAGAGGTGAATAATATGATGACCCGATATGTCATTTTGAGTTTTAGCCTTTATTTCTGTATTCTTAGACCTCGAATAACTCCGTTTAGCATTCCTCGATTTACGTGCATAGTCCGTGTCTTTTTCCAAAAATTGTTATGTCAAACATTGAAGAAAATGTGAATTTTAGCTTTAAAAATGATTTGAGTTGACTACGGTCAACATTTTGTATAAACGGACCTGTACCAGTGTTTTGACAAGCCAGATGGGTATGTATCGTGATTTGGGACTTAGGCGTATGTCACGACCCAAAAACCCACCGCAGGCATCATGATGACACCTAGTCTCTAAGACTAGGTAAGCCGATTACTAACAATGATTAAGCTAGTTTTAACAACGATAATTTGAAATATTATTTAATATAAATACCGAAACAAAAGTAGAATAAGCCTGACAAAGAGGCCAAATCTTGAAGCGATGAAGAGCAAGTTGATCAGCTGATTGGAGGAAACTCTAAAAAAGATGACAGGTCGGAAATAGTTGTGGAGACTGGAGTGAAAATAACTCCAACTGAGGTAGAAGCTGCTTCAAACGTAAAGGCAAAGAAGAACCAAGTAATACTTAAACCTAACCATAACTCTAACCCTAACCCTACTTCATCTACAGTAAAACCTAACCCTCCGTTAAAGATTGTTGAGCAGAACAAGGTGAAAGAAAGGCAACAGATTGTGGCAGCAACCTCAATGGAAACATGCAGTGCTAACAAAATCACTCTACCTAAAGGAAGCAAGAACCAGCTGGTAAAGCAAAACGGGGATGACATTCCAGATGATAATCTACAACCAAAAAATTTATGAATGCAGCTAGACAAGGTGATATTTCTCCTACATAAATTGAGAAGGTAAAATCTATGGGCAAAGGGAGAAAGAAGCAACAAAAAGAAGGACCCAATGTGCAAGGTGTTGGGGTTCAAACAAGAAGGACTGTATCTAAATCCATAAATAGTTATGAATGCTATTAAATAGAATATTAGATTAGTTAATACAAAGAAAGCCTTTGAAAGACTTGTTACAATGCATAGACTGGAATATGGGGCCGATGCAAAATTCCAATAAACTGGAAAGCTATAGAAGGCAACTAGGTTTGCAACATGCTTTTGTTAATGTCTACTAAATTGTGGGCATTGTAGATGAAGCTTATGTTGTTGATGTGTTAATGGATATGGAGCAGCAGTTTACACTAAGATTAATCAATCTAGAATCACAGAAGGAGATAATAGCTACTCTTGTTTATGCCAAATGTGATGCCATATAGAGAATTGAATTATGGGACTCCATGTATGCTCTAGCCTCTGACATGAGTGTTCCATGGTTAGTCAGTAGTGATTTTAATGTCATAGTCAATAAGGAGGAGAAGTTTGGAGCCTTTCCAGTGTCGTTGAATGAAGTGGAAGATTTTCGACATTGCATAAACACTTGCAATTTGGTGGATTTAGGTTTTAAAGGTAGCATATTTACGTGGTGGAATGGAAGATCAGATGGTGCTTGTATCTTCAAGTGATTGGATATATGTTTGGCTAACTTTAAATTACAACAAATGATGCCAACTTGGAAGTATCACACCTGTCAAAAACTGGATCAGACCACTGCCCTATGTTATTATCGTACTGCCTCAATGCTCCTCCTATAAAGAAGTCGATCAAATTCTTGATGTTTTGGTTGGAACATGAATCCTTCATGGATGTAGTAAAGGAAAATTGGAGTGCAAAGTTTTCTGGGAATCCGTTTGTATTGATTAACTACAAACTGAAGAAGTTGAAGAAGGCACTATCTACACGGAGTAAGGCAACATTTGGGAACATATTTTAGAAGGTGGCCAGCCTTGAGGAACTAGTTATTATCCATGAAACGCAATTTGAGCTTTAGCCTACACAACACAACAAAGAAAAAATATTGAAAGTTCAAGCTGAGTTCATTAGATATTTGCACTTAGAGGAACAGTTTTGGAAACAAAAAGCAGGGATGAACTGGTTTGAAGATGGGGACAGAAATAAAAAAATTTCATGCTAAAGTCAATGGTAGAAGGAAGAAACTACAAGTGAAGAGAATACAAAGTAGTGTGGGTCATTGGATTGAAGATAGAGAGGCCATGGCAGAATAAGCTGTTAATTTTTTCCCAGCTCAATTCAAAGAAGATTAACATCATACCGATTTTAGTATCCTTGATCATGTTTCAAGTATGGTGGAGGAGGGACAGAACCTACAGCTGGTCAATCAACCGACAAAAGAAGAAGTTAAACGGGTAGTTTTTGGGATGAATGGGGAGAGTGCTGGAGGCCCGGATGGTTTCAATGGATATTTTTTTAATCTTGCTGGAAAATTGTTGGAGATGATGTAGTTGACATGGTGAAAGCCTTCTTTAATGGCCAATAGCTACCTAGATTTATCACTCATACAAATCTAGTACTTTTGCCAAAAAGAAGCAGGTTAATACATTTAGTGATATGAGGCCAATAAGCCTAAGCAATTTCATCAATAAGGTGTTCTCGAGAGTAATACATGAAAAGTTGGTGGATCTTCTTCCTAATCTAATCTCTGATGAACAAGCGGGGGTTTGTGAAGGGGAGAAGTATTGTAGAAAATGCGTTGTTAACGTAGGAGATCATCTCTGACATTAGACTAAGGACAAGAGTAGGTCTTAATGTTGTGATCAAGTTAGACATGACTAAAGTTTATGATAGGCTTTCATGGCTTTTCTTGACAAAAGTTTTGAGGAAAATGGGGTTATATGAGAGGTTTAATGGATTGGTGTTTGGTATTATCTCCAACAATTGGTATTCTATTCTTCTTAATGGACAACCTTATGGATATCCACAAGAGGGGTGCAATAAGGAGATCCATTGTCACCTACACTTTTCATATTGGCAACGAAATCCTTATCTAGAGGCTTAAACTCACTGCATCTGAATCTATATTTCTGTGGATTTGGATTGCCAAAATGGAGTTCAAAAATCAATCACTTGGCATATGTAGATGATACAATAATATTTTCTTCTTCAGATGCCACTTCCTTACGACTCATCATGGAGATGTTGAATGCTTATGAGATGGCATCGGTGCAAGTGATCAATAAAAAAAAATCAGCAGTGTATATGCATCACTCAACAAGTGTTGAGGTGCTTACAAAGGTGCAAAGAATAACTGGGATTGGTAAGCAAGATTTTCCTTTCACATACTTAAGCAGCCTTATTTTTTATACAAGGAGAAAAATGGATTACTACCAAGGCTTAATCAATAAAGTAATTGGTAGGCTACAAGGCTGGCATGGTGAACTATTATCCATAGGAGATAGGGCTATTTTGATATTCCATGTATTACAAAGTACGCCAATTCACCTTCTCTCAAATGTTAATCCTCCTTTATATGTGATTAATAAACTACATAAGATAGTTGCTCAATTCTTTTGGAGCAATTCAATAGGAGGAAAGTGTAGACATTGGGCTTCATGAAAAAATTTATGCCTACCTATTGAAGGAGGAGGAGTAGGGTTTAGGTATTTACACGATGTATCTAAACCTTTGTTCTGTAAGCTTTGGGTGAACTTTAGGACCAAACCTTCTTTGTGGAGGGCTTTCATGAGTCAAAAGTACTGTAAAAAATTAAATGCCGTCATTGTACCTTGGAAGCGTGGATTACATGCTTTGAGAAAGATGCTTGAATGTAGGGACTTGATAGAATATCAAATTTTATGAAAACCAAAAATGGGATCTTCACTTTTTTGGTATGAAAATTGGACAGGATTAGGAGCACTCCATTTCAATATTCCTCCAGATTTTCCAATTGATGAAACAATAAACAATGTGAGGGATGTGATCAATGAAGGAATGTGTGATGCAAATAGATTGAGGACTCTACTACCAGAGGAGATTGCTGAGCAAATTATTGGTAATATAACACCACCAATGTAAAATGATGTGCTTGATAAACAAGTGTGGATGTTGGATATATAAGGCGATTTTAGTGTAAAGTTGGAATGGGAATATTTATGGAGGAGAAGGGATCCCAACAATGCTTACAAGAATATGTGGATTAAAGGATTACCTTTCAATATATAATTCTTTATGTGAAAGTTGTGGAGAGGTAATCTGCCACTTGATGATGTGATAAGGAGAATGTGTTACGTTGTTATTTCTAGATGTTGGTGTTGTGCCAATCCACGATATGAATCCATTGCTCATGTCTTCTTTAGATCGTACGCTGCTACTAGAACATGGTCATACTTCTTCTCTCAAGCTGAATTTTCATTAGCGGGATTAAATTTATATCAGGCAGTGGTCAAATGTTGGACAACTCATGTAATTCCCTGACTCAAACCAGTTTTTCAAGTGCTGCCATCCATCATCGTTTGGAAACTATGGAAAAGGAGAAACAATTGCAAATATGGGAGATGGTTACAATTAGTAAAGTGATGTTGATACCCAATTTTGCCCTCATATTTTCTTGAATAGTATATATACTTTCAAAACATCATTTGGAATCATTATTTAGTTACAAATTTATACAAGCATTTTTCTATAATTTTTCATAATTTTTAGAGCTTTAAAATTGATTTTCCTTCATTTAAATTACTTGAATATTTATTAATTACTCCTTTCAATTATTTTTGTGATGACTTAATTACCTAAAATTATTATGTTTGCATCTATAATACCTGCTTAAAATATTTTACTCTATTTTTTATAATTACATTAGTATTTTTGGCCATTTGCACAATCTTGCAATAATAACCTGTATTTTACAATTCTATTGCATTTGTCATTTTTATTTAAGGTCAAAATAATATCTTACATTCCTGTAATCTTCTACTATTATTTTAAAATATTACTTTGCATAAATAGTATTTTATAATTTATTTTTTTATTTTATTTAAATTATTTTCCCCTTAATTTCCTATTCTTAAAATCTGACCCAAAATTAGGACTAATTTCGGACCATTAAGGTCCAAATAGACCCCTGGCCCAATAACCTCAGCAACCCAAACGACCTAACCTAGTCCAAAAACTGACCCAGCTCTTCTCAAATACCAGCTGTTGATAAAAAATGATCAACGACTCACAACACTCCACACCACTCTCCTTATATCCCCTCACCCAAACCCTAATCCCCACTTTCTCTTCATCAGCCGCCCTCAAACACTCCTCCCTCCCACCGAAACCCTAGCCGCCCTCTCAATCTCCTCTGAATCCGTCTCAATCATGAATTCCTTTTGTGATTTTCTTACCTTTTATGTGTTACCTCAGTATTACTTACAAGATTGTGGTATTACTTAGTATTTGCCTCATTTTTTGGCAAATATCAATATATGAATCAAGGTAGATCAGCTTTACCCTTCGGTATTTGGACGATATTCCGTTTATATACATTTATGGCAAGGCGATATGAAGCCAATTCACAAAACCTTTGATCGATTCCTTGATTTTTGTCGAATTAGGGTTCGTAATTTTATACTTTTCCTTTTACCCGTTCCATTACTGATAACAAGTGGTACTTTCTTTCCATATTTATGTTTGATTGATTGTTTTCCTTGTTTGTTTCCTTGATTCCTACTACTATATAAACCCCTCCCCTTTCCCCTTTGAGACAGACTTTTAATCACCCGGATTCACTAAAAATCAAAGCGATTACTCTATTGTTCTCTTATTCTCTTGTTATATACTTTGATTTTTGGCCGGCTAAAATCCAAGTCCACCGAGATTCTATTTTCAACTTTTCTTGGTGCGAGCATTGCTCGGGGTTTATTTGAAGCCCTTAGGAACTCTGACGCACTAAGAATCTGGGTTCTAGCTCTCTGTTGACATTCAGAGCACTGTGGAATTTGTTCTTTCTTGTTGTTCGTTTATTTAACTGATAACTGGTAAGTCTCTTGGCTTTACGGTTTCATTCTTCTGTGTTCATGTCCTGCATATTCATGCCTCTGAATTTCATGATCTAAATGTGCTCTTAGGCCATTTCTATGTGTAACTTTACTAGCATCGCACTCATATTCTGATTTGAACCTCTTTAGCATTTGGCCTTTTACTTAAAATCTCCAGTTTTTGAGATATGTTATTTGAATATGCTTCACCTAAATAATTTAGACTCTCTTAAGTTCATTTAGCCTAATGTATTGGTACTTGAATGTCTACATTACTGTTTGACATGAGTTTGCTTTCCTACTCTACTTTGAATTCCTGCAATGACTGCCTCACATCTGTAACGTGTTATAATCTGTGACTTGCTCCCTTGCTATTGTGTCATTCAGCATGTCTTTGGCTTACTTAATTCCTTACCCCTTTAGTGATTATTTGATACTTAAGGTGGCTATCTTAATATGTGTTTCCTTACAATATTTGAGACTATTTGTCTTAGTGATAAATTGGCATGTTTGCTTTCTGGTGTTGTGGAAGATATTCAGCATGATTTGGACCATTAGGCTTTAACCCTTTAAGTTAGTACCTTATCTAGACCTGCTTGGTATTATGCACCTTTGTATGTTAACCTTGTGATCTTAGGAAATTTGCTTCTCCTCTAACCCTCAATGTGATTTCTACCAATGTGTTATCTTTTGCTAAGTGTTGAACCTTTAATAGCCATCTCCCTTTAAGTTTTGTTGACCTTCTTAACTAGCATGTTCTGTGTTTTAGACAACTTTGCTATGTCTGCTTTCTAAAATACAAGTGCATATCTTCAAATTCTGCCCCTTCACCAATGTTCTCTCACTCTCATTTGTTGCCTATACTATTTTGAATCTATCACTCTTGGCCGACTGAAAGCCAAGGCCACTAAGACTTTCTCTATTGACCTTCCCTAGTGTGAGCACTGCTCGGGGTCCATTCGAAACCATTGTGAACTCTGACACTCTAGGATTTGGAGTTCTTTGGTCACTCTCTTTACTACTGAGACTTTAGTTGTCACTGACACTCAGTTCTTTCCTCATCCTATCTATGGAATCTGCATACTAGGTTGTTTAAGTGACTTCTGTGTAATTCAATGTTTGGGTTATATGTTGAATCTGTGGCTGTTTGGTTTGGTTTGAGTTCCTATATGCTTTTTGGGTTGTGCTGATGAATATAGCCCCCTGTTGGGATCTGGGCATGCTATTTGTGAAGAAAGCGTAAGGCCCAAGCAATACTGGGTATCTCCTTTTGGGCCTGCTATAGGCCTATTGCTATTTCTTGTATATAATGTTGTAATTATATTCATCATTGGGTCTGTAATAATTTTGTAATAAACAATTCGGGGCGTTAGTAAAATTGGGGTAAACGGGTATACTCTAATGTTGCATAAAAGGGTAGAAAACATGCCTATAAAGTTCGTATGATCTACTTGTTATCCAACCTTCTATATATGCCATCCAATTTCCATGTGCACTGGTAGAAATCATGCTATTAGGAAAATCACACACTCACACAACTTGCCTACTATCAAAGCATAAGTACTTTATTCATTCCTATGTCTATTGCTAGACAACATGCCTATAGGAAATAAAATGTCAATGAGCATTCTTTCAATTCGCATAACCACAACATATTCATTAGATACCATGCCTATAGGATTTTAATTGGTTAATTTGCTATTGTTATCATACTGCTCACCTAGAAAACATGCCTAGAGGGGCTAAGTATAAAAATCAGTTTCAATCGTTAATCGTTAGAAATCCTGCCTATAGGGTATTACCACCCTCTATAAAGTGTTAATGCTGAACTTTCCAAATATTGTTTCATTGCTTAGCCGTGCCACTATTAGAAAGCATGCCCATAGGATCAAACTGAGTAATTTTGAGTATTTTCAATGGTTATCACTAGCAACTACTGCATAAATCACCTAGAGATCATGTCTATAGGTTTACTCTCTTATAACCTGTAATTTCAATAATCAACATGCACTACCAAATACCCCTAAACTGTATAGTTGTTTGGAAATCATGTCTATAAGTTTAAAGTGGTACCTTGCATCTGAAACTGCCTGCGCGTTTGAATCCAAGGTCATATAGAAACCATGTCTATAGGGCTCAAATGGATTTAATTCGCCTTAATTCTGAAACTTTCTAACGCCTAATGTTAGAATTTGTTTGCGTGCATTTATTGTCTATTTGTGGAGGCTAACTTGAGCCCTTAATTGCCTTTACATGAAGTCCAACTTGTTTTGTATGTCACCTAGTTTTAGCATTCTGAGCAACCTAAGAAAAGTCTAGAACCACCCTAAATAGAGGTCCAATGCCTCCTGACCATAGGTATGGGACGGGCAGTGCACGCATAGGGCACGACATAGAATTAAATTAGAGCGCTTAAGTAAACAACTCTAAACATAGTAATCGGGTAGCAGGAGATGATAGTCTGTGCCCGCTGAATAATATGAGTAATTCCCTACCTCAAGGGAGTTGCGAAGTATTATTTATGTTGCACGGGGTGATCCTTTTGTCTAAAAAACTTAGGATCCCCCCTCTCTTTTTTATACATTTCGTCGTCTAACATAGACCATCATAGTTATATCCTTGTAATCCTCATTTCTCATTGTGTTATAATAAATTTCTTTGACCCTTGCTCTCCTTGTTTATCTTGCCTAATTATAATCCGCATAATCTTAAGTTCGGCCGGGACCCATAATTGTGGACCTCGAAGAGTGCCTAACACCTCTCTTTGAGGTAATTTGAGCCCTTACTCGATCTTTGGTGGCTTTGACTAGTCAAACAGAGTTATCTACATAATAGGTGCCCTAATGCACCTCAAAAATCGTTAGGTGGTGACTCTTCTTGTTTTAACACTTTAATACCCATTTAAAAGAGTTGTCACACGTCGAGGCCCGCTTTCGCGAGAAAACGGGGCGCGACAGCATGGCGACTCTGCTGGAGATTTACACTTAGGCTCTTACCATTATGAACTTGGCTTATATGGATTATTTTCTTTGTTATAAATGCATATCCCTTCCCTGCTCCACCTTTATTTGTTTAAATTTGTTATAACATGCATATCCCTTTCCCGTTCGCCATTATTTGCTATGACCGCTCTTCATTTTGTTTAAAGACTGCTATATCATGCCTCTCCCATCCCTACTCCCTAACTCTCTTTATTACATTCTCGCATATATTCCATGAACTAACTTCTTTCTTTGTCTTTCTTTCTTATGTTTTTCATGTTTTAACTTATTACCGTATTTACTGCTTTTACATATTTATCATGCAAATACTTGACAACGTGTTATTATCTCTGCATAAAGCATGCTCTACATCATACTCCACTCGTGCCAATTATCAACATAGCGGCACTTGATGAGTGCCTGCGCTCTTCTATAATTACCCTTTTTAAATCGAAAAGGATTATTTGCGGTAGACTAGTCGATCAGTGGTGCAGTCGACTGTCCCGTGCCCTTCCCTCTCAAGTTGTCCACTTGAGAGTACCAGTCTAGACCATTCTAGAAACCTTACTCCAACATCAAATATACATGCATCATGTTAAACCTAGTACGGGTTATGACGTTGTTAACGTAATAGCCTGCTAAGATGAGCCTTGTCCAAAGTCCGACAAAATTTCCACAATCCCAATGGACACTACCATGTTATGTGCATTACTTGTAGAAAATGTGCCAATATGGTGATCATTAGTGTGTAAATGGTTGAATCTGGAGGGGGGAGAGGGCTAACTTTATTTGCCTGCAGAAATAAAGCACGAAGTCCCCAGGTTCGGCATGGTCCAAAACATCCCACCTCTGCTACTTGATTGATGGAAAAATCTCGCGCCTTGCGACAAGAATCATGTGAGAAGGGTCCTTGGTAATTTGCCGTCCTTGCTAGACACCCGACCAAATAGGGTATTGATCGAGGCCGCTACCATGTCTTGGGATGAGAAAAGGGCCGTCTTCCGCTTTGGTGACATAGAAATGACTCCTCTCTTCGAAGAAATAGGAGGCTTCGCTAAGCTGCCATGGGATAGTCCAGGGTTATTAGTGCCAGAAAATCGCACCCCTTGCGGTTTTCTAAAATGCCAGGTTTCAAGAAAAATGATGAGTTTATTTGTTTGAAGAAGTCATACATCCCATTTGGATTCTTTTATGAGCGTTACGGGCACAGTAAGTCATATCGTCTTCATCATGAGGAACTTGCCATTACCTCCTTAGGTTGGACGCACAGCCGAGTTTATGTATTCATCATTTGCTTCTTGGGTTTGTTGATACTTCCAATGAAAGGGGGATGGATTCACACTCGTTCAGCTATGGTTGCAAGAACTTTAATGATAGGCATCGAGGGGAAACCTATACCATCATCCCTATGATCCTAGCTGAACTATACCACGCTCTAGATCGGTGCAAGAAGGGGTTCGGACATTTTAAAGGTTGTAATCTATTATTGCAAGTCTGGTTATTGGAACACTTTCAGAGGGGAGAATATCGTCAAGAGCTTCTGTGACGACCATTGAATGACTACATATCTTACCACCATCCAAAGAAAATTACATTCATCCTAGATAGGTTCGCACAACCAAGAAGTGATGTAAGTTGGGTACGTTTCTTCAGTAATCTGACAGACGAGATGGTACATTGGATGTTTGAGTGGTTTCCTAGCAGTGAGTTCATCATCAGGTCGAAGGATACTACTTATTTGGTATTGATAGGGTTGCGGGGCATTTATCCCTATGCTCTTATAAGGGTAATGAGACAAGCAGGAAGAAAATAAGTCATACCTCAGGTTTCCAACATGGTCCAGTACAAGGCATATTTCAAAGGGAACATCATTCCTTTCAAGTTAGAGGCGCAACATATGTGGAACTAGAAGGTCATTGTGGAAAGAGAGACTATCGAACCAGACAGGTGCCATGTCGGTCATGTATATTTCTATCCATCATAGTTGGTAGGTGATGTATCGGGAGACGTCAAGCCAGGGGTCAATTTGAAAAATAGGATCATCGATGCTGCTGCTGAGGCACAGGTCAAATATAGAAGGCTTCACAAAAAGGTTTTTGAGTCTGAAGCTAGACATCTAGAACAACAAAAAATGGACATGGAGGCAATTAATGAATGGAAGGAAATCGCCACTAAGTCCACCGAGAGATTGGAATATCTAGAACAAGGATTGATGAAGCTTGAGGGAAAGATGAGAAGGAGGCTTGTGGATTGTCAGAACATAGATGTCAGCGAAGGAGGGCATCTAGCAAAAACTTATTTATTGTTGGATATGGAAGACCTGGGAAAGCTGATTGATGGAGTCAAAAAGGCCAAGCACGGAGAAGGTCCCTTAGGGACCAAATAGATTTAGCAAATGATGTTCTTTACTACTTTCTAGTTTAGTTTTAGATTTCGATTGTAATAAGGCTAAATGCCATTAGTAGCTTTATTATTATTGTCGATTTGGTGAAGGTTTGGCTCATTTTCACATTAATGAAATGACGCAATTATTGGCATCAATTTTCTCCAAGTCTATGTGTCGCTTAGGCCTACCTCGGGCACAACAAGGTCCCTAAATTAGGACGCGAATTGTTACATGATTTTGCAAAACATGTTTAATATTGCAAGCATTCTTTCAATACCCCTTACTAACTTGGTTACCTTTTGTTTTTTCTTCTTTTTGATTATTCCCATTCCCCAAGGTTGGTTCGTGCATACTGGCATCGTCAACATATCACACTAGATCCAAAGGTCCTCTACCTCCTCCTCCACCATGTGATCCTAAAGGCAAAAGTAATGGGAGAGGGAAAATGGACGATTTGAGCGATATCAGGAAGGACAACGCTACAATAGTTGAGAACGTCGAAACTTCAGATGGTCAGAGCACCCCGGTACAGAATGAACATGTCTTACGTCTGGAACAAAAGATTTTGGAGCTACAAGGAGAACTTGAGCAGGTCCGGAACTTGGCAAACCTCTCTCTCACTCTAAATTCCCCTGATATTGGCCAACAAAATCCAAATACCTAGAACCAAGCACCACAAAACCCACAAAACCAAAACCCGCCACCAAACCCTCCTGCACCACACCAGTACCTTACACCTCCCAAAAACCCTAATCCTCCCCCAATACCAACTCCGCAACAACATCATCACCACCCAACCCAATACCCGCAAACTACCACTTATCACACTCCCCAGATTATACCACAACCCAGTCCTGACCTCCAAAACTCAACAAATGATCATCCTTATGCCAGATCCCCGGAGTCCACCAGAGTAACCCGATATATGTGGAGATCTTACCCCACACTCCACAACAAACCCTATACATACCTGAATCAACCAAGAAAGATCTGCTCATTAAGAACATGGCAGAAGAAATCAAGAAGCTCACTGGTAGAGTTCAAAGTGTCGAAGGTGGTAAATGCACTTAAGGTTTAAACTATGAGGACTTGTGCATTCAGCCAGATGTGGAACTGTCGGAGGGTTACAAACCTCCCAAGTTCGAAATGTTCGATGGAACTGGTGATCCAAAAGTGCATCTAAGGAATTATTGTGACAAACTTGTAGGCGTAGGAAAAGATGAATGAATCTGTATGAAGCGATTCATGCGAAGCCTCACCAGAGATGTGTTGTCTTGGTATATCAGTCAGAACCCGAAGAAGTGGGTTAATTGGGTACGAATGGCGTCAGATTTCATGGACAGATTCAGGTTCAACACAGAAAATGCACCAGGCATTTTCTACATTCAAAACCTCAAGAAGAAACAAACAGAAACCGTTCACGAATATTCTACTCGGTGGAGATCTGAAGCCGCGGAAGTAAGACCAGCGCTTAAAGAAGAAAAAATGATTAAGTTGTTCGTCAGAGCTCAAGACTCGCAGTACTATGAAAGGCTGATGGTTATTGAAAACCATATATTCTATGACATCATCAAGCTGGGAGATAAAATAGAAGAAGGGATCAATAGTGGAATGGTGACGAATTTCGAAGCATTATAGGCCACGAATAAAGCCTTGCAGTCAGTAGGTATCTCGAAGAAGAAAGAAGTGGGTGCTATAATGGTTGCCTAACCTTCACCCTCTACATACCAGCCCTCACCCCCCAGATACCAACAACCTGCCACCACCTACCATGCCGACAACACCCAACCCGTATATTATCACTCACCACCACCCACCCACCAAAATTACCAAAAACTAATACTAAACTTCGACCACAGACCACCCAGACAATACACTCTAATTGCTGAACCCATAGACCAACTATTTGAGAGATTGAAGGCTGCTGGTTATGTCACTCCCATTCCCGCTGTTGCTATGGAAAACTCTTCTCAGTGGATTAACCCAAACAAGACATGTGCCTATCACTCAGGCATGAAGGACCATACTATTGATGAGTGTCGCACTCTGAAGGACAAGATTCAGACACTGATTGACAACAAGGTCATACAGGCAAAAGGAACCGCACCCAATGTTTGTAACAATCCTCTCTCGGATCACAAAGGCGAGGGAGTGAATGTGATAGAGACCGATGAAGAATGGGATCCAGAGGGGTCAATTGGCCTTATTCGGGAGGGGGATGATCATAAAACATATCCAATCACCCTCACACCCATTGTGGTACAAACCCAAGCACCGCTTGAAGTTGAGGTAACCGTACCAGCACTGTTTGAAGTTGAGGTAACCACACCCTTCACTGTGATGGTAGCACCCACACCATCTTTCAAGTCTGATGCTATACCATGGGATTATGTTGCAGAAGCGAGAAGGAAATAAAAAGCGAAAATGGAAGAAACATGTGCAATACAAGGCATGACTAGAACTGGCAAGGTTTATACACCAGAGCACTTGGGAGGAACAACCAAAGAAACTGCATCTAAGCCACCTGTTGTTGAGACTGACCCTGATGACCTTTGGAGAAAAGTACAAGCGAGAGAATACTCTGTGGTTGACCATTTGAACAAAACTCCCGCTCAGATATCTGTCTTGTCACTGCTACAAAACTCTGAGACACACAAGAATGCCCTGATGAAGGTGCTGAGTGAAGCCTATGTACCCACCAACTTCACTAGTGGGGAAATGGCCAACATGGTTGGGCAGGTGCTGGAAAGCCACAAAATCGCCTTTCATGAAGACGAGCTACCACCAGAAGGACTAAGTCACAACAAGGAACTACATATCACAGTGCAATTTGAGGAAACATTCATCTCCAGGGTCCTGATAGATGGGGGTTCGAGTCTCAATATATGTCCAGTGACCACTCTGAAGAGGTTGGGTAAAGGCCTGCATAAGATACGAGCAAGAAACATGAATGTGAAGGCTTTTGATGGATCTCAAAGAGCCACAATCAGAGAAATCAACCTCAGCCTACAGATGGACCCAACCTGGTTTGATGTTGAGTTTCAAGTGCTGGATATATGTGCCACCTACAATTTATTGTTGGGACGACCCTGGATACATGCCACTGGGGCAGTGGCATCTACTCTACATTAGGCCGTGAAATTTGAATGGAAATCTACGGGTATGGAAGCAACCCCATCTATACCAATCAGACAGTTCCAGTCATCGAGAATAGGAAGAAGCTGGGTGGAGAAACATACCATCGCATCGAGCGAGTCAACGCAATCGAAAAGGGTCGATGGTGGAGTAACAAGATAGAAAGCATATTAATATGGATAGGATATGAACCTGGAAAGGGTCTCGGCAAAAACCTTCAAGGGATCACCAAACCCATACAACCGCAGCGTCATGGCGCAACTTTTGGGCTCGAATATGAATATTCTTTGCAAGAGTACCAGGATTGGTCGCCGCCATGGCGTGGTCCTTATTATCCGCTGGAATAACCAGTACCACCTCTACACCTAAGATTTCATCAAGCTAACATAATATGGGGATCTGAGGAAGATGAGGTCTTAGCTGGTATGAGAAAACCATTTCTGTTTGAAGAAGATATGGATTGCAGTGAGATAGTTGAGGAGGAGGAGGAGGAAGAACTTTCCATTCAGACCGTGAGGAAAGGAGCTGTTCTCAAAAACTGGACTGCTGCACCATCCCGGGCCCGTCGAGTTCCTAGGTAGCTTGGCAGATTAACATCCGTTATTTTTAAGCATTTGAGATATTTTCAGTATTTTGCTTTGAAATAATTGCTCGAGTCATCGAGCCACATTTGTTAACATTTGAAAGATTTCAATTAATGCATTGCTACTTTTCGTATTTACTATTATTCTCTGTATTTTCTCTTTTTATAGCATTATTATTACCTATCCCGATGAACCTGTGACTGTGACATGTAATGAGACAACACAACATAAGGATAGTGATTTAGAAGACCTGGAAGATGATACGATACCTAAGGAAATCGTCAGAGAAGTGGAAAATTTTGAAAACAAGCCAAAGTCCAATTTGGACGAAACTGAAGCAGTTAACTTAGGGGATTCCAAACTGATCAAGGAAACACGCATAAGCATTCATCTATCACCGTCAGATAAAGAAGAGTACATCAGATTCCTAAAAGAATATGAAGATATCTTTGCATGGTCCTACGACGATATGACAGGTTTGAGCACATCCGTAGTAGCTCACAAATTACCCACTAATTCAAGCCGGACATGAGTTTGAAGATAAAAGAGGAGGTTACCAAGCAAATCAAAGCCAAGGTTCTCAGAGTGGTTGAATATCCGACTTGGTTGGCCAACATTGTGCTGGTTCTAAAAAAAGATGGGAAAGTCAGAGTGTGTGTTAATTACCGAGACTTAAACAGGGCTAGTCCCAAAGACGAATTTACATTGCCCAACATACACATACTGATCGACAACTGTGCCAAGAATGAACTCCAGTCCTTTGTGGATTACTTCGCAGGGTATCATGAGATATGGATGGATGAAGAGGATGCTAAAAAGACAACCTTTATCACACCATGGGGAATGTACTGCTATAAAATGATACCGTTTGGTTTGAAGAATGCGGGAGCCACCTACATGAGAGCCATGACAACTATCTTCCACGACATGATACACAAGGAAATAGAGGTGTACGTAGATGACGTCATCATCAAATCCAAAAAGGAGTACAAATCACATAGCAGATTTGAAGAAATTCTTTGATCGACTTCGAAGGTACAATCTAAAATCGAATCCCGCAAAGTGTTCCTTCGGAGTCCCTGCAGGAAAATTGTTAGGGTTCATCATCAGCCGCCGAGGGATTGAGTTAGACCCGTCAAAGGTCAAAGTTATCCAGGACTTGCCACCTCCGAAGAATAAGAAATATGTGATGAGATTTTTAGGACGTCTCAATTACATCAGTCGCTTCATAGCACAATCAACAGTGATATGTGAGCCGATCTTCAAAATGCTGAGGAAAGATGCTGCAACAAGTTGAACTGAAGAATGCCAAAAAGCCTTCAACAAAATCAAGGAGTATTTATCTAAATCGCTCGAGCCAGGAAGACCACTGCTGCTTTATTTGTCAGTATTGGATGGAGCATTCGGTTGCGTTTTGGGACAACATGATGAAACTGGAAGAAAGGAGCAGGAAATATACTATTTGAGCAAGAAATTCACACCCTACGAAGCCCGACACTCTTTGCTAGAACACACCTGCTGTGCTTTGACATGGATAGCTCAGAAGTTGAGGCATTATTTCTGTGCATACACTATATATCTCATATCGAGGATGGATCTACTGAAATATATCTTTCAGAAGCCCATGCCTACGGGTAAGTTAGTAAAGTGGCAAATATTGCTGAGTGAGTTTGACATCGTCTATGTAACTCGGAAGGCAATCAAAGGACAAGCATTGACAGATCATCTAGCAAAAAATCCCGTAGACGGAGAATACGAACCATTGAAAACAATGACGGTTGGAGAATGTTCTTCGACAGAGCAAGAAACTTCAAAGGAGTAGGTATCAGAGCTGTTTTGGTATCAGAAACCGGCCAACACTAAAATATTGCCATATTTGCACTGTGTACAAGAGCTGATCAAAAGGTTCACAAAGATAGAATTCAAACATGTTCAAAGAATTCAAAATGAGTTCGCAGATGCATTGACCACTCTATATTCCATGATACAACACCCAGAAAAGAACTTCATCGATCCTTTCCCAATAGGAATTCATAAACAGCCAGCTTATTGTGCTCATGTTGAAGAAGAGAGCGATGGAAATTCGTGGTTCCACGATATCAAGGAATATTTGGCAAAAGGAGAATATCCAGAGCACTCTACCCATACTCAGAAGTGTATGCTTCGAAGATTAGCCAACCATTTCTTTCAAAGCAGAGGAATTTTGTATTAAAGAACTCTCGACTTGGGGTTACTATGGTGTGTCGATGCCAAGGAAGCATCCAGATTGCTAGAGGAAATACATGCCGAAATTTGCGGATCGCACATGAATGGCTTCGCCTTAGCCAAAACATTACTAAGAGAAGGGTATTTCTGGATGACTATGGAAATAGACTGCATCAAGCATGTCCAGAAGTGTCACCAATGCCAGATACATGCTGATATGATATGAGTGCCACCCAATGAACTCAATCCAACAAGCACACCCTAGCCTTTCTCTTCTTGGGGCATGGATGTCATCGGTCCAATCGAACCCTCCGCTTCAAATGGGAATAGATTCATTCTAGTGGCCATAGACTACTTCACAAAATGGGTTGAACCTGGATCTTACAAAGCTGTAACTAAGAAGGTCGTCACAGATTTTGTTTGGGATCGCATCATTTGTCGATTTGGAGTACCAGAGTCAATCATCACCAACAATGCCGCCAATCTCAACAGTGATTTAATGAAGGCCATGTGTGAAACTTTCAAGATCAAGCATAAGAATTCCACAATTACAAACAATGGCACGAGAAGCTGCCATTTGCTCTGCTCGGGTATCGTACCACGGTTCGCACATCAACTGGGGCAACTCCCCACCTATTGGTTTATGGCACTGAAGCAGTTATTCTTGCCGAAGTAGAAATCCCTTCTTTGAGAATTATACAAGAAGTTGAGCTCAGTGATGCAGAATGGGTACAGAGCCGCTATGAACAACTGGCTCTCATTGATGGAAAGATAATGAATGCAGTATGTTATGGTCAACTCTACCAGAACAGAATGGCAAGAGCTTTCAATATAAAGGTTAGACCAAGGTAATTCACACCGGGGCAGTTGGTGCTATAGCGGATCTTCCCACATCAGGATAAAGCCAAGGGGAAGTTCTCACCCAACCGGTAAGGTCCCTACATGGTTCATCGAGTATTAACGGGAGAAGCACTCATACTTGCAGAAATAGACTGAGAGATTTGGCCAAAACCTATCAACTCAAACACAATTAAGAGATACTATGTTTAGGATTGTTTACATTTCTTCACTTGATGTAACTGAACTACGCTTGACCTGATTCTCGTTTAAGAGGGGATATGTAGGCAGCCCTGTGGGTTCGGTCACATCTTAATAAAATCTTCATTTTCCCCACGATCAAAAATTGGGAAAAGATCGCAATTTCAGCCAACTTCGTCATATGCGGAACATCAAAAAGTATTGTCAGAAGTATGCATTTAAACCGGGGCAGAATTTTGAGGGGGGTTCTCAAAATTCTAAGACAAGGAGGTCGTAATGTCTCTAAAATGTGTCACAGTCACCAGTTCATCTATTTTATTTGATGTCGCATACTACTATATTCCAAATGACTATATTTATCAAATGCATTGCATATTTTTTGAAAATTTTGTTTCTATGACAACCAGATGTTGCCCAGGGTAACTCGAACAGGATCCCAAAACGGGAGTAGAGGCCGAGCAAGAAGAAAAAAGCATGAACCGACCTTCCCCCATAAAACTCACGATTTTTCTTTGGATGCAGGCACGATAAAACAACATTATCCGCAGATACATCAAGTCACTACCTTCATGACGGCAAATTACCTAGTGCAAACACCTCCAGCCAAGAAATACTTTACTTTCTCACCGTCACTCATCGTTCTGTTGCATAAGGCTAAGCATTGCCTTTCTTTGAATGAGACTAAGCATTGTATCTTCTTCTTTCATGAGGATAAGCATTGCCTCCCTAATTGTATAAGGATAAGCACTGCCTTTCCCTGCACGAGACTAAGCATTGTCTCTTCTTCTTGAATGGGGCTAAGCATTGCCTCCCTAATTGCATAAGGCTAAGCACTGCCTTTCCTTGCATGATACTAAGCATCGTCTCCCTTAATTGCATAAGCACTGTCTCCTCTTCTTGCATGAGGCTAAGCATTGCCTCTCTAATTGCATAAGGCTAAGAACTGCCTTTCCTTGCATGAGACTAAGCATTGTCTCCCTTCTTTGCATGAGACTAAGCATTGTCTCTTCTTCTTGCATGAGGCTAAGCATTGCCTCCCTAGTTGCATAAGGCTAAGCACTACCTTTCCCTGCATGATACTAAGCATTGTCTCTTCTTCTTGCATGAGGCTAAGCATTGCCTCCCCAATTGCATAAGGCTAAGCACTTCCTTTCCTTGAATGAGACTAAGCATTGTCTCCTCTTCTTGCATAAGCTAAGCACTGCCTTTCCCTGCACAAAACTAAGCATTGTCTTCCCTTTTGGCATGAGGCTAAGCATTGCCTCCCTGTCTCCATGAGACTAAGCATTGTATCCTCTTCTTACATTAAGCTAAACATTGCCTTTCCTTGCATAAAATTAAATGCTGCCTCCACTACGCTACCTAAAACTTAGCACTATCCCTCTGTTTACCTAGGGCTAAGCACTGCCCTCATCTTACACAAGACTATGCATTGTCTTGTCTCATCTTCGCATGTGACCAAGCGTCATATTTTTGCATTTCATGGGCTGAGACATAGCCGTCTTATCCGAAGGCGTCATAGTCCGAAGGCATCATCCTTATAGCCGGGGGACACCATTCCATGGCCTGAGGATCTCTCAATATTGCACATCATTATTCAAAGGAGTCATCGTCCATAGGCACCATCCTCATAGCCCGAGGACACTATTTCATGGCCTGCAAATCCTTGTCATGTGCTTCATGGCCCAGGACGTCATGATCTAAGGATATCATCCTCGCCGTCCAAAGACAACCTTCATGGTCCTAAGGGAATTTGCATCATGTTTTAAATTTTCACAATAATCCATATATATATTCACATGCACCATGTTTTAAGTTTTGCAGGTAATCCAGGAGGTAATCGTTATACAAACGGGAACAATCTTCGCTCCAATTTCTGTTCACAATGTTCACGTCCTTCAATTATTTCAAACGTGACCGACCACCAACAATTTCCCACCTTTTACTCTATGACCGTTCAGATACTCGCTCTGTGATACATTTGTAACATTTTAGATTCACATTGATGACTCCGTACAATTCATCCGATACTATCCTACCCAAAAGAACTCTCTCTGAAACATGCGAACACTCTTATAACAACTCAATCGGTTTTGTTCACTGTTGGGTCCAGAACTACACACGGCCTGATTCCCATAATACCAGGGATATATTGGCAACTCAGGAACCAGGGTTCGGACCCCATTTTTTCAAATCACATCATTCCTCACTCAATTCGGCCAAAATTGGTCATCATTTTCTTTACTCGACAACTCTTTCATCATTCCCGGGTAAAGAGGGGCAGTAGTTGATACCCAATTTTGCCCTGATATTTTCTCGAATAGTATATATACTTTCAAAACATCATTTGGCATCATTATTTAGTTACAAATTTATACAAGCATTTTTCTATAATTGTTCATAATTTTAGAGCTTTAAAATTGATTTTTCTGCATTTAAATTACTTGAATATTTATTAATTACTCATTTCAATTATTTTGTGATGACTTAATTACCTAAAATTATTATTTTTGCATCTATAATACTTGCTTCAGATATGTTACTCTATTTTTTATAATTACATTAGTATTTTTGGCCATTTGCACAATCTTGCAATAATAACCTGTATTTTACAATTCTATTGCATTTATCATTTTTATTTAAGGTCAAAATAATATCTTACATTCTTATAATATTCTACTATTATTTTAAAATATTAATTTTCATAAATAGTATTTTTATAATTTATTTAAATTATTTTCCCCTTAATTTCCTATTCTTAAAATCTGGCACAAAATTAGGATTAATTTCGGACCATTACGGTCCAAATAGACCCCTGGCCCAATAACCTTAGCAGCCCAAACGACCTAACCTAGTCGAAAAACCGACCCAGCTCTTCTTAAATTCCCAGTGATCAACGACTCATAATACTCCTCACCACTCTCCTTATATCCCCTCACCCAAACCCTAATCCCCACTTTCTCTTCATCAGCCTCCCTCAAACACTCCTCCCTCCCACTGAAACCCTAACCGCCCTCTCAATATCCTTCGAATACGTCTCAATCATGGATTTCATCTGTGATTTTCTTACCTTTTATGTGTTACCTCAGTATTACTTACAAGATTGGGGTATTACTTAGTATTTGCCCCATTATTTGGCAAATATAAATATAAGAATCAAGGGAGAACAGTTTCACCCTTCGGTATTTGGACGATATTCCGTCTATATATATTCATGGCAAGACGATATGAAGCCGATTCACCAAAACCTTTGGTCGATTCCTTGATTTTTGTCGAATTAGGGTTCAGAATTTTATACTTTTCCTTTTACCCGTTCTATTATTGATAACATGTGGTACTTTCTTTCCATATTTATGTTTGATTGATTGTTTTCCTTGTTTGTTCACTTGATTCCTACTACTATATAAACCCCTCCCCTTTCCCCTTTAAGATAGACTTTTAATCACTTACTCTATTGTTCTCTTATTATCTTGTTCTATACTCTAATTCTTGGCCGGCTAAAAGCCAAGGCCACCGGGATTCGATTTTTAACTTTTCTTGGTGCGAGCACTGCTCGGGGTTCATTTGAAGCCCTTAGGAACTCTGACGCACTAAGAATCTGGGTTCTTGCTCTCTGTTGAGATTCAGAGCACTGTGGAATGTTCTTTCTTGTTGTTCATTTATTCAACTGATAACTGGTAAGTCTCTTGGCTTTATGATTTCATTCTTCTGTGTTCATGTCCTGCATATTCACGCCTCTGAATTTCATGACCCAAATGTGCTCTTAGGCCATCTCTATGTGTAACTTTACTAGCATTGCACTCGTATTCTGATTTGAACCTCTTTTACATTTGGCCTTTTACTTAAAATCTCCAGTTTTTGAGATATGTTATTTGAGTATTCTTCAACTGAATAATTTAGACTCGCTTAATGTATTGGTACTTGAATGTCTACATTACTGTTTGACATGAGTTTGCTTTCCTACTCTACTTTGAGTTCCTGCAATGACTGCCTCACATCTATAACGTGTTATAATCTGTGACTTGCTCCCTTGCTATTGTGTCACGGAACATGTCTTTGGCTTACTTTATTCCTTACCCCTTTAGTGATTATTTGAGACTTAGAGTGGCTATCTTAATATGTGTTTCCTTACAATATTTGAGACTGTTTGTCTTAGTAATAAATTGGCATGTCTGCTTTCTGGTGTTGTGGAAGATATTCAGCATGATTTGGACCCTTAGGCTTTAACCCTTTTAGTTAGTACCTTATCTAGACCTATTTGGTATTATGCACCTTTGTATGTTAACCTTGTGATCTTAGGAAATTTGCTTCTCCTCTAACTCTCAATGTGCTTTCTACCAATGTGTTATCTTTTGCTAAGTGTTGAACCTGTAATAGCCATCTGCCTCTAAGTCTTGTTTACCTTCTTAACAAGCATGTTCTATTTTTTAGACAACTTTGCTATGTCTGCTTTCTAAAATACAAGTGCATCTCTTCAAATTCTGTCCCTTAACCTTTGTTCTCTCACTCTCATTTGTTGCCTACACTATTCTGAATCTATCACACTTGGCCGGCTGAAAGCCAAGGCCACTAAGACTTTCTCTATTGACCTCTTTAGTGTGAGCACTGCTCGGGGTCCATTCGAGACCCTTGTGAACTCTGAAACTCTAGGATTTGGGTTTCTTTGGCCACTCTCTTTACTACTGAGACTTTAGCTGTCTCTGACACTTAGTTCTTTCCTCATCCTATCTACAGAATCTTCATACTAGGTTGTTTAAGTGACTTCTGTGTAATTCAATGTTTGGGTTATATGTTGAATCTGTGGCTGTTTGGTTTGGTTTGAGTTCCTCTATGCTTTCTGGGCTGTGCTGATGAATATAGCCCTCTGTTAGGATATGGGCATGCTATTTGTGAAGAAAGCATTTGTTGAAGGCCCAGGCGATACTGGGTATCTCCTTTTGGGCTTGCTATAGGCCTACTGCTATTGCTTGTATATAATGTTGTATTTACATTCATCATTAGGTCTATAATAATTTTGTAATTAACAATTCAGGGCGTTAGTGAAATTGGGGGAAACGAGTTTACTCTAATGTTGCATAAAAGGATAGAAAACATGCCTATAGGGTTTGTATGATCTACTTGTTGTCCAACCTGCTATATATGCCATTCAATTTCCATGTGCACTGGTAAAAATCATGCCATTAGGAAAATCACACACTCACACAACTTGTCTACTATCAAAGCATAAGTACTCTATTTATTCCTATGTCTACTGCTAGGCAACATGCCTATAGGAAATAAAATGTCAATGACCATTCTTTCAATTCGCATAACCACAACATATTCATAAGATACCATGCCTATAGGATTTTAATTGGTTAATTTGCTATTGATATCATACTGATCACCTAGAAAACATGCCTATAGGGGCTAAGTATAAAAATCAGTTTCAATTGTTAATTGTTAGAAATCCTGCCTCTAGGGTATTACCACTCGCTTTAAAGTGTTAATGCTGAACTTTCCAAACATTGTTTCATTGCTTAACCGTGCCACTATTAGAAACCATGCCCATATGATCAAACTGAGTAATTCTGAGTATTTCCAATGGTTATCACTGCCAACTACTGTGTAAATCACATAGGGATGATGTCTATAAGTTTAACCTTTTATAACCTATAATTTCAATAATCAGCATGCAATACCAAATACCCCTAAACTATATAGTTGTTTGGAAATCATGTCTATAAGTTTAAAGTGGCACCTTGCATCTGAAACTACCTGCGCGTTTGAATCTAAGGTCATATAGAAACCATGTCTATAGGGCTCAAATGGCTTTAATTCGCCTCAATTTTGAAACAGTCTAACGCCTAATGTTAGAATTTGTTTGCGTGCATTTGTTGTCTAAGTGTGGAGGCTAACTTGAGCCCTTAATTGCCTTTATATGAAGTCCAACTTGTTTTGTATGTCGCCTAGTTTTATAATTCTGAGCAACCTAAGAAAAGTCTAGAACCACCCTACATAGAGGTCCAATGCCTCCTGGACCATAGGTATCAGACGGACAGTGCGCGCATAAGGCACAACTTAGAATTAAATTAGAGCGCTTAAGTAAACAACTCTAAACATAGTAACCGGGTAGTAGGAGATGATAGTCTGTGCCCGCTGAATAATATGAGTAATTTCCTACCTCAAGGGAGTTGCGAAGTATTATTTATGTTGCACGGGGTGATACTTTAGGCTAAAAAACTTAGGATCCCCCCCTCTTCTTTATACATTTAGTCGTCTAACATAGACCGTCATAGTTATATCCTTGTAATCCTTATTTCTCATTGTGTTATAATAAATTTATTTGACCCTTGCTCTCTTTGTTTATCTTGCCTAATTATAATCCACATAATCTTAAGTTTGGCCGGGACCCACAGTTGTGGACCTCGAAGAGTGCCTAACACCTTCTCTTTGAGGTAATTTGAGCCCTTACCTGATATTTGGTGGCGTTGACTAGTCAAATTATCTACACAATAGGTGCCCTAACGCACCTCAAAAACCGTTAGGTGGTGACTCTTCTTCTTTTAACACTTTAATACCTATTTAAAAGAGTTGTCACACATCGAGGCCCACTTTCGCGAGAAAACGGGGTGCGACAAGTGATATATCAAATATCCTATACTTTGCATGCCTTTGTCAAGGTTAGGAAGCCTGGCCTGAAACATGTACCTCACAAATGGCCAGACCTTTTGCAAATGCTCGAGCAGTATACTCCAAGGCTGAATGTTACTAAAATATTGTGGGAATTTCCTATGGAAGGGTAGATAAAGGTGAACACGGATGGTGCTATTAGGGGAAATCCGGGCAGTAGTGAAATAAGGTTTTTCTTAAGGGACAATCATGGGGATGTTATACATGCACACGGTAGGAGATTAATGAAACAACCAACACTGAAGCGGAGACATTGGCAATACTTGAAGAACTCATATATTGTAAGCAGAACCATCTTTCACATATATTGTTGCAAACAGACTCTTTGTTATTGAAAGATGTCATTGAGGGGACTTGGAGTACACCATGGGGAATAACAGAATATGTGGAGGAAATATGAAGATTAATGGAGATGTGCAATGAGATGATAACACATATATTTTGAGAAGGCAACGAATTGGATGATCACCTAGAAAATTATGCACTGGACAGTGGTCCTATTGAGTGGAATTCTTTCGCTCAACTGGACACCATAGGAAAAAGATTGTGAACGATGATAAACTACAATGTCCCAGCTTGAGGATTAGAGTTACAAGAGGTTAGAAGGGGATGAGATGAAGAGCACAATGGAGTAGGAGATGGCTGTTACTACATGTTTTTACCTTGTTCAAATCCTTATGGAGGAGAGCATGGTGGATTTGGGTTTTGCTAACTTTGTATTGTTTTTTGTAGGAAAAGCTACTGTCTTCATGCCTCGCCTCTCGATACACCTTCAATGGGTGGTATTAGTACTTAATACTCGTTCCCTTGAAGGATTATTGAAGGCAAGCACAAGCATGAAAACAAAAATGGAAGCAAGGATCACAGTGTTGATGCTAAATTTTAGTTGTTTTAGCTAGGCCTACTATACAAGGCAACAAATGAGCATTTTTTGTATTGATACTATATCCATCACGGGACAGTGTACTTGCGTCCACTCGCGCACATCTGGAACGCAAGAATGGACTATTGTCTAGTTTTTTGGTCATGGTCATCACTTGGTGTGTAGGTTTTTGCGAGGAGTAATGAGGTTACTGGATGTATTGTGGATTGACAAACAAATGTATCTTAGTAATACACTTCCTTGCAATTGGCTTTATGCATCAAACTCAACAGATTACACCTGGAGGTCACACGTAATTTTGTATCAACAATGTGTGCCTGTTAGTGCTTTAGCTTGCTGGACACTGGAATTAGAGTATGGCACTGTTACTGTTGTTGATACTGATGGAATGGGATTATCACACAAATACGTCACTCAAACAGCATGGGAAATGAATTTGAATATACTGCTCAGTTTTGTACAAATTTGGGTAGTAAGGAAGCCTCAGACCTTAATGTGGATTTGCACACTTTGGACTATATGGACTCGCAAGCTCAACGACCTTACATGGCTAGTTTTTATTCATCTTTCTTACTACTTTAGTAGCTCAATAGTTGAATTTGTTCATAGGATAAAATGTGCTACTAATTTGAGCACCACTGGCTCAAAATTGGTAATAGGTATTATGTATTCTACAAAGCTTATTGAAAGTTTTACATTTTATATTTTTGAAAGTTTATACAAATATTCTCATTTTCTCCCATTCAAATCACTAATTTAATGTAAAAAACAAAGATGGAATCACAAAATATAATCAAATCCGGATAAAGGACACTTACCCAAATCCAACACGTGAAAATCTCTTCCAAAATCGCCCAAATTCGAGCTCTCTAACTCAAAAAGTGATAAAATATCAAAAATCCTCGAAATAGAGTACTTATATTCTTCCTAGTGATTTACTCATCATGATCGCGGAGACAAAATGATAACAGTTGACCAAACCTTCATCGCGAATGCGTAACAGAAGTCGCGAACACGACATACAGTCTCCAGGCCCTTCCAACCTCCCTTATACGCGATCACGTGACTCAGAATGTGAAAGCGACAACATAAGTTCCCTAACCTTCGCAAACGCGGTCTCCTCTTTGTGATCGCGAAGAATAGAGTACCTGAGACCACCATAACACTAACCGAATGTGAAAATACAGGAGCGAACGCGATGAAGAACACCAGATGGCAGAAATCAGCAGTTCAAAAATAGAAGGAAATGGTCCGTAGCCCATCCAGAACACACACGAGGCCCCCGGGACCCCGTCCAATCATACCAACCATTTCCGTAACATAACTCGGACCTGCTCAAGGCCTCAAATCACACCGAACAACATCAAAACTATGAATCACACCTCAAATCGAACTTAATGAACTTATGAACTTTCAACTTCTGCAACTCGTGCCGAATCATATTAAATTAACCCAGAATAATGTCAAACTTTGCATGCAAGTTCCAAATGATACAACAGAGCTATACAAACTCATGGAATTGAAATCTGAACCCGATATCAACAAAGTCAACTTCTGGTCAAACCTCTCAACCTTCCAAACCTTCAACTTTCCAATTTTTGACAAAATACATCAAATCAACCTACGGACGTCCAAATCTAAATCCGGACACTAAGTACAAAATCACCAAGATATTGGAATCATCAAAACACCATTCCAGAGTCGTCTTTACAAAAGTCAAACTCCGGTCAACTCTTTTCACTTAAACTTCTAAAACAAGAATTATATTTCCAAATCAATCCTGAATAATCCGAAAGCTGAACTCGACCACACACGCAAACCATAATACACAATGTGAAGCTACTCGAGACCTTAATCCACCGAACGGGGAGCAAATTCTCAAAATAAACAGCCGGGTCGTTATATTCCCCCTCTTAAACAAACGTTCGTCTTCGAACGTGCCAAGAACTGTTCCGAAGTCATCAAATCACTGAATGAACTTACCATACATATACTTGCGGGTGATCCCATATCACCTTAATCCACATTTGCCTGTTAACACTATCTCAACTGAAAATTATTCCTTCCACCCATACTAATAAACCTTAGAACTAAATTTTTCACGATCTAATCATTTCCCAAAGACCTGATTCCCACATCAACACACGGTATCAGTCTCAACCAGCTGCAACAACTCATGCCTACACCCATAAGGTACAACCACACTATGTAAAACATCACACATCTGCCCATAACAACATCTTTGACTACTGTAGCTGCCCATAATCAAATCCAGCAGTAATAATTAACCTCATATCAGCTAGAACCCTGTTCCAAACCTTCACAATATTGACAATGCTGCAAGAAATAGGAAGATCTTATGACCATTCACTCAAATCAACAAGTCACACCGCAAGCTAAAACCCAATAAGCACTATGCAAATATGACTGAATATGCAAAGAAAAACACATGAGAGAACTATCAAACAAGCCCAACAGGCACAACTCCCTATTAGTACCATACTACGAATCAATTCTACAAGAGGGAATTAAATCATATGAACTAATCACAAGGATCTCATCCTAATATAACCTCACCGCGGCACGTAGCCCAGTTCAAACATATCAAACCACATGAAAATGCGAGGATCCTATCTTCAGCTCTGAATCACAAGTATAACACACATCATACCATCCAAAACCTTCCACTAAACCAATTTTGCGAAACAAAATCACAACATGTAACGGACTTCCCATATTGGTAAAGTACCTAAATCACAAATCGTTGCCAAACCATCCAGAAGTCACATCAATACTTACCATAATGAGTAACAGAAAGTCCAATCTAGTCGTATAGCTCTGGTGAACAAAACAAATGATAGATACATGCTACCACTATAGAATCTCCTAAGAGGGGTAAACACATAAGCAGAGTACAAAATCATAAAACTAACCCATATGTAAAGCAAGATAGGAGGACTTACCCCGATAAGCAGAACCGAATCAAAATAAGAATGATGCTCCTTTATAACAAATAGAAACCATGCCAGTAATGACACCATATGGTGCAACTGTCTCAGCCCTACCATAGAAAGCATATCAACGGGCCAGGCCTCCCCCTCTACCCGCATGTCCTCCACCCCTAACTAGCTCTGCAGGTGGAGTAGCAACTGGAATGGAGCCCGTAGCCTGAGTGATCTGATGAAATCTGCCCCTCCCGAGTCTGGGACAATCTCTCATGATGTGCCTAGTATCACCACACTCATAATAACTCCTCTGCGGGAATGGCTGCTCATACTGAGTCCGTGCCAGATAACTGGAATAACGATGTAGGAACCTTGTGCTGGTGGTGCACTAAAAGATGACTTTCCCACATGAGTACCCTGACTAACTGGAGCACCACGAGTAGTCTGAAGTGCGGACTGGACTACCCGAGCCTCCGCCATGATAGGCTATACCTGAAGAGTAGAATTCACTAAACCCTCCAAAACCTCGAGACCTATTGGTCTCCTTATCATCCATCTCCTCAGACCGAATACGCTCTAAAATATTGGCAATCACCACCTGCTAAAATAAAGTATCAGTCTCTAACTCTCGAGTGATGTTGAATCTAAGATCATAACTGAGCCCCTCAATAAATCTACGGACTCGCTCTCTGACAGTAGGAACCAAAGTAGGTGTATGGCGGGATAACTCATTGAACCTGATGGCATACTCTGACACCGTCATGGTGCCCTGACGCAGCTGCTCAAACTCTGTGCGTCACACATCCCGGAGGGTTTGGGGAACAAACTCCCTCAAAAACGTCTCTAAAACCTGAGCCCAAGTGGGTGGTGTTGCATCGGCTGGTATACCCTCCTCATAAACCTACCGCCACTGATATGCTGCTCCCGACAGCTGAAATGTAGTGAAATCAACTTTGCTCACCTTCACAATACCCATGGTGTGAAGAATACAGTGACACTTCTCTAGAAATCCGTGTGCATCCTCAGTAGCTATGCCACTGAAAGTAGGTGGAATATACCTTTTGAACCTCTCAAGCCTCTTCTGCTCCTCCTGTGATGCCCCTAGACTGACCTCGAGTTGAACTGGGATAACAAGTTGTAGTGGCACCACACTTGGAACCTGACCAATGGGAGCCCATTGTTCTGGTGGATGGGCGGTGGGAGTCTTAGCTCCTCGCCCAATATGCAAAGTAGCTGGTGCAACTGAGATCTAATCTACCTAACCTAATGTACCAAACATGCTCAGGAACGACGCTAAAGACTCCTGAAGTCCGGGGGTAACAACAGGTGCCTCCGGTGCCTGTCCTCCCAACCAAAGCTACTAGAGGCTCCTCAACTGCTGCTATGGCACGTTTACTAGCTGCTGCACATGCCCCTCCTAGGCCTCTATCTCAGCCCCATCCTCTCGTGGCTCTAGTAGAGGGCACGGGTGTCTGCTCAGCTGATCCGGTATCACGTGACCTCACTATCTGTGAGAGAATAGAGATATAAAGGCTCAAACTTCCAAATCAACAAATTCGTATGATAGGAATGGAAGAAGTGGAAAGTTTCCTAATAGTTATGTATCCTCTCAAAGATAAGTACAAACGTCTCCGTAACGATCTGCAAGACTCTACTAAACTCGCTCGTGACTCGTAGTACCTATGAGCCTAGGGCTCTGATACCAACTTATCACGACCCAAAAACCCACGGCAAACATCGTGATGGAACCTAGTCTCTAAGACTAGGTAAGCCGATTACTAACAACGATTAAGCTAGTTTTAAAAACGATAATTTGAAACATAGTTTAATATAAATACCGAAACTAAAGCGAAATATGCCTACTTGGAAATAATCATAACAACCTCCCAAGATTTGGTAATACAGAGACACAAACTCTAGCTGGATACATGGAATGATCTCAAAGATCAAAATACAATACTGTTTAATTGGCAAGCTAACAGTACAATATAAGGAAAGGACTCCAAGGGACTGTGACGACGAAGCAGCTCTACCTTGAATCCTCGCGATCAACAAGCTAACTCTGCCCGAGTCCGATATCTCCAATACCTGGCTGTGCACAAAAATGTGTAGAAATGTAGTATGAGTACACCATGGTCGGTACCCAGTAAGTATCAAGACTAATCTCGTAGGAGTAGTGACGAGGTACAAGTCAATACACTCACTAGACAAAATAACATATGTAGTATAGAAGTATAAAGCTAATAATAAAAGTAGGAATCAGTCAATGGAACAAGAATTAACATGTGACATAAACGGTAAAGCAATAAGAATACTGTTAAATTTCCATTGAAACCAAATAAGGAACACAAATGACAACCAATTAATCAAGTCGTTCTAACATAAGTTTTGCAACGAAAATTACCCGAGATACCTAATCTCATTGTCACGAGTCATGAGTCTCAACCCACCATCATATGCTCACGGCACCTTGTGCCCATATTTCAAATCACGATCGCACGGACAACTCATGTGCCAATATCTCAATCCGCCCGGCATGATCACATGCTCACATTCACAGTCCGCCAGGCATGGTCACATGCTCACAATCACAATACACCCGGCATGGCCATAGGCTCATAATTACAATCCACATGACGTAGTCACATGCTCATAATCACAATTTTCCCGGCGTGGTCACAGGCTCAATATCAACATGAAAATATATAATACAAGAACACATTGGCATGGGTAATAAATGTAAAGTTTCAAACTCCCGAGCTAGTATAAGTGGCATGCTACGTTGTATGATTATGCGAGTGTACTACAATAGCCCAAGTCAACAAGTAATATCAGGACATCGATTAGCTCATCGAAGCAACACATCAAATCATGTAAGGTGTTACATACAGAAGGAAAACACGCCATCACACGAATATCACCATCAAAATGTCCCAAAGCCATATCACATCTTCCTTGACATTTCCACCCTTATCTCTCCGTTAGCCACCCGTATCACTCTACCCTGACAATATCATTAGCCACATGTATCACTCTGTATAATAGCCACCCTTATCGCTCCGCCCGAACAATAACACCCGTATGACTTCGTACATTCAACAATAATGAGATGCCACCCTTATGCCCCACATAATAGCAACGGTGAAGTGCCACCCTTATGCTCTGCATAACAACAACCAAACCACATAACAATTTACATGTGCTAACATCACAACAACACGACTTATCAACTCGTACCACAAGTGCCCATAGGCCACGACCTTTCCAAAGATCCAACAATAGAAATATTTCCACAACAAATATTCTACGGCTCAAACACAATGTGTGTAGAATCTCAATAACAACAAAATGAGCGGGAAAGTAACTCAACAAGGAACAATACCCCCTTTTAACACAACTTCAATTAAAGTAGATTAATGACTTTCGATAACCTCAAATCCAATTAATTGTTTAAGGATATACTCGATAGCGAAAGTATATCCATGAAATGGAAAACATCGGATTATAGTGTATGAATGAGGCTAACAATGAAAGAGATGACACGAACTAGTATTACATCTAAATGCATGAAAATAACCCGACAATAAAAAGGTTTCATGTAACAACAATTTCAACTAAGAGTAACTCAACAATAAAAGAGATCACATTATGTTAAAAGTGGTAACAACTTCAAATAAAGCATATAAGAGCAAACTCGACAAGTAAAGGATATGACATGTAACCACAATTTCAAATACAACATGTGATAGTATACATGACGAATGAAATATATAACATGTGGTAACAATTCCAAATAAGTACATGAAAGAAGCCTAAGAGTCTAACCGGTCAATTTCTACACATAAGCCCGAGTACGTACTAATCACCTCTCGCACACGTCTTTCACATAACACAAATAACACAAACGACTCAAATCCTAAGGGGTTGTTCCTCTACACAAAGTTAGACAAGATACTTACCTCAAGGAAGCTAAACCGATACTCTAAAATGACCTTCTCATATGAAATAACTTCCGAATGGCTCAAATCTATCCAAAATAACTTAATATCATAAATAAAACCCATAGGAAACAATTACAGATAGTAAAGCTTCGATCTTTAGTGAAAAATAAAAAGTCAACCCCAGGCCCGCACCTCTGAACCCGACAAAATTTACAAAATTCGAACACCCATTCCGATACGAGTCCAACCATACCAAAATCATCCAATTCTAACATCAAATCGACCTTCAAATCCTCATTTTACATTTTTGAAAGTTTATACAAAACTTCTCATTTTCTCCCATTCAAATCACTAATTTAATGTCAAAAACAAAGATGGAATCACGAAATATAATCAAATCTGGATAAATAATACTTACCCCAATCCAACACGTGAAACTCCTCTCCAATATCTCCCAAATTCGAGCTATCTAACTCAAAAAGTGATAAAATATCAAAAATAATCGCGGAGACAAAATGATAACAACTGACCAAATCTTCACCACGAACGCCGAACGCGTAACATAAGTCACGAACGTAACACACAGTATCCAGCTCTCTATGTGAACACGGTTGCACCCACGCGATCGCGGACAATAAATGAATAAGGCACTTCTAGCTTCCTTTATGCGAGATCGCGTGACTTATTACGCGAACGCGACAACATAAGTCCCCCAACCTTCGCGAATGCAGTCACAAAGAATAGAGTACATGAGACCAGCATAACCACACGAACGCGATAGGACATGATCGAATGCGATGAAGAACACCAGATGACAAATATCAGTAGTCCAAAAAATAGAAAAACATGGCCCGTAGCCCATCCGGAACACACCCGAGGCCCATGGGATCCGGTCCAATCATACCTACCAGTTCTATAACATAATGTGGACCTGCTCGAGGTCTCAAATCACATCGAACAATATCAAAACTACGAATCACACCTCAAATCGGACTTAAATGAACTTATGAACTTTCAACTTCTACAGCTCGCACTGAATCATATCAAATCAACCTGGAATGACGTCAAATTTTGCATGTAAGTTGCGAATGCCACAACAGAGCTATATCAACTCCCTTAATCAAAATCCAAACCCAATATCATCAAAGTCAACTACCCATCAGACCTACCAACCTTTAACTTTCCAACTTTCACCAAAATGTATCAAATCAACCTACAGACCTTCAAATCTAAATGTGGACACACGCCTAAGTGAAAAATCACCATAAAAAGCTATTGGAATCATCAAAACACCATCCTTGAGTCGTCTTCACAAAAGTCGCACTCCGGTGAACTCTTTTCACTTAAGCTTCTAAAACAAGAATTATTTTTCCAAATCAATCCCGAATCATCCGAAAATCGAACTCGACCACACACGCAAGTCATAATACACAATGCGAAGCTACTCGATACCTTAAGCCATCGAACAAAATGTAAATTCTCAAAACAACCGGCCGGGTCATTACAACATATGTCTGGAATTGAATCCAAATGTCCCTAACTTGATTTAACGTGATTTGTCGAAAACTAGTAATTTGAACGTTTAAAGAATTTCTAAGTATGACTGTAGGTTGACTTTCTTACTATCGGATTCGGATTTAGATTTCGGAACTTGGAATATGTTAGTTTAACTATTTATGACTTGTCTGCCAAATTTGGTGCAAAACGGAGTTGACTTGACGTGATTCAGACGTTCAGTTGTAAAATTGAAAGTTCTTAAGTTTATTTAAAAATCTCATTCATTTTGATGTATGATTAGTAGTTCTAGATGTTATTTTGATAGTTTGATCATGCAAGCGAGTTCGTATGATGTTATTATACTTGTGTGCATGTTTGGTTTGGAGCCCAAGGGGGCTCGGGTGAGTTTTAGATAGGGTAATGATTGATTTTGAACTTAAGAAAATTACTAGTTTCAGATAATCGGGCTCGGGAGTGAATGAATAATAGGGTTTTAGTCCGAATCTAGGGTTTTGAGCAAGGGGGACAATGGATGACTTTTGTTTACTTTTTCCAAAGTCATTAAAGATTGAATATTTTCACTCACAGATAGTTTCTAAAGCTTATTTTGAATTGTTTGAACTATATTTGGTTATATTCAATAGGTTTAGAGGCGAAAGTTAGAGGAAAGGCCCCGGTTGAGCTTCGATTTGATTGCAGAGTGAGGTAATTGTTATGGTTAACCTTTACTTAAGGGATTAGGACTTGTTAGTCTATTTGCTACATATTTAATATGTGGAAACAACATATATGTGAGGTGACTAGTACTTATGCATTGTTGTTGGGTTAAAGCATGCGAGTGAGACTTGTTTCTTTTTAATTTATTGCATTGTTAATTATGATACTCATGCTTAGGTTATGTTATCACTTCTTTGAGTATTCCTTTCACAATTATTACTTATTTCATAATTGTTGAGTATTTTGGAAGTTGAAGTTTAGTATCTTGGCATCATATTTGACGTTAAATACATTCCCTGCATTATTTATTTCCCGAATTCATATTATCTTCATTACATCGTAAGGAAGAGTGTAAAAGCACGAAGGGTGATGTCGTGCCATTTATCTCATTTATTCATTATTATATGGTGAGTAAGAGAGTAAAATGACAAAAGGTGATTCCGTGCCATTCATCTCATTTATTCATTATTATATGGTGAGGAAGAGAGTAAAAGCACCAAGGGTGATGCCGTGCCATTTATCTCATTTATTCGTTGTTACATGGTGAGGTTGAGAGTAAAAGCACGAAGGGTGATGCCGTGCCATTTCATTTAACTTATATCAAAATTTCATGGTAAGGACAAGAGTAAAAACACAAAGGGTGATGCTGTGCCATTTTCATATCATTGGTTTATCTGATTTCATTGGTTGATGATTTATTTGGCTATTACGTAATTTCATACCTGTCGTAGTTATCATATTTCCCCCTTTTTGCATGTCCCCTCCCAGTTTGTACGTAATTATTCTTTGTTACTCCTTCATATACACTTGTACAGGTTTATTTATGTAGGTGTCTTGTCATAGCCTTGTCACTACCTCATCGAGGTTAGGCTCGATACTTACGAAGTACATTAGGTTGGTTGTACTCATACTACACTTTTACACTTCTTGTGCGGATACTGGTATTGGTCCCAGCGGTGCGTAAGGTGTGTCAACTCGGGTCATTACATATGGAGACTTGAGGTATATCTGCTGGCGTCCGCAGACCTTGAAGTCCCCTTCATTTTCCCACTTTTACTATTTATTTCATTTGAAACAATTTTATTTATTTCAGACTCTGATTGTAGACTTCTAGCGGGTCGTGTACTCATGACTTTGGATCTTTGGGGGTAGATATTATCATGTGACCTATATTTGTACGGTGTTGGTTTGAGTTTATATTTCTCTTTGTATATAATCATTTTTATTTATCTATTAATATTGGATATTTAATTATCTCACTTCGGCTTGCCTAGCAGGTGGATGATAGGCGACATCACGACCACGAGGTTGGGAATCCGGGTCGTGACTAGTTTGTATCAGAGCACTAGGTTGTCTAGGTCTCACGGGTCTTGAGCTAGCTTAGTAGAGTCTGGAGGATCGGTATGGAGACGTCTCTACTTATCTTCTAGAGGCTATGGAGTTTCAGGAGAAATTCCACCTCTTTCCTTCTCTATCTTGCAATTATATTCTATCATTGATGATTGCACCATTCTATTCTTGTTCTCTCACAGATGGCGAGAACACGCACAACATCTGCAGCCGGACATGAGCCAGATCCCCATGTGGCAGCTACTACTAGAGGCAGAGGTCTAGGTCGAGCCAGAGGCCGAGGCAGAGGCAGATCTCAACCTAGAGCTCGGGCAACAACACCCACAGTGGAGGCTCAAATTGATCATAAGGAGGAGGTCCCAGTTCAAACTGTACCCATCAGACCTGCTCAGGTCCCGAAGAGGTTCATAGCCACTCTAGTGCTTTAGGACGCTCTAGTCTGCCTGGTGGGTATTATGGAGAGTGCGGCCCAGACCGGTGCATTCCTGGTGGCACCAACCATTTCTCGAGTTGGGGGAGGAGCACAGACTCCCGCTACTCACACCCCAGAGTAGGTGGCTTCCTTATATCAGACTCCAGCAGCCCAGCCAATTGGGGTAGTTCAGCCGGTTGTTGTGGCACCGGCTGGTGATAGGCCCACTATCTTCTTCTGAGGCCTTGTTGAGGCTGGATAAGTTTACCAAGTTCTTCCCTGTTCATTTCAGCGGTGCAGTTCTAAGGACCCATAGGATTACTTAGACCGTTGCCACAAGGTGTTGTGCAACATGGGTATAATTGAGACCAATGAGGCCAATTTTGCAGTGTTCCGGATGACCGGTTATGCCAAGATATGGTGGAGAGATTATGTGTTGACTAAACCATCTGGTTCACCTCCACTTACCTGGGATAATTTTTCACAGCTATTTCTAGAGAAGTTCATTCCTTTCACTCTGAGAGAGGATTACCGCAAGCAGTTTAAGCGTCTTGATTAGGGTAGCATGACTGTTACCCAGTATGAGACTCGATTTGTGGACCTAGCTCGACACACCATTATATTCTCCCTACTAAGAGAGAGAAAGAGCGAGGAGATTCATTGATGGGCTCACTTTCACTATCAGGCTACAGATGGCCAAGGACACCGGAGATGATATTTCTTTTTAGAGGGCCGTAGAAATTGCTAGACATATCAAGATGGTTCATTGTTTGGAGAGAGAGCCGATATCGGATTAGAGGCCTCGTTATTTTGGTGGTTTCAGTGGTGCCTCGTCTGGAGGCCGGGATATTTTTGGTAGAGTCCATCCTCCCAGGTTGTTTCAGTTAGTGCTTCAGGCATCCCACGGTGCTTCAGGTAGTCATGGTCCTTATGTATCTCTTCCCGAGTAGCTAGCCTATAGTACACCATCATCTCCTATTAGTGCACATCCAATCTAGAGTTATCAGAGTGGTCACCCAAATCAAGAGGGCCAGTTCCAGGGTCAGCAGTCACAACAGCCAAGGGCTTGTTATACTTGTGGAGATCCGAGGCACCTTTCTAGATTTTGGCCGACATCAAAGGGCGGCATGCTCCAATAGGGTTCTCGTGCCATGATTCTAGCACTGGTTTCTCTACTGTCCGCTCCGCCAGCTAGAGGCAGGGGTCCAACTGCCAGAGGTGGAGGTCAGTCCATTATAGGTGGAGGTCAGGCAGTTAGAGGTGGAGGGCAGCAAGCTAGGGGCCATCCGAGAGGCGGAGTTTGGAGTGGTGGGGCCCAGCCCCATTTTTATGCATTCCTGGCTAGACCTAAGGCTGAGTCATTTGATGCCATCATCAAAAGTATTATTTTAATTTGCTATAGAGATGCTTCAGTTCTATTTGATCTCGGCTCAACTTATTCCTACGTGTCATCCTATTTTGCTTTATATCTGGTTGTGTTTCGTTATTCTTTGAGTGTTCCTGTGTGTGTGTCCACGCCTGTGGGTGATTCTATTACTGTAGATCATGTCTCTCGCTCGTGTGTGATTACTATTGGGAGTCTTGAAACTAGTGTAGATCTCCTACTTCTTGATATGGTGGACATTAATGTTATTTTGTGCATGGATTGGCTGCCACCGTATCATGCTATATTGGACTGTCACACCAAGAAGGGGACCTTATCCATACCGGGGTTGCCTTGATTAGAGTGGAGAAGGACTCCTGGTCATTCTACCAATATGGTGATTTCTTATGCGAAGGCTCGGCGCATGGTCGAGAAGGAATGTTTAGCCTATTTGGCCTATATTCTCGATTCTAGTGAGGAGGTTCCTTCGATAGATTCGGTACCAGTTGTGCGTGAGTTTCCAGAGGTATTTCCTGCAGATCTGTCGGGGATGCCTCCCGACAAAGATATTGACTTCTGTATTGATTTGGCTCCGGGCACTCAGCCCATTTCTATTCCACCATACCATATGGCCCCGCCGGAGTTGAAGGAATTAAAAAAGTAGTTTGAATATTTGCTTGATAAGGGATTCATTAGACCTAGTGTCTCGCCTTGGGGTGCGCCCATGTTGTTCGTGAAGAAAACATATGGTTCAATGAGAATGTGTATAGACTATCGACAGTTGAACAAACTCACTATCAAGAACAAGTACCCTTTGCCGAGGATTGATGACTTATTTGAGCAGCTTCAAGGTGCCAAAGTGTTTTCGAAGATCGATTTGAGGTTCGACTACCATAAATTGAAGATTAGGGCATCTGATGTCCCTATGACAACTTTGCGGACTCGGTGTGGGATTATGAGTTCCTAGTAATGTCATTTGGGTTGACAAATCCCCTACAACATTTATGGATCTGGTGAATCGAGTATTTAAGCCCTATTTGGATTATTTTGTGATCATATTCATTGATGATATCTTGATCTACTCCCATAGTCGAGAGCATGAGCAGCATCTTCGGATTGTACTTCAGACTCTGAGAGATAGTTAGTTATATGCCAAGTATTCAAAGTATGAGTTTGGTTGGATTCAGTTTCCTTTTAGGGACATGTTGTATCGGCTGTGGGAATTAAGTAGGAAACTAAGAAGATTGAGGCGATTCAGAACTGTCCTAGACCTACTTCAGCTACAAAGATTCAGAGTCTCCTGGGTTTGGCGGATTATTATCGCTGGTTCGTGGAGTGGTTTTTCATCCATAGCAGCCCCACTGACTAGATTGACCCAGAAGGGTGTTCCGATGTATGTGAGTTGAGGTTTAATAAGCTCAAGAATGCTTCGACGATGACGCCAGTGTTGGTGTAGCCCACGAGTTTAGGATCCTATATAGTGTATTATGATGCATCGCGCATTGGTCTCGATGTAGTATTGATGCAGGATGGCAGGGTAATTGTATTAGTGTTGCGACAGTTAAAGATTCATGTGAAGAATTACCCTATTCATGACCTAGATTTGGCAACCATTGTTTATCCACTGAAGATGTTGAGGCATTACCTCTACGGTGTGTTGTGTGAAGTGTTCACGGATCATTAGAGTCTACAGTATTTGTTCAAGAAAAAGGATCTCAACTTGAGGCTGAGGATGTGGTTGGAGCTGTTAAAAGACTATGATATCACCATTCTATATCATCCCGGGAAGGCCAATGTGGTGGCCGATGCCTTGAGTAGAAAGGCTGTGAGTATGGGTAGCCTTGCGTATATCCCGGTTGGTGAGAGACCTCTTGCATAATATGTTTAGGCCTTGGCCAATCAGTTCGTGAGGTTATATGTTTCGGAGCCTAGTCGTGTTCTAGCTTGAACGGTCTCTTGGTCTTCTTTGTTTGAGTTCATCATAGAGCATCAATATGAATACCCCCATTTGCTTGTCCTTAAGGACACGGCTTGGCACGGTGGTGCCAATCAAGTTTCTATCAGAGAGCATGGAGTGTTGCGGATACAGGGTCAAATTTTGTGCTCAATGTGGATGGACTTCGTGAGTTGATTATTGAAGAGGCCCACAGTTCGTTGTATTCCATTCATCCGGGTGCCGCCAAGATATATCAGGATTTGCGGTAACATCATTGGTGGAGAAGGATGAAGAAAGATATAGTTGCATATGTGGCTCGTTGTTTCAATTGTCAGCAAGTAAAGTACGAGTATCAGAGGACTAGAAGTTCGCTTCAGAATCTTGAGATTCCCAAGTGGAAGTGCGAGCGTATTACCATGGATTTTGTTGTTGGGATCCCCCGAACTTCAAAGATATTCAATGCAGTATAGGTCATTGTGGACAGGTTGACCATGTTATCATATTTCATTCCAGTGGAAGTTATTTATTCTTCAAAGCGATTGGCTGAGATCTATATCCACGAGATCATTCGTCTTCACAGTGTGCCGGTGTCCATCATTTCTGCTTGGGGTATGCATTTCACATCGCACTTCTGAAAGGCTGTACAACGTGAGTTAGGCACACAGGTTGATTTGAGTACAACATTTCACCCCCAGAAGGACGGTCAGTTCGAGCACACGATTCAGATATTGGAGGATATGCTTCGCGCATGCATTAAGGATTTCGGGGGTTCTTGGGATTAGTTCTTGCCGCTTGTGGAGTTTGCCTACAACAACAACTACCAATTGAGTATTCAGATGGCTCCCTATGAGGCATTATACGATAGGAGGTGTCGTTCGCCAGTTGGTTGGGTTGAGCCGGGAGAGGCTTGGTTGTTGAATACCGATTTGGTTCAGGATGCCTTGAAAAAGGTCAAGATTATTCAGGATTGACTTCGCACAACTCAGTCTAGATAAAAGAGCTATGCAGATAGTAGAGTTCGTGATGTTGCATTCATGGTTGGAGAGAGGGTTTTTCTTTAGGTTTCGCCCATGAAAGGTGTCATGAGGTTCAGAAAGAAGGGCAAGTTGAGCCCTAGGTATATTAGACCCTTTGAGATGCTTGAGAGAGTGGGTGAGGTGGCCTACAAGCTTGCATTTCAACCTAGTTTATCAACAGTCAACCCGATGTTCCATATCTCCATGCTCTAAAAGTATCATGGTGATCCGTCCCATGTGTTTAATTTTAGCTCAGTCCAATTGGACAAGGATTTAAATTATGAGGAGGAGACAGTGGCTATTCTAACCCCGCAGGTCCGGAAGTTGAGGTCTACCTTTAGTCATAGTATAGTCGAGAGGTCAGACGATCGAGGAAGCCACGTGGAAGTCCGAGTCCGACATGCAGAGTAGATACCCACACCTTTTTACCATTCCAGGTACCTTTCTATGTCCATTCAAGGAAGAATATTTGTTTTAAAGGTGGAGAATGTGACCCGATAGGTCATTTTGAGTTTTAGCCTTCATTTCCATGTTCCTAGACCTTGAATAGCTTCGTTTAGCAGTCCTCGATTTGCATGCACAATCCGTGTCTTTTTTCGGAATAGTTTTATGTGAAAAATTGAAGAAAATGTGAATTTTAGCTCTAAAAATGATTTGAGTTGACTATGGTCAATATTTTGTCTAAACGGACCCGGACCAGTGTTTTGACAGTTTTGGTGGGTCGGTATCATGATTTGGGACTTGGGCATATGCCCGAAGATGAATACGGAAATCTTTAACTTGATTTAACGTGATTTGTTGAAAACTAGTAATTTGAATGTTTAAAGAATTCTTAAGTTTGACCGTAGGTTGAATTTGTTGCTATCGGGTTCAGATTTCAGTTATCAAACTTGGAATAGGTTCATTTCACTATTTATGACTTGTTTGCAAAATTTGGTACAAAATGAAGTTGATTTGATATGATTCGGACGTTCGATTGTAAATTTGGAAGTTCTTAAGTTTCTTTGTAAATATCATTCATTTGATATCCGATCCATAGTTCTAGGTGTTATTTTGGTGTTTTTATTGCACGAACGAGTTCGTATAATATTATTACACTTGTGTGCATGTTTGGTTTGGAGACCGAGAGGGCTCGGGTGGATTTCAGATAGGCTATGAATTGCTAGTTTTAGAGAATTTGGTGTCTGATGCTATGTTCTTCGCGATCGCAAAGCCACTCTCGCGATTGCAAAGGGTAACTTGGGTTGGGGTGGGATTTTCCTCTATGCAAACGCAAGATTGAGGTCACGAACGCGAAGCAATGGTGGGATCACCTTTCGCGAACACGGTGGTTATGGGCCTAGGAGGGGATCTACTAAATGTTCTAAGAGAATACGAAGGCCAGTGGGGAGAAGCCTTCACGAACGCGTAGGACAATAGGGATGTTGTGCATCATGAATGCATCAGGCCCTTCGTGAATGCGTAGAATGCCTGACGCACAACCAATTAAATATACCAAAGTCGGGATTTTTTTCATTTTTCACCATCTTCTCATTTGAGCTCAGCCTAGAGGCGATTTTGAAGAGGAATTTCATCCCTACTTCATAGGTTGGTATATTTAAACTCGTTTTCTTCCATTTCCATTAGCGCCCATTGATTTCTAGCCTTTAATCTATGCTTGTTCATGGTAGAAATTAGGGATTTAGGTAGAAATTAGGGATTTTGAGAAATTAAGATTGAGACCTCAAATTAAGGTCGGATTTCGAAACAAATCACATAATCAGGCTCGAGGGTGAATGGATAATTGAGGTTTTGTCTGAATCTCGAGTTTTGACCAAGCGGGCCCGGGGTTGACTTTTGTTGACTTTTTTCAAAATCATTAAAGATTGAATCTTTTCCCTCATGGGTAGTTTCTAAAGCTTATTTTGAATTGTTTGAACTATATTTGGTTAGATTTGATTTGTTTGGAGTCGAATTTTAAAGGAAAGGCTCTAGTTGAGCTTTGATTTGATTGCGGACCGAGGTAAGTGTCGTGGTTAACCTTGACTTAAGAGATTAAGAGTTGTTAGTCTATTTTCTATGTGTTTGATGTGTGGGAACAACGTATATGTGAGGTTACGCGTACTTGTGCATTATTGTTTGGCTAAAGCATGCGGGCGGGACTTGTTTCTTTGTGTTTTATTGCATTGTTAATTATGATACTCATTCTTAGGTTAGGTTATTACTTCTTTGAGTATTCTTTTCATAGTTATTGCTTATTTCATAATTGTTGAGTATTTTGGAAGTTGAAGTTTGGTATCTTGGAATCATAATTGGCGTTAAATGCATTCCTCGCATTATTTATTTCTCGAATTCATATTGTTTTCATTACACGGTAAGAAAGAGTGTAAAAGCACGAAGGGTGATGTTGTGCCATTGCATTTATCTCATTTATTGATTAATACATAGTGAGGAAGAGAGTAAAATAATGAAGGGTGATGCCACACCATTTATCTTATTTATTCATTATTGTATGGCGAGGAAGAGAGTAAAAGCACGAAGGGTGATGCCATGCCATTCATCTCATTTATTCATTATTATATGGTGAGGAAGAAAGTAAAAGCACAAAGGGTGATGTCGCGCCATTCATCTAATTTATTCCTTGTTACATGGTGAGGTTGAGAGTAAAAGCACATAGGGTGATGTCGTGACATTTTATTTTACTTATATCATCATTTCATGGTAAGGGCGAGAGTAAAACACGAAGGGTGATACCGTGCCATTTTCATATCATTGGTTGATGATTTATTTGGCAATTACGTGATTTCATACTTGTCGTAGTTATCATATTTAGTTATCATATTTTTCCCCTTTTTGCATGTCCCCTCTTAGTTTGTATGTTATTATTCTCTGTTATTGTTACTGTTTCATATACACTTGTACAAGTTTATTTACGTAGGTGTCATATTATATCCTCATCACTACCTCGTCGAGGTTAGGCTCGACACATACGGAGTACATTAGGTCGGTTGTACTCATACTACAATTCTGCACTTCTTGTGCATATACTTGTATTGGTCCCAGCGGTGCACGAGGTGCGTGAGCTCGGATCATTGCATATGGAGACTTGAGGTAGATCTGCTGGCGTCCACAGACCTTGAAGTCCCCTTCCTTTTCCCACTCTTACTGTTCATTTCTTTCTAAACAGTTGTATTTATTTTAGACTCTGTTTGTAGACTTCTGGTTGCTCGTGTACTCATGACTACGGATATTTGGGTGTAGATATTATCACATGACCTATATTAATATGGTGTTGGTTTGAATTTCTTTTTCTCGTTGTATATCATCATTTTGATTTGACTATTAAAATTGGCTATTTAATTATCTCACGTCGGCTTGCCTAGCAGATGGATGTTAGGCTCCATCATGACCCCAGGGCTGGGATTACGGGTTGTGACATGACCTCCCACCTCCCAATTGCGAGGCCTGTAATACCAGATCACACCAACAATACTAAAACTCGTCCAAATACTCCGAAATACGTCAAACAACCTACCCGATCCCTCGGGGCTCCAAACCATCAAACCTCCAAAATACATGAAATCAACTTAGTGGGGGAGTTCACTATCGACGATCAGATTGCAGGGACATGTGTTATGTCAATTCTAGCCTGAGATGTATATGTGGTATTGAAGGGTTCCCCGAAATATGTATATGATTAAGATCTGATATTTGCATGGGATAATGCTAGAACTTGCGGTACTTTTGCATCATTAATAATTCTACCATTCAATATTAGAGAGGTTAGAGAAACAAGACACACAGAAGGTCTCTTCAGAGTGGGTATCTCGGTTGTGACATTATGAGGTGCTTCAGAGGAAACACAGTGGTTTATAAGCTTTTGGGATACGTGGTTCATGCTAGGATCTTTTGTATTGGGCTTTGGTTTTGGGATGGTTATCTACCGACATGGATTTATAGAGAAGTGTCACCATATTCTCCACACCATAGGCATTGTGGAGGTGATCGGAGTTGCATTTACTACATTTCAGCTGTCGGGAGTAGCATATCAGTGGTGGCAGGTTTATGAGGATGTTAGACCAGACCACCCACTTAGGCTCAGTTTTCATAGATGTTGTTGAGAAAGTTTGTTCCAAAGACACTTCGAGATGCATGGCGCGCAGAGTTTGAGCAGTTGTGCCAGGGTACCATATCAGTGTCAGAGATGCTAGATACAGTGATTTGTACAGGCATGTACCTGCTTTGGTTTCTACAGTTAGAGAGAAAGTTCGTAGGTTCATTGAGGGGTTTAGTTATGGTATTCGATTCAGCATGGCTCGAGAGTTGGAGACATATGATCCATTCCAGCAGGTGGTAGAGATCGATCGCAGATTAGAGGGTATGTGGGGTCAGGAGGGAGAGGACAGGGAGGCTAAGAGACCTTACAGACCGGGAGGATCTACTGGTCCCCATTTTGGAGGCAAGGTATGTCATGGTAGAAGTTTTATGGGTCAGCCAGTTCAGTTTCACTTCAAGCTTGATGCGGTGTTTCAGACATCCATGGGATCAAAAGTACCCATACCGGACATCTTCCATAGCCACGTAAGTGGAGAGGTTGCCTTGAGTGTGGAGATACCAGCAACATGGTGAGAGATTGTGCCATACTCCAGACAGATGTGTCACAGTGGGGTATTCAGGCTATGACATCTGTTCCAATTGCAACTATACCTACACTACCAGCTAGGGGTGGAGGTCAGGCAGGTAGAGGTCGCCCTAGAGGGGGAGGCCGGGCCCATTGTTATGATCTTTCTGGTTGGGCAGAGGCCGATGCACCAAATGATGACCTTACAGGTATGGTTTCAGTTGAGTATAGAGATGCATTAGTGTTACTTAGATCCGGTCCCATTTATTGGTAAGATTCATCCTAACTTGCTTCAGATATGGTTGTGTTTTGTGATTCTTGTACTCTGTTCATGTGTTCATACCAGGTGAGAATTTTATTGTGATAACCCGTGTCTATCATTTTGGTTTGGTTGCTATGGTAGGTCTTGAGATTTAGGTGGACTTTCTGTTAGTTATATACTGTAGGATTTGATGTGATTTTTGGATGGTTTTGTCCGACTTGTGGTTTAGGTGCTCTACAGGTACAGAAAGTTGTTATGTGTCGTGGTTCTAGTTCTAGGAGGTTGGGTTAGTAGGATAGTTTAGTTTCTGAGATGTTTACCTTACTTGTGACTCCGAGTGGAGGATGGGGACTTGGTGTTCTTTATGAATAAGTGTGTTGGTGCTACGCTATATGCCGCAGAGAGGTCATATTAAGGTAAGATTTGTTGTGGTTGTTGTGTGTATCTTGCTTATTACTTGTGGATTGTATCCGTAGTATGGCATCGATGGGGAGGTGTGCGTGCTTGGCTTGTTCGGCGGTCCTCTCATGTGTTCCTCTTTACATATTCAGTCATATTTAAATTGTGCTTGTTGGGTTTGGATTGCAATGTATGTGCCCAGGTGGCACTTGAGGTGGCTTGTTGATCGGATGAGTAGTTACAAGTTTTGCATGTTTCTTGCATTATATTTAGCGTTGTAAAGTTTTAGAACAAGGTTCTAGTTGATATGAGTCTGTTGCCGGTACCGGTTTGGTAATGGGCGGCTATTGCAATCAGAGTTGTTGCTATGGGCATAGGGATTATGTGCTATGTCGTGTGGTTATACTTTGTGGCTGTATGCATGAGCTGCTGTAGCTACTCGAGGATTTTATAGTGCGTTTATGTGGTAATAGGGCCCTTGGTAGATGTGGAAATTTTCTTCTAAGGCTTTGCGACATGAGTAGAAGGAATAATATCCGATTGGAATGATGTTGTCGGGCTTATGTGGATTGGGTTGACGTAGGATCACCCGTGTGCATGTGCATGGTGAGTTTATGCAGTGATTTGATAGCTTGGGAAAGACTCTTGGCACGTTCCAGGACGAATGCTTGTTTAAGAGGGGCAATGTAGCGACCCGATTGGTCGTTTTGAGCTTTAAGGTTCCATTCAGCGGTTTGAGATCTTGAGTAGCTTAATATTGTGTATTATGACTTTCGTGCATGCTCAAATTTGATTTTCGGACAATTGAGAATGAATTTGGATGAGTGGTTCTCACTTTAGAAGTTTAAGTTGAAAATATTGGCCGAGGTTTGACTTTTGTGGAAACGACCTCGAAACGGTGTTTTGATGGCTCCAATAGGTTCGTATCATGATTTTGGACTTGGGCGTATGTCCGGGATCGATTTCGGAGGTCCATAGGTTGATTTGTGTTGTTTTGCAAAAAGTTGGCAATTAAAGGCTTGGAATTTTGATAAATTTGACCGTAGGTTGATTTCATAGCTATCGTATTTGAATTTCTATTTTAAGACTTGGAATAAGTCTGTTTTGTATTTGGAACTTGTGTGCAAAGTTTGGTGTCATTCCGAGTTAATTTGATAGGAACTGGACACGCAGTTCTATTTTTAGAAGTTCTCGAGGATGATCCACAATACCAATCTTCATAGCTCGCACAACACCAATCATAAGATACCTCAAATCATCTACTAAGCGCATGTCTATCCCCGTGACAATCAAACCCGCTTCCTCCAGTGCCTTGGATGATATATGTACCTTTCACTGAGTAGAAATCCTATACGAATCACATAGTCTCTAACACCACCAACTATCCTGAAATCAACATCCACCTCGTGGCCCTACCATAATCATGACGTCAAGGCAACCAATTAAGTCCTTCCAAGCTCGCACTCACCAGCCAGATACAAGAACCTACTGCATACCTCACTCGAACAATTGGAATTCTACCAACATGCCCTCGTCTTCAGTGTGGACAACACGTTGAAACAATAATTGAGCATCCATGGCCCTCTCGTAGCCCATCCGCGGCATCATGAACCATCGGTGTATAGTTGATGCCGAGTGCGCAATATCATGCACAAGTGGATGCAAAGGGATATTAGATATACGCTTCAAGCCGAATCAATGTCGCATGATAAGGAATCAAAGAAGTGATGTTTTCCTAACAGTTCTGTAGCCTCTCGAAGATAAGTACAGACGTCTCCGTACTGATCCGCAAGACTGTACTAAACCTGCTTATGACTCATAACACCTATAAACCTAAAGTTATGATACCAACTTGTCACGACCCCAATTTCCCACCTTAGGATGTCGTAATGACACCTAGTCTATAAGACTTAGGTAAGCCTAATATATAATGATTATTATCGAAATTTAACTACTTAACTGCAATAAATTATATAATAACTGATACAACATAGCTGAGCCAACATCGATCATACAATCCCAAAACCGGTAGTACAAGTCATAAGCTTCTCTAAGAGTAATTAGGAATACCAAATACATCACTGTTGTGAAATAATAGTAAACAATGGAAATAAAAGATAACAAAAGGTGACTTCAGGGCCCGCAAACATTGAGCAGGTATACCTTGAAGTCTCCAGCCGCACAGACATATGTCTCAAAACCAACTTGATCAGAAGTACCTGGATCTGCACAAAAATGTACAGAAGCCGTTATGTTCATAATAAGGTAAGCATGTTCATAATTCATATATTTAAAACCGTTATGTTACCAACAATTCAACAGGGTATGAGATAATGACTCTATGCAGTAAATTCATCTTGAAAATAAATTCACCAAGTAACCATAGAAGCACATATTGACACATTGAAGTAATACAACAGTTCACGTAGGATGCATGACTCACTCAAGACACAACAACAAGTACAACACACACAATCCATTGCGTCGCGCAATCCGATCTCACCTTATCATCATTTATCAATATCATAATCCTACCTTATTCCACCATAGTATCATTAATAAATATCAAGTATCAAGTATACAATCTATTGCAGCGTGCAACCTGATTCCGCCGTATCATCATTTATCAATATCATAATCCTCCCTTATTCCACCATATTATCATTTATCAATATCAATTATTATGTACACAAACCGTTGCGGCGCGCAACTCGATCCCACCATATCATTATTTATCAATATCATAATCCTCCCTTATTCCACCATTTCAATTTATTATCCTTTAATTCCCGTTGCGGCGTCCAACCCGATCCTCAAACAATATGAATTAAGCAAACAAACTTCAACCAATTATGACGTATCACAAAATTAAACGAAATATAGAACTAAACAAAGAAGGTCACGAGCGGATAAAATAGATACATGAAGACCCGCAAAGTCAAATAGCAAGCAATGACGGTTCATGAATAAATGTACAATTACAAAGAATCAATTAACAATTAAGGCACGTAACAGATAAGACATGAATTCTACAAATAATTGCAATTAACAATTAAAGAAAATAAGGAGTAAACTTGACAATAAAAGATAGAACATGTACTAACCACTTCGGTAAGGCACGTATGAACAAATTCAATAACGAAAGATATAACATGTTGTGACAAATACAATTAAATGCATGAAAGAAGTCTAGAAGTCTACACCCGTCAAATACCACGTATAAGCCAATGTACACACTCGTCACCTCGTGTACACGGCTTTCACATGAAACAAAATAGCTCAAACGACTCAAATCGTAAGGGGGTAGTTCCCCCACACAAAGTTAGGCAAGATACTTACCTCAAAAGCCCTAAATCGACACTGTAAAATAAATTTTCCTTTACAATTCACCTCCGCTCGGCTCAAATCTAACCAAAATCGACTCAATACCATTAAATAATGTAAGAGAAATCAATTCCAATAATTACAACTATGATCTTTATACAATTGCTCAAAAGTCAACAAAAGTCAACCAAGGGCTTGCCCGATCAAAATCCAGGTCCAATGGTAGATTTCGACTACCCATGACCCCACAAGTTCATATATGTGATTAGTTACAAAATCCGAGTCCAAATCGACTCTCAAAGCTCAAATTCTTATTTTTTTAAACTTGACAAAGTTTCACAATTTTCACTTTGATTCATGTGATTTTGATGTTAACATCTAAGATATATTGATGGAATATGATTAGAAATAGATTATAATCACTTATCTAAAGTTTGTAGATGAAAACCCCTCTTCAAAATCGCCTCATACAAAGTCTAGGATTCCAAAATAAGAAAATGACACCAGAAATCCCATCCCTCAGCTTTTTGTCCAGTCGCACGTGTCGCAAATGTGCCCTGCGAGGCCTGTAATACCAGATCACACCAGCAATACTAAAATTCATCCAAACACTCTAAAATGCGTCCGAAAACTCACCCGAGCCTTCGAGGCTACAAACCTGTCATGACTCCAATTTTTCTCCATAGGATGTCGTGATGACACCTAGTCTTTAAGACTAGGCAAGCCTAATACTTACTGAATTAACGGCAAAATTCAACCAACAACTATTAAATATGAAGCAAAAATTTCTATACAATGCCAACAATCCCAAAACCGGTAGTACAAGTCATAGGCTCTACAGAGTTCACTAGAAAATCTCGAAGTACAATTATTTCGGAATTGAAATAAACTGTGCAAAAATAACTTCCGAACGTGACTCCGAGGCCTGCGAACGCGACGGCAGGTGTACCTTGAAATCTCTACCACAATATCTGACCGCTATCTAACAATCAACAGACTCTGAAGTACCTGGATCTGCATAAAAATGTGCATAAGTGTAGTATGAGTACACCACGGTCGGTACCCAGTAAGTATCAAGACTAACCTCGGTGGAGTAGTGACAAGGTACAAGTAAAGACACTCACTAGACAAAATAACATGTGTAGTATAGAAGTATAAAACCAATAACGGAAAGCGAAAATCAGTAAATGGCAATAAGAACCAACAAGTGATATAAACAGTAAAGCAATAAGAATACGTGAAGTATCATTAAAACCAAATAAGGAACATAAGGACAATCAATTAATCAAGCCATTCTAATACAAGTTTCACAATGAAATCAACCCGTGATACCTCATCTCATAGTCACAAGTCACGGGTCTCAACCCATCATCATGTACTCACGGCACCTCGTTCCCACCTCTCGAATCACAACCGCACGGACAAATCACGTGCCAAAATCACAATCCGCCCAGCATGGTCACAGGCTCAATATCAACATGGAAACAAATAATACAAGAACACATGGGCATGATAAATAAATGTCAAGTTTCATACTTCTGAGCTAGTATAAATGGCATGCTACGGTGTATACTTGTGTGAGTGTACTACTGCAGCCCAAGTCAACAAGTAATATCAAAGATATCGAATAACTCATCGAAACAACAAAGCAAGTCACACAATGTGTATGACAAACACAAGGAAAAGCACACCATCACACGAAAATCACTAACACAATGTGTCCAACCATCACACATCATCCCTGACATTACCACCCTTATCTCTGCGATAGCCACCCATATCATTCCACCCTAATATTATCATTAGCCACCCTTATCTATCCTATAGCAACCCGTATCACTCCTCCCTTACATTATCATTAGCCACCCTTATCACTCCGCCCTGACATTATTATTAGCCACCGTTTTTCTTTCCTATAGCCACCCGTATCCCTCTGCCCTAGCATTATCATTATCCACCCTTATCTCTCCTATAGTCACCCATATCACTCCATGTAATAGCCACCCTTATCGCTCCGCCCGGATAATAACACAATAGCTACCAGTATCACTCTGTACATTCATCGATAGTGATATTCCAGTCTTATGCCCCGCATAACAACGTTAAAATGCCACCCTTATACTGCACATAACAATAACGGTGAAATGCCTCCCTTATACTCTTTATAACAACAACCAAACCACACAACATATCACATATGATATCATAACAACAACACAACTTATCAACTCATATCACAAGTGCCCGTAGGCCACAACCTTTCCAAAGATTCACGATATCAATATTTTCACAACAAATAGCCCACGACTCAACATAATGTATATAGAATCTTAATAACAAAAAATTGAACGGAAAAGTAACTCAACAAGGAACAATACCCCTTTCTAAACACAACTTTGATTAGAATAGATTAATGACTCTCGATAACTTCAATTCCAATTAATTGGTTAAGGATAACCTCGATAGTGATAGTACTTCCATGGAATGACAAACTTCGGACCCTAGTGTATGAATTAGATCTAACAATGAAAGAGATGGCACGAACTAGTACTACGTCTAAATTCATGAGAGCAACCTGGTAATAAAGGATATCGTGTGACAACAATTTCAACTAAGAGTAGCTCCACAATAAAAGAAATCACATAATGACACCATATGATAACAACTCCCAATAAAGCATATAAGAGTACACTCGACAAGTAAAGAATGTGACATGTAACGACAACTTCAAATAAATCATGTCATAGTAGACATGACGAATAAAAGATATAACATGTGCTAACAACTCAAAATAAGTGCATAAAAGATGCCCAAGGGTCTAGACCGATCAATTTCCATATATAAGCTTGAGTACGTACTCGTCACCTCGCGTACATGGCTTTCACATAACAGAAATAGCACAAACGACTCAAGTCCTAAGGGGTAGTTCCCCCACACAAAGTTAGGCAAGATACTTACTTCAAAGAAGCTAGACCGATACTCTAAAATGACCTTCTCGTAGTTTATTGATGTAAAGTTGTATTTTTCTATGATGTTGTTGGAGTCGTTGGTGTTTCTAACGTAGGCGTTGTTTTTATGTAGTTTCTTTATTCAATTTCTGCCATCTCTTTTTCAATGCATATTATACTTTAATGGTTGATGTGGTCCATCTTTGTTTGTCTTTGTTCCATCTTTTGCATGTAGCCTACCACTAAAAGATGATTGATAAAGTCAAAATTATTTTTAATTATGGGGGTAATTGGGTACTTTCTCCTAAGTTGGTTTATAACAAGAACATGGTGCACATGTGAGCTGAGTTTGACTCGAAGTTAATGCTGTTTAAAAATATTTGTCAGGAGTTCACTTCAAAGTTAGGGGTTTCTGGTGTTCAGCACTTGTTGGTAACATGGCCTTCTAGTAGGTATTATATAGTTGAAAACGATGATGGTATTAGAGCTTTGCAGTGTCTTTTATGTCAGAAGTTCAAAGAAATTTATTTTTTTGCTGTTGATGCATTTGATCTAACAGTCCATGCACTAGACATTAAGTATCACACTGAAACTTATAGTGTAGATGTTGAAGTAGTCAGTGATTGTGAAAATAGTATTGGTTCTTATGATTTTTCTGAATCTGATCATGACTATGATTATAAATATCTTGAGAGTATTAATATGCAAAAGAAGAGAGTAGTGACAAATAGTTTAGACAACTTCAAGGAATTGAAACTTGGGATGACATTTAAGGACATACAAGAAGCTAGACAATATATAAATTTCTATGCTATAGCAAACAATAAGGGGCTGAGAGTTAAAAAAAAGTGACTCAACAAGAACCAGATATGAGTTTGATGTTGGTTGCCCTTTTGTATGTCTTATATCAGAGGATGGTGGGATTGCTGGGTTCAAAATCAAAACTTTGAACCCAAACCACAATTGTAATCCATACTTCAAAAATAGGAGAGCTAGTACAGCTACTTTAGCTGTATATTTTAAGAAACAATTACAGAATAATCCCAAGTATAAGGTAAAGGATATGAGAGGGGATATGGAGGATGATTTTAGTTTGAATTTCAACAAGTCCATGCTTAAAAGGGCAAAAGGAATGGTTCTTGAGAAGTTGGAGGGCAACTTTGTAGATGAATACAATAAGCTTGAGGCATGGGGGCAGGAGATTAAGAAAACTAACCGTGGGAGTGATGTGATTATTAACATATCAAAGGATGCATTGGCTGAAGGGAAAAGAAGATTCTTAAGGATGTACATATGCTTCCAAGCTGTGAAGCATGGTTGGAAAGATGGCTTGAGACTACTAATAGGCTTGGATGGTACTATTTTAAAGGGTAAATGCAAGGGTCAACTACTGGTGGCTATGGGACAAGATTGTATAAACCATTTCTATTCACTTGCTTGGGCAGTGGTGGACAAGGAAACTACCAGAACATGGACCTGGTTTTTGTAACTCTTAAGAATGTCTTTGGACATGAAAGATGGTGCTGGAGTGTCCTTTATTTCATACATGCAAAAGATTTGCTTCCAGAATTTATTTTTCTAATGTACTGTTAAGTTAATTTCATGTTTGCTAATTATTTATTTTCTGATTTCTGCCAGGGATTACTGAAAGCTGTTAATGTTGTTCTACCTGAAGCAAATCAGAGGTTCTGTGTGAGGCACATTGAAGCCAATTGGTGCAAAAAGTGGAGGAGTGGTGAGATGAAAAAGTTGTTGTGGTGGTGTGCCTAGAGCACCTATGAAGATGCATTTCATGATCAGTTGTTAAAGTTGGGAGAGCTTGATGTTGATGGTGCAAGGGATTTGGTCAAATACCCTCCAAAGGCATGGTGCAAAGCTTATTTTGACACTCAATGCAAAAAACACATGGTTGACAACAACTTCACAGAGTCATTTAACTCATGCATATTAGAGGCAAGGCACGAACCAATAATCAAAATGCTAGAGGAAATAAGGGTGAAGGTCATAAAAATGTTGGCAACAAATGAAGCAAAGGCTCTAACTTGGACATATAATTTTAGTCCACAATGTTTGAAGCTGTATAATGACTATCTAGGTATTGCACATTTTTGTGGGGTGATTTTTAATGGTGATTATGACTATGAGGTGAGAGAGAGTGATGACACCCATACTATAAATTTGGAGTCTAAAAGATGCACTTGTAGACTATGAGATTTGAGTGGAATCCCATACCCACATGCTATCAAAGCATTACAACACAAGAAGATGGATCCCTTAACTGAAATCAACTGGTGGTACAGTAGAGAAGCTTATTTACTCACCTACAAGCATAAGTTTATGCCTGTGAGAGGGCAAAAGTTCTGGAAAATTAATTCTTCACAACATATGGAACCACCTGAAGTTGTGAAGATGGTTGGAAGGCACAAAGTAAAGAGAAACAGGGAGCCAGATGAGGCAAGGAAGAGAATGGGAGAGTGGAGTATTTCTAGGAGGGGACTTCGAGTTACATGCAACAATTGTGGTAAATATAACCACAATGCAAGGGGGTGTGACAAGATAAATCAATTGTTTAAAGTTTACTTTTCTCTTGTGTGTGCGCATATTATTGATGTTCGAAATTTATTGGTTTGTCAGGAAAACTTGGCTGGAATAGACCAACAGAAGAAGAAAAAGGAAGGTTGCAGTCAAACGGCCAGCCAAAGCTCATTAGTTTATGAAGATCATCTGGTTGCTGCAACTCAACAGTCACATCACTCTATATTTGAGAGCCAGCCTGAAACAAAACCCTCCATGGAATATGGACCAAATGTTGGTGATGAGGAAGACCCTCCTTTGAGGCCAGTGGTTGTGTCTGAGACACAAACAAGATTGGAACCAAGGAAAATAATGCAGGCTGGTAAAAATATTGAATCAAGGAAGATTAAGTTTAGGGGAGATTACACAGGTGCAATAAATCCAACTTCTCTGCCTTTTGAACCAGTCAAATACACCTGGATGGGAAAGGAGGCAATGACAACAAGCCAGCTGCTAGCTGAAGTGAAAATGAAAAGGACCAAGATGATGGAAAAAAAAGGAAAGGGAGCACCTGCATAATTGAGATGATTTAGTAGTTTATTCATGTTTTTGTTCAGGAAATATGCTAGTCCATTGTGGTTTTTGTAAAGACTAATATCTATAATTTTGGTGTTTATGATATTCGTAGGCTGCTCAATGTTATTTTTTGTGGTTAACCACCTATAGGTTTAGGGTAGTTATAATACTACAAACTTATTAGCTATTTGTAGTTTACCAGTTCAGTTGGTTGTGACAGCTATTATGTATGATGACATTGCTGTTTAAGTCTTGTTTCTTTGCTATCAAATAGTATTCCAGATTATCAAGTGTTTAATTTTTAAGTCTTGTTTATTCTATTTACACATATCTAGTGTTTAATAGTCTGTTTCTGTACATTCCATATTTTTAACTCTTGTTCATTCCAGATTTTTAAGTCTTATTTTTGTACATTCATGTTGCAGCAGGAAAACGAACAATTAGCCAATTCAAAAAATAAAGATTGACAAACTATTACATTAAACCATAGAGATTTCATTACAACAAATCCATCAACATATATTACACTTTGTTACAACCAACAACAAAATCCCCTAGATAGATTGACTAACTACTAATCGTTTCTAACTTCATGCTTTACTTCAATAACCATGTAACAACGAGTCGAACCAAGCTGCCACATAAGACACAGATCAAAATCCATTGTTGCGCTACTGTTTTCCTCAAGTTTGCTATAGTTCTAGCATCAATAGCAGCAACAGCTTCATAATCAGCCAATTTCTTCTTTAAAATATTCCTTTCAACTACCTTTTGACTCAATTTGGCTATAGTTTGTGCCTCAATAGCAGCAGTAACATCATAGTCATCCATCTTCTTCTTCAAATTATTTCTTTCAACTATAACAACATCCAATTTATTTTTAAGACTGCTAATTAAAATTTTTACTCTCGGAGGTAATTCATCATCCTCCCATTCAAAATAGCCACATGATTTCTTCTGTAAAAAATAAAATAAAAATAATTAACATAAAAAACCATGACAAGATAAACAAACTGCTGAGAAATTAATCAAAGAAACCAACTTACATCAGGTTTTGAGTACTTAAAATGTCACGACACAAAATCAACCGTCGTGATGGCGCCTATCGTGGAACTAGGCCAACCTCAACTCAACAACCCAACACCAACAACAATAAGTTTGAAAACATTCACGGAAGCATTTAACATTAAAAAAAAAACTGTTTAAAACATATGAAAATCCCAAAGTGATACAATCCAGCCCGAAACCAGGGTGTCACTGAGTACATGAGCGTCTGGATCAGAAATACAGTCTACTACAGTATCTAGAGATATAAACTAAAAGTACGACAAAGTTAAAGAAGGAGAGTCAAGGCCCGCGAATGCAGTGTAGCTACCTTGATGGCCTCTAAAAGTCTAGGATCCTCAATCAGAAATCGCCGCTAGGACCAGTATCTCCTGGATCTGCACACGAGGTGCATGGGGTAACATGAGTACACCAACTCAGTAAATAACAAGTCCAAACATTGAACTGAAAAGTAGTGACAAACTCAACCTCAACAGGTATAACAAAAATAAGTGTGCATAAACGTAGGCATGCTTTCAAGTCAAATATACAGCTCAACAGTAAAGGAAGTACATATCTGAACAGTGTAAGGTATATAACTCGGCTATCTTTACATGCCAATGTACATACTGTATGAAATGCACCATGTTCTCCACTCTCAAGTATTCAACCACTCGGTACTGTATATGGCCATCCAGCCCAGGGAAATCCATCCTGGAACATATGCAACACTGACTATAAGTCACCAGTACTGAGGAAAAAGGGCAATCGAACCCTGTGGAGAAATCCATCTCCATGTATCAAGTATTTCGGACAAATCCATGTCCAGGGAAATCCATCCCTCAATAATATCATCTGCGCTCACTGGGGGTGTGTTACAGACTCCAGAGAGGCTCCTACATCCTAAGCGCTATCATAATCATCAATCTAACTACTGCGGCATGTAGCCCGATCCCATAACTGTCACTCATAATCAGGCACTCGGCCTCACTCAGTTATCAACCTCTCCAGTCTCACCACTGGCTCACAATGTCCTGAAAACAACCCGAAACAATGATATAATGAATCAATAATAACTGAGACCGAGATATGATATAAAAATGCATGATCATGACTGAGTATGAAATAGTAAATGAAAACTAGTAAGATGACAGCAAGAAACTACGGCTAAGGGTCCAAACAATACCGACACAAAGCCTAAACATGATATCTAGCATGATTTACAACTCAACTACTTTAACATATGATGAAAACATGGATATCAACAGGATAAAGTCACTAAACGGTGCCATGGAATCATCCAGGTCCCAATTCTCATGGTGCACGCCCGCACGTCCGTCACTTGATATGCGCGTCACCTCAGTACCAATCACATAACACATAACTTAGGGTTTCGAACCCTCAGAACCAAGTTTGAAAGCGTTACTTATCTCCAACCAAGAAAAATCCTACTCCGCGATGCCTTTGCCTCTCAAATCGGCCTCCAAACATCCCGAATATAGCCACAAGCAATACAATACGATTATTATAGGCTCAAGGGTCAATTCTACAAGAAATCTATCATATTATAGTCAAAATCCGAAATTCACTCAAACCCGGTCCCCGGGCCCACGTCTTGAAATCCGACAAAAGTCATAAAACCCGAAAGCCATTCACTCACGAGTCTACCCATACTAAATTCATCAAAATCCGACCTTATTTGGTCTCTCAAATCCCCAAATTACTCTCTCCAAAATCCCAAGCCCTAACCCCCAATTTTCACTTCAAAACCCCACTAATTAGGTGAGAAATCAACGGGAAAACACCATAGCTAAGGATAATTAGGCTCAAGGAACTTACCTCAATGATAACCCTCGAATTTCCTTCCCAAAATCACTCCAAAAGCTCCAAATTCCATGTTCCAAATGGTGAAAAATGAGGAAAAATCTTGAAGTCCCCATTTTATACTTTTTGCCCAGCAAAACCGCACATGCGGTCTCTTTTTCCGCTTCTGTGATGCCGCACCTGCAAAATTTCCATTGCAGGTGCGGAACTCACTTAAGAGCCCAGGTTCCGCATCTGCGGCCAATTCTCGTGCCTGGGGAAGCGCACATGCGCATCTCCCTCCGCTTCTGCGAAGCCTGCCTAAATCCTCCTTTCCGCATCTGCGCCCCAGGTTCTTGCCCCTGCGGGCTGGCAGATGGGATAGCTTTCTCGCACCTACGGTTCCAGCCCACCTTAGCCTTGCCTACACATGCGACTTCTCCAAGAGCTTCTGCGCCCTTGCACCTACGGCACCCCCTCCGCAGGTGCGAAAATACCAGTAGCAGCAGCTTCAGCTACATTTTACCAACTTCAAAAAATCTGTTAACCACCCGGAATCACCCCCGAGCCCCTAAAGACCTCAACCAACCATACCAATAAGTCATATATCAATATACAAACTTAGTCGAGCCTTCAAATCACTCAAAACAACATCAAAACACCAAACTACCCTCGGATTCAAGGCTAACAACTTCTAAACTTTCGAATTCCACAAATGAAGCCGAAACGTACTAAACCACGTCCGAATGACCTCAAATTGTACACACACGTCACAAATGACACCACGAACCTACTCCAACTTTCGAAAATCCATTCCGACCCCGATATCAAATTTTCCACTACTGACCGAAATCGCCAAATTTCCAACTTTCGCTAATCCGAGCCTAATTCCACTACAGACCTCTATATCACATTCCGGATGTGCTCTTAAGTCCAAAATCACCTAACAAAGCTAATGGAATCATCAGAATTAAATTCTGAGATAGTTTACACATAAGTCAATATCCAGTTGACTTATCTAACTTAAGCTCCTAAATAAGAGACTAAGTGTCTAAATCCACTCCGAAACCACTCTGGACCCGAACTAACTAATCCAGTATATCATAACATAGCTGAAAAGTACAAAAGGAAACAGAAATGGGGAAACAGAGCTATAACTTTCGAAACTACCGACCGGGTCGTTACATCCTCCCATTCTTAAATAATTGTTTGTCCTCGAACGGTCTAGAAACATACGTGGAGTTTCAAATAGGTGTGGATATCTGCTTCGCATCTGCCGCTCGGTCTCCCAGGTAGCCGTCTCCACAGGCGGACCTCCAAGCATGCCGATCCAAAATGACCGTCCCACTGCACCTTCACCGAAGCTATGTCCTTTGACTTCAACTTCCTAACGTGCCGATCCAAAATGACCACCGACTCCACATCATAAGTCATATCACCCTCCAACTGAACCGTGCTGAAGTCTAAAACATGGGACGGATCGCCAACATACTTCTGGAGTATGGAAACATGAAACACTGTATGCACACTCGACATGCTGGGTGGCAAGGAAAGCTTATAAGCCATCTCCCCTATCCTCTGAAGCACCTCAAAAGGCCCAATGAACCGGGGGCTCAACTTGCCCCTCTTCCCAAAACTCATAACACCCTTCATGGATGATACCTTTAGAAAAACCTTCTCCCCAACCATAAACGACACATCATGGACCTTCCTGTCCGCGTAGCTCTTCTGCCTAGACTGCGCTATGTGAAGCCGCTCCTGAATCAATTTCACCTTATCTAATGCATCCTGGACCATATCTGTACCCAAGAGCCTAGCCTCACCCGGCTCAAACAATCCTACCGGAGACCTACACCTCCTCCCATATAAAGCCTCGTACGGAGCCATCTGAATACTCGACTGTTAATTGTTGTTATATGCAAACTCCGCGAGTGGCAAGAACTGGTCCCATGGACCCTCAAAGTCAATGACACAAGCGCGCAACATGTCCCCCAATATCTGAATAGTGCGCTTGGACTGCCCGTCCGTATGAGGGTGAAAAGTTGTGCTCAACTCCACTTGAGTACATAACTCTCGCTACACAGCCCTCCAAAACTGCGATGTAAACTGAGTGCCCCTATCTGAAATGATGGAAATTGGGACACCATGCAGGCGAACAATCTCCCGGATGTAAATCTCCGCCAACCGCTCTGAAGAGTAAGTAGTACCAACTGGAATGAAGTGCGCAGACTTGGTTAGTCGATCTATGACAACCCAAATAGCATCGAACTTCCTCAAAGTCTGTGGGAGCCTAACTACGAAATCCATTGTGATCCGCTCCCACTTCCCCTCTGGGATCTCTAACCTCTAACGCAAGCCACCCGGTCTCTAATGTTCATACTTAACCTGCTGACAGTTGAGACACCGAGCTACAAACCCAACTATATCCTTCTATATTCGCCTTCACCAATAGTGCTGTCTCTAATCCTGGTACATCTTCGCAACACCCGGATGGATGGAATACCCAGCTGTGGGCCTCCTCAAGAAGCAACTCCTGAAGCCCATCCACACTGGGTACACATGTCTGGCCCTTCATCCTCAACACGCCATCATCACTAATAGTCACATCTCTGGCATCACCTCGCTGAACCCTGCCCTGATGGACAAGCAGGTGGGGGTCATCATACCGACGCTCCCTGATACAGTCATAAAGAGAATACCTGGAGACTATACAAGCCAATACCCCACTCGGCTCCGAAATATCCAATATGACAAGATGGCCCGCCAAGGCCTGAACATCCAACGCCAAAGGTCTCTCTGTTGCTGGGGGATATGCTAAACTCCCCAAACTCTCTGCCCGGCGACTCAAAGCATCGGCCACAATATTGGCCTTCCCCGGATGATACAAAATAGTGATATCGTAGTCCTTAAGAAGTTTTAACCATCTCCGCTGACGCAAGTTAAGATCCTTCTGCTTAAACAGATGCTGCAAACTCCGGTGATCAGTATAGATCTCACAATGAACCCCATACAAATAATGACACCAAATCTTCAAGGCGTGAGCAATGGCTGCTAACTCAAGATCATGGACAGGATAGTTCTTCTCATGGGACTTCAACTGGCGTGAGGCATAGGTAATCAGCCTACCCTACTGCATCAGAAAGCATCTAATACATACCCTCGAGGCATCACAATACACGATGTAAGAACCTGAAGCTGATGGCAGAATTAACACTGGAGCTGTGGTCAAAGCAGTCTTGAGCTTCTGAAAGCTCTCCTCACACTCATCCGACCACCTGAATGGAGCACCCATTTGGGTCAATTTGGTCAAGGGTGATGCAATAGATGAGAAACCCTGAACGAACCGACAGTAATAACCAGCCAAACAAAGAAAGCTCCGAATCTCTGTAGCTGAGGACGGTCTAGGCCAACTCTAAACCGCCTTTATCTTCTTCGGATCAACCTGAATACCCTCACTGGACACCACGTGCCCTAAGAATGCTACTGAACTAAGCCAGAACTCACACTTGGAGAACTTTGCATAAAGCTTCTCCTCCCTCAATCTCTGTAATATAATCCTCAGATGATGGGCATGCTCCTCCTAGCTACGAGAGTGCACCAGGATATCATCAATAAATACAATAATGAATGAGTCCAAATAAGGCTGGAATACACTGTTCATCAAATGCATGAATGCTACTGGGGCATTGGTTAGCACCAAAAGACATCACCAAGAACTCATAATGGCCATATCGGGTCCTGAAAGCCGTCTTAAGAATGTCCAAATCCCGAATCTTCAGCTTGTGATAACTGGACCTCAAATCAATCTTGGAGAACACTGTCGCTCCCTAAAGCTGGTCAAATAAATCATCAATACGAGGCAAAGGATACTTGTTCTTGACTGCGACCTTGTTCAACTGCTTGTAATCAATACACATCCTCATGGAACCATCATTCTTCTTTATAAATAAAACCGGTCCACCCCAAGGTGACACACTAGGCCGAATAAACCGCTTATCAAGGAGTTTCTGAAGCTGTCCTTTCAACTCCTTCAACTCCGTCGGTGCCATACGATACCGTAGGATAGAAATGGGCTGAGTGCCCCGCATCAAATCAATACCAAAGTCAATATCCCTGTCAGGCGGCATGCCCGACAGTTCTGCAAGAAACACATCCGGAAAATCATGTACCACCAGAACAGAATTAATGGTAGGGGTCTCTGCACTAACATCCCTCACAAAAGCCAAATAGGATAGACAACCCTTCTCAACCATACGCTGAGCCATCAAATATGAAATCACCCTACTAGGTACATAGTCTATAGAACCGCTCCACTCAACCCTTGGCAACCCCGGCATTGCTAACGTCAAGGTCTTAGCATGACAATCTAGAACAACATGATATGGAGATAATCAATCCATACACAATATCACATCAAAGTCAACCATACTGAGCAGCAAAAGGCCCACTCGGGTCTCCAGACCCCCAATAGTCACTATACATGACCGATATACACGGTCCACGATAATAGTATCGCCACAGGAGTAGATACATGAACAGAAAAGACTAAAGACTCATGGGGCATATCCAAAAAATGAGCGAAGTACGAGGAAACATATGAATAAGTGGACCCAAGGTCAAATAATACCGAGGCATCTCGGTGGAAAACCGAAACAATACCTGTAATCACAGCATCTGAAGAAATGACATCTGGTATGGCTAGTAGGCCATAGAAACGGGCCTGGCCGCCCCCCGATCGGCCTCTCTCTCTCGGGTGGCCCCTAGCTGACTGAGCTCCACCCCTAGCTGGCTGGGCGGGTGGTGGAGGAACTAGTGCTGAAGTCGAAGGCTGACTCCCATGCTGAGATGAACCTCCCGTCAGGCGGGGACAAAACCTCTTGATATGCCCCAAATCCCCACACTCAAAGCAACCTCTACCGGCCACTGGGGACTGAAAGGAACCCTGAACACTGGAATAACTGCTAGAAGGTCCTAACACAGATGAACCCTGAGGTGATGGTGCATACGACGAACATTGAGCTGGTAGCGCATCGAATGATGTCTGGCCTTGCTGATAACCATGGGGCCCATGGCCGGATGATGCACCCCGCTGCACTGGGTGAGCCGTATGAGCATGCCTGAAAGGATGACCTCTAGTGTGCTGTAACTGGCCCCCAAAAGGAGCACCCCTAAATCCTCCTTGTCCACGAGGCCTCTTGGTCTCCCTCTCAACCCTCTCTTGACTACGAACCATTCAATCTGACGAGCGATGTCGACAACCTCATCAAAAGTAGCACCAGACACTCGCTCTTTAGTCATAAGCAATCGCAGCTGATAAGTGAGCCTCATGATCCTCTCCCTGTCTATAGGAACCAACCAGATAGCATGACGGGCCAACTCCGAGAATTGCATCTCATACTGCGTCACAGACATATCATCCTAATGAAGCTGCTCAAATTGCTTGCACAGCCCCTCTCTGCATGAATGAGGCACGATCTTCTCCAAAAAGATCACGGAAAACTGCTGCCAAGTAAGGGGTGCTGCGCCAACAGGCCTACGCCTCTCGTAAGTCTCCCACCATCTAAGTGCAGCCCCAAAAAACTGAAAGGTAGTGAATAAAACCCCACAAGTCTCCATAAAACCAGTTGTACGGAGTATCCTCTGACACCTATCTAAGAAGTCCTGGGCATCCTCTCTCTCTGTGCCACTGAAAGGTGGAGGCTGGAGTCTCCCAAACCTCTCCAATCTACGCTGATCATCCTCAGGCATAGCAGGAACCACATAGTCCTGAGCAGCTGCAACCGACTGGCCTGGTGGTGCCTCTGGTGTCTGGAATCGCTGAGCAACCTGCTCGGGTTTGCGAGCGGCGGCAGTCTGAGTGCCTCCCCCAGCCCGAGAAGTGTCTGCGGACGTCAAGATAGAGACCGCCTGAGCAAGGCCGGTACACGCTGTCAGAATCTGAGCTAGGGCCTCCTGGAGGCCTGGAATCATAATAGGCACATGTGGTGCCTGAGCTGGTGCATCAGCAACTGGAATCTAGTCCTGATCTGGGACAATTGGTGGATCTGCAGATACTGCCCCAACTATTGTGCGGGCTGCACCTCTGCCGCTACCACGGCTTCGACTGCGGCCTTGGCCTCTCGCGGCCCTGGCTGGTGGTACTGGTGGCTGTTCCTCCTGACCGGTAGTGCGAGACCTCACAATCTCTGAGAGAATGAAACATTAGGTGTTTAGTTACCAGAATCGACAGATTCGCATGATAAGAATTCAAGAATGTAGAATTTTCCTAATGGTTCTGCAGCCTCTCGAATATAGGTACAGACGTCTCTGTACCAATCCTCAAAATTCTACTAAACCCGCTCATGACTCGTGAGACCTATGTAACCTAGGCTCTGATACCAACTTGTCACGACCCAAAATTAACCATCATGATGGCTCCTATAGTGGAACTAGGCCAGCCTCAACTCAACAACCCAACACCAACAACAATAAGTTTGAAAACGTTCACGGAAGCATTTAACATTAAAGGAAAAAAAACTATTTAAAACATACGTAAATCCCAAAGTGATACAATCCAGTCCAAAACTAGGGTGTCACTGAGTACATGATCGTCTAGATCAGAGATACAGTCTAATACAGTATCTAGAGATATAAACTGAAAGTACGACAAAGATAAAGAAGGAAAGTCAAGGCCCGTGAACGCAGTGCAGCTACCTTGATGGCCTCCAAAAGACTAGGATCCTCAATCAGCAACCGCTACTATGACCAGTATCGCCTGGACCTGTACATGAGGTGCAGAGAGTAACGTGAGTACACTAACTCAGTAAGTAACAAGTCCAAACTTTGGACTGAAAAGTAGTGACGAACTCAATCTCAACAAGCATAACAAAAATAAGTGTGCAGAAACGTAGGCATGCTTTCAAGTCAAATATATAGCTCAACAGTAAAGGAAGTATATATCTGAACAGTGTAAGGTATACAACTCGTCTATCTCTACATGCCAATGCATAGACTGTATGAAATATACCATGTGTTCCATTTTTAAGTATTCAACCACTCGGTACTGTATATGCAACACTGACTATAAGTCACCAGTACCGAGGAAAAAGGGCAATCAAACCCTATAGAGAAGTCTATCTCCAGGTACAAGTACTTCGGATAAATCCATGTCCAGGGAAATCCATCCCTCAATAATATCATCTGCGCTCACTGGGGGTGTGTTACAGACTCCGGAGGGGCTCCTACAGCCCAAGCGCTATCATAATCATCAATACAACCGCTGCAGCGTGCAGCCCGATCCCATAACTGTCACTCATAACCTGGCACTCGGCCTCACTCAGTCATCAACCTCTCCAGTCTCACCACGGGCTCACAATATCATAAAAACAACCTGGAACAATGATATGATGAATCAATAATAACTGAGACCGTGATATGATATAAAAATGCATGATCATGACTGAGTATGAAATAGTAAATGAAAACTAGTGAGATGACATCAAGAAACGATCGCTAAGGGTCCAAACAATACCGACACAAAGCCTAAACATGATATCTAGCATGAAAACATGGATATCAACAGGATAGAGTCATGAAACGGTGCCATGGAATCACCCAGGTCCCAATTCTCACGGTGCATGCCCGCACGTCTGTCACTTGACATGCGCGTCACCTCAATACCAATCACATAACACATAACTTGGGGGTTCGAACCCTCATAACCAAGTTTGAAAGCGTTACTTATCTCCAACCAAGCAAAATCCTACTCCGCGACGCCTTTGCCTCTCAAATCGACCTCCAAACATCCCGAATCTAGCCATAAGTAATACAATACGATCAATATAGGTTAAAGGGGTCAATTCCACAAGAAATCTATCAAATTAGAGTCAAAATCCGAAATTCACTCAAACCCGGCCCCCGGGCCCACGTCTCGAAATCCGACAAAAGTCACAAAACCCGAAAGCCCATTCATTCCCAAGTCTACCCATACTAAATTCATCAAAATCCGACCTTATTTGATCCCTCAAATCCCCAAATTACTCTCTCCAAAATCCCAAGCCCTAACCCCAATTTTCACTTCAAAACCCCACTAATTTGGTGAGAAATCAACGGAAAAATACCATAGCTAAGGATAATTAGGCACAAGGAACTTACCTCAGTGATAACCCTCGAATTTCCTTCCAAAAATCACTCCAAAAGCTCCAAAGTCCGTGTTCCAAATGGTGAAAAATGAGGAAAAATCTCGAAGTCCCTATTTTATACTTTCTGCCCAGTAAAACCGCACATGCGGTCTCTTTTTCCGCTTCTGCGATGCCGCACATGCGGAATTTCTATCGTAGGTGCAAAACTCACTTAAGAGCCTAGGTTCTGCATCTGCAGCCAAATCTCGCGCCTGCGGAAGCACACTTGCGCATCTCCCTCCGCTTCTGCGAAGCCTGCCAAAATCCTCCTTTCTGCATCTGCCCCCAGGTCTCGCACCTGTGGGCTCGCAGATGCGACAACCTTCTCGCACCTGCTGTTCCAGCCCACCTTAGCCTTGCTCGCACCTATGAATTCTCCAAGCACTTCTACTCCCTCGCACCTGCGGCTCCCCCTCCGCATGTGCGAAAATACCAGTAGCAGCAGCTTCAGCTGCATTTTTCTAACTTCAAACAATCCGTTAACCACCCGGAATCACCCCGAGCCCTCGGGACTTTAACCAACCATACCAATAAGTCATATATCAATATTCAAATTTAGTCGAGCCTTCGAATCACTCAAAATAACATCAAAATACCAAACTACCCTCAGATTCAAGCCTAAGAAGTTCTAAACTTCCGAATTTCACAAACGACGCCGAAACCTACCAAACCATGTCCGAATGACCTCAAATTTTACACACACGTCACAAATGACACCACGATCCCACTCCAACTTCTGGAAATCTATTCCGACCCTGATATCAAATTTTTCACTGCCGACCGAAATCGCCAAATTTTCAACTTTCGCCAATTCAAACTTAATTCCACTACGAACCTCCAAATCATATTCCGGACGCGCTCCTAAGTCCAAAATCACCTAACAAAGATAATTGAACCATCATAATTAAATTTCGAGATCGTTTACATATAAGTCAATATTCGGTTGACTTATCTAACTTAAGCTCCTAAATAAGAGACTAAGTGTCTCAATCCACTCCGAAACCACTCCGGACCCGAACCAACTAATACGGTATATCATAACATAGCAGAAAAGCACAAAAGAAAATAGAAATGGGAAAAACGGGGCTATAACTCTCGAAACGACCGACCGGGTCGTTACATAAAAAAATGCCTACCGGCATTATCAGGAGTATAAGCAAAATGGACTGCAACAAGACCGCAGTAACACCTCCTTTTCGACCCAAAAGAACCAGTAGAACAATCAGACATATTTAATCTCACTTAGAATTGAAGAAGAAGCAGAATTTTTACAACCATTTAGAAGGATGGTTGCCGATTTTAGAACCCTAGAAGAAAAAATTGGGTGAAATGGAATGATTTTGATCGAGTTAAAGAAAGGGGTTTTGTTAAAAGGGTTGGGGAGGGTGGGTAAATAAGTGAGTGGGAGGGCTGGTAAAAAAATATTAAAAGGGGGTGGTTTAATGTACCACGTGTCAAGCTGTGAAATTTTAAGAAAAAGAAATTGGTCTTTAAAAGAGCCGTTAGTGCTAAAGGGTGGTAATAGGTTGGGCATTTAACGGCAAGGGGACTTATATGCTGATTTGCAAACGGAGGTTACAGATGAGCCATTTCGAAGATCATAAGGTATTGTCGAGCCTTTTCCAAAAAAGAAATGCTGCCAGCTATGATATATTTAATAATGCAAAAACAACTTTTACTTTTACTATCTATGTGCGTATTTTGACACGACTGATTATTGTTTGATTTTAGCACATTACCAAACTAGTGAATTAGTCGCCTTCGCGCGATCAATAAAAGCTTTAATAAATTTAGAAAGTGATTAAATGTGTTAATTGTAGTACTTGAATCCCAATGCATATTTTGGGATGTAGAAACAAAAATCATTTGCATTAGGTATTTTGATTCTCCTTTCATAATTTAAAAATCACTCCATCCGGTTCGAAATAAATATCTTATTAACTTTTGAAATTTTAGAAAACAAAGTTTCATATTATCTTTTATTAACATTTTTACCGTTTTCTTTTGTACATGTTTCTTCCTATTTAATGTATCTTTCATTTCACCAATAAATTTGAGATGCCAATAGCAAACTTGACATCACCCATGATATCTATTTGAGATGTTAAACTTGAGATGTTAACTAATATCTACTGGATAATAAACTTGAGATGCTAACTAATATCTACTTTCATGATAAGTTATAATAGCAAAAATTCATAACGCGCGAGAAATGAAACCAAAAATTAAGTAGAGATGGAGAAGTAAATGATTTAGTGCTGAACTGAGTACAAATATCATATTCTTGCTTGTCATAAATATTAGCTTGATGATATAGAAGAATATACATATAAACCAAATGGAAAGAAATCTTGCAATACTCAAAGCAATTAGCCAACAAATATTTTCTTGAGTTGTTGCATTCAACTCCATTAATATCTTCCTCATATTTGGAATGGGATATGTAGCATGATGAGATATTGAGTCTCCCATTCCACATCTTGAAGAGAAATTCAAATTAGGGAAAAAATACTACTCCATAATAAGCCCAAAAACACTAAAGAAATTAAGAAAAAGTCGAAACTCGCCACGAAATGAAGGCCACCATGAGAGCCCAGTTTGTTATAACAAAGATCATGAACCAACGCTATTTTCTATGCATACATAAATGTTATATGCATGTATAAAAGTTTTAATAGACTTGTATTTGATAGTTTTAAGAAGAGAAACATAGATGAAAAATCCAAGCACAAAACACATTCTAAAATACAGTTAACTCCCAAGTCAAGGCTTCGGACTTGTAGGAATCACTATTCTTACACACATGAAAGGAAGGGCTTACAAGGGCGGAAAGATTATCAGAAAAATTAATCAGAGTGATCGAGAAAACTGAAACTCTGAATAGCTTCTCAAAATGTGTAGAGATTACTTTACACTTCTGGAGTTCTTTATTCTGATTGTTTGAAGTTAAAGTTATTGAACAATCAAGCTGAAGATCGTTTGACTTTTAAATGATAGAATGAAAAGAAGATGGTGTAACTTGCACAAATTGTATTAACACTAAATAACAATTTCAATGTGAATACTTTTACACGCAGGATTGTGCTAACGCATGTAAGAATATTAATAAATATATAAGTACAGCCATTTGAACGATAACGAAAGTAAAAGATCAAAACTTCTTTAAGAACAAATCAGAAATAAGAATTGCTTCTTTGATGAAACTCACACACGCACACAAATGAATTAGGAAGAGGAAATTGAGCTCACAAATTCTTCTTTCATTCAGCAAAGAGAAGAATGAAATTACGCATCTGTTCTATACACTACACTGTATATATACATATATCTAACCTCTAACTAACATCTGACAACTAACACACGTGTAGGTAGTTACTAACTTCTAATACTTACAGATACACCCACTAACTTAAGTAAATTAATTAACTGCCCTGGGCTCATATCACCAGTCTCATTACTCCCCCTCAAGCTGGAGGGTGCAAAGATATTAAGCAGCCCCGGCTTGGAAACCAAGTATTCATGTTGTGGTTTGCCAAGTCCTTTTGTTTGACTATCTGCCTGTTGCACTCTCGATTGCATATGTCTTGGTGCTACACTCCCATTCTGAACCGTTTCTCTTATGAAGTGGAAATCGATTTCTATATGCTTTGTTCTCTCGTGGTAAACTGGATTCTCAGCAATCTGAATTGATGACTTGCTATTACATAGCAGTGTCACAGGAAAATTCAATTGGACACCAAGTTGTGAGTACAGTCTGATTAGCCAAATAACCTTCAGCAGTATCAGGTTCACCATTCTGAGAAGCAATTGGCATAGTGACATCTTCATCATGTGGTCATTGACTATGAACAAGCAAGGCGGTTCTGGAAACACCTGTAGATTTAAAGGGAAAAACATTCTCTCTAAAGGTAACATTTCTGCTAACAAAGAAAGTTTTGTTAGTAAGAAAAAATAATAGGAACCCCTTCTGAACTGTTGAATACCCCATATCATGGCACATGCCAGTGCTCTGTGTTGAAATTTATCTCCTACAACTGATGGAACAATATAATATAGACATCTTGGAACTCTTATGTGATCCATTGAGGGTCTTCTTTTGTGAAACACCACAAAATGTAGCTTTCCTGTTCTTTTGTGAAACACCACAAAATGTAGCTTTCCTGCAAGCACTGGGGTTGGCATCTTGTTACTTAAGTAGGCTGCCATCAATACACACTTACCCCAAAATTTAAGAGGGATATGTCCCTGAAACCTTACTGCTCTAGCCACTTCCAGTAAATGCCTGTGTTTTCTTTTTACTGTGCCATTCTGTTGTGGTGTATATGGACATGATCTTTGATGTATGATCCCAAGACTATTAAATAAGCTAGCACATTCAGAATTGATGAGTTCTGTTCCATTGTTAGTTCTTATCATCACTACATTATTTTTGAATTGATTATGTGCCATTAACAGAAAGTCTTTGATTACTACTATTACATCTGACTTTAGTTTCATAAGGTAAATCCAAGTCATTCTTGAGTGATTATCAACTATTGTTAAGAAGTATTTATTACCATCATAGGTAGGTACTCTAAATGGTCTCCAAACATTCATATGTAGTAATTCAAACACTCTTTCTGCTCTAGTGTTACTAGTAGAAATGGTAACTTTGCTTGTTTTGCCAAAGGGCATACATCACAGTTATTTATTATATTTTTACATTCTTCTTCACTAATGTGCAGTAGTTGTTTCATGACTGTTGCAGAGGGATGTCTTATCCTCTTATGCCAAACCTGCAATGTGTTCCGGTCCAATCTAGCAATCAGTGAGTGTGTGTGCTTATTTTTTGGTATGTTATTAGGATCTGCAGTAGTTGGCAGGTAAAGTCCATCAGCTTCTCTATCAATCCTCTTCACTTTCCTAGTGTAGAGGTCCTGGAACACACAAAAGCCAGGAAAGAAAGCAAACATATATTTAAGTCCCCTGTCAATTTAGAGACTGACAACAGGTTGTACTTGAAATCAAGGATATACAACACATTTTTCACTTCCTGATTTTCTCCTGTTCTGCAACTTCCAATGTGTGATACTGCTACATTGGTTCCATTAGGCAAATTTACTATTTTGCTATTGTTTTTTATCACTTCCATTGTATATGATAATATGCTATAAATGGAGGTCATATGATTTGTTGCTCCAGTGTCTATAATCCAACTATGAGACTTAGCTGCATGATTTACCAAGCAAGCACTGCAACAGGACATACCTGCCATGTTGGCTGAGGTGTCTGGCACTCCTTCTTTATTCAGCATCTTCAAGATTTGGTTGAATTGTTCCTGAGTAAACAATGGTGTTATGCCAAAGTCTAATGATGTAGTGGCCCTATAATTGAATTGATCTGCATTCATGTTTCCCTGGTGCTGTGGTTGAGTATCTTCAACTGATGCAGAATTAGCAGAGTTGAATCCCCCTTTCTTTTTAGGCTTGAAGTCTGTTGGATAGCCAATAATTTTGTAGTAGTTTTCTCGAGTGTGCCCTTTAATTTTGCAAAAATCACAGTATAGATTATAGCCTTTCTTAGGTCTATATGGAGCACCAACTCTAGTTGTCATTAAGGCAGTTGGATCACGTCCCCCAGTCATGTCTGGGTGATTTGTCATGGCTCTTTGACTCTCATGCTCCATTAACATTGAATAAGCTTTGTTCACAGAAGGAGCTGGTACCATCATCAATATCTGACTGCGAGCTTGTTCATATGACTCGTTCAAGCCCACTAGGAATTGCAATAGCTTCAATCTCTCCATAAATGCAATTGACTCATTCGATTTTGCACAATCGTAGCCCGGTGCTGTCACGACCCCAGTTTTCCTCCGTAGGATGTCGTAATGACACCTAATTTATAAAACTAGGTAAGCCTAACACTTACTGAATTAATAGAAGAAATCAACCATCAAACGAAGAATATGAGATAATAATCTTATACACAATTTCAATTCCTACAACTGGTAGTATAAGTCATAAGCTCTACTTAGTTTGCTACAAAAACCTCTAAATACAACTGTTTCGAAATAGAGATAAGCAGTGCAAGTACAATAACAGAAGGTGACTCTGAGGCCTGTGAACGCAACAACAGATTTACCTTGAGTCTCCACAGCAAGATCCGTACAGTTAGCTAGCGATCGACTGACTCTGAGTTACTTGGATCTACACAAAAATGTGCAGAAGTGTAGTATGATGACACCATAGCGGTACCAGTAAGTATCAAGACTAACCTCAGTGGAGTAGTGACGAGGGATAGTCAAGACACCTACTGGACTAGATAACCTAAACAAGTATAGGTATAAAACTAATAGAGTATGATATCTCTACAGAACTACGCATAATGACAACAATAATACGGTGCTTGCAATAGGAAATAGAAGCAAATATTTGTAGCGGGACACCATAAGTAATAACCCAGTAGAGTAAGTTGAACACAATTTAAATTGGGTGAAAAACAAATAAAGGAAAGACAAGTAGCAACTTGATAAGAATAACCGATTTCGCACCAGGTTTATTCAATAATCCCCATGAGGTACCAAAGCTCAAAACTCACACAATTCACGGGTCCCAATTCATGAACCATAATCACTTGGCATCTTGTGCCCTCATTACAACTGATAACTGCACGGACGACTCACATGCCAATAGAACAAATCCCACATATAAGACAAGTAGACGGAGTACGTACAAATTATCGGTAGCATCAGTGTTCATCTTCTTAATCCGATAGGGTGATAAAGTACGTGTATACTTGTGCAAGTGTTCTATCACAGTTCGGGCCAACGAATAAGAGTAGAGAAAATGAACGGTACATAAGGAATGATCCCCACAATTTGCACCAAGTAAAACTCACATAGGTTAGGCATGCCACTACACAAATATCATCAACAAAAATGCCCTCAGGCCATCACAAATCATCAAAAATCAATCCCCGACATAGACCACATTGTCTCACCACGTGCAGAATAATAAAGTAAATGCCCGCCTTGTCTCGCCGCACGTGCATAATAATATTCCCACCTTGTCTCGCCACATACGCAAATTCACATATATAGACCGCCTTGTCACGCCGCATGTGCCAATATCAATAGTAATAATGGCATGGCCGAAACCTCGTGTAAACACCTGAACAAAACCTCCCAACAATATCACGTGCCAAAAATAAAACATCACAATAGAATGACTTTCACAACATGTGCCCATATTCCACAACATTTCATCTAAACAGTGTCAATACCACAACCGCACATAGCCCTAGGCCTAACAAACTGAGTACAACAGCAACAATAATAACAATAGCGCGAGAATAGGACAAGTAAATCAACTCAATAGCTTTGGATCAAAAAGAAGCAGTAGAACGAGCTCACAAAGAATAATCACAATAGGGAATACTAGTCTCAAGAAGAATGGCTCAACAAAGGAGAAATAATATGTAACAAATGATTCCAAATAAGGATGAGGCAACTACGATAAAGGATAACTAAACTTCATTTAGAGTTGAGCAATTACAAAGAGATGCAACAAATTCAATTAAGGATAAGTAACGGAAAAGATAATCATAACCTCAAATAAGGATAGACAATACAAAAGGGATAATAATAATTTCAATTAAGGATAAGCGAAAAAGATAGCATGGCAATCGAATGGGCCACAACTTTAGTTAAGGCACACAAGAGTCAAATAGGCAATAAGGGTTAAACATAAAGTAATTAATTCTAATTAAGACACGTAGAGGTAAAACTATTAAATGGGAAACTTAACATAACAAAACAACTTCATATCTAATGAACATAAGAACCTAAGGGCCCTAAAAGGTCAACTTTCCACAAATAAGTCCGAGCACGTACTTGTCACCTCGCGTATACGGACTTCACATGACGCAATTAGAACCAAGGACTCCAATCCTAAGGGGTAGTTCCCTCACACAAAGTTAGGCAAGATACTTACCTCAATGGAGCAAGACCAATACTCTAAAATGGCCCTCTCAAGTGAAACAACCTCCGGATGGCTCAAATCTAGCCAAAATAACTTCAATTCATAAATAAAACTCATAAAAAATATTTTCGGATAATAAAGCTTCGATCTTTAATTAAAACTAAAAAGTCAACTCAAAAGTCAACCCCCCAGGCCCGCACCTCAGAACCTGATAAAATTTACAAAACCCGAATACTCATTCCGATACGAGTTCAACCATACCAAAATTATCAATTTCCGATGTCAATTCTACCTTTAAATCATCATTTTATATTTTGAAAGTTTTCTACAATTTTTTCCCAAATTTCCATCTTAATTCACTAGTTGAATGATGAAAATAGCAATGGGTTCATGAAATATAACAAGATTTGGATAGAGAACACTTACCCCAATGAGTTTCTTGAAATACCCACGAAATATCTCCCAACACCGAGGTGTAGAACTCAAAATATGTTAAAAATATTAAACCCTCAACATATATGCGATTCTCCCCAGGCTTTTCGCATTTGCGAACAGGAAAGTCGCATCTATGGCTTCGCTTTTGTGAGAAAAAGCACCGCACCTGAGGTCTTCACTTGAAAGCCCAGAACTCGCACATGTGTTCCAATAATCGCATCTGCGATTCTGCAGAAGCGTGACAAACACCACAGAAGCGGACGACCACTGGGAACACATATCGTGCATCTGCGATCAACCTTCCGCAGATGCGCTCTTGCACCTACGCTCCTCTCTCCGCAGATGCGACACAACAGGACCTACACCAACATCGCAGAAGCGACCAAGAACCTCGCAGAATCGGCTCCGCATTTGCGATCAAACCTCCGCAGGTGCAGATACACCAGAAGTAGACCTGATCATAAGCAAAAACATCATTTGAAATTCGTCTGAAACACACCCGGGGCCCTATCCAAGCATACCAACAAATTCCATAACCTAATACAGACCTGCTCGAGGTCTCAAATCATATTAAAAAACATCGGAACTATGAATTTTAACATGAATCGAACTGATGAAATTTTGAATATTCCAACTTCTAAAACCCATGTCGAAACACATCAAATCAACCCAGAATGACGTCAATTTTTTTATGCAAATCCAAAATGACATAACGGAGCTAATCCAACTCTCCGAATCGAAATACGACCCCGATATCACCAATGGCAACTCTCAATCAAACCTTTCAACATTCCAAAAACTTCAACTTTCCAATTTTGGCCGAAATGCTTCAAATTACCCCACGGAGCTCCAAATCCAAATTTGGACACATGCCTAAGTACAAAATCACCATACAAAACTATTGGAATAGGTGCTGGTGCTAAGCTATCAAACTCTGCCCACATCAATCTTACCACGTATTCTTCTAAAATATGAATCCTTCTTCCACACCAATCCCGAATCATCCGAAGTCCGAACTCGACTACGCAGACACATCATAACATATAATACGGAGCTACTCGAGACCTTAAGCCACTGAATGGAACGATAATACTCAAAATGATCGGTCGGGTCGTTACAAGTGATGGTGCTAAGCTATCAAACTCTGCCCACAAAAATCGTATTTTTGAGAAATATGAGGAGATTGATGTAGTACCTTGATTAATAGTTGCAATCTCTTTGTGAATTTGAAAAATCCTTGAACAATAAATTTTGTCAAAATGCTCCTTTAGATCATTCCAGACATCCGTTGCATTTGAAGAGTAAACGATTCCACTGAGCAGCTCCTGTGACATATAATTTATTATCCGTGATAATACGATTATGTTGCACCTCTCCCAAAGATCTACGAGATTTATACCATAATTTTCCTTTTTGCTTGTGCCGTCGATGAACCCTAGCTTGTTTCGACCTAGGATCGCAATTCGCATTGCTCGGCTCCAAACAGAATAATTCTCTGATCCGTGTAGTTGTAAGGAAATTAATACTGCTACATAGTTGTCATTTGCATTCAAAAATAGAGGATGGTTATGACTGAGTTTTTCTGGCAGTTCACTATTAATTTCTGCCATTGATGCTTTCTTCAGTGAGCTTCTGATGTAATATTCGAAGATCGAAATGGAGAGACCACGCTAATGGCCGTATGGCTTTGATACCATGATGAAACTCACACACGTACACCGATTAATTAGGAAGAGGAAATTAATCTCATAGCTTCGTCTTTCACTCAGTAAAGAGAATAATGAAATTACGCATCTGTTCTACACAACAACGTATATATATACATATATCTAACCTCTAACCAACATTTGACAACTAACTCACGTGTAGGTAGTTACTAACTTCTAATACTTACAGATACACCCTCTAACTTAAGTAAATTACATTAACTGTCGTGGCCTCATATCACTAGTCTCATCATTCTTACAATTTGAGAAAGAAATATCGTGTGTTTTTTCAACGGACAAAAGCCCTAGATTCAGCTATTCAACTAACCTTCCTCATTACTAACTGCTATATTACTATTTAACAATCTAATTGAACAGTAGGATAGTAGTTAAGTTACATCAATCTTTTCTGTAGTATCAGTTTAGAAGCTCCTCGACCATGCACTTCTTGTGTTGTTAGTCTACGAAGTACTGCTGCTAATCATTGCTTTGCTTGAAAGATTCTTCCATTCCTTTCTTTCCAGATATAGTACAGGCAGCTTGCAAGTGTTAGCCTATATACTTAAGCTTGTGTGCTCCTTCCCTTGTAGTGTCTCTCAGCCCATCCTATATCATGGCATCACCTGTCTATATATCCCTTGCCGCTGTTACACTGTTGTCCACACTCGTGATGAATAAGAACAACTGAAGAAGAGATGGTCAATGGATTCTTCTTCTGTATTGCAGAGTGAGCAAGTTGTATCTTCCAAATAGCCCATCCCCTCAATCTGGCCTTAGTTAATAGTCATCTATGAGAAGCCAGATATAGTGTGAAAATCCACTTAGGCAACCCAACATTATTGCACACCAGTTTCCTCCATGACACTTTAGCAAAGTCTCCTCTAAGCTGCATATACATGGCCTTGATGGTGAACTTTTCTATTCCTACTACATCTTCTTCTGCATATCCAACTTCCTCAAAGTAGTTCTTAGCTTTCAGTATCCTTTGCAGAATCTAAGAGGCTTGCTTTGGTTCAACACTCCACAATGAGTTATGCTTCTTGTAGTAAATGTGAATCCATTGTACCTACATCTTGTCCTTCTTCTTGTATAAGTTCTATAAGAGTTTGCAAACAACTGCCTTATTCCATGTCTCTACATCAAGTAGGGTTAGACTACCTACTGCTTTAGGTTGGCACAGTTTGTCCCAGGCCAGTAGTGCTTTCTTTGATACCTCCACCCCTCCAGTCCACAGGAATCTTCAACACACACTTTCAATAAGTTGGATCAGCTTCTTTGGCAGCAGAAAAACCTAGGACCAGAATACTTGAATAGAAAAGAGAACACTTTTAATGAGTTGTATTCTCCATGCATATGATAGAAATCTTGAAGTCCAAGACTGGATTATCCCTAACATCTTCTCAATGAGAGGCTGTTATTGAACTAATGATAGTCGTTTGGTACTTAGTGGCACTCCCAAGTATCTAACTGGTAGTGTTCCCTTTGAAAAGCCTAGGACTTGCAATATCTCCTTTTGCATGTCAGCATTTACTTCACCAAAGAAAATAGAGCTTTTGTTAGTATTAGCAACTAATCCTGAAGCCTTTGAAAAATCCTGGAAGAACTTATACAACAACTACACAGATATGGTATCTCCTTTACAGAAAAGCAGTAGATCATTAGCAAAGCTTAGCTGAACTATGTTCATTTTGGCACACTTAGGATGGTAATTGAAATTAAGGTCCCTTCTGAGTGTTTTCAGTAACCTGGTCAAGTATTCTATAGCCAGCACAAACAGATAAGGAGACAGGGGGTCTCCTTGTCTCAGGCCTTTCTTTTCCTGAAATGGTGTTATAGGCTGCCCATTAATGATGATGGAATATGAGATTGTTGTCACACACCTCATAATCCATTTCACAAACTTCCCTGGGAACTGCAAACTTGTCAACACCTGCTCCAGGTATCCCCATTCAACAAAGTCATAAGCCTTCTTCATGTCTACTTTTATCATGCATCTAGGGGATACCCCTTTCCCGCCATACCCTTTTACTAGTTCATGGCTGGGAATTATGATTTTATTTCTCAGCCCTCCAGGCACAAAAACTGACTGATTCCTATCAACCAGTCAATCTATCACTCCCGGTAGTATTTGTTACCATTTTAGATATACTCTTTTATAGTAATGTACAACATGATATTGGCCTATATTCAGTAATATTGGAGGGATTGCTCACCTTGGGCACAAAAGTAACTGTTGTACAGTTTATAGGCTGGTACATATTTGAGCATGAGAAGAACTTCATCACAGCATTTGTAACTGTATCACCTATCACATGCCAAGCTCTCTTAAAAAATAATGCATTAAAGCCTTCACAACCAGGAGCTTTATTGTCACTAATGCCTGTCAGAGCATGGTAAATTTCCTCTTTAGATACCTCTGCCACTAGATGTAATTGTTGCACTATTCACCAATGTGCCATCCCTCATTACTATTAGATTAATAGCAGGAAGTTCTACAGCTGGGGATCCTAATAACTGCTGATAGAACCCTGTCACTTCCTCCTCAATTCCTTTCTTTGTTTGTACTATATCCCCATTACCATTTATTAATCTCCTAATATTGTTTTGACTGTATCTGCTCTTTATGTTTGCAAAGAAGTACGTTGTATTAGCATCTCCTAGCTTCAGCCACTTTACTCTTGATTTCTGCTTCATAATACTTTCCTTTACCCCTAACAATTTCTCCAATTGTATCTTCATGTCTTTCTCTGCTTCTACCATAGCCTCTGGTTGCCCAGGGTTCTGCATTTGCTCTTGTATATCACATAGTTGTTGCCTACACTGTTTGATTCGATTTCCAACTGCATTATACTCAGTATTATTTAGAGTCTTCATAACCTGCTTCACTCTTTTCAATTTCTGCCATGTATCCTTCATAGTATTCTGCTCAGTTGACCTCTCCCATACTTCACTTACTAATGTCATAAAGTCTTTATGATCTGCTAAGTGGTTTAGAAATTTTAATTGTTTAGGAGTGTGATCTTCATCCTCTTCAAGTGTTATGCTCAGTGGGGAATGACCAGAGCAAGATGGATCCATTACCTATAGTTCTAGGTGTGGCATAGTGATTGTAGGCTATAATCTCATATTTTGGTCGATTATTACATTCCAATTTACTGCACTTTAGTTGAATTTGAGCTTTAATCGCTAGTATTTTGCACTAATTGTGTTTATGCCTTGTAGAAGTGATTTCAAGCTATGTAGATATTATGGAATGAATTCAAGTGATTTAAAGCTTTGAAGTCTGAGTAAAAGCCCAAGAAATTAAGCCGGGATCACGTTTGGGGATCAACGGATGATAGTGGAACGAAACGAAAAATCGAGAAGGCATATTGTGCAGTGTATAGTAAAATGCACATATCTTTTCGTTCTGAACTCCGTTTAGGCTTCACAATATATTGTTAGAAAGCTAATTCAAAGGGCTACAACTTTCATGTTTTACAACTTTTCTAATTCCTAACATAATAGGACAAAAGGTATGCAGAAAGTGCGCGGCCGCACATTGACCGCGCATATGGGGCAGAACAGTGTGAAAAAGTGCACGGCCAAGTGCGCGGGAACACTTCTAGGTACACGTCCGTGCACGTCCAACTCCAGAAAAGTGTCTTTTTTTGCGTAGGAGAAGGTATATTTGTTTGGGCCCTACCCTACTTGGTATATATACATGAAAAAACGGTATTTTGAAGACTTTTGACATACTTTAGACCTAAGGAATCTAAGGAGAAGAGGGAGAAGCAAGAGCACAAGGATTTCACTATTCATCCTCACTCAAGATAAGGGTTTGGATGTTTTATATTTTTCTTTGACTTAAACTTAATTGTGATGAATTTCTCCATATCCATGGAGTAATTCTTCCTTAGGGATTGATGGATTTGGTGTTTTGAGAATTGATTGTGGATATTAACTCTAATTTTATGTATTGAATTGTTTTGGGTGTTTTTATTATTGCATATATATTCACTTGTTTATATAATCGAAAGAGGCATAATTTGTAATATTTTGTATTATCTTATTGGTTTAATTCATTGATTCTTATTAGTAATCGAAAGAGGTTAGTTGAATTAATGTTTAGACCTAGTTAGGAGGATAATTGAAAGAGGTTCTCCTAAGGATCAATCCACTACGAATTCATGCATATATTCACCATGCTTAACTTAGTTCATATCGTAAGGTTGAGACTTAATCGAGAGAGGAGTTTCTACTGAATGTTTGAACATAATAGAGTGAATTCGAGAGACTCACTTGAACCATAGAAATGAAGTAACTAGAGTTAATTCCCAAACAAGTATCTTACATCTATCCAATCAACCCCTATTTTCTCCCATTGATATCTTCTGTGCTTACTCTTATTGCGATTGTCATTAGCCAAAAATTTAGACTTTTAGTTAATTTTAGTTTTAATTCACACAAATCCAAATTGTTGATCATCTTGGATAGTAATTAAAACTAGAAGCTACGAAAACACTATTTAAATCTAATCCATGTGGATACGATATTTTCTATACTATATTCGACTAGCGAGCATAATTGTGTGTTGTGTTTTTAGCTCGTCACATAGTCAGTATCCAGTCAGCATTAACCAAAGCTCTATCAATTTTGCTATAGGAGTGCCCATTAGTCAATGTAAAGCTTTTCCCACTAGTCTTCATTTATGTCAGGCCAGTGTCCTCAATGAACGCATTGAAGTCTCTAATCTCCATTTCTTATATGGGGTTTCCAATTGGTCTATCTTCTCCTTGTCTGATGGTATTATAGTCACCCATTAGCAACCATGGACCTTGTTGCATGGACTGTAGACTTGTTAGATCACTCTATAGACTTCTTCTATCCTCCAAAGTGTGTAGCCCATAGACAGCCTGTAAATGTAAATCTCATACTCAACCACCTCACGTGTACTGAAGCATGTATGAACTGAGATGATCTTCCCAACTCCATACAGTCTACCTCATTTGTATCCCACAGTAGCCAAATTCTACCTCTACTACTATATTCATAGTTAGCTAGCCATGCCCATCCAGGAGTGATTTTCCTTATTATTTGCATGGCCTTCTGCTTTTTTATTTTGTGCTCTAATAGTGCAATCATATGAACTTTATTACTTCTAATGAACAACCTGATCTCTTTTTATCTAGGGGTTTTGTTCAGTCCCCTTATATTCCAAATGACCAGCTTCATACAGGTATAAAGAAGGATTGTGCAGGCCCATCCTGCCCAGCATTGCCTCTATGTCCATATAGCACCCCGAAAATTTTTGAAGTACTTAAGCGCTATTAAGAAATTTGATGTGTGCTAATTATATTATTTTGTGTGCAGACGAGGACTATTAATCATGTCTATAGGTTTATTAACTTATAACATGTAGTCTCAATAATCAACGTGTAATACCAAATACTCCTAAACTGTATAGTCGCTTAGAAATCACGTCTATAGGTTTCCTAAGCCCCCATAATCTGCAAATCAGTTAACTTGGAACAACAACACCACATATATGATATTGAATTCGGCATCACATAGAGATCCTGCCTATAGGATTCTGCAAAATCTGCAATCTGTCAATGTTAATCAGTTTGGCGTGCATTTGTTGTCTAGATGTGGAGGCTAACTTGAGCCCTTATTTGCTTATATGTGAAAGACCTAAATGTTTTGCATGTCGCCTAGTATTTTCCCTTTTGAGCAACCTAAGTTAAAGTCTAGAACCACCCTGAAATAGAGGTCCAAATGCCTCCTGGATCATAGGCATGGGACGGGTAGTGCACGCATAGGGTACGACTTATAATTAACTAGTATGCTTTAGGTAAACAACTTAAAGATAGTAATCGGGTAGCAGGAGATAATGGTCTATACCCGCTGAATAATATGAGTAACACCCCATCTCGAGGGAGTTACGAAGTATTATTTATGTTGCATGAGGTGATCCTTTAGGCTAAAAAACTTAGGACCCCCTCCACCTTTGATTAAAGTCAATCACTTTATTTGTCCAAATTGCTTCCTTCCTCTTAGACTAATTCATATAATTCGAGTTCGGCCAGGACCCACCGTTGTGGACCTCGAGGAGTGCCTAATACCTTCTCCTCAAGGTAATTTGAGCCCTTACCCGATCTTTGGTGGTGCAAGCTAGTAAACCCGAGTCATTTGCAAATAGGTGCCCTAACACACCTTAATCCGTTAGGTGGCGACTCTCTCTTTTGAATAACCCTTCCTTTAAAAGAGTTGTCAATGTCGAAACCCGATTTCGCGAGAAAAATGGGCGCGACAGAATGGCGACTCTGTTGGGGATATATTTAGGCTCTTATCATTGCGAACTTGGTCTATATGAATTAGTCTCTCCCGATAAGCGTGTCTGTATTATTTTGCTGATACTTGAACATCCCGCTCCCATTCTCCCTCTTATTGCGACATGCACACCCCCTTCCCTATTTCCCCTTTTATATGAACTTACATACAACTCTTCTCTTAATCTGGTTACAATATGGCTCCAACTTTTTAAATTTTGTCATATCATGACTTTACCGATCCTTACCCCTTTATTGCTTTATTACAATTTTATACAAACTAACTTCTTCCCTGTTTTCTTTCTTTTCTGTCTTTACATTTATTAAATACTCCATTTATTGCTTTTATCATGCAAAATACTTGACAACGTGTTGTTTTATTTTTGCATAAAGCATGCTCTACATCATATTCCACTCGTGCGCAATTAATACCATAGCGGCACTTGATAAGTGCCCGCGCTCTTCCTATATTACCCTTTTTAAAATTTAGAAAGGCTTATTTGCGGTAAAACTAGTCGATCAGCGGTGTAATCGACAGTTCCATGCCTTCCCCTCTCAAGTTTTCCACTTGAGGGTACCGGTCTAGACTCTTCTAGAAACCCCCACTCTAATATTAACTGTGCATGCATTATGTCTAAACCTAGTATGGGTTAGAACGCTGTCCACATAATAACTCTCTAAGGCAAGCCTTGTCCAAAGCCCATCGGGGTTTTCATAATCCCAACGGGCACGATCATGATATGTGCATTATTTGGAGAAAACGTGCCGATATGATAATGTGTAAATGGTCGAATCCAGAGGGGGAAAGGGATAGCTTTATTTGTTTTATAGAAATTAGGCATGAAGTCCCCAGGTTCGGCATGGTTCGAAGTATCCCACCTTTGTTGCTAGATGGTGGGAAAATCTCTCGCCAAGCGACAAAAACCATGTGAAAAGAGTTCTTAGAAATTTACCTTCTTTGTTGGACATTCAGCCAAACAATGTACTGATCGAGGCTGCTACTATGTTCTGGGATGAGAAGAGGTCCGTCTTCCATTTTGGTGATATAGAAATGACTCCTCTTCTAGAGGAAATATGAGGCTTTGATGGGCTTACCTGGGACAGCCCTGGTCTGTTGGTACCGAAAAATTGCATGTCTCGAGGTTTTTTGAAAATGATGGGTTTCAGGAAAAATGATAAGTTAGTCTGTCTGAAGAAATCTTACATGCCATTCGACTTCCTTTACGAGCGTTATGGGCACAACAAGTCCTACCGTCTTTATCATAATGAATTTGTTATCATCTCTCTGGGTTGGACTCATCGCCGGGTTTTTGTGTTCATTACCTGTTTTCTGGGGATGCTGGTATTCCCAATACAAAGAGAAAGGATTCACACTCGCTTAGCTATGGTTACTCAGACCCTAATGGAAGGAATTGAGGGACAGCCTTACACTATTGTCCCAATGATCGTAGCGGAGATATACCGAGCCTTGGACCGTTGCAAGATAGGATATAGGCATTTTGAGGGTTGCAATCTGTTTCTGCAAATATTGCTGTTGGAACATCTTCAAAGGGGACAATACCGTCAAGAATTTCCGTGGCGACCATGGAATGACCACATAGCTTTTCACCATCCGAAAAAATGGCTTTTATCCCAGACAGGTTTGCACAACCGAGAAATGCAGTGAGATGGGAACATTTCTTTAGCCATTTGACTGATGACAAGGTTCATTGGATGTTCGAGTGGTTCCCTAGCAGTGAATTCATCATCAGGTCGAGAGATGTTCCTCATCTAGTGCTAATCGGATTAAGGGGAATCTATCCTTATGCTCCTATCAGAGTCATGAGGCAAGGTAGGAGAAAACATGTTATACCACAAGTTTCCAAAATGGTTCATTACAAAGCAGATTTCCAAGGGAATGTCATTCTGTTCAAATGCAAGGCACAACACATGTGGCATCAAAAGATTATTTTGGAGAAAGATACCATCGAGCCAGACAGGTATAATGCCGACCATGTGTACTTCTACCCATCATGGTTGGTCGATGACATAGCAAGAGAGGTCAAGCCAGGGGTTGATTTGAGGAATAAGGTCATAGACGATGCTGCTGAAGTACAAGTCAAATACATGAGGTTGCGCAAAAGGGTCTTTGAATCTGAGTCCAGGCGTTTGGAATAACATAAAGTGGACATAGAAGCAATCAATGAATGGAGGGGAATCACTACTAAATCAACAGAAAGGTTGGAATATTTGGAGCAGGGTTTGATGGAACTTGAGGGGAAGATGAGGAAAAGGGTCTCGGATTGTCAGAACGCAGAGGGCATTGAGGGAGGACATGTAGCAAGGGCGTATCTGCTGTTGGACATGCGCGACCTGGGGAATCTGATTAACGGGGCTAAGAAGGCCAAGCTTGGAGAAGGTCCCTCTGGGACCAAGTACATTAGGGGTGATGTTTTCTAGATTTGTTTTAGAATTTGATTGTAGTAAGGCAAATGCCACTAGTGACTCTTTATAATTATTGTCATTTTAGTAGAGATTTGGTCTATTTATCATATTAATGAAATGATGTAGTTTTCGGCATTGAGTTTTCTCCAAAGCTATATGTCGCTAGGCCTACCTCGGGCATGATGAGGTCCCCAACTTAGGACACGAATTCCGCAATACATGTTTAAATATCGTAAATATCCTTTTAATACTATTTACTCACTTGTTTACCTTTTGTTTTTCTTCTTTTCTTTGTTTATTCCCATCCCCTAAGTTTGGTTTGTTCATACTGGCATCATCAGCATATCATACCAGATCTAGAGGTCCTCCTCCTCCTCCTCCTCCAAGTGATCCAAAGAACAAAGGAAAGGCTAAGATGGATGATCTGAGCGGTATCAGAAAAGACAACGCTACACATGCAGAGAATGTTGAAACTTCGGATGGTTGGGGTACTTCGGCACAGAACGACTTGGTTTTGTGATTAGAGCAAAAGATACTGGAGTTACAAGGGGAACTTGAGTAGGTCCGTAACCTGGCAAACCTTTCCCTTACCCTAAATGTTCCCGACATCAACCAACAAAACGCCCAAAACTCAACACCTCCTCAAAACACACAAAACCGGCATCCGCAAAATCCTCCCGCACCTTATCAATACGCCACGCCTCCCCAAAATCCTAATCCTCCACCAGAACTAACTCCTCCATAGTATCATCATCATCCGACCTAGTACCCACCAACTACCATATACCACACTCCTCAGAATGCACCACACCCTACTCCTGACCCACAAAACTCAACCAATGACCATAATGTCGAAGGGGACAAAGGCATTGAGGGTTTGAATTATGAAGATTTGTGTATTCAGCCGGACGTAGAACTGCCAAAGGGTTATAAACCTCCCAAGTTTGAAATGTTCGACGGAACAGGTGATCTAAAGGTGCGCTTGAGAACATATTATGACAAACTTGTAGGAGTTGGAAGAGATGAAAGAATCTACATGAAGCTGTTCATGAGAAGCCTCACTGGAGACGCCCTGTCTTGGTACATTAGTGAAAACCTAAAGAAATGGGTTAATTGGGTAAGCATGGCATCGGATTTCATGGATCGGTTCAGGTTTAACACAGAAAATGCACCAGACGTTTTCTACATCTAAAATCTCAAGAAGAAGCCAACAGAAACTTTCCGCGAGTATGCTACTCGGTGGAGGTCTGAAGCTGCAAAAGTAAGGCCAGCGCTGGAAGAAGAACAGATGAATAAGTTCTTCGTCAGAGCTCAGGATCCGCAATACTACGAAAGATTGATGGTTATTGAGAACCATAAATTTTCTGATATCATCAAGTTGGGAGAGAGAATAGAAGAAGGGATCAAAAGCAGAATGGTGACAAATTTTGAAGCACTCCAAGCCACAAATAAGGCCCTACAGTCAGGAGGTATCTCCAGGAAGAAAGAAGTAGGTGCAGTAATGGTAGCCCAAGGTCTGAAGTCTCCTCTCACATACCAAACACCTCGACCCACATATCAGCCTTCACCTCCCAGATACCAACAACCTGCCACCACTTACCATACCTATAGCACCCAACCTGCATACTACCACTCACCACCAACCCGCCAAAACTACCAAAAACCTAGACCAAATTTCGACCGCAAACCACCCAGACAATACACCCCAATCGCTGAACCTATAGACCAACTGTACGAGAGACTGAAGGTTGCCGGTTATATCACTCCCATTCCCGCTTTCGCCATGAAAAATGTCTCTCAATGGGTCAATCCAGATAAGACATGTGTTTATCACTCAGGCATGAAAGGTCATACTATTGATGAGTGTCATACTTTAAAGGATAAGATTCAGACATTAATTAACACCAAAGTCATACAGGCAAAGGAGGCTGCACCCAATGTCCGTAACAATCCTCTCCCGGATCACAGGGGCGGAGGGGTAAACATGATAGAGACCGATGAAGGATAGGACTCAGAGGGATCAATTGGACTCATTTGAGAAAGGGATAATCCTGAAACATCTCTAGTCACTCTCACACCTATCATGGTACAAACTCAGGCACCAATCGAAGTTGAGGTAGCTGCACCAACTCCATTTGAGGTTGAAGTAACAACACCCTTCACCGTGATGGTAGCACCTACATCGTCTTATAAGTCTAATGCTATACCATGGGATTATGTTACAGAAGAAAGAAGGAACAGAAAGGGGAAAATGGAAAAAAGTGGTGCAACACAAGGTTTGACCAGAACCGGTAGGGTTTACACACCCGAGCATTTGGGAGAAACAACTAAAGAAGCCGCTTCCAAGCAGGCCATTATTAAAACCGGCCCGGATGATCTTTGGAGAAAGGTGCAAGCAAGGGAGTATTTTGTGGTTGATCATTTGAACAAAACCCCTGCTCGGATATCCATTCTATCACTACTGCAGAATTCTGAGGCACACAGGAACACGTTGATAAAAGTGTTGAATGAGGCTTATGTACCCAACAACATTACCAATGGAGAGATGGCCAATATAGTATGACAAGTTTTGGAAAGCCACAAGATCACTTTTCATGAAGACGAGCTACCACCAGAAGGACTAAGTCACAACAGGGCACTGCATATCACAGTGCAATTTGAGGATAAGTTCATTGCCAGAGTCCTGATAGATGGGGGTTCGAGTCTTAACATATGTCCACTAACTACTCTGAAAAGATTGGGTAAAGGCCTGCACGAGATACGAGCAGGAAGTATGAATGTGAAAGCATTTTATGGGTCTCAAAGGGCCACAATCGGGGAGACCAACCTCATCCTACAGATGGGCTCAACCTGGTTTGATGTTGACTTTCAAGTGTTGGACATATCTGCTACCTACAACCTATTGTTGGGACGACCTTGAATATATGCCGCTGGGGCCGTAGCTTCTACTCTACATCAGGTCGTGAAGTTTGAGTGGAACTATTAGGAAGTGATCATCCATGGGGACGGAAGTAATCCCATTTACACCAGTCAAACTGTTCCGGTCATCGAGAATAGAAGAAAGTTTTATGGAGAAACATACCATCACATCGAGCGCGTCAATGCAATTAAAAAGGACAAATAGTGGAGCAGTAAGATGGAAGGCATATTGGCATGGACAGGGTATGAGCCTGGAAAAGGTCTCGGTAAGAATCTCTAGGGGATCACCAAACCAATACAGCTAAAGCGTCACGACACAACTTTTGGGCTTGGGTATGAATACACCTGGCACAAGTATCAGAATTGGTCGCCACCATGGCGTGGTCCTTATTACCCTCTAGAGAAAACATTACCACATTTGAGCCAGTCATTTCATCAAGCTGATATGATGTGGGAGTCCAAAGAAAATGAAGTTCTAGCTAGTATAAGGAATCTGTTTCTAGATGATGAAGACTTGGATTGCAGTGCGATAGTTGAGGAGGAGGAGGAGGAAGGCCTCATTATTCAGACCGTGGAGAAGGGAGCTGTACTCAAGAACTGGACTACTGCACCATCAAGGGCCCATCGAGTTCCTTGGTAGCCTGGAACTACCAAGGGCCCATCAAGGCCCATCGAGCTGTCCTCATTTTTATGAGCATTTAAAAGATTTTCAGTATTTTGTTTTAAGCATGTTTTGTTTTGAAATAATTACTCGGGTCATCGAGCCGTACCTGTTTGATGTTTTCAAGATTTATCTAAATGCATTGTTGTTTTTAGTATTTATTATTATTCTTTACGTTTTTTTATCTACATTATTATTACCTATCCCGATGAACTTATGACTGTGACATGTAATGAGACAATGCAACATAAGGATAATGATTCAGAGGATCTAGAAGAGGATATAATGCATGAGGAAATTGTCAGAGAAGTGGAAAGCTTTAAAAACAAGCCTAAGTCCAATTTGGATGAGACTGAAACAATTAATCTAGGAGACTACAAAACAGTCAAGGAAACACGTATAAGCATTCACCTGTCACTATCAAAGAAAGAAGAATATATGAAAGAAGAATATACTCATTTCCCGAAGGAATATGAGGATATCTTTGCATGGTCCTATGATGATATGACCAGTTTGAGCACGTCCATAGTGGCTCATAAACTACTTACCAACCCAATGTATCCACCGGTAAAGCAGAAGCTCAGAAAGTTCAAGCCAGATATGAGTTTGAAAATCAAAGAAGAAGTCACCAAGCAGATCAAAGCTAAGGTTCTCAGAGTGGTTGAATATCCAACTTGGTTGTCTAACATCGTGCCAGTTCCAAAAAAGGATGGTAAAGTCAGAGTATGCGTCGATTATCGGGACCTAAATAAAACAAGTCCCAAAGATGATTTCCCGTTATCCAACATACACATACTGATCGACAATTACGCCAAGCATGAACTCCAATCCTTTGTGGATTGCTTCGCGGGATATCATCAGATCTGGATGGATGACGAGGATGCCGAAAAGACAACTTTTATCACACCATGGGGGGTGTACTGCTATAAAATGATGCCGTTTGGTCTGAAGAATGCTGGTGCCACTTATATGAGGGGCCATGACAACTATTTTCCATGACATGATACACAAGAAGATAGAGGTATATGTGGATGACGTCATCATTAAATCCAAGAAGAGTACAAATCACATAGCAGACTTGAGGAAATTCTTTGATCGGCTTCGGAGGTACAATTTGAAATTGAATCCCGCAAAATGTGCCTTCGGGGTCCCTATAGGAAAGTTATTAGGGTTCATCGTCAGCTGCCGAGGAATTGAGCTAGACCCATCAAAGGTCAAGGCTATCCAGGATTTGCCACCTCCAAAGAACAAGAAAGACGTGATAAGCTTCTTGGGACATCTTAATTACATCAGCCGCTTCATAGCATAATCAACCGTGATCTGTGAGCCGATTTTCAAAATGTTAAAGAAGGATGCCGCAACCATTGGACTGAAGACTGCCAGAAAGCTTTTGACAGAATCAAAGAATATTTGTCCACACCGCCAGTCCTGGTCCCGCCAGAATCTGGTAGACCACTGCTACTCTATCTCTCTGTATTAGATGGGGCTTTCGATTGTGTCTTGGGACAACATGATGAGACGGGAAGGAAAGAATAGGCCATATACTATCTGAGTAAGAAGTTCACACTCTATAAAGCACAATATTCTTTGCTGGAACACACCTGCTGTGCTTTGACCTGGATAGCCCAGAAACTGAGGCACTACTTCTGTGCCTATACCACATATCTCATATCAAGGATGGACCCTCTGAAGTACATCATCCAGAAACCCATGCCTACAGGGAAGCTGGCAAAATGGCAGATATTGTTGAGTGAATTTGACATCGTCTATGTGACTCAGAAGGTGGTTAAGGGACAAGCATTAGCGTATCATCTTGCGGAAAATCCTATAGGAGGAGAATACGAACCACTAAAAACGTATTTTCCTGATGAAGAAGTATCATTTGTAGGAGAAGATATCACCGAAGCCTACAACGGGTGGAGAATGTTTTTCGATGGAGCCGCAAACTTCAAAGGAGTGGGTATTAGAGCCGTTTTGGTGTCAGAAATAGGTCAACATTATCCGGTATCCGCGAAACTTAGATTTCCGTGCACCAATAATATGGTAGAATATGAGGCTTGCATATTGAGGCTCAATTTGGCCGTTGACATGAATATCCAGGAATTACTGGTAATTGGCGATTCAGATCTGCTGGTATATCAGGTGCAGGGAGAATGGGCTACAAAGAATACCAAGATATTACCATATCTATATCATGTGCAAGCGATGATGAAGAGGTTCACGAAGATAGAGTTTAGACATGTCCCGAGAATCTAGAATGAGTTCGTAGACGCATTGGCCACTTTGTCCTTCATGATACAACATTCGGACAAGAATTTCATTGACCCCATTCTGGTAAGGATTCATAATCAGCCAGCTTACTGCGCTCATATTAAAGAAGAAGCAGAAGGGAATCCATAGTTCCATGATATCAAGGAATACTTGCCAAAAGGAGAGTACCCGGAGCATGCAAATCATACTAAAAAATGCATGCTCCGAAGATTGTCCAACCATTTCTTCCAAAGTGGAGGAATTATGTACAAAAGGACTCCAGACTTAGGATTATTACGGTGTGTTGACGCCAAGGAAGCTTCCAAACTGCTCGAAGAGATACACTTTGGAATTTGCGGACCACACATGAATGGTTTCGTTTTAGCCAAGAAGATACTGAGGGAAGGTTAATTTTTAGATGACTATGGAAACAAACTGCATCAGGTATGTCCAGAAATGTCATCAGTGCCAAATACACGCATATATGATACGAGTGCCGCCAAATGAACTCAATGCAATGAGTGCACCTTGGCCTTTTACCGCTTGGGGAATGGTCGTCATTGGACCAATCGAGCCTGCCGCTTCAAACGGGCACATGTTCATTTTAGTGGCCATAGACTACTTCACAAAGTGGGTCGAAGCTGCATCCTACAAAGCTATAACCAAGAAAGTCGTCACAGATTTTGTCAGAGATTGTATTGTTTGCCGATTTGGGGTTCCAGAGTCCATCATCACTGACAACGCCGCCAATCTCAACAGTGACCTAATGAAAGCTATGTGCGAGACCTTCAAATTCAAGCACAAGAATTCCACAGCATACATGCCTCAAATGAATGGAGTCGTGGAGGCCGCAAACAAGAATATCAAGAAAATACTAAGGAAGATGGTAGACAACCACAAAGAATGGCACGAGAGGTTACCATTTGCCTTATTGGGGTACCAGACCACAATCCGCACGTCAACTAGGGAAACTCCTTACCTATTGGTCTACGGTACTGAAGCCGTCATTCCCGCCGAGGTAGAAATTCCCTTTTTAAGAATTATACAGGAAGCTAAACTCAGTGATGCAGAGTGGGTAAGAAGTTGCTATGAACAATTAGCTCTCATTGATGGGAAAAGAATGAATGCAGTGTGTCGTGGTCAACTTTATCAGAAAAGAATGTCCAGAGCTTTCAACAAAAGGGTCAAACCTAGACAGTTTGCACCGGGGCAGCTAGTGCTGAAACGAATCTTTCCACATCAGGAAAATTCTCACCCAACTGGCAAGGACCCTATATGGTTCACAGAGTACTAACAGGAGGAGCACTCATACTCGCAGAACTGGATAGAGAGATTTGGCCAAAGCCTATCAACTCAGATGCAGTCAAACGACACTATGTTTAAAGCTATTTACATTTATACAATTGATGTAACTGAACTACGCTTGACCTGATTCCCGTTTAAGAGGGGATACGTAGGCAGCCCTATGGGTTCAGTCACAATTTAATAAAATTCTCATTTTCCCCACAATCAGAAACTGGGGCAGAATTTTGAGGAGGAGCCTCAAACTTCTGGAGCAAGTCCAGCCAACGTCATCATATACAGAACAGTCAGAGAATCACCTAAGTAAGGAAGTCGCAATGTCTCTAAAGTGTCACAGTCATTGGTTCATCTAATTCATCCAATATTGCATACTAATGTATTTTAAATAACTACATTCATCATATGCACGCATATTTTGTTTTTCGAAAACTTTATTTTATGAAATAGCCAGATGCTACCCATGGTAACTCGAGCAGGATTTCGATGCAGAGCGAGGCAAAGCAAGCAGGCGGAGGCACGAACCAACCTTCCCCCGTAAAACTCACGATTGTCCTTTGGATGTAGGAATAAGAAATATTCTCAAATTCGGGCACACCTCAGAATCACTATCTTCATAAAGACAAAGCTGCCAAGCGCAAACATATTTCCTGCTAAGAAATACTCTGCTACTACTTATTATCTGTCCTTTGCATGAGACCAAGCACTGTCTCCATCTCGCATGAGGCTAAGCCCTGCCTCCTTAATTGCATAAGGCTAAGCTCTGCCTTCCCATTGCATGAGACTAAGCACTGTGTCAAATCTTGCATGAGGCTAAGCCCTGCCTCCTCAATTGCATAAGGCTAAGCTTTGCCTTCCCTTTGCATAAAACTAAGCACTGTCTCCATCTTGCATGAGGCTAAGCCCTGCCTCCTCAACTGCATAAGGCTAAGCTCTGCCTTCTCATTGCATGAGACTAAGCATTGTCTCCAATCTTGCATGAGGCTAAGCCCTGCCTCCTCAACTGCATAAGGCTAAGCTCTGCCTTTCCCCCATACGAGACTAAGCATTGTCTCTCCTTGCATGACCACAAATGTTGCTCTATTCCAAATACCTTGCATCATTCTCTTCTCTCGAGGCGGAGCTCTGCCTCCGACCTTACACAAGACTAAGTTCTGTCTTGTCTTATCTCAAACATCATATCTTTGCATCTCATGGGCTGAAACTTAGCCAAATTTTCCGAAGGCGTCATAGTCCGAAGGCATCATCCTCATAGACGGAAGACACCATGCCATGGATTGAGGATCTCTCAATATTGCACATCATTATTCAAAGGCATCATGGTTTAGAGGCACCATCTTCATAGCTCAAGAACATCATTTCATGTCATGCAAATCCTTTACCGCACAATTCATGGCCCGGGACGTCATGATCTAAGGACGTCATCCTCACCATCCAAAGACGATCTCCATGGTCCAAAGGGAATTTTCATCATGTTTAAATTTATGCAATAATCTATATGCATGCATCGTATTTTGAATTTGCAGGTGATCAGGAAGCAATCGTTCTCCAAACGGGAGCAATCTTCGTTCCAGTTTTCATTCAACGTTCATATCCTTAAATTATTTCAAACGTAACCGATCACCATCTGTTACCCATTCCCACATGATACCCACTCAAATATCCATAACCGCTCTCAATCCCGAGTTGTCCTATCCAGAATATTTTGTCCGTTCTTACAACAACTCCATCGGTTTATTCCACCGTTGGATCCAGAACTACACATGGCCTGATTTCTGTAAAACCAGGGATATGTAGGCAGCTCAGAGACTAGAGTGTGGCCTATATTTTTCAAAACACCCCATTCGGTCAAAATCGGTCATCATTTCTTTACCCGACAACTGTTTCATCCTTCCCGGGTAAAGAGGGAAAGCTGTTGATACCCAATTTTTCCCTCATATTTTCCATATATATATATATACTTTCAAGATAGTGCACATGCATCATCATTTGATCTACAAGCATATATAAGTATTTTTCATAATTTTCTATAATTTTTAAAGGCTTTAAATCAATTTATTTTGGCATTTTATTATATATATGATTATCTATTAATTACCTTACAAATTATTTTATGATAGTTTTATCATCTAAACTTATCATTTACACAAATATGAGGTTTTAAATATTTTCAAAGCATTTCTTATAATTACATTTGTATTTTTCAGGACCAAATTGCATATTTTGCAACATTAGCCCATATGCATGTATAATTATATTATTTAAGTAGAAAATAACTTTTTATATTTTTATAATGTTAAATAATTGTTTTTAATCATTTTCATGCACAAATAATATTTTTGATATTTATTAATTACTTTTATAAATAATTTATTGATAAATTACCGGGTATTTCAATAATAGCCTAATTTTAACCTATTTTCGGACCTAAAACTACCCAATAACCTTTTACCCCAAACCAAATAACCCCCGACCCAACTAATTAACCAACCCGACCCAAAACCCCTGACTAATCGGGGCCGTTGATCTTCGAGATCAACGACCCATCTTACCCCGTCCCTTTTTAATTAACCAAACTGCCCTAACCCTAACCATTCCTCACCGGCCGCCGCCCTTGAATCCTCTCATATCTCATCTCTCAAACCCTAGCGTTTCCCCCCCAAATTTTCTCTCTTAATCCCACCGGACATGGGGTTACATAGCTGTTTCTTGCCATATTCTACTTCCCCTGGTACTGGAACCTTCTATATACCTCTTGCCCAAACATGGCAAGCGGATTTCATCAACGTCGAACCAAAGCTGGTTCAGTTCCTTGGCCTATTTCCGTCTATGTTCATTCTTGTTCTTTTATGGTATGAATCTCTGTGCATTTCCGTGATTCCTACTCACCCTAAAATTAGGGTTTCAGATTCTTTTAAATGGAACCAAATTTGGTTCGATCCTTTAATTTTAAAAGGTATTTATGTTTATGTTCATCCTATTCTATGCAGCGTGTGATTTTTACCTTTTAGTTATTTTTTTAGATTTTTTCCAATTTTACACTTTCCCTAAAATTAGGGTTTGAGATTTTCTCTCTTTTCCTTACTGATTAGATTGCATGTGATGATTCTTCCCTTTCTCGTACTTGATTGATCATTTTCCTTGTTTGGATGTTAATTTCTACTACTATATAAACCCCTCCCATTCCCCTTTTGAGACGGAGTTGAATCTTGAAGGTTTACAAAAATTGAAGTTATCGCGCTTTGTTCTCTAAATACTCTTGTTCTATATTCTGGTTCCTTGCCGGCTGAAAGCCAAGGCCAGAAATTCTGGGTTCTTTCTACTGTGAACTTTGTTCTTTCTTGTTTTTCGCTTAACTTCTCTCTAAATTATTGAACAACCTCCTCCGGTGCAAGCACTGCTCGGGGTCCATTCTCGAGGCTCTCGTGAACTATGAAGCATCGGGGATTTGGGGTTTTTGCTACTGCACTCTGCACCCTTTTAATTCTGCTACTGGTTAGTGTTTAAACCTTCATAATGTTTAATTTCTTTCCTTCTTTCTGTACATGTATCTGAACTTTGGTTCAACTATGATGGTGTTCATCTTTGATATCATTCTGTGTTAATTGATGCCTGAAAATAGTCTATTGTTCGTGTCATGCTTCACCATAATCTGCACCCTGTGATCTTTTATCTCCTAGGATTATTTCTATACCCATATAGCATCTTAAAATGTTAATTTGGACTTCAGTATTGTGGTTGTATGTTGTTTTGCATGTTATGCTTAGATAATGCCCTAGTTCTATGAGAACCCCTTTACTTAAATGAACTTTCAATGAATCATGTGTATATTGGAGTGTTTCAAGACCTGTTCAAACTCGTTTCATGCTGTCATGGACTTCCAACTCTATTTTCTAAGACTCATGTGATAACATGTTTCCTAGTATGTCTTGGTCTATCTATTGTTCTCTCCATTCTGTGGTTATCAACACGTGTATCCCTCTATTGTGTTCAAGTGTTGATTAATGTGGCATTAGGCTAGACTAAGTTTAATTTAGACCATTAGATGTCCACCGGTGCAACCTATGTATGCTTGCAAACCTGTCTCTTCTCCTAATTCCTATGATGTTTGCTTATGTGATACTTTGCTATGTGCACCTTGCTGAACCTACTGGCTTGCTTGACTATTTGTGCTGTATGATCAGTTCAGTGATTTCTATCTACCCTCCTTACTTGTTACTTTGACATTCTAAATTCCTATTCCTAGCCGGCTGAAAGCCAAGGCTATCTAGGCTCTATTGTTGGCCTCCCTAGTTTGAGCACTGCTCGGGGTCCAATTGAGGCCCTTGTGAACTCTGACACACTAGGGTTAGGCTCTAGTCATTCTTCAACTTCTAAAAAACTGTCCCTAATACCCTTTCTCCTTATCATGTATTGTGTTGATTCCAAGTGATGCAATATTTGGTGTTGTGGCTCACTAAATGGGTCTGAACTCTCCTATGGACCTGTGATCGTGTGGTATGCTAGGCCGGAAATGTTGAAGGCCCATCAAGGCTGGGTATTTAGTTGTTTATTTGGGCCTGCTATAGGCCTGTCTATTTCCATGTAATATTAATATTTTACTTGTTAATACGGGCCTGTAATAATACTTTGTATAAACAATTGGGGTGTTAGTGAGAAGGGAATGGGTAGAATTCTATATCTACATGCCATGGGTAGATAACATGATTATAGGACTTGACAATATATTTGCTATATGTGTTGTTCAATTACATGAGCCCTATAGAAATCATGATATTAGGAGAAGCACACACACACCCTACTTGTTTCTATTCAGACGCTATGTCTACTGTTGCGTGGTTATAGGCAACATATACATATGAAGTGAGCACTTTGCATGACTACTCAGTTATTCACTAGAAAGCATGCCTATAGGATGTATAATATCTGCTTTGACGACGTAGAAACCGTGCCTATAGGAGCTAAGCATGTATAAAATCAGCTCAAACTATCAACCTTTAGAAAGCATGCCTGTAGGAGCTAAATATATGAGAATCAGTCCCAGTCGCCAGTCTCTAGAAATCATGCCTATATGACCTCACTACTCGCTCTTCAAACGCTGTTATCCACGCGATTATTAGGGGACCTAAGTTTTTTTGAGCATTTCCAATAGGTTTATTGTCCCTACTGCGTAAATCACCTAGAGATCATGTCTATAGGTTTATTAACTTATAACATGTAGTCTCAATAATCAACGTGTAATATCAAATACTCCTAAACTGTATAGTCGCATAGAAATCACGTCTATAGGTTTCCTAACCCCCCCATAATCTATAAATCAGTTAACTTGGGACATCAACACCATATATACGATATTGAATTCGGCATCACATAGAGATCCTGCCTATAGGATTCTGCAAAATCTGCAATCTGTCGATGTTAATTAGTTTGGCGTGCATTTGTTGTCTAGATGCGGAGGCTAACTTGAGCCCGTATTTGCTTATATGTGAAAGTCCTAAATATTTTGCATGTCGCCTAGTATTTTCCCTTTTGAGCAACCTAAGTTAAAGTCTAGAACCACTTTGAAATAGAGGAATGAGAGAAAATAACTTTGGATTCATGGAGGGATTTTCAGAATGGGTGTACCAGTTGAAGAAGCGAATATGCGCATAAGGAGGTTATGAGATGGTTCGTGGGTTTTGGAGACAACGTGGTCTGGTAAAATAAGGTCACTTAGGATGAGTGCCGATTCGGGTTCATGATGTTTTGAATGGATCTATTATTATTATTTCTAGGGAAAGTCCCGAGTAAATTAAAAGAAATGGCTCGGTTGGTAATGGTTGAATCAGCACGGTTGTGGCAGTGACCAGTTTCTCCAGCATGAAGTTATACATGTGGTTTGTGGTTGTACACTTGGGGTTGAGCGCCACCACAACTTGGTTGATTTTGGAGGTATTTGATTCGTATGGCTTTATTGTGTAAAGGGATTTTCGGAAGATTTATGGCAGTTAGATTACGACATGAGGTTGTATTTTCTACGGTTTGGAAATTTAGTTGCGTGTTGCATTGGTTCTTCTGAAATGATCTAAGTAAAAGGTTTCTATATGACGAAGTGTTTATCCTATTAGTGGATCAGGGGTTATTATGGAATTCTGGTACTCTCACGTATTGGCATGTTAGGTGCAGTGAGCGGTATGGGGAATTGGAAGTTGAGGATCTAGGTTGCGATTCGGTGTTAACAAGAATGTCACGAGCTCGAATGATCAAGGAGGAATTTAGATGTTTAGAGTAAGCTAGTATTGTATTTAGCGTCACCTGAGATAGGTCTCCTGTGTAAGAGGCTTTGTGTACTGATTTGCGGCTTCTTGATTTGCTTTACAACATTAGTGTGGCCGATGGTATGGATGTGCAGACTTGTTACCTGGTGCGGAAGGTCGTGGGAGCGTATCCCTCATGAAGATTGTATAAGTGTGACATGTAGTCACTTGATTGATTAAAGATTTGAAACCAAGTATGAAGATTTGGTACTATCGCTAATGTGAGAGTTTAGGCCTGAAAGGCACTCTATTCAGTTGGTTGTGAATTGTGGAAGTTTGTTCCGGATTTGACGGCTGTTCTTGTGTGTCATGGGAAAAGGGGTATTGTGGATCCTTGAAAGATTATTAGCCCAGTGTGGTACGATCAGAATCGGTTTGGGGTCCGTTGATGGGTCCAAATGTGGATGTGTACTCTACACCAGCCTGGGTATGTTCATTCAGCATAGCATTCCTTATGGAGGAGTATTCGGGTGTTGGATGTTAGTTTCGTCATTAGCTACTTCATGTAATACTCTATTGTGCCGTGTGGGTGGTGAGACAGCTTGATTATTTATACAATGTGATGAGGTTCCGCGTAGCGGTGGTGTTATATGAGCGGGATGGCTCTCGAGATGCAGATCATATATCGCACATTAGTTGTGCTTGAGTTTTATAGCGTATGACGCTACCCGTCTCCTCAGGATTTGCACTTGGCATGCTTATGGTTGATATTCGAGCATTTCTTAAGGTATAAACATTTCTGGCTTGAGGGGTATTTCCCCATTTATTACTATGTGCGGATCGGGTGGCACTCCGCCACAGAGATGTTATTTGGATCAGATTGCATGCCGCAACGAGTATCATGGTTGGATCGGGTTGCACGCCGCAAAAGGTATCATGGTTGGATCGGGTTGCACGCTACAACGGGTATCATAGTTGGATAGGGTTCCACGCCGCAACGGTGTCATGTGTGGATCGGGTTGCATGCCGCAACAGTGTGATGTTGAGTACAGTTCCCTATACCTATTCTTGTGTGTTTTGCTTCTCATTTTTTGAGAAAGGTTCATAACATCTTTTCAGTTGTTTAATTAGTCACGTAGGTTGAGCAGTTCTTTCCGGAGTTCATTTTTCCTTATGTATCACATGCGAGTTTCTAGATTGTTGGCACATGGTGGCATCATATGAGACCTCTGGTAGTGTTTGTGGTGGCTTATTGCTAGAATAACTTATACTGGGTGAGACAAGATTATTGAACCTGGGATCAGTGAGATCGGATTATATGAGGCATATTAAAAAGCAAATATCGTTATTTGGTTCATAATGGGGTAATGGTCCTTGTTAAGAGAAGAAACCCAATGATTTGTTGACTCGGCAGTTGGTTATGAATTTCTGCACATCTCTTACATTGTGGAAGCATTTCAAGAGTTGGAACAGGACTTATACGTGTCATGATGTGTATTGTGGGCATCAGATTCGTGGAATTTTGGCTATTGTTATCGGAGGATGTTATTATGGTCATGTGAATTAGGCGATTCATGGTAATAATTTAGTAAGGGTACACAATCGTGTTTGGTGCAATGTCTAGTGATTGATACGGTGTTCGTATGTTGGAAACAGGACTGGTGGAGAATTCCGAATGTTGGAATTTGACTCTAAGACTTACTTGACTTAATAAATAGGAAGATCTTTAGATTGGCTCGAGATAATGTGCTCAACTGGGTTGTGGTAGCACGGGTAGGTGCACGAGGAGTTGACCAATGATTTCGGACAACTCTTGAACAGTTCTTAGCACGTTCGAGGACGAACATATGTTTATGTGGGAGAGAATGTAACGACCCGACCGGCCGTTTTGAGCTCCAACATATCGTTCGGCAGTTTGAGGCCTTGAGTAGCTTTACTTCAGGTATTATGACTTGTGCGCATGGTCGAAATTGAATTATGCGAAGTTCGAAGTTGATTTGGAAAGAAAATTCTAATTTCGGAAGCTTTAAGTTGGAGGAATTGACTAAAGTGTGATTTTTAAGTAAACGACCTCGGAATTGTGATTTAAATGTTCCAACAGGTTTGTATGGTGATTTTGGACTTGGGCGTATGTTCGGATTGGGTTTTGGATGACCCGGGAGCGTTTCAGCGCCTATTGTAGAAGTTGGCATTTTGGAAGAATTTTATAAATTTGGGTTGAAGTGTATTGCAATGTTATCGATGTCCGTTTGGGATTTTGAGTTTGGGAATAGTTACATAAGGTGATTCTGGTATTGGGGGCGCGTCCGGATGTGGATTTGGAGGTCCGCAGGTTATGTTTGGGGTTATTTGCCGAAAGTTAGAAATTTGAAGATTTTTGAGAAGTTTTACCGGGAGTAGACTTTTTGATATCGGGGTCGGATTTTGATTCCGGAAGTTGGAGTAGGTCTGTAATGTCAAATGTGACTTGTGTGCAAAACATGAGATCAATCGGATGTGATTTGATAGGTTTCGGCATCGAATGTAGAAGTTTGAAGTTTTAAAGTTCATTAAGCTTGAATTGGGGTTCGATTCATGATTTCGACGTTGTTTAATGTGATTTGAGGCCTCGAGTAAGTTTGTGTTGTATTTTGGGACGTGTTGGTATATTTGGTTGAGGTCCCGAGGGCCTTGTGTGGATTCCGAATGGTTAACGGATCGAATTTGGACTTGGAAGATGTGCTGAGGCTGTTGTCTTCTAGTGTAACCGCACCTGCGAGGTTATGGCCGCTGGTGCGGAGCCGCAGAAGCGACCCTCAGAGTCGCAGGAGCGGTTCTGGCTGGGAAAGGCTGGGACCGCAGATGCGGTCGAGTGCCGCAGAAGCGGGACCGCACCCGCGCTCGTGGAGCTGTAGAAGCGGAGTTGAGGGGGCTAAAGGAGGACCGCAGAAGTGGTATTTTGACCCGCGGGACCGCAGAAGCGGTCTAGTGACCGCATGTGCGAGAGATTGTTGGGCAGTGTGTTTCTTTGAGAACGGATATTTGGCCCATTTTCTTCTATTCTCTCTTGATTGGGCGATTTTTGGAGAGCTTCAAGTGGGGGGTTTTCATCCTCTATGCCAAGGTAAGTTATTCCCATCCATTGTAAGATAAATACATGATTTTTATATGGATTCAAGCATGAACAAATTCGTAGAAATTTGGGATTTTGAAGAAAAACTTAGAAATTGGTATTCTTGGATTTTGATCACGAATTTGGGCATGGAATTGGAAATAAATTATATATTTGAATTCGTTGGGTTATGGGTAAAGTTTGTCTTCGAAAATTTTCGGAATCCGGGCACGTGGGCCCGAGGGTGATTTTATCGACTTTTCGAACGGAGTTGGAAATTATTGTAAATAGGATTATAATGAGTATTAGAGTATATATTTATGGAATTTCTCATTTATTGACTAGTTTTTGAGCGCTGGACATCGATTTGAGTTGTTTGAAAGGCTTGGGAGCTGGCTATGGAACTTCAGGGCGAGGTAAGTCTCCTTTCTAACCTTGTAAGAGGGAATTAACCCCATCGGTTAAGTAATTCAATATGTGCTTCTATTTGTGGGGGCTACGTTCGCACGAGGTGATGAGAGTCCGCGCGTAGCAACTAATATGCTTATGTCCGGGTAGTCTAGGACCCATATCATGTTGTACTTGCGATGTTTGTGCCCTACTTGTTAATTTAATTGTTTAAAACATTTAGAAACTCGATAAAGGAACTTTAAAAGGTTAAAATCCATTCTTCTTGACCGTAAATGAGAATTTGTATTTCTTGAATAGATACCTTAATAAATCTTGAATTTGGTTATTTTAAATTGCATTTTCTCTTTGTCGAGCGGGCCTGTAATGACCCGGGCGGTCATTTTGTGGGTTATAGGCCCAATCCCATATTAACTGCTTCTCCTATATCTATTTTTGCTATTGTAACTTGCCGGGAGGTTTTATTTTGGTTTTTGGTGTGTTTTGGGACACTTAGTCCCTAAATGGAGGTTTAAGCCTTAGGATTTGGACCGTAGTCGGAACTGTATAAAGATGAACCCGGAATGGAGTTCTGTCAGCTCCGTTAGGTGATTTTGGACTCAGGGGTGTGTCCGGATAGTGTTTTGGAGGTATGTAGCTCATTTAGGCTTGAAATGGCGAAAGTCGAAGTTTTGGAGATTTGGACCGGTAGTGGATTTTTGATACCGGGGTCAGATTCTAATTCCGTAGGGTTGAATATGACCTGTGTGCAAAATTTGGGATCAATCAGACATGATTTGGTTAGTTTCGGCATCAGTTGTCGGATTTGGAAGTTTCAAGTTCTTTAAGTTTGAATTGGAGGGTGATTCATGATTTTAGCATTATTTGATGTGGTTTGAGGGCTCAACTAAGTTCGTATGGTGTTTTGGGTTTGGTTGGTATGTTCGCTGGTAGCCCCGGTTCAGCATGAGACTAGGACAGCCGCTTCTGAGGCAGAGCAGCTCAGACTTGAGAGATACAAGAAGTATTACCACCTACCTTCAGCGGATTGGCTACAAATAATGCTCCGGGTTTTTTGGAGGAGTGTCATCGTATTCTCTGTACTATAGGCGTAGCGGAGACGAGTGGGGTTTCTTTTATCATCTTTCAGCTTAGAGGAGCAGCCTATCAGTGGTGGCGTGCTTATAAGTTGAGTAGTCCGGATGAGGTAGCTTCACTTTCATGGACTCGGTTCTCGGACATGTTTTTGAGAGAGTATGTCCCTCAGAGCCTCAGGGGCTCATGGTGCGCGAAGTTTGAGCAGCTGCGCCAGGGTGCTATGACTGTGTCAGAGTATGCAGTCTGCTTCAGTGATTTGGCCCGACATGCACCGGCCTTGGTTGCCACAATTCGAGAGAGGGCTTTTCGGTTTATTGAGGGACTCCACCCCAATATCAGGATTAGTATGGTCAGGGTGCTGGAGATGGATATTCCTTACCAGTAGGTTGTGAGTATTGCTAGGAGATTGGAGGGCATGCTTGCCCGGGACCGAGAGGAGAGAGAGGCCAAGAGGTCTTGAGAGACTGGTTCTTATTCTGGAGCTCGTGCCCCAGTAGTTCGCCATGGTAGGGGTTATGTGGGTCGCCCCGTTCATTCAGCTCTTCCAGCCGCCAGTGGTGTTCCAGCCACTTCTAGGCCCCGGGAGCCTTATTATGCACCGCCAGTATCTAGTGTTCCTCCTGCTCGGGGTACTTTTAGCGGCCAGTCCAGCAGACCTAGCCCGAGTCAGTCACAACATCCACGCCCTCTGAGGGGTTGTTTTAAGTGTGGCGACACCCGCCATATGGTGAGGGATTGCCCCAGACTTAGGAGGGTTTCACCTCCACAGACTTCTCAGCCACCACGTGCTCCACCGAGTCCTCAGGCTATGATTGCAGCACCAGATATCGCCCCACCTTCTCAACCATCTCGAGGTGGAGGTCGGGGAGGTCGAGGTCGCCCTAGTGGGGGAGGCCAGGCCAGGTATTATACTCTTCTGGCTCATATAGAGGCAGTTGCTTCCTACTCTGTCATTACAGGTATTGTTCCAATCTGTCATAGAGATGCGTCGGCATTATTTGACCCAGGCTCTACGTATTCATATGTGTCATCTTATTTTTCCCCATATTTGGGCGTATCTCGGGATTCTTTGAGTTCCCCTATTTATGTGTCTACTCCTGTGGGAGATTCTCTTGTTGTAGACCGCGTGTATCGGTCGTGCTTGATTGCTCTTAGTGGTTTTGAGACCAGAGCCGATGTATTATTACTCAGCATGGTAGACTTTGATGTTATCTTGGGCATGGACTGGTTGTCGCCCCATTATGCTATTCTTGATTGTGACGCTAAGACTGTGATGCTGGCTATGCCAGGTTTACCGCGACTAGAGTGGAGAGGTACCTTAGAGTATACTCCCAACCGAGTCATTTCATTTCATAAAGCTCAATGAATGGTTGAGAAGGGGTGTGATGCGTATCTAGCTTATGTGAGAGATGTCAGTATTGATACCCCTACAGTTGAGTCAGTTCCAGTAGTGAGGGACTATCCAGATGTGTTCCCAGCTGATCTTCCGGGCATGCCGCCCGGCAGAGATATTGATTTTGCCATTGATTTGTTGTTGGGCACTCAGCCTATCTCTATTACTCCTTACCGTATGGCTCCTCCTGAGTTGAAGCAGTTGAAGGAGCAGTTACAGGAGTTGCTTGATAAGGTCTTCATTCGGCCCAGTGTGTCACCTTGGGGTGCTCCGGTCTTGTTTGTAAAGAAGAATGATGGTTTTATGCGTGTGTGTATTGATTATCGCCAGCTGAACAAAGTTACAGTGAAGAACATGTATCTATTGCCTCGTATTAATGACTTATTTGTTTAGTTACAGGGTGCCAGAGTGTTCTCCAAGATTGACTTACGTTCAGGCTATCATCAGTTAAAGATTCGGGAGCCAAATATTTCGAAGACTGCTTTCAAGACCCGATATGGTCGCTATGAGTTTCTTGTCATGTCTTTCGGGCTGACCAATGCCCCAGCAGCCTTTATGCATTTGATACACAGTGTGTTTCAGCCCTATCTTGACTCCTTCATTATTGTGTTCATTGACGACATCCTAGTGTATTCCCAGACTTGGGAGGATCATGAGCAGCACCTAGGGACTGTGCTTCAGACCTTGAGAGAAAAGAAGTTATATGCAAAGTTTTCTAAGTGTGAGTTTTGGCTAGACTTAGTGGAATTCTTGGGCCATGTAATATCGAGTGATGGGATCAAGGTGGATTCGAATAAGGTGGAAGCAGTGCTGAGTTGGCCTAGACCATTATCGGCTACGAAGATCCGTAGTTTTCTTGGTTTTGTAGGGTATTACCGACGCTTTGTAGAGGGATTCTCATCTATTGTAGCTCATATGACCTGGCTGACCCAGAAGGGTGCTCCGTTCAGGTAGACAAAGGAGTGTGAGGAGAGCTTTCAGAAGCTCAAGGCAGCTTTGACTACAGCCCCAGTATTGGTATTGCTTACAGGTTCAAGGTCTTACACTGTATATTGTCATGCGTCGCGGATAGGTCTCGGCACGGTATTGATGCAGGACGGTAGGGTGATTGCCTACGCGTCCAGACAACTGAAGGTACATGAAAAGAACTATCCTATCCACGACCTCGAGTTAGCAGCTATTGTTCATGCCTTGACGATTTGGTGTCACTATTTGTATGGTGTTCCTTGAGAGATTTACACTGATCATCGGAGTTTGCAACATCTGTTCAAGCAAAATGATCTTAATTTGCGTCAACGGAGGTGGTTGGAGCTACTTAAGGACTATGATATCACCATTTTGTACCACCCGGGGAAGGCCAATGTGGTGGCCGGTGCTTTGAGTCACCGGGCAGAGAGTTTGGGAAGTTTAGCTTATCTTCCAACAGCAGAGATACCCTTAGCATTGGATGTTCAGGCCTTAACCAGCCAGTTTGTGAGTTTGGATATTTCTGAGCTGAGTCGAGTGTTGGCTTGTATGGTCTCTTGGTTTTCTTTTTATGATCGCATCAGGGAGCATCAGTATGATGAACCCCACATGCTTGTCCTTAAGGACACGGTTCATCACGGTGATGCTAAGGAGGTCACTATTGGGGATGATGGCATATTGAGGATGCAGGGCAGGCTATGTGTGCCTAATGTAGATGGTTTGCGTGAGTTGATTCTTCAGGAGGCTCATAGCTCGCGGAACTCTATTCTTCCAGGTGCCGCAAAGATGTATCAGGACTTGAGGCAACATTACTGGTGGAGGAGAATGAAGAAGGACATAGTGGAGTATGTGGCTCGGTGTTTAAATTGCCAGCAGGTGAAGTATGAGCATCAGCGGTCGGGTGGGTTGCTTCAGAAGTTAGAGATTCCGGAGTGGAAATGGGAGAGGATCACTATGTATTTCGTTGTTGGACTCCCACACACTCAGCGGAGGTTTGATGCAGTTTGGGTGATTGTGGATAGGCTGACCAAGTCAGCTCATTTCATTCCTGTGATGACTACATATTCTTCCGAGTAGCTGGCTCAAATTTACATCCGCGAGATCGTCAGGCTTTATGGAGTACCGGTATCTATCATCTCTGATCGGGGTACGCAATTTACATCACGGTTCTGGAGGGCTGTACAGCAGGAGCTGGGTACTCGGGTTGAGTTGAGCACAGTATTTCACCCTCAGACGGACGGAAAGTCCGAGCACACTATTCAGATACTGGAGGATATGCTCTGCTCTTGTGTGATAGATTTTAGGGGTGCTTGGGATTAGTTCTTGCCACTTGCGGAGTTTGCCTACAACAACAGTTATTAGTAGAGCATTCAGATGGCACCGTATGAGGCTATGTATGGTAGGCGGTGTCGGTCTCCAGTGGGTTGGTTCGAGTTGGGTGAGGATAGATTATTGGGTACATACTTGGTTCAGGATGCCCTGGATAAGGTGAAGGTGATTCAGGATCGACTTAGCACATCCCAGTCCAGACAAAAGAGTTATGCGGACCAGAAGGTTCGCGATGTTGCATTCATGGTTGGAGAGCAGGTCTTGCTTCGGTTTTTGCCTATGAAGGGCGTTATGAGGTTCGTAAAGAAGGAAAAGCTGAGCCCACGGTTTATCGGCCCATTTGAGGTGTTGTGACATGTTGGGGAGGTTGCTTATGAGATTGCCTTACCTCCCAGCCTAGCAGGAGTCCATCCAGTATTCCACATTTTTATGCTCCGGAAGTATCACAGTGATTCGGCTCATGTATTGGATTTCAGCTCAGTCTAGTTGGATAAAGATCTATCTTATGTTGAGGAGCCAGTGGCTATTTTGGACAGGCAGGTTCGAAAGCTGAGGTCAAAGAACATTGCTTCCGTGAAGGTTCAGTGGAGGGGTCAGCCGGTCGAGGAGGCGACTTGGGAGACCGAGCATGTTATGCACAACTGTTATCCTCATATTTTCACCACTTCAGGTATGTCTTTATGCTCGTTCGAGGACGAATGCTTGTTTTAAAAGGGGAAGGATGTAACGACCCGGCCGGTCATTTTTAGATTTATAGCCCCGATACCCTATTAACTGCTTCTCCTATATCTATTTCTACTATTGTGACTTGCCGGGAGGTTTTGTTTTGTTTTTTGGTGTGTTTTGGGACACTTAGTCCCTAAATGGAGGTTTAAGCCTTAGAATTTGGACCGTAGTCAGAACTGTGTGAAGACGAGCCCGAAATGGAGTTCTGTCTGTTCCGTTAGCTTCGTTAGGTGATTTTGGACTTAGGGGCGTGTCCGGATAGTGTTTTAGAGGTTTGTAGCTCATTTAGGCTTAAATGGCAAAAGTTGAAGATTTGGAGATTTGGACCAGTAGTGAAATTTTGATACTGGGGTCGGATTCCGATTTCGGAAGTTGGAATAGGTCCGTAGGGTTAAATATGACCTGTGTGCAAAATTTGGGGTCAATCGGACGTGATTTGGTTGGTTTCGGCATCAGTTGTCGTATTTGGAAGTTTCAAGTTCTTTAAGTGTGAATTGGAGGGCGATTCGTGATTTTAGCATTGTTTGATGTGGTTTGAGGGCTCGACTAAGTTCGTATGGTATTTTGGGATTGGTTGGTATGTTTGGTTGAGGTCCCAGGGGCCTTGAGTATGTTTCGGATGCTCAACATACCATTTTGGACTTAAGAAAGATAGCAGATTTTCTGGTATTGTGTTGCAGACTTTTTCTTCATCGCGTTCACGAGGGAGGTTTCGCGATCGCGCAAGGCTATCTGAGAGGCCAGCTAAGTTGTTCTTCGCATTTGCGAATTTGAGGACGCGATCGTGTAGGTTGGTCAGGCTGTTCATCGCGAACGCGTGAGCTTGGCCGCGTTCGCGGAGAGGAAGTAAAGCTGCAGTGGAATTTAAGGGTTATTCTTCACGAACGCGTGGAGTTGTTCGCGATCGCATAAGCATGAGGGCTAGTGAACCACGTTCGCGTGGAGATTTCCATGTTCACGTAGGGTTAAACTCTGGGGTAGCGAAGTTGTGCTTCACGATCGCTAGGCTATTTTCGCGATCGCGATTAAGGAATCACCTGAGCAGATTTAAAAGTTCAAAATCGAGGGTTTATGTCTTTTTTCACCATTTGGACTTGAGAGCTCAGAATTTGGCAATTCTTGGAGGGATTTTCACGTGGGTGTTTGGGGTAAGTGATTCTTACCTAGTTTTGGTTAATTCCCATGATTATGTCTTTAATCTCATCATTAAATTAGTGATTTGGGTTGGAAAATTGGAAAAAATATGAGAAAAGTTCTTAGGCCGAATTTTGGGATTTTGGTCGAGATTTCGATATCGGATTTGAGAAATTTTGGTACGAGTGAACTTGTGAGTGAATGAGTGCTCATATTTTGTGATATTTACCCGATTCCGAGACATAGGCCCGGGGAGGCCTTTTAGGGCGATTTTTCAATTTCTTGATTTAGCTTTGATTTCATTAATTAGATTAATTCTTATAGTTATATTTATAGTATGTAATTGATTTTGGCTAGATTTGGGCCGTTTGGAGTTGGATATTCGTAGAAAGAGTATTGTTACGGATTGATTGAGCTTGGTTTGAGGTAAGTGACTTGCCTAACCTTGTGCGGAGGAAATTCCCTTAGGATTTGGTACTGAGTTTACTATGTGAGCGCCGTGTGCGCGAGATGACGAGTGCGTACACGGGCTATTTGTTGAAAAACCTGATTTTTACTGAGAAATTCCCTGTTTCCACCTTAATTGAATATACTAATATGCGTAGTTACCCAGTTAGCTTAGAATAACATGTCTACATGCCTTATTTGCTTAATTGAACTCTTTGCAACATGCCTATTTAATTCCTGCTTCTTCCCGACTTGTACTTAGTCTAGACTGTAGATTCTCTTGTTGTACTTGTTGTTTGTAATTGATTGCGCTGTGTATTTACTTTTGGGACTACGGGATGGTATCCCAGGAGATCCCCCTGCATAATTACTTTTGGAACTACGGGACGATATCCTGGAAGATCCCCCTGCATATTTACTTTGAGACTACGAGGCGGTACCTCGAGATTTCTCCCTGCATATTTATTTTTGGGACTACGAGACGGTATCTCGGGAGACCCCCTGTCGCTTAATTTCGTGCACTGTTATGTTATTTCACTGTGCTTTCCTTTGTTGAACTTTAGTCTCTTATTATACTGCTTATTCTCCTATTTTCATTATTATATACCAGTGGGCCTAACCTGACCTCTTCACTACTCGACCGAGGTTAGGCTCAACACTTACTGGGTTCCGTTGTGGTGTACTCATGCCCTTTCCTGCATATATTTTTCGTGTGCAGATCCAGGTTCCTTTTACAAGACTCGTCCTTAGTTGCAATCGCTGCTGTTTTCGGAGAAATTCAAGGTACATCTGCCCGCGCCCGCAGATCTTCGGAAGCCCCCTCTATGCCCCTGTGTTGATTCTTTTCTTATTTCTATAGACACTGATGTATAGAAAAGTTAGAATTTCGTAGAAGCTTGTGACTTACGGTGTTCCAGGTCTTGGGAATTTCATGTATATTTCGAGAGTTGATTATTGTATATGCCGAGCGGCATCTCAATTGCTTATTAAAATATATGTTACGGTTAGTTGTTAAATTTTCATGTTTTTCATTTTATTTCTGCAAGTGTTAGGCTTACCTAGTCGTAGAGACTAGGTGCCATGACGACGTTTCACGGAGGGAGAATTTGGGTCGTGACAGGGCCGAACGCCTCGGCAGGTTAAATAGATGCATCTATGGTTCGCGCCGTTTGACCCTCGGCAGTGCACAGTTTAAATATTTATGTTGGAGCGGGTCGTACGATCTCGACATGATTTGCGCATGATATAACTTTGGAATTGATAATAATTGATATTGTTTTCATTGGCCCAAGGTCCAAAAATGTTAAATGACGAAAATAAATTTAGAAATTTTTTATGAACAAAAGAATTGTTTACTTATTTCATGATATTGAGCTTATAGCTGTTCTACGTAATCCATGCCTAATTATATCATTGATATTTTATTTATAGCCCATAGTAAGTGTCGAAGTCGACCCCTCGTCAGTACTTCTTCGAGGTTAGGCGGGATACTTACTGGGTACACGTTGATTTACAAACTCATACTACACGTGTTGTATATTTTTGTGCAGGTGCATATATGTCTAGTAGCCTTGTGGGCGCAGAGGCGGTTATTGCAGGGATTTAGGTGAGCTGCATTCCACGTCACGAGTCCGATGCCATCAGAGTCTCCTTCAGAGTATTTATCTTTCTCATGTCCGAATTTGTATTCTTGATAGATGTTGTATTTTATTTTATATTCCTAGTTGAGGCTCATGCATTTGTGACACCGGGTTTTGGGGTGATTTGGGTTGTCCTGTATTGAAATTTGTTAAAAATATTTTTATTTACTCTGTAAATTCCATCTTTTACTATTTAATTGGAGGAAATATGATTTCAAAAATATTAAAATCAGAACCAAATCAAGTATTTATTTTTGGTTTGCCTGACAGTGGTGTCCAGCGTCATTTGAGATTGAGCATTATGTGGATCAAATAAAGAACATGTATCTGCATAACCAACAAGATCTGCACTACCTTTGTTAGAATAAAATAAACCCATATCAACTGTTTCCTTTAAATATCGCAATATATGCTTAATCTCGTTCCAATATCTCCGTGTAGGAGAAGAGCTATATCTTGCTAGTAAATTAATAAAAAATGCTATGTCATGCCTTGTAGCATTAGCAAGATACATAAGTGCACCAATTGCACTAAGATAACGTATTTCGGGACCAAGGAGTTCCTCATTCTCTTCTGGAGGTCGGAACAAATCCTTATTCACTTCAAGTGATCGAACAACCATTGGAGTGCTCAATGGGTGCGCTTTGTCCATGTAAAAGCATTTTAAGACCCTTTCTGTAGACCAAGACAAAGTTTTGTCTTTTCAAGATCTTTTGTTTCAAATTCTTTCTTAAGATATTCAATTGCCTTTTGGAGCTCTTCTGGAGTTCCAACGAGATTTATGTCATCAACATAAATAACAACAAGTATAACAAATTCTGATGCCATTTTCTTTATAAAAATACATGAAAAAATAACATCATTTATATAACCATCTTTCAGCAAATATTCACTAACGCGATTATACCACATACGCCCAGATTGCTTTAAACCGTACAAAGATCTTTGTAATCTGATTGAATACATTTCCCGGGATTTTGAATTTGCTTCAGGCATTTTAAATCCTTCAGGGATTTTCATATAAATTTCATTATCAAGTGAACCATACAGATAGGCTGTAACTACATCCATTAGTTATATTTCAAGCTTTCTATGTAGTGCTAAACTGATGAGATATCGAAATGTTATGGCATCCATAACAGATGAATATGTTTCATCAAAATCGACTCTAGGTCGTTGTGAGAATCATTGTGCTACAAGGCGCGCTTTGTATCTTTCAATTTCATTTTTATCATTCCTTTTTTGCATAAAACCCCATTTATGACCAACTGATTTTATACCAATAGGTGTTTGGACTACTGGTCCAAGGACCTCTCTTTTAGCAAGTTCGTTCAATTCTGATTGAATTGCCTCTTTTCATTTTGGCCAATCAGATCTTTGTCGACATTCTTCGACAGATCGGGGTTTAAGATCCTCACTATCTTGCATAATATTAAGTGCAACATTATATGAAAAAATACTATCCACCACTATTTCAGATCGATTTAAATTAATCCCATCACCTGTAGAACTTATTAAAAGTTCCTCGCTCACTTGAGTCTCGGGTTCATTGATTTCTTCTGGAATCTCAGAACTAATCAGATCTTGGGTCTCTTCAAGAGATCCTTTTATAGTATCGTTTTGATCATTTGTCGATTTTCTTTTTCGAGAATTTCGATCCTTAGAACCCAAAGGCCTACCACGCTTCAGGTGTGCTTTAGGTTCACTGGCTCTCATGCTAGTAGATGGTCCTGCTGGGACATCAATTCGAATAGGCACATTCTCTGCAGGGATATGTGACTTAGTTATCCTTTTCAAATCAGTAAATGCGTCTGGCATTTGATTTGCTATATTTTGTAAATGGATGATCTTCTGGACCTCCTGATTATATCTAGGGGTACGTGGATCAAAATGAGATAATGATGAAACTTTCCACATAATTTCTCTTTTGATTTCCTTTTTATCTCCCCCTAATTGTGGAAAATTTATTTCATCAAACCGACAATCTGCAAATCGAGCAGTAAATAAATCTCCCGTCAATGGTTCAAGATAGCGAATAATAGAGGGTGATTAAAACCCAACATATATTCCTAACCTTCTCTATGGGCCCATCTTACTGTGCTGTGGTGGTGCTACTAGCACATATACAGCACATTCGAAAATTGGTAGATGGGCAATATTTGATTCATGACCAAAAACTAATTATGACCGAGAATATTTATTATAATGTGTCGATCTGAGACGAATAAGTGATGCTTCATGCAAGATAGCATGACCCCAAAAAGTAGTGGGCAATTTTGTTTTCATAATTAGTGGTCTTGCTATCAATTGCAGGCGTTTAATAAATGACTCTACAAGGCCATTTTGAGTATGAACATAAGCTACAAGATGTTCAACTTTTATCCCAACTGATAGACAATAATCATCAAAAGCTTGAGATGAGAATTCTCTAGCATTATCAAGGCGAATACCCTTTATAAGATAATCTGGGAATTGTGCCCTTAATCGAATTATTTGGGCTAATAACTTTGCAAACGCCAGGTTGCGAGATGATAGTAGGCACATATGAGACCATCTTGAAGATGCATCTATTAGGACCATAAAATATCTAAACATCTCACTTGGTGGGTGAATAGGTCCACATATATCCCCATGTATACGTTCTAAAAAGGCAGGGGATTCAATGCCAACCTTCATTGGTGATGGTCTAGTGATCTTTTTGCCTTGATAACAAGCATCACAAGAAAATTCATCATTTGTAAGAATCTTCAGGTTCTTTAATGGATGCCCACTCGAATTTTCAGTAATTCATCTCATCATTATTGATCCAGGATGGCCCAAACGGCCATGCCAAAGCACAAAAGTATTTGAATCAGTAAACTTCTGATTTACGATAGAGTGTGCTTCAACTGTACTAATCTTTGAATAGTATAAGCCAGAAGATAAAGTTGGTAACTTTTCTACAATGCACTTTTGGCCAGAAACATTCTTTGTAATACAAAGATATTCCACATTCATTTCATCTATCGTCTCAACATGATACCCATTTCGGCGGATATCTATAAAACTCAACAAGTTTCTTCGGGATTTGGAGGAGAACAATGCATTGTCTATAGTAAGTTTTGTTCCCTTAGACAAAAATATAGTGGCTCTTTCGGAGCCTTCAATCAAGCATGAGTTGTTTCACTATTAATTACACAAATATCTGCATGATAGGTCTTTGATCCAAATATAATGTGAGGGTTATCTATATTCTTCAAAATGATATAAACAAAATAAATATAATAGAACATCATTATCAAAGCATAACTTTTATTTATGTACAACAATTACATAACTACACTATCTACTACAAACAACAAAAATTAAAATATTTATATTTCTACAGATTCATCACCGATCACATGACTTGTTTCTCCTTCCGGGAGTGCAAAGTAATCAGCTACATCCAAATGTATGAAGTCTAAATTATCTTCAGAAATAAAATTTGCTTCATCATTTTTCTCTGTCTTCTTCAGGGAGGCTTGATAAAGCTCAACCAGGTACTTTGGCGTATGACATGTATGTGACCAGTGCCCTTTTTCCTCCACATCTATAGCATGTATTTTTTGCCTTTGTTGCTTGCACTGCTTCATGCTTTTGTTCCTTCCTTTTCCACTGCTGGTGGTGAGGAGGGTTATTTGGTGCATTATTATTATCATGATTAGTGTTTCTTCCCCGACAACAGCCATGACAACGACTGGGGCCACGACCTCTTCCACGCTTATCTTGGTGGAAGTTCGTCTCATTCACTTCAGGGAATGGACAAGAACCAGTAGGTCGGCTTTCATGATTTTTCATTAATAGCCCATTACATTGCTCGGCTACAAGAAGATGTGAGATAAGTTCAAAATATTTTTTGAATCCCATCTCTCAATATTGCTGCTGCAGGAGCATATTCGAGGCATGAAAACTGGTGAAAGTTTTCTCCAACATATCATGATCAGTAATATTATCACCACATAATTTCAATTGAAAAATATTTCTGAACATATAAGAATTATACTCAGTGATAGATTTAAAATTTTGTAGCCTTAGATGAGTCCAATCATAACATGCTTGTGGAAGAACGATCATCTTCAGGTGGCCATATCTATCTTTCAAATTATTTCACAGTATGACTGGATATTTAATAGTGAGATATTCTATTTTTAAGCCTTCTTCAAGGTGATGGCATAGGAATATCATTGCTTTGGCACGGTCTTGGTTTGATGCTTGATTTTTGTCCTTGATGGTGTCTGCTAGACCCATCGCATCAAGATGAATTTCAGCATCAAGCACCCAAGACATGTAGCTTTTGCCCGATATATCTAGGGCTACAAATTTAAGTTTAGAAAGATTTGACATTATTTAGAAAAAGAAAGTTCGTACCTCTGATACTTTCAAAGTATTTTCTCCAGATGGCAGAGTCTTGTGCTGATAACGTGTTATAAAATAAAGACTATAAAGTAAAGACAAGTATAGAGAGAAACTGATATATTATTCAATTTCAAACTGATATACATAATGAACTAAAAACTCTATTTATAGAAGAAAGGAAGTTGTTGTGTAAGCTGCTAATGCAAACTGCTGTGTAAGCTGCTATTGTACCAAATATAGATAATCTTATGCTGGGGGTAATATTTATCCATAACGGAGTATCAAAAGGATAAGCTCATTGTATCAGATATAGATAATCTTCTACCGGAGGTAATATTTATCCATAACGGAGTACCGAAAGGATAAACTTCACCAGGAGGCTTATTTTCAATAGAGTACTAAATAGATAAACATATTTACGGTGGAGTCCCATATGGATAAGCTTCTTCAAGAAGCTTCTTTATAACGGAGTACTAAATGAACATATATAATATAATATATTCATAACAATTTCCATATTAACCAAAAGGTAGAAAGGGCCAAGTGTTAGAAAAACATAGCCCCCAAACCAAAAACTCCTATGGATTTGTAATCCTTAAACAATGCGAAGCATATCGAGATCTATAAAAAGAATAAAAGATGAAGTAAATAAAACGATTATAGCCTTCGTTACCATTTGGAAGGTAGATTTGTAACTTGACAAAATCTTAATTTTTAAGTTACTCGAATACATCTTCAAATAAATGTTATATTAGACTGTTTTATCACAAGAACGGACAAGTCTGATTGTTTGGTTTAGCATTTCCAGATGAAGGTTGGTACCATGATGCTTTTATTAAGAAGAGAAGCAAAAGCAGTAACATTCAAACAAGAGGAGCATGTAAGCAATATAAAAAGAAAGAAGGTGGTGATTCTTGTTAGATTGCTGAATTGAGATGAAGAATTGAAGAACAAAGATGAACAACACACAGAGAGAAAAGAAGCTTCTTGATATTTTCTCATTCATCATAAAATCTGTACAGTGCACGTGTATATATCTAACAAACTAAATTGACAATTGTCAACTAACTAATTATGTCTAACTTTAGTTAAATAAAAATAACCTACTAACTATAGTTAACTTAAGTCTTAAGTGACTCCACATATTTTCTCATTACACCCCCCCCCCCCCAAAAGCTAGGGGACATGAACATGTTCTTCAAGACGAGCTTCGATAACAAATGAGTATACTGAGGTCTCCCAAGACCCTTAGTGAGAAGGTATGCTTGTTGATTAGCAGTGGAAAGATACAGAGTACTGATGAGACAATTTTACACATTTTTTCGGATGAAGTGGCAATCAATGTCGATGTGTTTGGCGTGCTCGGGAAAGACATGGTTAGCAGCTATCTGAATAGCAGATTTACTGTCACTGAATATGGGAACAGGCAAGGAAATAGTGGCCCCTAACTCCTTGAACAACCCAAGAAGCCAACCCAATTCAGCCACTGTGGAGGCTAGGCTTTTGTATTCGGCTTTTGTAGAGCTCCTAGAGATGATGGCCTACTTCTTGGACTTCCAAGAAATTAGAGAAGAACCAAACTTGACCAAATAGCATGTGACTCACCTCCGAGTATTAGGACAAGATGCCCAATCAACATCGCAAAAAGCAATGAGAGACTCAAAACAAACAGCTGACAATAAAACCCCTAGATCAGGGCAGGACTTAACATATTTGACCACCCTGAGTGCAGCCTCCCAGTAAGAAGTTTTTGGAGAATGCATGAACTGACTGAGGCAATGTACATCAAATAAAATATCAGGTTGAGTGATAGTGAGATATAATAAATACCCAAGCAATCTTTGATAAGGCCCTGGATCATCTAAGGCCCTCTCCTCCACAGAACCAACATGATTGTCAAATTTAACAATAGTGAGCTTGACATTCAACTCCATGGGTGTGATAATAGGCTTGGAACTAGAAAGATCCAAATCAGCAATAAGTTCCAAGGCATACTTCCTCTGGTGCATAAGGATTCCTTCAGCACTCCTAGCAAATTCAATGCCTAAAAAATATTTTAGTTCCCCCAAATCCTTAATTTTAAAAGAGGATTGCAACACATCCTTGGTATCTTGTATCAACTGAAAGTCATCACTTGTGATGTGCAAATCATCAACATAATCCAAAACTATGACTATCTTCCCTGCCATTTTCTTAGTGAAAAAGGAGTAATCGAGATGAATTTGTTGGAAGCTAGAAGAAGCTAGAGCAGTGGTTAACTTAATGTTCCACTGTCGTGAAGCCTGCTTGAGTCCATACAATGACTTGAGCAGTTTGCAAACTAATGATTTATCTGAAGAGCCAGAGAAGCCATGAGGCACAGTCATGTACACTTCCTCAGAAAGCTTTTCTTGTAAAAATGCATTATAAAGACATACATTTGATGCACATTCCAATGCCTAGATGCTTCTAGGGATAGAAAACCTATGACAGTGACCATCTTAACTACAGGTGAGAAGGTTTCTTGATAATCCATTCCTTTCTTCTGATTATAACCCTAGGCAACAAGGCGAGATTTAAATCTTTCCACTTCACCATTGGCCTTATATTTGATCTTGTAAACCCATTTGCAATATATGGCTTTCTTGCCCTTGGGTAAAGGAACAAGATTCCATGTTTTATTGTCCTCCAAAGCTTGAATTTCTTCCTGCATTGCCTCCACCCACCTCTTATCCTTAGCAGCTTTATGGTAGGATTGTGGCTCTTATGCAGCAGTGAAATTTGAAAGGTAACTCTAAAATTTGGAAGACAATCCCTCATAATTGAGAACATCTTATAAAGGATATTGATAGCAGCTAGCTTGGCTGCCCTTATCAAGTCTAACATAGTCTTTGAGCCGTATGGGTGGCCTTGAAACTCTGGTAGATTTCCTGATATCCTCATGTGTAGGAGAGGAAGTTGTAGCAACAGGTGTTCCCATGTCATAATCCAGCTTTGTGGAGGCCGATTCTTCAGTGTGTGAGGAAAGAGCATCAGGAACTCCATGCTCAAGTGGTCTACATATAACATGAGCAACAGGTTGAACATCAGTAACTGAAGCTCCAAGTTTAGAGATTTGTTGCACCATTTGCTCTGATGTGGAGACACTGCTAGTTAAAAATAGACTATCAGCTACATTGGGTAATGAAGTAGCATGATCCTCCATGAGAATGTTGTCAGAGTCAGTTGAGAGATTTTGGAAAGGGAATGCATCTTCGCAAAAAATTACATCCCTGCTGATGAACAATTCAACATTTTCCAGATTCAATAGTTGATAACCCTTTTGATGAGGAGCATAACCAAGTAAAACAAACTTCACAGCTCTAGGAAGAAACTTATTTGATTTGGACAGATAAGTAGCAAAACATAAACATCTAATGACTCTCATGTTAGGTAAAGAAGGTTGCTTGTTGTAAAGCATCTCACATGGTGACTTGTATCAAAGTACAGAAGAAGGAACCCTATTGATTATGTAAATTGCTGTCTTCCCACAATGCCCCCAATATTGGATTGGTATATGCCCCTGAAATTTGATAGCTCTGGTTGTTTCCAAAATGTGTTGATGCCTCCTTTCTACCACTCCATTTTGCTGAGGAGTGTATGGACAAGAGCATTAGTGTACTATTCCATTGGATTGAAATAGCTCCTTACAACTGTTGTTAAAAACTTCACTCCCATTATCTGACCTAACAACTTTAATTGTTTTTCCATATTTTGTCTTAACCATAATCAAGAAAGTTTTGAGCAAGAAAACAACATCAGATTTAAGTATCATTAAGAACACCCAAGTCCATCTTGTACAATCATCAACCAAAGTAAAGAAATATTTCATCCCATTGTGGGTAAGAACTCTGTAGGGAACTCAAACATCCATATGAATCAAGTAAAAATTATCTATGCTCCTATTGTGACTTATTGGAAATGGCATCCTAATTTGCCTAGCTAATGAAAACATTACACATTTATTCAATTGAGAACTTGTACAAGTCATTAGACTATCAATTCGCTTGAGTATCATCATAGACACATGTCCCATTTGTTTGTGCGGCATAGCTACATTCTCTGTGTTAACTACTGCAAATGAATGATGAATCTTCTGTGTTTGATATCCCCCGATTGTAGACAAAATGTATAAGCCATCTTCCTCCCTATCAGTCTCCTTCACCCTCCCAGACAAGAGATCCTGGAAGACACGGAATGTGGGAAAGAAGCCCACAAAACAATTCAATTATTTTGTCACTTTTGAGACAAGCAAAAGATTGAACCTAAAGGCTGATACACAAAGAACATGCTGAAGTATATCACCTCCACTGAGTTGAATGGTCCCTATACGTGTCACTGAGGCTGAGTCCCCAGTAGGCAATTGCACTTATCTTGTATTTCATACTAGTGTTTCATTGTGTAACAAATTCTTATTACCAGTCATATGATTTGTAGCCCCTGTATCTATGATCCACTAAAAGTTTTTGATGTTATGAACACTATTACAAAAATATTTACTGCCTCATGTGCACTAGCATCCCCTCTAATAATAGTAGTTCTATTCAACATTTGCAAAATTTATGCAACTTGTTCCTTAGTAAACATTTGAGTAGGCAGCTGAGTAGGTGCTGCATGTATGCTCATAGGCATTCTGTTTCCCTCCAATTGAGCTATATTTGCTTTGCGTTTGGCCTTAAAATATGCCAGATAACCAATGAGATGATAATAATTTTCTTCAAGTGTCCTGTTTTGCCACAATGATAACATTTTACTAGTTTGTAACAACTTCCTTGGTATGCCCTTTTGCGCAAAACTCACATTCCAGACTATAGGTCCTCCTTTGTTTATTGCGTGATTGAGCTATAAATATGGCTGTTGGTTTGTTGTATCCATAATTTCTCAGAATATTGCTCCCAATCGATCTCCTACTTTTATCTTGAATAACCATTGTATATGCTTGATTAATGGTTGGAACATTAGGCATCAATAGGATCTATCCTCTAACTTGCTCAAAACTATCATTCAGACCCATTAAAAATTGCAACAGACGTTGGAATTCTAATTGATCAACGTACTCCTTAGAAGATGGTGATGGGAGGATCAAATCGTACTCTGCCCATAAATCCTTCAGCTTTGTAAAATATACTGACACAGAAGATGATCCCTACACTAAGGTAAAAATCTCTTAATGCAGATAGTAGAGTCTCAATGCATTTATCTTGTTAACCCACAAATCCTTACTCACATTACTCATTAGCTATGAAGTAACAATGGCATTACATCTCTCCTATTGATTCCCCAACTCCACACAAAAATCAGCTTTGCGTGTGGATCCATCAATGAGATAGAGCTTAGTTTTTTCTAATAATACGACTTTCATCACACGACTTCGGATTGTATCCATTCCTATCAGCAGCATTCCGACAAACATCGATCCTGGTCCATCACATGGATGTAGGTAAAGTGTATGATTGTGATCAATATTCATTATTCCTCCTTCAATCGTAGTGCCAACGCCGCTGTTCACGGTGGCTCCGCTAAGCTCATAATTTCTCGAATTTTCCCCAATCGCCATCACGCACATAGAATTAGGGTTCAGCAAAAAAAAAAACGATAAAAAATTGAACGAATTCTCTCGATTTTTCTTCAATTCCGTGAAAAATCCCTAGAATCATTCAACCATAGCTCTGAATTAGTCAACCACAACTTTGATGACATGTTAGATTGCTGAATTGAGATAGAAGAATTGAAGAACAAAGATGAACAACAGAGAGAGAGAGAGAGAGAGAGAGAGAGAGAGAGAGAGAGAGAGAGAGAAGAAGCTTCTCGATATTTTCTCATTCATCATAGAATCTGTACAATGCACGTGTATATATCCAACAAACTAAATTGACAGTTGTCAACTAACTAATTATGTCTAACTCTAGTTAACTAATAACAGCCTACTAACTATAGTTAGCTTAAGTCTTAAGTGACTCCATATATTATCTCATTACTTCTTTGTATTGTAAATCTATTGTTCATCTTGGATAAGGCTACAAAATGCTTTATATGTGTCAGAACAGACATATCTGAAAGCAAAGATATGAGATTCAATGTTTGGGTTGACATGGGCTTAGTGAAGCAACACCTAGAGTATATATTTCAGTTAGCAACTAGGAAAGACTCTATAAATAAGTTCCTGAGTGACAATTAAGACATTTTCTTTGCATATCCCTTTTCACGGGTATTCCAAGAATTTGATCACTTAAATTTTAACAATCTATGTAGTTGTAACTCCAAAGATGATTGGGATCAAGATGATGTGTTTCCTCGTTTGAAATTAGATAGTGCGTAAATTATAAAGCAACCTCAATTCCACAGTTTAAACACTAGTTAGATTGAGAGAAGATTAAGCGTAGGAAAATATTGCGTATTCAATTTGTTTTTGTATACTGTATGTATATGTATACTTATATAGAAAATATTAAGGTTAGCTAATAATATTATTGGGCCTTAAATCACCTTTATGGGTGGATCCAAAATTTCCTATATTTTTACAAATGATATCATGTAGTTAACTCCTACTACTTTGGTGTTGAGGCATAGTACATTGCTTAATTGATTATAAAAACCAAGTGAAGTCATGCTTGCGTCCAAATAAAGCATCAAGTACGGTAAGCACTTACTTGAGACTACCGCTACAACCTACTAATACCCAACCTGCTTAACACTCTCTCAAATAGCTTGATCCAACACATTTCATTGTAATGGTAAAAAAGCTTTCACCTATCAAAGTGTACCTAGCAAATAGCATAATTGATATTTGGCTTAAACTATATATATATTTATATGTATATCGTATTATATTTTACTCGTGTTTCGTGAATTTTGGACGTGAAATGTATTGATTTATGCTTATTCGTAATATTTTTATATGTAGGAATCATCCGTCGGTAATAGGGGGCGAAAGGTGCGAGATTAGAATCAAAAAGAGGTAAGAGGTTGAAAATTGGCTATTGTAGCGCCACAGGCAGCGTGGGGCGCTACCTGTGGTGCAATTTCTAGAAAGTTTATTTTCCCAATGCCAGGGCTAGCGCCCCACGCTACCCTGGGCGTTGGTGACGGGAAAGTATCCTAGTTCGTCCGGGACAAGGTTATTTCAGCCTAAGACCCCCCCCCCCCCCCAACGCGCATAAAAACAAGTCTAAACCTATTTTGAAGGGGGAGACGCCACTTTGAAAGGAAAAGATAAGCACGGAACACTCGGGATCAAGGATTCTCAGTTTTTCTTTCTCTTCTCTTCCTTTAACTTTATAGTTTTTAGTTCTAGAGTTTTGGGTGCTACATGGACGTTGTAGTTTGAAGCTTGAATTGTTCTTATTATTTTAGCATATTGATTTATTTATTCAATCTTGCGCTTAACTATTTAATTACTTGATCACCAATTAAATACTATCTACTAATCTAGGATTGAACTCGGGAGAGAGAATTCTAGATTGCATATGAGATTAGCGAGATCTTGAACCTGATTAACGGGGAACAAATTTGCGGTTAGGATAGGGATATACCTCATTGTCTTGCTTGGTTATTATACGGAAATTATTAATGCGTTCTTGTTAATCCTAATTCCATAAGAATATAGGCATCAGGTTAGCTTTAATAGACGAGTAGTACTTCGGGAGAAGGGTATGACTAATATTAACCTTGTCAACTAATAAACCAGATAAATTAATTAGACAATTTAAGTGAAAAACTCAACGGGATTGTTAGCTAACCCATAACTCTGAAATATTTTCTCCCATTGAATTCATCTCTAAGATTGTAGACTTGTTTCCTTTAATCTCTTTGTTTGCTACTCTAGATTAGCTTTAAATAAATATTCATACTTTAGAAAATTGCTTGAATAGATTGATTGTTTGGGTTTGATTTAGTTGGTAGTTAATCGCAAGTCCCTGTGGGTACGATATCTGGACTTACAATCCTATATTATTTGTATGACCATATATACTTGCGTGTGTATTTGGGAGCAACAAGTTTTTGGCGCCGTTGTCGGGGACTTAGAAATTAATTACTTTACCAGATTAGGTTTTTACTTTTTGTCTATTCAAGTTTTATTTATTTATTTATTTAATCTTAGTTTAATATTTTATTATTTTTTTTGACATGACATCTTGGAATGAGAATTGGTCAAATATTGGTTATTCTTATTTTGATGATCCCTGTCCATATTGTGGAGGACCACAATTGTGGCAAAAATTGTGAATCTCAATCGTATGAGTGAAATTTTTGTAATGTATGTGGTTGTCAAGGTGGCCATTGGGATGATTGTCCTAATTCTTTTTACCCTTCTCTGAGGTCTTATTATGATGTTTCTAATAATGTTTATGAGTTTGATAGGAGTAACGAAGAAGAGGATATGGAACGTGTTGCCCGTATTATGAAAATGATGAGGCAAGTAGCCGAGCAATAAGATGAAATTCACAATAAGACTACCTTAGCAATAAAAGGATTGCAGGCTAGAATGGAAGAATTAATGGCCAATTTTCAAGAAGAACCTCAACTCGACGAAGAGAGCGAGTTCCCACAAGAAAATAACTTTGAAGAAACAGATATAGTAAGCCAATCTTGGCTAGAGGAACAAGCTCAGCTAATAAAATTTCATGGGGTTCGACGTAATAATTTTTCAAATATGGCATAACAGTTGTCTGAAGGAAGAACTGAGCTCAGACAAGAGATAGACTAATTTCACAGATATCCATGACCTACATACTCAATTGAATAAAACGATTGAGGTGTCTGATGTCCTACAATCGATTGTTGTGGATACTAGCCAGCTTGTAGAGTGGAAAGAGGAATTCCAACTATTCGACCAAAATATTATTAATGATGCCAATGTTAAGGAAGTGTGCAAAAGTGAGGATGCTAAAAGTAAAGCGTTTTTAGAATTTGCGCGTATTGGACCTCATTCTAAATATTTTTCAACATTGTTCTTGGTTGGTGACTCGAGAATTGATCCATTCGTGTTTATGGAGGAGTCAATGGATGAGGAACAAAGTGCATATATTCTGAAATTTGCGATGCCAAGGAGACAAAGCGACATCCCTCACATAAAGGCCAAGAAGTGCAAGATGTGATATCTATTGCTTGGTTCCTTTATTTTTACACCACCGCCCCAGGAACGTGACAGAAAAATTGATGCAAAATTGGGGACACAGTTCATATCCTCAAGGTGAAGAAAAAAGTGGTGAAAGTGATGGCGCCGTGCCGCGACGTTAAATCAAGTGCTTGTTGGGAGGCAACCCAACTTTATATATATATATATATATATATATATATATATATATATATATATATATATATATATATATATATATATGTAGATGTTATTTTTATATTTTGTAGGAGTAGGATCATGGAGTCAAAGACAATAAGCGTGTGAAAAATCGAGCAAGTGGTTGGAACTAAGTGTGGGGTGACCGTACAAAGGACCATACATGGGAGAAGCTTGAGTATCCCGTGAGCTACTAATACTTTGGTCTTTTGCCTACCAGGGAGTCTCTTTTACCCTCTTGTTATTTATTGTATGCATTGAGGACATTGTACAATTTTAAGTGTGGGGATGAGGAGATTATTTGGGTAATTTTCTGTGTTATCCTAGCTTAGTTGTAATATTCTTTCTTAGTGTAGTGATTTTTGTTTTAAAAAAATAAAATTAAAAATAAAATTAAAAAAAAACGAAAATGAAAAAAACAAAGCAGAAAATTCGGACTTTTTCAGATGATGGATTTTGTGGACGGCTTTCTTGAGGGATTAAAGTCTAACCAAAAATATGTTTTTAAAAAAATAATTTGAAAAACAGAAAAATCCAAAAATATGTCTTTTATTTTTTTTTAAGGTAGTAATAACCCTTCTTGGTTTTTCTTTGTGCATCGGTTCATTTTCATGGGGTATAGTTTGAACTGGGTAGTAGTTTTTTTAGAGTAGATTAGGAATTTAGAAAATAAAAGAGGAAAGATTGATGAACCTAGGCGCCCTTGACTTGTCTGATAGCAGTATATTTAAGCTTTGGCATGTAGATTATCTTCCATATGTTTTGAAATTATTCATAATTCCTTGATGAAATTGGATAGCATGTCTTGTTACGCCTATGTCTCTTTTGCTTGACTTATATTCACTTTGTGCTTAATGCTTAATATCTTGTGGCTCCGTGAATACTTGCATTGTTTGAGAGTCGAATGAGATCATCCTTAGTGAGTCATGTGCCATGTGTGAAGTGAGATTTGGTGTAGTCCATTTTATTGTGATTGAGTCTAGAACTTGCCCGGTATGTGAGTCGAAGCGAAATTTTAGGTGATGCTTGGTTTGAAAAATAATTTTAGGCTTTCGTTAATCTTTTTGAGCTTAACTGCTTATCACAAATAAGATATATCCCTAGTTAACCCTTTTGATCCTATAGAATTTTATTTGGCACTCACATTACGAGCCTATACCCCTTTTATTCTTAATTCACATTATTTTGATCATGTTACCTCTTAAGGCACTTTAATTGTGAAATGAGTGCTAGAAGAAGTAAGGACTAAGTGTGTGGTGGATTTCGAGTGGAACCAATGAAAGAATTGTCACGACCCAAAAATTGATAGTCGTGATGGCACCTAACTCGACTCACTAGGTAAGCCAACTAACAGACAATACAATCCAAATGAAATTATAGGAAAATAGTGAAGAATTATCTAGACATTTACAAATTAACCCAAGAACCGGTAGTGCAAATCATGAGCTTCTAAGACTTAGAATTTACAAAGCTGGTAAAAATAGTTACACGATCTATTTGAAAGCTACATAAACAGATTAACAAAACCTAAAGCCACCAAGGACAAGTGATAGCCATATCCGAAATGCACGAACATCTTCAGGGTCAGCTCCCGACATCACCAGCAGCTCCGCTCCAAAAGTCTGCATGCAAGGTGTAGAAGTGTAGTGTGAGTACACCAATAAAAAGATGCTCACTAATAAAAATCTGTACCAAAATCTAGCAATAGAACTATACTATAGTATAACAGGATAGAGTACACGAAAGGAATGTACAAAACAATAACAGAGTACTAGAAGAGATCACAATTCAATAGTTTCCAATATCTCAACCAATCATTTCCTTAGAGCGAAACCAATAAACCACAATAGTCACCCCATAACTTTCATAACGTGAGGAATATACTCTGATATTAAGTTAATTGCACGGCAACACCCTTCATGCATTTATCTCAACCTCACCAAAAATGCATACAACAGTACCAACTGGATGGCAGAAATGCCGATAACAGTAATGGTAAAGTAGGAAATACGCAAATTGCAAAAATAAACAAGAATGTACATAAGGGCATCAGTAACAGACTAGGCGGAAAGCATAGAGGTGATGACAACAATCAGGAAAAGGAATGTAACTTCAACTAACTAGCATGGGCGAGGCATAAATACAAATATAACGAATAAGAGGGGAACACATGATCTTTATGTGTTAACAAGTAGAAGCATGAATGACTAACACGGTAGAAGGCATGTAGTAAGTGCAACAAAAATAGATACAACAAAGATATAATTATGACAGCAGGAAGTAGGCATGGTATTTGGAAGTTTAGCAAGTAGAAGGCATGAGTGACACAATAACAAATAAGATAAAGAACAAGAACAGAGCATTAACGACAAGTCACATAGGAATCATAAATACAACATTAATAGCTCAATGTAACGGCATGAACGTATACATGAAGGAAAGATATTACAACATAATGCATGTCCCTCATCCTCACCTGCACGGAAACACCCATCGTGTCATGAACTCATGATAATTTAAAATATGATAATATAAATTAAACGGCACGACATCACCCTTTGTTCTTTACACTCACATAGCATGGCATGGCATCACCTTTCGTGCTTTTACTCACTAATGATATGGCACGGCATCACCCTTCGTGCTTTTACTCTCAATAATATGGCACGGCATCACCCTTTGTGCTTTTACTCTCAATAATATGGCACGGCATCACCCTTCGTGCTTTACACTCTCCCTCACATGATAATATATAAACAAAGGCACGGCATCACCCTTCGTGCTTTGCACTCTTCCTTACCAAGCATATGTATATTAATGACAAAAAAGACAGGAAGCATAAATAACATAAAGGAGAGTGTTTAAATGAATATTCCAAATGAATCCCAATCACAACTTTCCAAGTCAACAATAGTTCAATGAACCCGCAAGAATCTTATTCTTCAAGTATTCCAACAAATCTCACAAATGATCTACAATACAAGTATAAAATCTAGTATCTCAAGGATATCGGCCGTAGCAATGTATTAATGATTATTTATATTGATGACCGAATTAAACACACCAATGTATTCTCAGAATCTAGGGGTCAAGTAAGGCATAAGGCAAGAAGGTCACGTGATTATACAAGACACAATTTATAACATAATATACCCCCGAGCATGGTTAACCCTGGCACATGCATATATACTCGTCACCTCAAATATGTATCACCCCCGCATGTAGCAAACTATGTCAAATAGTAGGAAAAATTCCCTCAATAAAGTTTGGTAAGACACTTACCTCAATTCGGCTAACTCAATATTCAATTTAGCTTTTTCCTTTACAAATTCACCTCTGCTCGGTCAATCTAGCCAAAGACGACTTAAATACATTACACAATGCAAGGAAAAATAATTTTAATTAATAAAGCTGTGATTTTTATTCAATTTCTAAAAAGTCAACCCCGGGCCCGCCCGGTCAAATCCTGGGTCCAAGGGTAGGTCTTGACTACCCATAGCCTCACTAGTCCAAATATGTATTTTGCTTCCCAATCCGAGTCCTATTCGACTCTCAAATCCCAAATTTTTATTTTTCAAAGTTTTGACAAAATCCCTAAATTTTTCCCTAAATCCTCATGAATTTGATGTTAAATCTTATGTAAAATCATGAAATGTAGTTGCGAATTGATTAGAGTTACTTACCCAATAATTTGGTATGAAAATCCTTTCACAAAATTGCCTTACATCGAAGCTAGGGTTCAAGATATGACAAAATGAAGCTTAGTCTCGGAATTCTCAGCATTTAGCAGGCTGCAGATATCGCATCTGCGACAGGGGGTTCGCAAATGCGACCTCCGCAAATGCGGACAAAACATCGCAAATGCGACCCCTGACAGACCAGACCTTCATCGCAAATGCGATACAGAGTTTGCAAATGCGAAACTCTTCAGGCTTCGCAAAAGCGACAACTTCATCGCAAATGCGATCCAGTCCTCAGCAGCCCAGGTTCGCAAATGCGAGGCTGCTTCGCAATTGCGATAGTCGCATTTGCGACAAAAATATCGCAAATGCGATGACACCATTACCAGCACTCAAAATCATGAAAAATCATTCTGAATCCAATCTGAAACTCACTCGAGCCCTCGGGGCTCTAAACCAAATATGCACACAAGTCAAAATATTATACGACCTTCCTCGCGCGACCAAATCGCCAAGATAACACCTAAAACTACAAATTGAGCACCAAATGAAAAGAAATTTTCAAGAAAACTTTAAAACTTCTATTTCAAGAACCGGACGTCCGAATCACGTCACACCAACTCTGTTTCTCACAAAATTTGACACACAAGTCATAAATATAGAAATGAACCTATACAGGGTTCCAGAACCAAAATACGGACCGGTATCAACAATTTCAAACATCAATCAAAATTTTAGATTCATTAAGCCTTTAAAATTTCAAATTTTAACAAAATGCGATAACTCGAGCTAGGGACTTCCGAGTTCGATTTCGGGCATACGCCCAAGTCCCAAATCACGATACGGACCCATCGGGACCGTCAAAACACGGATCCGAGTCTGTTTGCTCAAAACGTTGACCAAAGTCAACTCAAATGGGTTTTAAGGTAAAGATTTCATATTCTTTCAATTTTTAACATAAAAGCTTTCCGGAAAAATATCCGGATTGTGCACGTAAATCGAGGAGGCTAAAAATGATGTATTTGAGGCTTCGAAACACATAATTAGGTTCTAAAAGATAAGATGACCTATCGATTTATCAAATAATATATCATGCGGGGATACTCGTGCCCTCAAACTACTGAGAAAAGTGCAAGTGCTCAAAACGACTAGTCGGGTCGTTACATCCTCCACCACTTAAACATACGTTCGTCCTCGAACGTGCCAGGAGTCGTTCCAAAGCTATCAAATCACGGTGTAACCTTACTATGCAGATACTCGGGGGTGATCCCACGTCACCCTGCTCCATATAAGTCTGCCAACGCAACATAAGTAGAGATCCTTACTTCAACCCTGGTCCTTAAACCTTAGAACCCAATTCTCTAACATCCCGAATTCATTACAAGACCCGAATCTTACATCTACATAATGTATAAGCCTGAACAAGCTGTATTAGGTCACGACCATAACCCCAAGATGAAATCACATGATACGCCCCCATCACTCAGACACTCACAGCAGGAACTGCTGACCACCATTACTGCCCAAAAACAAATCTGGTACCAGTAGTAACCTCATATCGATTAGAGCCTCGTTTAAAACCTTTATACCCTGCTGATGATGAAAGAAACACACATAACCTCTTAACCACTCATATGATCAATAAGCCAAGAAACTCACTCGTCCGACCAGGGCCATTTTTTCCAAATCCTCAGCAAAACATAGTATTATTCTTCCAAACCTTCCTCATTCCAATACAATAGTGCCATTCTCAAGTCTAGAAACCTCATCTCAGCCAATACAAGCAGCCCCACCGATAAGTATCAACAATGATTATATGGAGCCCTACACAACACGGTCCCGAACACCAATAAGTAATAATTCAGACATGACAGATAATAGTAAGAGAGTTAAATAAGAAGACTACTAAACAAGTTAAGCAGGCAGGAAAATATTAGCATTTTCCTATGAACTATTTTCAACAAGGTGAAAGCAAAACTACATGAAGTAAGCATCAGGAGTTACATTTCACCACAGTACCGTTGCGGCGTGCAACCCGACCCCATCATTTCAATCCACATAGGGTACCCATCAAGCCATAATACCCGGACTCACCGATAAACGTGTGCGTCAGTATCAAGCACAATAGAGTGCACAAAATATAACTGTGGGAGAATTATTAGGAACAAACAATACTGAGAAGGACAAGCACAGTTGTGGTGCAATAAGCAAATCAACATCACGAAGGCCATCTCACCCATAGTGCCATGAAGCCTAAACTGAATTACAATATGCGTGCAAAGAACTATGCAATCCTCACAATCCGTCATAGCATAAGAGAGGAACACATAACATAGACAAAGGTGCGAATAGCATCTACTCCGCCCGACGATATACCTGAGGTAAAAGCTGCGCAGGAGCAAGCAAATCTGATCCGATACACAATACACATCTTGATTGGGCCTACCAATGGGCCCCCAAATCAACTCTGATCATCCCCGAACGGACGAATAGCCCTCCAAAAGTCCACAACCACGAATCAATCTGCTTCTGAGAACTCCCAGTCACCAAATCCATAGAACACACGAATCATCCTACCTGATCCCAACTCCACCGCCCAAATGTCTAACACATCTCTTGTATACAATCATCCCACGAGGAATACTTCTATAATTCTTCCTTGCCACATAACAAAATCTGAATCTCAGCAGTCAACTAACCAGACGAGCACCACAATATCAATGATGCATCCATAAGTCAGAACACGATTTGCCTTCTGAAATGTACATCCTTCTCAGGCAATACCAAGTAGTAATACCATCTCTCTAGACTTTTGAATCCGTCTGTGCTATCTAAGAATTCATGACCTTCCCTTCAAAACTGAACCGTGACCTTGCACATGAAAAACTCAATCTCGATCAGTCAGAAACTTTCTATTTGATCTCATCCAGGAGGAAATCCCAATACGCAACACATTCCTCACACCAGTAAGAAATATTCACCCCGAACCGTGATAGAAATTATCGAGAACCCCTTGAATCCATTTGCACATAACAAAGCTATCAGAATTGAATCCCTCTAACTTAACCAAGCCACGCACTTGCCCAAAACCCATAAGCATTGCCACTAAATACCTTTGGAGACTCACCACATCGTAAGTAACCAAAGAACCGATCATATCATTACTGTGTTAATCCAAGTTACTATCAAACTGCCATGTTTCCTCCGAGTTCCTTCCAATTTACCCTCAAGTTGATACCTTTTCTTGCCAGAACACCATGATCCTTACCCCAAAGCTCGCCATAAGAGATTCTAGCATAAAAACTACACCGCCCTAAGGCCCATAAGCTGCTACATTTCTTCTTAGCACCCCAAAGAAGTACATCCGAGGCACCCACTCTGATGAGACCTTCTGTGAGTCTAAGGTCGTTTACTCCACCACTTAGTCTTCCTATTAATGAAATGCATAATCCACAATGATATAGAAATACCGCGAGCCTCGACTCCATCCAATGTAAATCTTAAACTCTAGCCACAACTGCTATGCCACCGCTTACTCTTCCTGAGTCTGAACTCATCAATGAGGCATGAGAATCAAATTCTTTCCACAATTAAACAACATGAAAAAATTTCAATACACTCATAACTCGAGACTATATGTCACATCAAGACAGAAATCAGGCACCCATTAGCCCTTTTTACACCTCAAGCGGACTCTTCTCGTCACCTTCAAATCATCTGAACATAGCCCACAATCACATCCTACTCGTCATTTAGTCATCCAACCACTTGCCTGCCACAAATTTCACTCATAGGGACACTATCGGACGTATAAATCCGAAAGAACATGCTCACACAACCGAAATCCACGTGCTCAAGCTGCAGTCAAAATCCGGCCTCAAGTCCTCTAGACTGACCCATCATCAGCATACAGGAATCACATCTCGCATCTTATCCATGAACTCACAAGCCGTCGATGCTCCGCCGATACCGAGCGCTCGCATGCGCATACGAATGCGTAGAAAGAATCCAAATAGTTACGCTACGAGCTGAATCAATGCCGCACGATAAGGAAAGAAAGATGGAAAGTTTATACTAAATGCCCTGCAACCTCTCGAAGATAGGTATGAACGTCATCATACCGATCCGCAAGACTCTCCTAGACTCTTGCTCATGACTCGTAGAGCCTATGGACCTAGAGCTCTGATACCAACTTGTCACGACCCAAAAATCAATAGTCGTAATGGCACCTAACTCGAATCGCTAGGTAAGCCAACTAACAGACAATACAATCCAAATGAAATTATAGGAAAATAGTGAAGAATTATCTAGACATTTACAAATTAACCCAAGAACTGGTAGTACAAATCATGAGCTTCTAAGATTTAGAATTTATAAAGCTGATACAAATAATTACACGATCGGTTTGAAAGCTACATAAACAGATTACCAAAATCTAAAGCCACCAAGGACAAGTGGCAACCATATCCGGAATGCACGAACATCTTCAGGTTCAGCTCCCGACATCACCAACAGCTCCGCTCCAAAAGTCTGCATGCAAGGTGCAGAAGTGTAGTATGAGTACAACCGACCCCATATACATAGTAAGTATTTTGTCAAACCTCGTCGAAGTAGTGACGAGGCTTTTTAGTAAAAAGATGCTCACTAATAAAAATCTGTACCAAAATCTAGCAATAAAACTATACTACAGTATAACATGATAGAGTACACGAAACGAATGTACAAAACAATAACAGAGTACTAGAAGAGATCACAATTCAATAGTTTCCAATATCTCAACCAATCATTTCCTTAGAGCGAAACCAATAAACCACAATAGTCACCCCATAACATGAGGAATATACTCTGATATTAAGTCAATAGCACGACAATACCCTTCGTGCATTTATCTCATCCTCATCAAAAATGCATACAACAGTACCAACTGGACGGCAGAAATGATGATAACAGTAAAGGCAAAGTAGGAAATACGCAAATAGCAAAAATGAACGAGAATGTACATAAGGGCATCAGTAACAGACTAGGCGGAAAGCATAGAAGTGATGACAACAATAAGGAAAAGGAATGTAACTTCAACTAACTAGCATGGGGGAGGCATAAATACAAATATAACGAATAAGAGGGGAACACATAATCTTTATGCATTAACAAGTAGAAGCATGAATGACTAACACGGTAAAAGGCATGTACTAAGTGCAACCAAAATAGATACGACAAAGATATAATTATGACAGCAGGAAGTAGGCATTGTATTTGCAAGTTTAGCAAGTAGAAGGCATGAGTCACACAACAACAAATAAGATAAAGAACAAGAACTGGGCATTAACAACAAATCACATAGGAATCATAAATACAACATTAACAGCTCAATGTAACGGCATGAACGTATACACGAAGGAAAGATATCACAACATAATGCATGTCCCTCATCCTCACCTGCACTGAAACACCCATCGTGCCATGAACTCATGATAATTTATAATATGATAATATAAATGAAACGGAACGGTATCACCCTTCATTCTTTACACTCACATAACATGGCACGGCATCACCCTTCGTGCTTTTACTCATAAATGATATGGCACGACATCACCCTTCGTGCTTTTACTCTCAATAATATGGCACGACATCACCCTTCGTGCTTTTACTCTCAATAATATGGCACGGCATCACCCTTCATGTTTTACTCTCAATAATATGACACGGCATTATCCTTCGTGCTTTACACTCTCCCTCACATGATAATGTAGAAACAAAGGCACGGCATCACCTTTCGTGCTTTATACTCTTCCTTACCAAGTATATGTATATCAATGACAAACAAGACAGGAAGCATAAACAATTTCAAGGAGAGTGTTTAAACGAATATTCTAAATGAATCCCAATCACAACTTTCCAAGCCAACAATAGTTCAATGAACCCGCAAGAATCGTATTATTCAAGTATTCCAACAAATCTCACAAATGATCTATAACACAAGTATATAATCTAGTATCTCAAGGATATCGGCCGTAGCAATGTATTAATGATTATGCATATTGATGACCAAATTAAACACATCAATGTATTCTTAGAATCTAGGAGTCAAGTAAGGCATGAGGCAAGAAGGTCACGTGATTCTACAAGACACAATTTATAACATAATTTACCCCCGAGCATGGTTAATCCTGATACATGCATATATGCTCGTCACCTCATATATGTATCAACCCCGTATGTAGCAAACAATGTCAAATAGTGGGAAAAATTCTCTCAACAAAGTTAGGCAAGGCACTTACCTTAATTCGGCTAACTCAATACTCAATTTAGCTTTTTCCCTTACAAATTCACCTCCGCTCGGCTCAATCTAGCCAAAGATGACTTAAATACATTACACAATACAAGGGAAAATAATTTCAATTAATAAAGCTATGATTTTTATATAATTTCTAAAAAAGTCGACAAAAGTCAAACCTCGAGCCCGTCAGGTCAAAACCCGGGTCCAAGGGTAGGTCTTGACTACCCATAGCCTCACGAGTCCAAATACATATTTTGTTTCAAAATTCGAGTCATATTAGACTCTTAAATCCCAAATTTTCATTTTTCAAAGTTTTGACAAAATCCCCAAATTTTTCATGAATTTGATGTTAAATCTTATGTATAATCATGAAATGCAGTTAAGAATTGATTAGAGTTACTTACCCAATGATTTGGTATGAACACCCCTTCATGAAATTGCCTCCCATCGAAGCTAGGGTTCAAAATATGACAAAGCGAAGCTAAGTCTCGGAATTCTCAGCATTTAGCATACTGCAGATGTCGCATTTATGACTGGGGGTTCGCAAATGAGACCTCCGTAAATGCGGACAAAACATCGCAAATGCGACCCCTGACAGACCAGGCCTTCATCGCAAATGCGATATAGAGTTCGCAATTGCAAAACTCTTCAGGCTTCACAAAAGCGACAACTTCATCGCAAATGCGATCCAGTCCTCAGCAACCCAGGTTCGCAAATGCGAGGCTGCTTCGAAATTGTGATAGTCGCATTTGCGACAAAAACATTCCAAATGTGATGACACCAGTACCAGCACTCAAAATCGTGAAACATCATTCCGGATCCAATCCGAAACCCACCCGAGCCCTCGGGGTTCTAAACCAAATATGCACACAAGTCTATAAATATTATACGAACTTGCTCGCGCGACCAAATCACCAAGATAACACCTAAAACTACGAATTGAGCACCAAATCAAAAAAAAATTTTAAGAAAATTTTAAAACTTCTATTTCAACAACCGGACATCCGAATCACGTCAAACCAACTCTGTTTCTCACCAAATTTGACAGACAAGTCATAAATATAGAAATGAACCTATATCGGGTTCCGAAACTAAAATACGGACCCGGTACCAATAATTTCAAATATCAATCAAACTTTTAGATTCATTAAGCCTTTAAACTTTCAAATTTTAATAAAATGCGATAACTCGAGCTACGGACTTCCGAATTCGATTTCGGGCATACGCCCAAGTCCCAAATCACGATACAGACCCATTGGGATCGTCAAAACACAGATTTGAGGCTGTTTGCTCAAAACATTGACCAAAGTCAACTCAAATGGGTTTTAAGGCAAAGATTTTATATTTTTCAGTTTTTAACATAAACGCTTTACGGCAAAACACCCGGACTATGCACGCAAATCAAGGAGGGTTAAAATGAGGTATTTGAGGCTTCGAAACACAATATTAGATTCTAAAACATAAGACGACCTATCGGTTCATCACATAATACATCATGCAGGGATACTCGTGCCCTCAAACTACCGAAAAAAGTGCAAGTGCTCAAAACGACCAGACGACCAGTCGGGTCATTACAAGAATGAAAGGTGCACTTGTTTTGTAGAATAATACACCACTAGTGAAAAATTGAGAATAAAAAATAAGAAAAAGAATGAAAAGTCTGAAAAAAAAAGAAGGAAAAATAGAGATAAATGAATTGTTGTCTTGTTCTTGCTAGTGGGGTATAAAGTAAAGTAGTGCTTAAAAAAGAAAGAATAATTTTGGGGGGTGATCTTGTGTGTAAAATTGAAGTGGATTGAAGAATATGCGCTTAAAGTTTATCATGTGATGTGTTAAAGTGCTTAGGAGGGTGAACCACTAATCCTAAATATATCCTACCCGTTCCTTAGTCCACATTACAACCATATAAAGTTCAAATTGATTTTAGATCGAGTGAGCCTACATTAGTGGAGATTTACATTATGGGCAAGCCTATGGTACCTTTTGCATGCATGTGACTTCTTTGTCAGAGTGAGACATTTTCTTTGATATATGTGAGTCCTTAAATTATATTTGATCATGAGATTCGAATGTGTGAATTTAACTTACTCTCTTGTTCTTGTTGTGAGGGCACATAGTTTCACGAAGAATATGTAACGTTATTAGACTTCTCTGTGATGTTGGGTGTTTAAACCATGAGTGCATTGTGATATTAAGTCGGCTTTTGAGGCTAGGTTTGTTATGAGCACGTTGACTTTGTTGTGAATATGTGAAGAATGGCATAAGTAAAGGGAAGTGTAAGTGATTGCATATGCTACAGTTTAATTGTTGCTATCAACCATGGTCATTGGTGGAGTGTATGTTGAAAAAAAATAAATTAAAGTGCTCTTCCCTAGTTGAGATGTGTACGTTGTTGAGGTGTAGCTGATAGTCCCATTACTCGAGGGCGAGCATGAGTTTAAGTGTGGGGTGTTGATATTTGGCTTAAAGTATATATATTTATATGTATATCGCCTCATATTTTACTCGTATTTCGTAAATTTCGAATGTGAAATTTATTGATTTATGCATATTCGTAGTATTTTTATATGTAGGAATCATCCGGAGGCAATAGGGGGCGAAAGGTGCAAGATTAGAGCCAAAAAGAAGCAAAAGGTTGAAAATTGGCCATTGTAGCGCCATAGGCAGCGTGGTCGCTACATGTGGCGCAATTTCCAGAAAGTTTATTTTCCCAGCGCCAGGGCTAGCGCTCCAAGCTACCCTGGGCGCTGGTGACGGGAAAGTATCCTAGTTCGCCCCGGACAAGGTTATTTCGGCCCAAGACTCCCCAATGCCTATAAAAACAAGTCTAAACCTATTTTGGAGGGGGAGACGCCACTTTGAGAGGAAAAGACAAGCACAGAATACTCGAGAGCAAGGATTCTCAGTTTTTCTTTCTCTTCTCTTCCTTTAACTTTATAATTTATTAGTTCTAGAGTTTTGGGTGCTGCATGAACATTGTAGTTTGAAGCTTGAATTGTTCTTACTATTTTATCATGATATTAGTTTATTTATTCAATCTTGCGCTTAATTATTTGATTGCTTGATCAAAAAATTATCTTTCAATATTACGAAGAGAAGAGACGAAGAGAGCGAGTTCTCACAAAAATTAATGGCTAATTTTCACAAAATGATGAGGCAAGTATCCCGTATTATGAAAATGATGAGGCAATTTTCACATAATCAAGATATTGCTTACCCATAACCTGGCAAATCCACAATGTACCAACTCTTGTTCACCAAGAAATGATTAATAAGCTGAGTCTTCCCTGTACATTTAAACATACTAAAATTAGAATCCACAAATAAGTACCAACTAAATACTCCATCCATTCCTATGTGCAACAAGAATGATCCCTTTTAAATCCAAAAATAAATTTAACTTGAACTTCTCATTTTACGCTTAATGATAATCTTATAGCATGTTGTAAGACCATAAGTTTCACCAAACTTATAGCCATATGAACGTTATGACATATTTAAAGTTACGAGTTTCAAAATTCTTCATTTCTTTCTTAAATTTTGTATCAGGTTAAACTATATCATATAAATTGAAATGAATGAAATCTTAATACAGCTAACCCGAACGGGCTCTAAATAAGAAGTACTCCCTCCGTCCCAAATCAATAGTCACTTTTGCTCAAAAAAATATTCCAAAATACTTGTTACTTTAGGAATTCAAGACTAAATGTGTAAATTTACTATAACAACAACTCAATATAATTTCACTAGTGGGGTTTGGGGAGGGTAGTGTGTACGCAGACCTTATTCCTATTTTGGGATAGAGAGGCTATTTTCGATAGACCCTCGATTCCCTCCTTCCAAGAACTCCCTACCTTGCTCTTGGGGTGACTCGAACTCACAACCTATTGATTGGAAGTAGAGGATGCTCACCACTAGAGCAACCCACTCTTGTCAAAGGTAATTTATTATAAGTAATTTAATAAACTAAATCTTATACCTATTGTTTTCTTAATGAATGTGAAAGGAGACAAAGCGATAGTTAAAATGGGACAAGGCAGTAAATCGAAATCGTCAAAACTTAAACAAAGTACAATGACCATTTATGCTTTCTCGATGTATTAAATGATCTTTAAATACTTTCTCCATGTATTCAATATGATGTTTTAAATTGCCACTTGCCGAAGCTAAGACAAATTAGTGACAACACATATTCTTTCCTGAATAACACGTGTTACTACTGCTCCAGTCCATCCAAGATTACTACAATACATATAAGGGTTACAAAATGGTGAACTTGTCAAGTACCACAAACTTTTACCATTACCAACCAATAAGATTAGTTCATTCCTAGCATGTAGAGATAGAAAGTCGACAAACGAATAAAAGAATGCTAGAATAAGACATGGCAATGTATCAGAACAATGATCCCAACCTGTAATTGGCTAAACGTTTTTGCTATAGTGACTAACAACATACCTTTATACAGATTATTTCACAGATACCTTTATAATGTTGCAACCGATGATCCAGTGTCATCTGTCATTACAATCTCAAAGCGGACCCTGTATGCAATTTATTGTATGTTATTTGATTTCCATAAAGTCAATGATAAAGTAATTCTTCTTTTATTTGAAGAAGTTTGTTTAATGAGGTTGGACTGCAAGCCATGATACCTGGGGGTTATCATTGCGCATCGATTGCCGCTCACACAATGAAAACTTTTCCTTAATGGGTTTTCTACTGTTACGTGCTGTGAAAATTGTTAGGGATATATACTATTAATCATAAATTTGGTTTAGATATAGTATTTATTATAAAATAATTATTTATTTAATTTTAATAAAATTTTAAATAGATTATATATTAGTTTGTGTCCTTTGCTTATATACTAGATAATTTAGTGTATATAGTTTAGCTTATACACGGAAGATTTAAATCATCATTTCTTATAAGTATAAAGTTTGAGTTCACAATCTAATGATGGAATTGGACAGACCATCATGGATGATTATAGCACAAGATTAAATATAATTTATCTTGATTATAAGAATAGTTTAATTCCAACTTCATGTGCTAGTACATTTTGTATGTATTAAACGGATCTTGCCATTAAATGTACTTATACTCTTAATCTTGATATAATAATTATTAGTTGTGTATATTATTATTGTTTTGATTTATTAAAAGGCGAGATTCTTTTGTGTGTCAATATGCCTGGTAAATTGGATAATAATAATAATGTACATTGACGAAGTGCTAGTTAGTTGATGGAATCCATGTCTCGGTTTAGAGATTGATAATACACCTTTATGAAAGCTTATAAGTTTTCATGTGTAAACCCGGCCGGTGAATTTTGTATCCGACACATGAAATAAGTTAGGCAAAAGTCTAAAGAAAATAATCAATAAATTAAATCGTCAATAATTTAATTTAATTGATTAGTATCTGAATCTTAACATGGGGAGTTAAATAAGATTTAATGGATAAATTTTGAAATTGAATAAGGAGTGCAATTACGAATTTTTAGTAGAATAATTAGTAATTAATTATGGTGGATATTAATTTCAAAAATTAGAAATTATTTCCATAATTGGAAGCCTTGTTAATTAAATTATGTGGTCCCTACTGTGCCTAAATTATAGAAAATAAAGGAATCATTTTTCTAGTGGAAAGGAAAATGTAACAGGTTTTGGAAAAGGGTTTCAACCCTTAAAACTTATGCTATAAATACATAAGGTTTTCCACCAAGAGGTGAGAGAGAAGGTGGCCAAAATTTTCAGTCTTTTTCTTAGAAAATTTCGCCCACACGAAATTGCTATTTCCGAATATTATTTAAGTAATACAGTTGAAGACCGTAGAACGTTCACGAATCTTTATCATGCTGATGATGGAGATTTCACTGAGTTTTTGTGAAATTGGAGGCTCACGTGATAGAGGAACTTTATTCACGCTTCAAAAGGTAATCCGTGAAATTTCGTTTATACTAGTTGTCTAGATTACATGTGATTTTGATACTGGGATTGCTTCCGCTGCTTATAATAATCCATCAATTGGTATGAGAGCCCACTCACATCTAATTAGATAACTAGGTTTTTCATGAAACAAGAATATCGTGTTTATGTACATTTTTGAATTACATGTATATATTATTTTCTGAAAAACAGCACTGCTGTTTGTGAATTAACTGTGCAAAAAAATTTTGGATTATTCTTGTAATCATGAGATATCTATTTTTTTTATTAATATATGATTGGAAGTATCTGATATTTTTGGGTAAACCCTAGAAAAACGCAAAACTCGATTTTGATCGAATTGTCGGTATTTTCGGAGGTCAACGAAGTTGACGGACTCCGATTATGCCGAATTTTTGTGGGTGCATCGAAGATGACGTGGTGAGAAAAACGTATTGCTTTAGCAGTGAATCATGGTGTGTTTGGCGTTTTGAGGTCGTTTGGACTGGGGTTTGGACGTTTTTCTATTTTCTAGAAATAATTTTTTAATAATTTTAATTCGCTTTTAATTCAATGGTGGTGGGGGTGACTCCACATGGTCTCCATGATTAAATACTGGTGATATAATAGTTTTACACTTTGGCTATTAGTAAATAGACGTGTTGTTGTATTAAATTCAATAATAGAGGTGTATGATTTTATTGACTAGGTCTTACAAGGTATACTTGATATTGTGTGATGATATAATTATTTTGTAAGAAAGTGAAATCCTCTATTTGATATCCTGGATGACTAATGATTGGTGCGTTTGGCATATTTGTGCATAAAACATTTCTCAAATTTTAGTTTATGTCTTCATGCCCTACGTGATTACTAGTCTTGGATTTTCGATGAAGAATTTTGTTCTCTAGTTAGAGGTTGTAATTAAATGAAATATGACAGTATTTTGTATGAGTTTTATATTATTGATATGGCTTTTAAGCTATGGTCTATATTCTGCCATAAAATAATTTTATGAGCTACATGTATATTCACATGAAAATTGAGAATTTTGTGAGTAATAAATAGTTATGTGATGACCCAAAACGTTATCTTATATTTTTGAACTCGATACTACGCTCTTAAGCCTTAAAATTCTTATTTTTATCCTTTTTGATTTGCGTGCACAGTCTGGGTGTTGGCCCGGAAGGTTTATATGTTAAAAACTGATAAAAATAAGAATTTTTACCTTAAAACTTTAGTTGAGTTAACTTTGGTAAACTATTTCGCTAAATGGACCCGGATCCATATTTTTACGGTCCCGGTGGGTCCGTATCGAATTATGAAACCTAGGCGTATGCTCGAAATCGAATTCGGAGGTCTCTAGCTCAAGTTATGAATTTTTGATGAAAATTAAAAGTCTAAAAATCTAATGTTATTAAGAATTGATTGATGTTTGACATTATTAGTACCGGGTCCATATTTTGATTCCGGAGCCCGATACAGGTTTATTATAATATTTAAGACTTGTCGGTGAAATTTGGTGAGAAATGGAGTTGGTTTGACGTGATTCGGACGTCCAGTTGAGAAAATAGAAATTTTAAAGTGTTCTTGAAAATTTCATTTGGTTTGGTGCTAAATTCGTCGTTCTAGGTGTTATTATGGAGATTTGATTGCGCGAGCGAGTTCGTATGATATTTTTTGACTTATGTGCACCTTTGGTTTAGAGCCCCGAGCGCTCGAGTGAGTTTCGGATAGGCTATAGAGTGAGATTTGGCTTGGAAAACACTGCTGGTGCATATGATAATATTGTAGGCCTCCGATCTCGCATTTGCGAGATCAGGCATCGCAATTGCGACCTCTAAGAGGTTCGCATTTGCGAGCTTCTCATCGTAAATGCGAAGAGAAGCTGGGCCAACAGTTTTCGCATTTGCGAGTTTTCTTTCGCATTTGCGAATGGAGTCGAGGGAAGGCCAGTGATCGCAAATGTGATCATTGAGTCGCATTTGCGAAGATTCAAGGTCGCATTTGCGAACCTATCTTCGCATTTGCGAAGGCAGCAGAAGTGTGAAGGGTTTCGCATTTGCGATGACTCCTTTGCATTTGCGAAGCTCAGGTCGCAAATGCGACATCTGCAGCTGATCAAAATGACTTTTGGACGAGAATTTTCATTCATTTCCCAAATTTTCAAGACCTAAAACACAAGAGGCGATTTTTCAAAGACCATTTCTTCCCCAAATCATAGGTAAGTGATTCTAAACTGGTTTCTTTCAGTCTTTCACTATATTTTACAAGATTTCAACCTAAAATCTAAGGTTTTCATGGTAGAATTAGGGGTTTTGGGTAAAAACTAGGGATTTCGGAAATTTGGGGATTTAGACCTCAAATTGAGGTCGGATTCCAAAATTAATTATATATTCAGGCTCAGGGGTGAATGGGTAAATGGATTTTGGTCCGAACCTCGGGTTTTGACAAAGCGGGCCTGGGGTCGATTTTTGAATTTTTGGAGGAAAGTTTGGGAAATTCAAATTTATGCAATGTAATTAATTCCTTTAGCAATATTTGATATTATTGATTCGTTTTTGAATAGATACGAGTGGTTTGGAGGTGAATTCTAGAGGAAAAGTTGTGATTGAATATTAAGTGGCCTTCAGAGCAAGGTAAGTGTTGTGTCTAACTTTGACTTGAGAGAATTAGGAATCCCAGACTATTTACTATGTGAAATTCATGTGAGCGGCATATATGTGAGGTGATGAGTACTTATGCGCCGTCAATTTACCTGTTTTCTATGTTTTTTCCGTTTTTCTTATATTGTCTCTTTTCTATACCTAATTGCTACGTGTTTATACTAGTGTTGTTAAATTGATCGTTCTTATCATGTTTACAGATTTTCTGGTGAATATTGAGTATTTATTTCTAAGTTGAGATTGATATTGTGGAACCAAATGTTGAAGTAAGGCTTTTACTTGTTATTCTACCTCCCTGTTGTTATTTATGCATTGAATTATGGTAAGAGAGAGTGTAAAAGCACGAAGGGTAATGTCGTGCCATATTGTGAGTGTTAATGTACGAAGGGTGATGCCATGCTATATTGTGAGTATTAATGCACGAAGGGTGATACCGTGCCATACTGTGAGTGTAAAAGCACGAAGGGTGATGCTGTGCCACATTGTGAGTGTTAATGCACGAAGGGTGATGCCGTGCCATGATATGAGAGTTAATGTACGAAAGGTGATGACGTGCCATTTCTATTGATTTTATGGTGAGATTGAGAGTAAAAGCACGAAGGGTGATGCCGTGCATTTTTCTTTTACTGTATTCGTTGTTTCTGTTGATTCATAGTACATTGGTTATTCCAGTTATCATTCTGTTTGTAGTTCTTTATCTCGTATGTCCCCCAGCATGTTTTCCCATCCCGATATTTCCTGTCTAACTTTTCATTACTGTTATTTGTATATACACTATTAAATTGTACAGGTTGATTTGTAGGTGCCTTGCCTTAACCTTGTCACTACTTCGTCGAGGCTAGGCTCGACACTTACCAGTACATGGGGTCGGTTGTACTGATACTGCACTCTGCACTTTCTATGCAGATTTTGGTACCGGCTCGGGTTGATCGAGACTTTGCTATTGGACTGTTATCCGGAGATTCAAGGTAGATCTGTCAGCGTTCACAGACCTTGAAGTCCCCGTCTATATTTTCTGTTCTACTGTTTCTTTCATTCAGACTGTTGTATTTCTTTCAGACTATTACTTGTAGTGAATTCTAGAATGCTCGTGAATTGTGACTCCAGATCCGGGTGGTAGTAATTAAGATAGTTTTTATATTATTCCGCACTTATTATATTTTATCTTAGCTAATTATTGTTATTTACTGAATGGAAATAAGGATTTGGTTTAATAATTCTCTAACGTTGGCTTGCCTAGCAAGTGAAATGTTAGGCGCCATCACGGTCCCAACGGTGGAAATTTCGGGTCGTGACAAGTTACCACTAAAGTTGTTTGGTTATTTGAACTTAGGGAAAATTCTTAATAAATTTGTACATGTGAAATTGTGTCTATTCATGGATTGAGCATTTTGATTAATAAGTAGGATCCACAAAATGGTCTAATTATTTGAGTCATTTAAATCTGCTTAATATACCATATGAAAATTATCCTTGATAAATCTACATTAGTGGTGGAGATTCTTAACTAGAAAAAGAGTTTTATCTTTGGGTACTGGTGAGACCAACTCCACCCATGAGAAGAGATATTAGGGTTTTCGCCGAACGAAAAAAAATATAATAGCTTAGGTTCTTGTGTATTTAATAAAAGGATAATTTATTGCAAAAGGAGATATTATGTATCCTAGAAATAGGAAGAACATAATATATGCCTTGAGATCATAGTATAATTAGAAGGAGAATGGAAATCAATATCATATTTATTTTAATTCATGAAACTGCTTAAAAGCGGTTATTCTTCGAGTTTGGTTACAGGCTGGTGGTTATGAATTTGACAAACTCCGATTGACCTGAAACTTGGTTGGTTCATCGAAAATGATCTAGTGAGAAAAACTAACTGCTATGCAGTGAATCATATTATTTTTCGGCATTTTGAGGTCGTTTAGATGGATATGAAAAATTATTCTTTATATATCAGCTATATTTGTGTTAAATCTGAAATATGAAGATTTAACTTGATGTGATATATAGCAAGAATTCAAATCACATGGATTTAATCCTAAATATGCCAAAAATAATTTATTCGAATTTGGTCTAGTTTTTGGCGATCGTGAACTTCACGATCTCCGAATGACCCGAAATTTGGTAGGATCATCGGAAACGATCATTTAAGAAGAACTAACTGTTATGCAGTGAATCACATCGTATTTTGACGATTCGGGATCGTTTAGATGAGTTTTTTTGGATGTTTGGCGGATTAAAATGTGATTTACATACGAAAAGTCATTTTTTCTATCATTTTATTTATGTCTAATCTGGAACATGATAACACATGTTGATTTGACATGAATTGGTATATTATAAGAATGTAGGTCATATTTTAAGTTCTTAAAAAATGCTTAAAATGGTAATTTTTCAAATTTGGTCGCAATTTTTGGAGATTGTCATTTTAACGATCTCCGATTAATTTGAAATTTGGTAGGTTTATCAGAAACAGCCCAATGATCAATACTCACTAATATGCAGTGAAAAACATTAATTTTAGTATTTTAAGACTGTTTAAATGGGGTGTTGAGCATTTTATTTTAATTCTAGAACATAATCCTCAGAGAAAAGTTCGTGGTTGTGATAAAGTGGTGAGAGGAATTAACCCCTATGGTCTCTATTTTTTATTTATAATGAGATAATAAATTTACGCGTTGACATTAGGTCTTCCTCCATATCGGATAAATTTATTATGAACTCACTGGGTATAGTTACTAGTTATTGCTAAGGTGTGTTAACTCTCTATCTGAGTTTAAGGGTTGAATCAATTTTGTAACTAAAATACAATTATGATTAAGTGGTGATAGAAATATATTCCTATGGTCTTACACTATTTATTTCAAGTGAGTAATAAATTTACGCGTTGACTTTAAGTCTTCCTCCATATCGGATAAATTTATTGTAAGCTCACTAGGTGAAATACTAGTAATTGATATCGTGTACTTACTCTCCACCTGAGTATACATGTTGGATCAATGGAACTAGAGCTATTAATTATAATGTTCACTTGATTTAAATTAACAGTATACTCTCCATCTGAGTTGAGTCTTTTTTAATTATTGGAGTGAATAATCTGGCATTACATATGTATGTTGCATGAGTAGTTTTTTTCCCATCGAAATTGCTATTCGAGATGCATGAATACATATATGTGTAGTGTGTTTAAAATTTTCGTATTAAAAGATTATATACAATTGACTGAAAATAATAGTATAATCTCCATCTGAGTTGGTTCTATTTATTTTTGGATTGTATAATTCTTGCATTATATAATATACTTTGCATGAATGATTCTTTTCCCATCGAAATTTATTATTCGAGATGCATGTATGTATATAAATATTGAATGCTATCTGAATTTTATTATTTAGTGTTTTGACTTATTATGATCTATTTAATGTTTTTATCTCAACTCCACAATGACTTTATGCAATTTGTCGTATTACTTTTTAAAATTTTCTTTTAGTGATAAGACATTAATTTAAAGGATGCAATATATGTACCTTTTCTTAGAAGGAATTTAATTCCGGTTTCTGGGCAAAATAAGAGATGGATATTTGTCTTATTTTTCGAATAACTCTTGAGTTATTCAGCTTGATAAACATTTTATCTCTTGTGGTACATGAATGCATGACCTTGTTATTGTATATTAATTATTGTATATTAATGTCTCTCTCGAACAGAATAATATTAGTCTACCTCATAAGAGAATATGTTCTTCAAAATTGAGTAAAATTTATCTGTGCACTTTTGTCTAAGTCATATTAATATGGATAGGATTTCAAGTTGGTCAAGGATGGACTTTAAGGTTCATTGAAAGTAGAGACACTACCAACTTGTGGATCATGTCTAGAAGAAAAATGACTAAAAGATTTTTCCCTTCAAAAGAAAATAAAGTTTGTGATAAGTTAGAATGAATCCCTTCTGATTTGTATGGTTCAATGATTATACTAGTAAGAGATTATTTTGAGTATTTTTGTGACGTTCATAAATGTTACTCAAAACATTAATACATTTGTTTGATGCACTGTAAGTCTAAATGATTTGAGTAATTCAAGACTTTTAAGACTTGAAACGGAGAAGCACCAAGGAAATATATTAAGTTACTGCAACTTGATTGTAGTGGCGATCACCTCTCTAAAGAGTTCTTTTGTTACTTATCATAATAAGGGATTACATCTCAATTGTCTACACTGTAAACTCCATAATAGAGTGGTGTTGTAGAAATAAGAAATAAGTCTCTTTTCAACATGGATAGATTAATGAAGTGTTATTCAGATTTGCCTTATTCGTTTTTGGAATATTTCCTAGAAACTGCAAATTACATTCTGAATTTAGTTCCTTCTAAGTTAGTACCTGTGACATCTATAGAACTGTGGACTGAATGTAAGCTCAGTCTGCGACATGTTCATATATAGGCTTGTCCAGCATATGTGCTGAAATGTCACGACCCAAAATCCAACTAGCCGTGATGGCACCTAACCTCACCCGCTAGGTAAACCCAATAACAATAATCCGATTCAATTAATATTTAACTGACTCTAATTCACTCTCCAAGGACTGGTAGTACAAATCATGAGCTTCTACAATTAGAAATTACAAAGCTGGTATGAAATAAATATATCATCTGTTCGAAATGTATATAAACAGATTTTTATAAATCTAAGGCTACCATAAACAAGAGGCAGCTACATCTAGAACGCAGGTACGTCTTTAAATCCAGCTCCCATCGATCACAGCAACATCCATATCCAATATCTGCACGCAAGGTGTAGAAGTGTAGTATGAGTACAACCGACCCCATGTACTCAATAAGTAACAAACCTAACCTTAGGTTGAAAGTAGTGACGAGCTTATACCAAGGTCAGATTCCTCACCCATATCCAATAACATCTCATAACAATAAAATTGAGGCAACACAAAGAATAACTCAATAATAAGATGCTCAGCTCGTTCACAATTCCGGAAAAATAAATAATTTCTTTTCAAGTATAACAGTAAAACTCAATTCTTTTCACTGAAATCACCAAAATATGAGTAAGTCTGAACACTGTGATTTTTCTCAAAAACTTTATTCCACAATAGGAAATTTTATTTTCAAATGGCATGAGGAAAGTACCTCTCTATGCCTACATGTCAATGTGCATGCCAATGCAATACAACATAGTAGTAAAACCATATGCATACTCTCAGAGTATCAATTCACTCAGTCCTTCCAATCAATCAATCCTCTCAGTCACTCAGTCCTCCCAATCACTCAATCCTCACAGTCACTCATACCTCACAATCACTCAATCCTCCCAAATCACTCACGCTCGGCACTCGCACTTAGTAGGTACTTGCACTCACTGGGGGTGTGTACAGTCTCCGGAGGGGCTCCTTCAACCCAAGTGCTATAACAAGCCAATCATAGCATAAATCTGTCAACCATGCTGCGGCGTACAACCCAATCCCATAAATAATATATATATATATATATATATATATATATAAATAAAAATCCAATATAGCCTGCTACGGCGTGCATCCCGATATCATAATCATCCTCACAGTCAGGCCCTCGGCCTCACTCAGTCATCAATCTTTCCAGTCTCTTGGGCTCATAATGTCATAAAAATCAGCCCAAAATGATGGTATTATGAATCAATAAATAGCAATAGATACTGAGATATAATATGATATGAATGAACATGACTGAGTGTGAAATTATAATTTGAACATATAATTCAATCACAAAAATAACCCCAGTGGGTACCAATAATAACCACATATGTCTAAGCATGATTGTTTTTATACTACTAGGTTATTCCCCTAGTAGCTATTATATATAATAAATCCCAAACTGGGCGAAACTTACAAAATGTTTAAGTAGCCTATAAAACAAACAATACAAAAAGGAACTGCAATGGCTATTGCTACCTACTACAAAGTAGCAGTAGCGTAGTGAAAGATGGAAAATACAAGGCTAGTAATTTGAAACATCTGAATGTTGCCGACGACTGTGAATGCACACATCCGTTGCTAACAATTTATTGTAGCACCTACAAAGCTCTCACCAGGCGCCATTTGTTGCAATCCAAGGAGTAGGTATGTTTAAATCTAGTAGTTATAAAGCAAAGCATTTTGGACATTGTGATCTTGGGGCTGAAAATTCCAGCATCATTGTTGATACATTGAACATGAGTTTGAGATGAAAGCATAATAGAGACAAAGCTGCCTGCTTGATACATGAGGACAATATAGTGTCTTCTCATCTCCAGATTGAGCATGCATGCATACTAATACCACTGGATGATGATATGATGCTATACTGTCAATACCAAAAATAGATGTAAGCAGCAGTTTTCCTTATATTTCATGTGATTAGATATCCTCAGTTTGATATAACAGTACCAATAATTCATACACAAAGAAGCTGGTCACATGTGCAGCCATATACTGTGTATAATTGCAATCAAATTTAGTATAAGCCGTATCTATGAGATGCCTACTTGACTCCATAGTTCTATATGGTGTTAAACCACCCCCAGAATGAGCATGATCACATGATAGTACCACTGAGAAGTAATCTAACACCACACAAACATTACACAGTAGTCAAGCTTAGGCCATGTGATAACTGTCTGTGTAGGTACATCTGATTGATGTCCAAGCCAATTTGCTTGTGATGTATAGCAGGATGGCTTTCATTTTTCTGATCCTGATATGTACTGATATCTGTGTTATTTCTGAGTACGTATAGTAGATTCCTGATCACTTCAAGTTGATTGAGATTGATCTCTGGGAGTTGATACTAGCACAAATAGGCAGTAAGAGTCTTTAGATGAGCAGCAAACATATGTTGTGTAGAAGCAGTAAAGCTTGATTGATGTTCTACTAAGTATTTGTGATGTCAACACCCATATGTATACTTTCCAAGGCAATCTTATCCTGTCTATGAAACCTGCAAAATGAAGCAACCAAGTTAGGATGTTTGTGCTCCGAGGTTCATGTGTGCAGCAGTACTGGTTCTGCTGAAGACCAATCATTTTTGTGATTGGCTTCTGTGCAAAATCAGTGCAGGTTGAGCATTCTTTTGTAAAACTAGTCTATACTATTGTCTATACTGTAAGCCCATTAGAGAGAGGCAACAACTATAACCAAACAAGTATGTATGTGAAGAAGCAGTGGAGTCCTTTGGTATCTGTATGAAACTAGTCTTTGCCTTAGTTTTGTGATCCTGTTATTGCCACCTGCAACATGAAGCAACCAAGTTAGAATGTAATGTTGTGCTACCAGGTTCCTGTGTGTGCTGAGAATTTTGAGGATGACTGGGTGGTGAGTGATGAGGGTTGTTGTTGGTGCTGGCTTGTGAGTCTCTTATTGGTTATTTTCAAGTCATTCCCACATAGCACTAAGTAATGGCAACTCCAACTAGCAGTTAATAATAGACCAGACATTGACTAGCAGTACTGGTTCTGCTGAAGACCAAACATTTTTATGATTGTCTTCTGTGCAATCAGTTTTCTGATTCTGTTACTGACACCTGCAAACTGAAGCAACCAAGTTAGGATGCAATGTTGTGCTCCCAGGTTCCTGTGTGTGCTGAGTTCTTTGAGGATGATTGGGTGGTGAGTGATGATGGCTGTTGTTGGTGCTGGCTTGTGATTCTCTTGTTGGTTATTTTCAAGTCATTCCCATATAGAACTAAGTAGTGGCAACTCCAACTGGAAGTTATAGACCAGACATTGAACAGGAGTACTGGTTCTGCTGAAGGCCAATTATTTCTGTGATTGTCTTCTGTGCAGAAGCAGTGCAGGTTGAGCATATTGCCTCAGTTTTCTGAGACTGTTATATTTGTTGAGAGCAGTACTGGTGCTGTAGCCAGGCATATTACAGTCTCCACTACTCAGGCTTTTACACCCTTCAAGCCTGGTGTATGTATGCCCAGTAGAGTGAGAGAGACAACAGCTATAACCAAGCAAATATGTCTGTGCAGATGCAGTGCAGGTTGAGCATCCTTTGGTGTCTGTATAAAACTAGTATTTGCCTCAGTGTTCTGATCCTGTTATTAAAACCTTCAAAATGTAGCAGACAGGGTTATGAAATGTGTCTGTGCTCCCAGACTGTTGTGTTTTCTGGTGATACTGAGGAGGTTTTGGCCATAACCAATCAATCACCTACACCCTTCAATTGGCATGTATTTGACATGCAGATTCAATAATTGTTATACCTTTTGGAAAGTGACTATGCTAACATATTGTTGAGGGCAGCACTGGTGCTGCAGTCAGGCATTTACAAGTGTTCATAACATAATGTATAGATCCTTGGATATGTGCAGAAACAATTTGACCATGTTTTCTGAGGATATTGACTATAGCTTGTTGGTATATTACAGTCAATATTATTCAAGCATCTACCCTCTTCAAGCCTGGTGTATATAAGCCCAGTAGAGAGATAGAGATAACAACTATAACCAAACAAATATGTCTGTACATAGGCAGTGCAGAGGCAGACAACAGCTATAACCAAATACAAGTGGAGGAAACACTTAGTCCATGCTATTGCCTTAGTTTTCTGAGGACATTTACTATAGCTTGTTGGCATATTACAGTCAACACTAGTCAAGCATCTACACCCTTCTAGCCTGGAGTATGTAAGCCCAGTAGAGGGGTAACAGAACCCATATAGTTTGGTGTTGTGCAATGCTAGCTATAACTATAACCAAACAAATATGTACACCATACAAATGAGAGCAACCACATGTTTAGGAAGGCTAGTTGGTGGAGTTTTACTAGCCTACTTTTTTTTTAACATCTTGCTTGTACTGTTGAGATAACATAATTTTTAAGAGACAATGCAAGGTTTTATAAGTTGATCTCATTAGTCAGGTTCTCTTCTCTTCACAATCCTAATCCGAAGGTTAGGCATTTGTGATTTGTCCATGTTGATCAGTTTTTTTGCTGTAATTGTCAATTCATTAAATGACTGAAATGTGTGTGTACCTACAAAAGTGAAAGCTAGGTTAGCAAAAAAATCAGCAATAATGTTCCCTTCCCTTAGTACATGCTGAAAGACAATATTGTAGTTATTCTTTATATGCTTGATCTTCCTTACTTCAGCACCTACACACCAAGGAGTTGCCCATTCGCCATCAATTATCTTCCTCATTACTAAGGAATCAGTCTCCATAATCAGTGGATGTAGCTTCCTTCCCACACAGTATGCCAATCCCTCCATAATTGCCTTTGCTTCTGCCACTATGTTAGTTGTCTCTCCTATCTCCTTTGCTTTCGCAAACACCAAATCGCCAGCATGATCTCGAACACAAAACCCATATGAGCTTGGTCTAGGATTGCCTCTTGATGTACCATCAGTATTACATTTGAACCACCCTTCATAAGGAAGCTGCCATGTAACTGTCTTAGTCCCCACATATTGTTTGTAACCTTCAAAGAAGCTGATCATATCTGACCATAAAGGAGGTATTCTGGACAGCCATGGGTACCTCATCCTTACTAGATAATGTAAAGTCTTATTCACTTCATGAATTACCCTATTGCAAGAAATTTCACCTCCATACTTCATTGTATTTCTCCTCTTCAAAAGTTCCCATGTGATTACAGCTGAAGCTGCCTGAAATAATGGCATTAGTTTAGGACAACACTTTGCATTCCACCATGTTCTTATTACTTGATGCACCTGTACCAGATTGACCACCAAACCTGCTGCTTGGAGGAAGTTTTTCCATACTCTAGTTGTAGTTTCACTAGTTAAGAACAAGTGTTGAAAAGACTTTTCTTGTGGTTGTGAACAACACCAATACTAAGACACCACTATATACCCACTTCTTCTCCACAAATCGTCAGTAGGAATCTTCCCCTTACACAATCTCCATAAGAAGAAAGAGATTTTGAAAGGTAGGCCTTTAGTCCATATCTTAATGTAGTCAGGATTAGCATGTGCTCTATGCCTCAAAATATTCCAAGCACTACTAACAGAAAAATTTCCTGAGGGAGTAGGCATCTATCTAGGAACATCCCATGAGTCTTCAGTATTGTCAAATAGGACTTCTTGCCTGATATGTTGAGCAATGTCTGCAGGGAAAGATTGTGCTAGAAGTTGCTCATCCCAGGTATCATCCGCTCTCAATTCAGCTACTTCCTGTATATCTTCATTGATTGTATAATCATTTGGAACAATATGGTATAGAGCTCCCAGACCAGTCCAATTCTTATGCCAAACATTAGTAGAACCCCTATTCATTTCCTATGGTATTTCATGCTCCACCTCTTCCCTAGCCTCTAACATTTTCCTCCATACATGAGATCCTTGTCTAAATTGGACAGTTGTCGGGAGTTCCGTTTTACAGTACTTGTTCCACATAAAGTTAGACCATAAGGACTTGGATGTCCTAAACTTCCACCACAATTTGGCAAATAAGGCTTTTGATACATCATGCAGTGATCTAAAACCTACTCCCCCTTCCTCCTTTGGTAGGTATAGATTTTGCCATTATGTCCAATGTCTACTTCTACCTTCTTCCTTGTTACTCCAGAAGAATCTCGCAAAGGTTTTATGAAGGTGTTCAAGTACATTTTTAGGTGGATCAATGACAGATAAGATGTGCGTTGGCATGCTCTGTAGGACACCAGAGATTAATGTAGCTTTCCCCCCATAGGATAGAAGTTTCCATTTCCAAGATTGCAGCTTTGCCTTTACATTTTTGATCAGGCCATTGTAATAATCCTTCTTTCTTCTTGTGTAGAAAATTGGACAACCAAGATAAGTGAATGTAAATTCACCCCTTGAAAATCCAGTGATAGTACCTATAGAACTGGACACTGTTGAAGACACATTAGAATGCATATAAAAGGAACTCTTTGTCTTATTGATCATTTGGCCTGAAGTGTGCTCGTACTTAGATAATACTTCTACAATTTTCCTTAAAGAGTATGGATCAGCTGAAGAGAAAATTATAGTGTCGTCTGCGTAGGCCAAATGATTCAATAGATCCGTCCATTTAGGCATCCCAAAGCCCTTGAATCTCATGTCTTCAAATAGTTTATTTAAAGACCGAGATAGTACCTTTGCGGAGAGTATGAACAGGGCTGGAGAGAGAGGATCCCCTTGCTTGACCCCTCTTGTTGAGTGAAAGAATCTTGAGGCTTGACCATTAATCAGAACAGAATACCAGTTGTTGGAAATTAAATTCCATATCATGTTGATGAAGCATTCTGCAAATCCCACTTTCCTCAAAACATACATTAAATACTTCCATGAGACCCTATCATATGCCTTTGCCATGTCAAGTTTGATAACTACATTGGCAGGTTTTCCCCTTAATCTTATGTCAGTAACAATCTCCTGTGTTAGCAGAATATTTTCAAATATACTTCTCCCCTTGACAAATCCTGACTGGTTAAAGGAGATCAAAGAAGGCAGTATATTTTCCAGCCTATCATGGACAACTCTGGAGATAACTTTATTTACAAAATTGCTTAAGCTAATAGGCCTAAGATCGTTAAATATTTGAACCTGTTATTTTTTTGGTAGCAAGACAAGGTTTGTGTGGGTTATAGACTTAGGTAAAGAGCTTCCTCTATAAAATAGTTTCAGCATCTCATGTATGTCTTCCCCTATTATATCCCAATATTCTTGAAAGAAAATGCATGTGAAACCATCAGGCCCACTTGCACTTTCACCACTCAGTGCAAATACCGCTGCCTTTACCTCCTCCATTGTAGGAGTTCTACAAAGTTCTATGTTTTGATCACAAGACACCATTGAAGGCACATTGTTGAGGAGCTCAGAACATGTGTGATCAGCTTCATGTGTGAACTGGTTCTGGAAACATTCCACTTATGCATCAGCCATCCGTTCTTGTGACTCAATTCGATTACCATCATGGTTCTGAATCCTCTTCAGTTGGAGTTTCTGCCTTTTACCATTGACATGGTTGTGAAAGAATCTAGTGTTTCTGTCTCCTTCTGCAAACCAGGACATACCTGCCTTTTTTTCCCAATATGGTTCCTCTATGCTCAGATATCTCTTTAATTTAGATTGTGCCTTCTAGAGTACAATTCTATTCTCAACTGTTGGTTCTTCTTCAAAAAGCATTTCCTTTATTCTGACCACATCTTCCCTTAAAGCTAGTTCTTTGAAGATGTCCCCATAGGTGAGCCTACTCCATTTTGAAAGAGCAATCTTAACTCTTTTTAATTTCTGTTTGAATATCAAGAAGGGGTCACCTGTGAAGTCAGCCTGCCAATTCTGTCGAACCACCTCCATAAAAGAGGCATGTTTTATCCAGAGATTCAGAAACTTGAATGGTTTAGTAAATGTGGTAGCCTTGTCACCACAAGTCATAAACAGTGTTGCATGATATGAGCCTATTCTAATTAGATGTTGGACCTTTGTAGTTGGGAATATAGATTGGAATGGGGAGTTGACAAAGATTCTGTCCAGTCTTTTAAATATGCATTCTGCATTTGGCCTCCCATTCCACCATGTGAAGGGACTTCCTTTGTAACCAGTGTCAAAGAGTTCACATGAATTTACATAGAAAGCAAAGTCTTCATATTCTGGAGGATAGACTGGAAGCACTCCAATTTTCTCTTCTTCATTCAAAAGCACATTAAAATCCCCTCCAACTAGCCATGGTAGTTCCATGTCGCTTGCAAGGTAGTATAAACTGTCCCATAATTCTAATCTGTCCAGTGATGAGCACTTTGCATATACGAAAGTCATCATAATATATTTACCAATATCTTGATGATAGACTCTGATAGTAAGTTGTTGTTTCGTGTCAATTACCAAGTCCCACTGCACAACTGAATCCAGAAAAAGCCATATCTTGCCATTGATATTTGAAATGGCAACATCCATGCCTAGTCTCCTCCTGTAATTTTGAATACATCTTTGATTTTGAAAAGGTTCCATAAGTGCTATAACAAAAAAAACCATGTTCCTTTTTCATGTTGATAACTCTCTGAAAGGCCTGTTGTGTCTTAACAGACCTTATATTCCATATGAGTGTTTTAATAATCATCTAGTCGTGGAGGCTGCCCTTTTGGGCATTATTCTTGGAGGTTGCAGCTGTTCCTTTAGTTGGTTTTGCTTCTTTCCTTTCTTCCCATGTTTAGTAGACAACCTAGGTGACAACTCTCCTTCTTTTGCAACATCCTTGAAGTTCCCAGTAATAGACTTATTGTCACCTTCATCTTCTAGTTGTTCTTTATCGACCAAGGCAGTATGAATTTTCATTGGCTATTGGTTGTGTGTAATAATGTCATGCATTGCATGATTTGGAGATTTCAATGGTACTATAACTTGGATCTGCATTGGAGATCTTGTACTTGATGCACAAGCCATAGACAATGTATTAATTGTAGTTAACTCCTTTGTACAATAGCTGTAGCATTATGTTCATATACAACGATAGCATCCTTCACAACCACATCTTGGGGTTCTGGAGCATCATTACTGACTTTGTCAGTTGGTGTGGTTACCACTATAGTTCCTTGAGCAGTGGCTAGTAGTTTCCCAGTTGTGTTGCTGCTCAAAGCATTGTTGGGTAACGCATTGTGAAGTTGTTCTGGTATTGGCTTTTCCTTATAATCATCAACTCTGGGTATTATTTTTTTCCCTGACCCATAACTCTTCAGTTGTGCTTCATCAGTCCCTAGTTGTACAGATCCTGTTGTATTGCCGTTAGGCACAGGAGATTCCATACATGTCTGTAAGGGAATATCCTGGCAAGAGTGGTTGAGTGTACCATTAAGGATTTCCTTGTGCATTCTAAAACTCCTTTGCACCCAATCAATAGTATTTTCCTTTGTCACAACTGGTGTTACCCCAGCAATTGTAGCAGTATTGTTTGTACCAATTCCTAGATCTTTTGGATTATCACTGGATTTGTCAACAATCCTCATATGTTGGATCTCTTGACTTCTGTTTGTTTGCACTGTTTGATGCTTGTGCTGCCTGTCGTTTATCTAGTCCCTGCCATTATCATCTGATTCATTCTTTCTGTTAGTAATAATTTCAGCAATTCCATTTGTTTCAAGGATTTTGTCGCTTGTAGCAACATGTTGAGTACTGTCAATCTTGTTTTGATCAGTAGGTTTAGTAAGCTGTTGCAATGCCTGTTGAGAACCAACTACCTTGGGAGTTTTTTGGTCATTAGGTATATCATGCACAGTGTCATTACTTCCATCAGTTGCAACATCAATATCAGTAGCCCTGGCACTTGGTTCTGCTATATTCCCTAATGCACTTGTCGTATCAGTTTGTGGTTTGGTCAGTGAATCATGGTTCTGAGCTTTTGTGGTTATGTGTTTTGCATTCATTTGTTCATAAGGGTTTTTGTGTTTCTCTTGCTTGTTTTTTTTGGTTGATACCCTTGAAGTTCTTCTTCTTTTGAGATTGCCATTGATCCTTGGAGTGGCTTGTATTTATTGGTTGTTGTGTTGTAGGTTTGATTTTGCCCTGTTGTTCTTCATTTTGGTCTTGTACCTCTATTTTTTGTTTGTAATTTTGTTCTTTGTGCTGCCCCTGTATGATCCGCTCCTTTTGACGTTGTATTCTATTTGCCATTTTAGTATTGTTTGATATCTCTTTGGTCTGATTTTGTGGGGTTTTAGCAGGTGCTTTTTTCTTGTCTTCTTCTTCTCTTTCTCTAATAGGGCATGAGTAGTCTTCATGTCCTAAGTGCTTGCAGTGTGAGCAGTATGTTGGGAGATCCTCATATACCACTTCTAGCCACTGTCCATCCCCGTTAACATCCTGATCTTTATCAAAGCCTAGAAAAACATTGTGAGGCCTGAATTGAGTCAAGTCGGCCTGCATTTTGACTTTTGCTACACTTCCTCTTGTTTTCTGCATAGAGGCTAGGTCGAGATGCAATACCTTACCAATAGGAGACAACAGTACAGATAGTACCTCTATGTAGTAGAAATGCCATGGTAGTTCAGGAATGACTATCCAAACAGGGACAATTGGGTTATCCTCATTTGGGTTGAAGATGGGTGTCCAAGCTTGTAATTCCATTCTTTGACCTTGGATGTACATGAAGGTTTTTGTCCAGACAGTTGTGTGATCATACTCATTGTCAAGATCACTATACACTGTGCGAGCATTGAAATGGGCTATTTTAACTCATCCTCTTAGATCTGTTTGTGCTATGAAGCTTCTCCTGATCACCTCCATTCGAGGCATTGTGTTAAGAAATTTCCCTACAATTGTATATTGGCATCTGGAGGCAAGTGTGATTATGTAGTCCTTCTTAGTAAAGATGACAGCCGGTTAGCCCTGTTTGGTAGTTATTTTTGAGGGTGTGAACTCTATTGGAGCTATTTCTACTGCCTGCCTTGCTCTTAATTTTGTAGCAAGTGAATGAGTTATGGTAGGGGGTAATGGGGCAGGATAGTTAGTTAGTTTAGGTGGCTGGGCAATGGCTTCTGTTTGGTTTAGTGTGGTTGCTGATTTTGTTGAGTAAAACTGGGTACTTTGGTGGACATTTGCAGATGGTCGTACGGAGTGTGTGTTCTTTGGTATATAAAAATTGGTTAAGATGTTTGGATGCGTGTTTGCAGTATATGTATTGATTGTTTGACTATGGTGTTTAGTATGTTGTGTAATTTCTTTTGGTGTTAACATCTGAGTGTTAGTGTGATGGTGCTTAGTCTTAGTATTATTTTTATTCTGGAAAACGGGTGCTTTGTCAAAGTTGGCGGAGATCTTAGGGAAATTTGCTGGCATTGGTATTTGATTGAGTTGGGGATTAGTTTGAACATTGACATTCCTAGGTAAATCAGTAGTTGTTGTATTAGGCACATGTGTTGTAGAAAAATTATCTGAAGATGCCAAACTTGTTGTTGTAGTCATTGGCTGCACTTGAGTAGTAGGAGTGGTTGCGAGTTCCTTTTCCTTATCAATAGAGATTATCTCGACAGGTGAAACACTGGGACTTCCATGGGCAGTCAGTGAAACACTCAAGTTTTCCGCTAGTGGTCGAGTATCAAAGATATCAGTTTGATACTGGACTTGCGGGCGACCTTCAGCAACATGTGGATAATATGTTTTGTCCAATTGAGTTTCAACTAGGGTTAGGCCAGTTGAAATACCAGGGACTCCATGGGTGTCATGTGGCGCTGTAGGTGACTGCCTTTTATCACCCTCATTTGTTGTGTTTTCTTGCAACTTCTCTTGACGACTAATCTCAACATGACTTTGTGAAGCAGGCTCATTCGTATATTCATCAAAATTAACATCAAAGCTGACCCTGGCAATTTGTCGAACAGATGGCATGTGTAATTCTGTGTGTACTGTATTCTGCCGTGTTGGATCAAAATGTTCCTTGTGGTTGTTATTTGAGGGGTTGGGATCATTATCCAGATCAATAGGAGTATAGTGGCATTGGTTTTGAACATTTTGGATATCTGCCACCCTATGCGCGATCAACAGCTGATTGTTGTCGTTGTTCATCTGTGTAGAGTCGTTGCTTCGTATGTTGATGTTGTCTGAAACTATTTGTATCGATTGTAATTGAGGTGCTGAGTAATCTCCATGGCTTTGAATCAGATGATTTGGTTTAGAGATAGTGCAGTGCATTGTAGCTGTCTCCAATTGTTTTTTTGGCAAGTTTACAGTTCCGCCATTGTTGACAGTTGTAGCAGATGGGGAAGAATCAATAAGGGCGCCTACATAGGGTTTGCGCGCAGGGTTGTTACGCGATTGTTGGATCTGGTCTGATGGCTTTTCACCACCGGACGATGGAGCGACCACCATTTTTGTGCGTGTTGTTACCGTTGCTGTTTGTCGCCTCTCTTCAAAACAAGGGTGACATTAAGCATGATTTTTAATACGAGTCTCAGCTCAATTTTTCTCTAACACATAGAAAAATGTACTGGTATCAACAGATTATTCAACTACATAGTTCCATGGAATTTGACCAAGTCACAATTCCTATGGTGCACGCCCACACGCCCGTCACCTAGCATGTACGTCACCTCAAAACCAATCACATAATACATAATCCGGGGTTTAATAGCCTCAGCTCCAAGATTAGAAGAGTTACTTACCTCAACAAGACGAACCCAACGTCGAGCGAGCTAATCAATACTCAGGAAATTCCATTCCATGCGTATCCACCTCTGAATGCCTTCTTGTCTCCTCAATTCAATGGCAACGATCCGAAACTGAAATTCACCCCTTAATGATACTACAATGATCTACTATACTAAGCAACTTCAATCTACAATATCATCAATTGGGACCAACATTAGTAGCCCATTCCATAGTTTAGGCCATTTAGACAATTTACCAAACACCTAGTGGGCATACATTTATACATTTCTCAACCATAGAATTAGTTCAATCTCTACAATGGTTATGTATTTAAATTGAGAACTTATGGCTTCCAATCACCATTCCGTGAGTTCCTGTAATTAATTCATACTCATATTTCCATAATATATCCATACATGTAAGTCTAAGGGTGTAGGATTATCTTTTGGAAGAAATCTTACAAAACCCTCACTTGAGTTCTTGAAGAAATTTCTTGAAGATATATGTATTTTATGTGTAGATTTCATCAATACTAGAGTAGAAATGATGGAATTTCACACCAAAATAATGGAGATTTCTTACTTTGAAGAAGAGCTCCAAAATTCGTCCAAATAAAATGGGGAAAATAAACCCCGAAATTGTATTGTATTTATAGGCCCAGATTTTTGGGTTTCAGATGCTGCCCTGGATGCTTCGCATCCCCACTGCACTCCTCTTTGAAGTTCGGATGCGGACTTGGATGCTATGGCAACACTTCACTGCTAACCTTTCTTTCAGACGCGGCCTCGGATGCTTCGCATCCGCAGACTCCTCCGCCAGCCTTTGGTAATTTGGTCATAACTTCTTGTTGGAATGTCCAAATGACGAACGGTTTGAAGAGTTAGAAACTAGACTCGAAGACCTTTAATTTTATATGTAATCCAAAACATAACTCTTTATATATATGTAGATATAATAGTCCAAAGTGTGGTTTTGTGCGTATTCATTTGGAACTTTAGTCTATCATAAAATTTCCAACTTGACTTGGACTTAGGGCTCTCCTTAGACCCCACATCACTTATAATATGACTCGTACACTTATTATCATATCCAATTGATATCAATTATATTAATAGTCCTTGTCTGCACACAAAATAGTATAATGAGCGCACATTAATTTTCTTACTAGCACTCAAGTACTTCGAAATTTTCCGGGGTGTTACATTCTCCCCCACTTAAGAACATTCGTCCTCGAATGTTTCACAAGTCACTTCTAAGAATAGAGTTATACTTCTACCTCCAACCATTATACATAGGTACTTATTACTACATCGATCTCATACTTCCTTCCCAAAATTTTAACTTACTTATGGCCCTTAAAATGTGACTATCTTTACAAATTCATAAACATTTCGGCAGAGTTTTCCCTGTAACTCGGCCTATCCACCTGTCAGATAATCACCAACATCAACCTATCAACACATCCACAACTTGACAAAGCATCACCATGTATATCAATATAACAAATCTCATCATTACAGGCATTATATTATCAAGAGTGATATCTGGACATAAGCTGCATATATTTAAATCATAACATATAGAAAGTACCTTTCAAATCACAATAATTTCACTATACACTCAAGTGATAACATTTTATTTCCTTAACACCTTTGGCCCTCAAGGTGGCCTCCTCGACTTACCGATTTTTCCATAACACATTAATGGAGGCAATCTCAACTCCCGAATGTTTCTAACAAGGATAGCAAATAGTTACTCCTCATAATCCAATTATCCATTAACTTCACCTTCTTAGACATAGACACATGAAACACCGGGTACACAGAGAACAATAATAGGGAGACATCATACTTATAGTTTGGCATATTCCCTTCATGATTTCATAAAGCATAATGTGACTACACATACTTTACCCTTATTAGAAATTCACATAACATCCTCACGCAAAATATTGGGAATAACCCGTTCATTTTCTTTAACTCTAAATCTCTACGCCGAACACCTGAACTAAACCTTTGGCGACCTCCAACAATTACTCTAAGATGTTCTAGTATGAAAATGACCATAAAATTTTCTATCCAATATTTATTTGATCACGGGCTAATGCTTCTTCTTTGACATGTTTGAACCTTCAAATCACTATTTCACATTATCACGCATGCATACCCGAGGTGATCCCATGTCACCCTATCCCATATAGGCCTGACGACACCACATAATTAAAAATTACTAATTTAGCCTTATCCCATAAACCTTGGAATCCTATTTCCAACATCCAAAAACTTCTTTTCAAGATCCGAATTTCACATCTACACAGTATAAATTTGAGCAAGTTGTAACCATAACCTCAGATATAATCACACAATATACTATACAAATCACAATATACTCAAAACCAACCAAGTACTAGTATTAAACCCACTATCCATAAAACCTCGTTCCAAAACCTTTGTATACTGCCGATGTTATTCAATACCGTAATCAAATTTGATAGTACTTATTCTAGGTTCAATGACCTCATCTCATTAAACCTAATCACTTTATTGACATTCAACCCCAATATTTCCACCCAACTCCTCAAATTTTGTAAAAAGAATAACCGTAGGTGCATGTGCTCAATTCCTCAAATAACATGCTCAATAATATTATAGCATTAAGATGAAGGAAAGACAATTAAATCAAATAAACGATCGAGAAATTAGCAAATTCCACGCGCTGCATGTTATAGTCCCAGGCCTCCAGTCCAAATATACTATATGGGAGCATTTAAATAGGTATACAGGTATATGATGAGCAGGATAAGATTCTCATGTTCCCGGACTGGTATAAATGTCATACTAAAGTGAAGGCATGTGCAATGTCACGACCCAAAATCCGTTAAAGGTCGTGATGGCTCCGGACACCACTGTCAGGCAAGCCAACACTAAATAGTTAGTTAAATTTTTATTTTAATATTTTTGAAATCGTAAATTCACTCCAATTTATCAAGTAAAAGATGTATTTACAGAATAAATAACAATGTTTTCCAATTTCAATTCTGAACATCCCATAATCATCCCAGAACCCGGTGTCACAAGTGCATTAGCCTTTTCTAGGAATTTAAAATAAAATACAGTAACTGTCCGGAATACAAATTTGGACAAGAAGGAAAGTACAATACTCTGAAGGAGACTCTGCTGGCTGCGGAGCGTCGTATAGAATGTAGCTCACCTAAGTCCCCACCATAATCACGCCTCTGCACTCACAAGGCTACTAAACATATGTGTTCCTGCACAAAAATGTGCAGCAAGTGTAGTATGTATACGTAAATTAACGCGTACCTAGTAAGTATCCTGCCTAACCCCGAAGAAGTAGTGACGAGAGGTCGACTTCGACACTTACTCTGAGCTATAAATAAATGGAATAATATCATTAAATTAGACATGGATTACTTAATACGGTTGCAAGTCCATTATTCTGAAGTAAGTAAACAGTTCTTTCATAATTAAGGAATCTCCAAATTTTATCTCCCATTAATTAACGATTATATCTCCGGCCAATGAGGCCATATTAAATTACTAGTTTATCTCAGACCAGGGAGGCAATATCGTTATTTATAAATTTTAAGGCAAGCAATACAAGCATGCGCAAATCATGCCGAGGTCATACGGCCTGGTCCAACAATTATTTAAACTATCCACTGCCAGAGGGTCGAATGGCGCGAACCATAGATGCATCTATTTACTGTCGTGACGCTCGGCCCGATCCACAAATAACAATTATTTTCAAGAAAACACAAGTTTCTCATTTATAGTAGAGTAGCTCATACAAACCTTCCAGTAAGTGAATTTAACCTCATACAAACCTTCATTTAGTGAATTTAACCTTATACAATTCTTTTATCAATTTCTATCGTGACTAGGTGATTATATTAGCAAGTAAGGGCACAAACATTCCAAGTATAGCATGATACGGGTCCTAAACTACCAGGAAAATAGCATAATAGCAGCTACGTACGGACTCTCATCACCTCATACGTACGTAACCCCCACAATTAGGTACAAACATTTATTTAGTTCACCTATGGGGTTAATTCCCTCTTACAAGGTTAGAAAGGAGACTTACCTCGCTCCGAAATTCCATAACACCTCAAACTGATACTCGTCGCTCCAAAACTAGTCAAATAAGTTGCAACCCAATCAAAATATACTCTAATACTCATAATTAATCAATTTATTACAATTTCTAACCCCGATCAAAAAGTCGATAAAGATCACCCTCGGGCCCACGCACCCAGATTCCAAAACATTTCGAAGATAACTTAACCCATAACCTCACGAACTCAAATATATAGTTTATTCTCAATTCCATGCCCAATTTCGTGGTCAAAATCCAAAAATGCAAAATTCTAGCTCTTCTACCAAAACCCCACAATTTATACTAATTTCCATGTTCCAATCCATGTATAATTCATGTATTTAACTCACAATAAGAAGAAACCACTTACCTAGAATTGCTTGATGAAAATTTCCCCTTGAAGCTCTCCAAAATCGCCCAAACCAAAAGAAAATGGGAGAAAGATTGCCAAAACCCTCACTTAAAAGCATTCTGCCCAGCCTGGCCTTCGCACCCGCGGTCCAATAGCCGCTCCTGCGGCTCCGCAGGTGCGGTCCAAATTCCGCTCATGTGGTCCTCAATGCCCAGCCAAATCTCGCGCCTGCGGAAGTTTCTTCGCTTCTGCAAGCTTCGTAGGTGCGACCTGCTATGCGCATCTGCGCAAATATTACGCACCAGCGGTGGCTGCCTCACGCCTGCGCACACGCATGTGCGCTTCTCTGGTCCGCTTCTGCGGCTCCCCTAGCTCCAGTCCCTTCCCGCTTCTGTGAGCAATTCATCGCACCCGCGATCTCCCACCTGCGGCCAAAGTCACGCAGGTGCGATTACACTAGAAGCATTAAGCTTCAGAAATTCTGAAGTCTAAAAATCGATCCGTTAACCTTCCGGAACCCACCCGAGGTCTTCGGGACCTTAACCAAATATACCAACACGTCCTAAAACACATTACGAACTTAGTCGAGCCTTCAAATCGCATCAAACAATGTTGAATTCATAAATCGTACCCCATTCCAAGCTTAATGAAATTTGAAACTTCAACTTCTACAATCGGTGCCGAAACCTATCAAATCACGTCTGATTGACCTCAAATTTTGCATACAAGTCACATTTGACATTACAGGCCTACTCCAACTTCCGGAATCGGAATCCCACCCCGATATCAAAAAGTCCGCTTCTGGTCAAACTTCTCAAAAACCTTCAAATTCTAACTTTCGCCAAATGACTCCAAAATGACTTACGGACCTCTAAATCCACTTCCGAACGCGCTCCAAGTACCGGAATCACCATACAGAGCTATTCTTAGACTCAGAATTCCAAACGGATATCGATAACATTGAAATTCACTTCAATCCAAATTTATGGAATTCTTCCAAAATGCTAACTTCCACAATAGGTGCCGAAACGTTCCCGGGGCATCCAAAACCTGATCCGAACATACGCCCAAGTTCAAAATTATCATACGAACCTGCTGGAACCTTCAAATCCCGATTCCGAGGCCGTTTACTTTAAAATCCATTCTTAGTCAATTCTTTTAACTTAAGGCTTTCGAAATGAGAATTTTCTTTCCAAATCAACTCCGAACTTCCCGAAATTAAATTCCGACCATGCGTACAAGTCATAATACTTGAAGTGAAGCTGGTTATGGCCTCAAACCACCGGACGACGCGCTAGAGCTAATAATGACCGGTCAGGTCGTTACATTCTCTCCCACTTAAACATACGTTCATCCTCGAACGTGCTAAGAACTGCTCTGGAGTTGTCCGAAATCACCGGTTAACAACTCGTGCACCTACCCGTACTACCACAACTCAGTTGAGCACATTAGCTCGATCAAATCTGAAGATATTCTCTATTATTTAGGCAAATAAGCCTTAGAGCCCAGTTCCAACATCTAAAATTCTCTACTAGGCCTACTTCAAACATACGAACACCGTATCAATCACCACACGATGTACCAGAACACGACTACATACCTTTGCCGAATTCACACCATGCACCGCAATATTCACATGACCATAATAACATTCTCTGATCATAATAGCCGACATTCCCCGAATCTAATGCTCACCATGCACCTCATGACATATATAAGTCTAGTTCCAACTCTTGCAATACCGCCACGACAGAAGAGACGTGTAAAAATTCATAACCGACTGCCGAGTCAACAAATCATTGAGTCTCTCCTCCTGACTAGAATCACCACCCCATTATAACCAAATAATGGTATTTGCTCTTTACTATACTTCATATAATCTGATCGCACTAATCCCGGGTCCAATAATCCCGTCTCACCCCAATACAAGCTGCTTAGGCAATAAGACATCTCAGACACGATCAAAAGTCTCATGCGATGCCACAATGTGCCAATAAGCTACCAACTCGAACGTGATACATAAAGAAAACGAACTTTGGAAAGGACTACTCAACTCACGTAACCGATTATACAACTGAAAAGGCGTTATGAACCTTCCCCAGAAAATGAGAAACAAAACACACAAGAATAGATATAGGGAACTGTACTCCATATCACACTGTTGCGGCGCGCAACCCGATTCGAAGATAAAATCTATATAAGGAGATACTTACCGAGCTAGAATGCTCATTATTACAAAATACCCGAATATCAGCCATGAGCACGCTAAGTGTATAATTCCATCCCTGGGGAGACAGATAGTGCCATACGCTACAAATGTCAAGCACAACTAAGGTGCAGCATATGATCTGAATCTCGAGAGCCATCCTGCTCACATAACATCATCGTTACGTGGAACCTCAACACATATGAAATTAACAAGCCATTTCACAACTCACACAACACAATATAGTATTACATGAAATAGCCGACGACGAAATAACATCCAACATCCGAATACTCCTCCATAATGAGCGTTATGCCGAAATGAACACATCCGGCCTGACATAGAGCCCATATTCACTTTTACATCCATCCACAGACCTCAAGCCGATTCTGATCGCACCGCACTAGGCTAATAACCTTTCAGGGATCCATAATAACCCTTTATCCCATAACACACAAGAACAACCATCATAGCCGGAACAAACTTCCACAGTCCACAACCAAATAAACCGAGCGCCCTCCAAGCATAAATTCCTAATTAGCGATATTACCAAAATCTTCATACTTGGTTTCCATTCTTCAATCGATCAAGTGACTACATGTCACACTTATACAATCTTCCGGTGGGATGTGCTCCCATGACCTTCCGCACCAGGTAACAAGTCTATACATTTATACTACCGGCCACACCAATCGCTGTAAAGCAAATTCAAGAGTACGCATTCAGTATGCCGAGCCTCTTCACACCAGGTACCGATCTCAGGTGGCGCCAAAGACAATACCAGCTTACTCTAACCATCTAAATCCTTTCCCGCTCATCAAAGCTCTTGACATTCTTGTCGACACCAAACTACAACCTTGATCCTCAACTTCCGAATCCCATGCCGATCACTGCACTTAATCCTGCCAATGCGCAAAAGTACAAGAATTTCATCTTAACCTCCGAACTAATAATAGGGTAACACTTCACCACATAGAACCCTTTTACTTAACTCATTCCAAGAGAACCATCTCAACACGCGACTGAATCCTCATATCTGCAGAAATACCAACCTCAAGTAGTGATCTAAACCACCATAACCCTTCCGGGATCCATCTGCACATAACATGCCATAATACTCGAAAGCCTCCAAATAAGATCAGTTATGGAGACCGTCAAACCTCGCACGTACCATCATAAATCACATGAATAACCCAACACACTGAAGGAGCTGATCATTGCCATCATTATGCCGATTCAACCATTGCTAACCAAACCCAACTTCTCCTAATTTACTCTGGATCTTCCTTAGAACTAACAACAACTTCCTTATCAATATAACAAACTCAATTCGCATTCATCCTGAGTGACCCCATCTCATGAGACCACATTGTCCCCAAAACCCACGAACTATCTCACACCCTCCTTGTGCACACATGCGCATCTTTAACTAGTACACCCATTCTAATATTTCCTTTACGATTATGAACTTATTTTCTCCCATTCTTCCATTGCTACACCGCATACTGAAGATAACATAGAACACTCCAAGTCACTTTTATCATAATCCACTGCAAAAGCTCGATATTCAACCATACTATGGACTCAAAATCCTTAGACACCACATCTTAACTTTTGAATTGACTAGGACCGTTATTGAGAGCCACCCACTCCAGACTTGGTCCCGAATATAATCAACTCCAAGGCTCCGCTAGCACATGAGCACCCTTTCAAACAAGCACTTGGCCGAATCATCTTCCTTGTAACTCGCCTCTACACGAAGCAGTAAACCTGAGTCTTCCCAAAGCCTGAGCATGAATCGGTAAGGCCAACTATAGCACACATTCCTCAAATCGCTTGCTCAAATTACAACTGATGTTCTCTTTCCTTAGTCGTAATAACCAATCAATATGACGATAACCAGAAATATTACAAATAGACGACCATGCAATCCAACTGTAGGCGGTGGGACTCTCCTACTTAGCTTGAAGCTACTATTGCATAAACCTGAAACCCACCAAGATTCTTCCTTCATCGACGTGATCTAGCATAATCAACCCGCCAAATTCCTCGAAATCCTTCCATTAACCTTTAATAAACACTTCGAACCACTAGCCACATTTACATATTAAATCTCTTACCGGGTAGCCAGTAGAATTCTTCGCAGAAGCTTCGTCAATCACCACGTGACAGCTAACCTGCTCACAGGAGATAACCCATAAATGGAGATTACATACCGACATATTCCAATGTCGCTGCACTGGGTATAATTATTGCAAAATTAGAAGATCATCCTGAGTCTGAGCTCATTCACCAGTTGCACCAGTCCGTTCACTCCTCACGGACGTCAACTAAAGGGGCAACAATACATTCCAATCTAAAATCATGTGGTATCCTTCTTCATATCATGCAACACCTTTTTGTCACATCCAATCCTCCTCAATATAGTAGCCAATATTCCAAATTAAGTCCATAGCTCTAGTCACTACCCACCATGAATCCCAAATCACTCTAAACTTCCTCAAGATGTGTAGCTATCCTACCCGGTAACCCATATGCTACCTTGCCACTCTTCCACTTTAGTCAAACCCTCTCAGCAACTACTCGACTTCTGTTTCTCACACTTGGCCTTCTAGGAACTTAACCACCACAAGACACCTCACACATGTCCTTCCTCATCCCTCGCTGCCCAGTTGTTGCCTTAAATCAAAATCTACCTCTATAGCACTTGAACCGATAGACTGCTACCAACTTTAAACCCTTCCGAAAATCATCTTTCTCGAGCCATCAATATCGGGAATGCCGATTCGATCCTGAACCACTACACACTGCGATCTCAGACAGCTGCTTTCCCGGTACCATTTATAATACTCTACCCCAAGGCGAATTGATGAAGACCATAACATCGGCGAACTTAACACATTCAATCCAGGGCAACGACACCACATCACAGGTAAAAATTCCACCATGTTTGAAATACCAAGTCTCGCTACTCTGTCAACCCAAACCTGAACATTCATAGTCCGATTGCCTTTCCTTCGTCGAAAATAAAATACCGGATCCCTGAATCATGCACTGAGTAAACCTCCTTCCAAGTCATTCACTGCTTCGACGCATAGACAAGCATCCTACCACTAACATAGACACAGTGCGTTATCAACATACGAATCGTCATAATAATCAATGCCAAACCTTAAAACCTTAGGTAATACTGATACTGAGCTGCAACGACAGAACGACCTTCCGCAAGACGACGAAAATAGCCCAATCAAATACGTAGGGAGAGACATCCTGCGCCACATCTATAGTACCATTAAAATTCCTCGATCCCCAATTTATAACAAGCGTTTCACATCGCATAAGATTGAATGGGAAAGAAATGAAGGCATAAGCCTCAAAGGAATCAAATCGCACGATGAGGAATCAAGAAGGGAAGTGCTCCTAACAGCCCTGTAGCCTCTCGAAGATAACTACAGACGTCTCCGTACCGATCCGCAAGACTCTACTAGACTTGCTCATGACTCGTGAGAACTAAGTGAACCTAGTGCTCTGATACCATGTTGTCACGACCTAAAATCCGTTAAAGGTCGTGATGGCGCCGGACACCACTGTCAGGCAAGCCAACACTAAATAGTTAATTAAATTCTTATTTTAATATTTTTGAAATCGTAAATTCACTTCAATTTATCAAGTAAAAGATGTATTTACAGAATAAATAACAATATTTTCCAATTTCAATTCTGAACATCCCATAATCATCCCAGAACCTGGTGTCACAAGTGCATGAGCCTTTTCTAGGAATTTAGAATAAAATACAGTAACTATCCGTAATACAAATTTGGATAGGAAGGAAAGTACAATACTCTGAAGGAGACTCTGCTGGCCGCGAAGCGTCGTATATAATGTACCTCACCTAAGTCCCCGCCATAATCGTGCCTCTACGCCCACAAGGCCGCTAAACATATATGTACCTGCACAAAAATGTGCAGCAAGTGTAGTATGAGTACGTAAATCAACGCGTACCCAGTAAGTATCCCGCATAACCCCGAAGAAGTAGTGACGAGGGATCGACTTCGACACTTACTATGGGCTATAAATAAATGGAATAATATCAATAAATTAGACATGGATTAATTAATACGGTTGCAAGCCCATTATTCTGAAGTAAGTAAACAGTTCTTTCATAATTATGGAATTTCCAAATTTTATCTCCCATTATTTAACGATTATATCTCTGGCCAATGAGGCCATATCAAATTACCAGTTTATCTCAGACCATGGAGGCAATATCGTTATTTATAAATGTCAAGGCAAGCAATACAAGAATGCACAAATCATGCCGAGGTCGTACGACCCGATCCAACAATTATTTAAACTGTGCACTGCCAGAGGGTCGAATGGCGCGAACCATAGATGCATCAATTTACTACCGAGGCGCTCGACCCGATCCACAAATAACAATTATTTTTAAGAAAACACAAGTTTCTCATTTATAGTCACGTATGTCATACAAACCTTCCAGTAAGTGAATTTAACCTCATACAAACCTTCAAGTAGTGAATTTAACTTTATACAATTCTTTTATCAATTTCTATCGTGACTAGGTGATTATATTAGCAAGTAAGGGCACAAACATTCCAAGTATAGCATGATATGGGTCCTAAACTACCCGTACAATAGCATAATAGCAGCTACGTACGGACTCTCGTCACCTCGTACCTACGTAGTCCCCACAATTAGGTACAAACATTTATTTAGTTCACCTATGGGGTTAATTCCCTCTTACAAGATTAGAAAGGAGACTTACCTCGCTCTGAAATTCCATAACCGGCTCCAAAGCGTCCCTAACACCTCAAACTGATACCCGTCACTCCAAAACAAGTCAAATAAGTTGCAACCCAATCAAAATATACTCTAATACTTATAATTAATCAATTTATTACAATTTCTAACCCCGATCGAAAAGTCGATAAAAATCATCCTCGATCCCACGTTCCCGGATTCCAAATATTTTCGAAGATAACTTTACCCATAAACTCACAAACTCAAATATATAGTTTATTCTCAATTCCATGCCCAATTTCGTGGTCAAAATCCAAAAATACCAAATTCTAGGTCTTCTACCAAAACCCCACAATTTATACTAATTTCTATGTTCCAATCCATGTATAATTTATGTATTTAACTCACAATGGGAAGAAACCACTTACCTAGAATTGCTTGATGAAAATCTCCCCTTGAAGCTTTCCAAAATCTCCCAAACAAAAAGAAAATGGGAGAAAAATGGCCAAAACCCTCGCTTAAAAGCATTCTGCCCAGCCCGACCTTCGCACCTGTGGTCCAATAGCTTCTCCTGCGGCTCCGCAGGTGCGGTCCAAATTCCGCTACTGCGGTCCTCAATGCCCAGCCAAATCTCGCACCTATGGAAGTTTCTTCGCTTCTGCGAGCTTCGCAGGTGCGACCTGCTATGCGCATCTGCGCAAATATTACGCACCAGCGGTGGCTGCCTCGCGCCTGCGCACACGCAGGTGTGCTTCTCCAGTTCCCTTATGCGGCTCCCCCAACTCCAGTCTCTTCTCGCTTCTGTGAGCAATTCGCCACACCCGCGATCTCGCACCTGCGGCCAAAGTCACACAGGTGCGATTTTACGAGAAGTATTAAGCTTTAGAAATTCTTAAGTCCAAAAATCGATCTGTTAACCTTCTGGAACCCACCCGAGGCCCTCGGGACCTCAACGAAATATACCAACACGTCCCAAAACACGTTATGAACTTAGTCGAGCCCTCAAATCACATCAAACAATGTCGAATTCATGAATCGTACCCCATTCCAAGCTTAATGAAATTTAAAACTTCAACTTCTACAATTGATGCTGAAACCTATCTAATCACGTCCGATTGACCTCAAATTTTGCACACAACTCAAATTTGACATTACAGATCTACTCCAACTTTCGGAATCGGAATCGGAATCCGACCCCGATATCTAAAAGTCCGCTTCCGGTCAAACTTCTCAAAAACCTTCAAATTCTAACTTTCGCCAATCGACTCCAAAATGACCTACGGATCTCCAAATCCACTTCCGAACGCACTCCCAATACCAGAATCACCATACGGAGCTATTCTCAGACTCGGAATTCCAAACAGATATCGATAACATTGAAATGCACTTCAACCCAAATTTATGGAATTCTTCCAAAATGCTAACTTCCACAATAGGTGCCGAAACATTTCCGGGGCATCCAAAACCCGATCTGAACATACGCCCATGTCCAAAATCATCATACGAACCTGCTGGAACCTTCAAATCCCGATTCTGAGGCCGTTTACTCTAAAATCTAATCTTAATCTTAGTTAATTCTTTCAACTTAAGGCTTTTGAAATGAGAATTTTCTTTCCAAATCAACTCTGAACTTCCCGAAATTAAATTACGACCACGCGTACAAGTCATAATTCCTGAAGTGAAGCTTCTCATGGCCTCAAACCACCGAACGACGCGCTAGAGCTCAAAACGACAGGTCGGGTCGTTACATACAAAGTGTGCTATCGTAGCTCAAATAAAATAAATCTTTCATCACTAAGGCATTTATCAAGTTCATTCAGGGATTTTAACTCCTATGTAGCCTCAATCACGGCTCAAATAGCACACGCAGTGTTACAGATATGAGAAATATCACAGCTTATAGCTCAACAGTCGATTCCAGGCTTATGATAGCCCAAACGCAATCTGAGCATGGATAAATAGCCCTCTAAAATGTCCTCAATGACTTAACCATAACCCGTAATATTATCTAGTTAACTTGGCCACACCTTCATAGTCCGCGGCCCCAAACAATTTGCTACTGAGAACTCCCAGTCCCCAAATCCACATAACACATGAATCGATATAGCCGATCCTAACTCCAACACTTGAATGACTAGCACGCCCTTCATGTCCGATCATCCATTAGGAATACTTCCATAATTCTTTCGTGCCATATAACAATAATTTGAATATCAACAGTCTATCAACCAGGAGTGTATCGCAATACCAACGAGCATCCATATGTCAAAACACAATGTGCCTTCTGAAATACGCACCATTCTCGGGATATACCGAGCAGTTATAACATTCATCTAAGTGTCTAAAACTGACCATGTTGTCTAAAATTCGTGACCTTCCATTCAAGACTGAACTACCACCTTGCAAATGTAAGTCTTAATCCCGCACAACACACCACATCTATCATGCCATCATATAAAAGGTATGAGAATCTCATTATCAACTCTGAGTCACCAGAAAATTACATACCCGATTATTTAGAAACCTTCCATTTGCTCCCTTCTAGGAGGAAATAACAATACACAACATGTTACTCATACCGGTAGAGAATATCCGGTTCAAACCATCAAGAACACTTTGAAATCCATTAGCACATAACCAAGCTATCAGAATTGAATCTTTCTAACTCGACCAAGCCAAGCGTGTCACCAAATCCTAGAGTATTGCCACGAAACACTCGTAAGGCCTTGTTAAAAGACATCCTAACTTAGAACCACACCGCCCTAAGGCCCATAAGCCGTTGTATTCCATCTTACGCACCCTATAAGTACCACCACCGAGACACCCACTCTGAAGAGGCCTTATGTGAACTTAAAAATGTTCTTTTACCTTTCTTATACTGGAATATAGAATCCATAGTCATACAGAATTACCGCAAGTCCCGACACCATCAAATGCAAATCTCAGATTCTATCCATAAACAAGTCCGAAAAATTTTCAATTGCTATATATAAATCTCGGACCCATTAGAACCTTCTCAGGAGTCACCCACTCGGCTCAAAATTGAATTGCACTGCCCAAACGGGCCTAAAAGACACATGCATCATTAGCACAACAACACTCAAACAAATAATCCTGTCTTAACACCACTGGCCAAATTCATATTCCATGCGCACTACATTCTTCGCAATTTACAACTTAATCATTCCATGATTTTTCTTATTTTCATAAGTGCATTATATCTTGCATTCAGGAAATTTTCTTACTCGAGTCATCCTCGATCTCAGCCTCTGCAGTCATAACTACTCCATAAGTATGTCTCAGACCAAAACTTAATTTAACCTATAACCATGAAATCGAAGTGTCAATAGCAGGCTCCCCCACTTGGCTCAAAGCCATAGATCAAAACATTCAATAATTCACAATACCCATATTCAATTACTACCATAACACCGTAGTGAGATTTAACTAAATTCATCCCAAGCTCATGCATCATAACCTAATCATGATGACACCTAACCTCACCCGCTAGGTAAGCCCAAAAATAATAATTCGATTCAATTAATATTTAACTAACTCTAATTCATTCCCCAAGGACTGGTAGTACAAATCATGAACTTCTAAAATTAGACATTACAAAGCTGGTATGAAATAAATATATCATCTGTTCGAAATGTACATAAACAATTTTTTATAAATCTAAGGCTACCATAAGCAAGAGGCAGCTACATCCAGAACGTATGTACGTCTTCAAATCCAGCTCCCGTCGATTACAACAACATCGACATCCAATATATACACGCAAGGTGCAGAAGTGTAGTATGAGTCTAACCGACCCCATGTACTCAATAATTAACAAACCTAACCTTAGGTTGAAAGTAGTGACGAGCTTATACCAAGGTCAGAGTCCTCACCCATATGCAATAACGTCTCATAACAATAAAATTGAGGCAACACAAAGAATAACTCAATAATAAGATGCTCTCCAGTCTCTCGGGCTCACAATGTCATGAAAATCAGCCCAAAATGATGGTATTATGAATCAATAAATAGCAATAGAGAATGCAATATGATATGATAAGAATGAACATGACTGAGTGTGAAATTACAATTCGACCATATAATTCTACCACAGAAATGACCCCAGTGGGTACCAATAATAACCACATATGTCTAAACATGATTTTTAATACGAGTCTCAGCTCAATTTTTCTCTAACACATAGAGAATGTACTGGTATCAACAGATTATTCAATGACATAGCTCCATGGAATTTGACTAAGTCATAATTCCTACGGTGCACGCCCACACGCCCGTCACCTAGCATGTACGTCACCTCAAAACCAATCACATAACATATAATCCGGGGTTTCATACTCTCATCTCCAAGATTAGAAGAGTTACTTACCTCTACAAGACGAACCCAACGTCGAGCAAGCTAATCAATACTCAGGAAATTCCATTTCGTGCGTATCCACATCTGAATGCATTCTTGTCTCCTCAATTCAATGCCAACGATCCAAAACTGAAATTCACCCCTTAATGATCTACTATACTAAGCAACTTTAATCTACAATATTAACATCCATTGGGACCAACATTAGTAACCCATTCCATAGTTTAGGCCATTTAGACAATTTACCAAACACCTAGTGGGCATACATTTATACATTTCTCAACCATAGAATTAGTTTTTCCAACTACCATCATTTACCAACAATTAATCCCACTATAATTCTTTAACAACTTATAATCCTAACATCACATGTGCGACAATCCATTCTCACCCAACCAACAAAATTCCATCAAATAATCACCTTTCAATCTCTACAATGGTTATGTATTTAAATTGGGAACTTATGGCTTCCAATCACCATTCCATGAGTTCCTATACTTAATTCATACTCATATTCCCATAATATATACATACATATAAGTCTAAGGTTGTAGGATTACCTTTTTGAAGAAATCTTGCAAAATCCTCCATTGAGTTCTTGAAGAAATTTCTTGAAGATATATGTATTTTATGTGTAGATTTCATCAATACTAGTGTAGAATTGATGGAATTTCACACCAAAATAATGGAGATTTCTTACCTTGAAGAAGAGGGGAGTTGATGGTCTTGAGAGAGTGGATAAGAGTTCCAAAATTCGTCCAATTGAAATGGGGAAAATGAACCCCGAAATTGTATTGTATTTATAGGCCCAAATTTTTGGGTTTCGGATGCTGCCCTGGATTCTTCGCGTCCCCACTTCACTCCTCTTTGAAATTCGGATGCGGACCTGGATGCTATGGCAACACTTCACTGCCAGCCTTTCTTTCGGACGCATCCTCGGATGCTTCGCATCCGCAGACTCCTCCGCTAGCCTTTGGTAATTTTGGTCATAACTTCTTGTAGGAATGTCAAAATGACAAACGGTTTGAAGCGTTAGAAACTAGACTCGAAGACCTTTAAGTTTATAGGTCATCAATCACATTACTCCTTATAGATATATAGATATGCTTGTCCAATGTTGGTCTTGTGCGTACTCATTTGGAACTTTAGTCTATCATCAAATTTCCAACTTGACTTGGACTTAGGGCTCTCCTTAGACCCCACATCACTTATAATATACCTCGTACAATTAATATCATATCTAATTGATATCCATTATATTAATAGTCCTTGTCTGCACACGAAATAGTATAATGAGCGCACATCAGTTTTCTTACTAGCGCTCAAGTACTTCGAAACATTTCGGGGTGTTACATTCTCCCCCCACTTAAGAACATTCGTTCTCGAATGTTTCACAAGTCACTTCTAAGAATAGAGTTGTCCTTCTACCTCCAACTATTATACATAGGCACTTACGACTACATCAATCTCACACTTCCTTCCCAAAATTTTAACTTACTTATGGCCCTTAAAATGTGACTACCTTTACAAATTCATAAATATTTCGGCAGAGTTTTCCCTGTAACTGGGCCTATCCACCTATCAGATAATCACCAACATCAACCTGTCAACACATCCACAACTTGACAATTCATCACCATGTATATCACCATCACAAATCTCATCATTACATGCATTATATTATCAAGAGTGATATCTGGACAAGAGCTGCACATATTTAAATCATAACACGTAGAAAGTACCTTTCAAATCACAATCATTTGACTATACACTCAAGTGAGAACATTTTATTTCCATAACACCTTTGGCCCTCAAGGTGGCCTCCTCGACTTACCGATTTTGCCATAACACATTAACGAAGGTAAATCTCAACTCCCAAACTTTTCTAACAAGGATAGCAAATAGTTGCTCCTCATAATCCAATTATCCATTAACTTTACTTTTTTAGACATAGACACATGAAACACCGGGTACACGGAGAACAATAATAGGGAGACATCATACTCAAAGTTTGGCATATTCCCTGCATGATTTCATAAAGCATAATGTAGCTACACATACTTTACCCTTTTTAGAAATTCACATAACATCCTCACGGAGAAAATATTGAGAATAACCCGTTCACTTTCTTCAACTCTAAATCTCTATGCCGAACACCCGAACTAAACTTTGGCGACCTCCAACAATTACTCTAAGATGTTCTAGTATGAAAATGACCATAAAATTTTCTATCCAATATTTATTTGATCACGGGGTGATGCTTCTTCTTTGACATATTTGAACCTTCAAATTACTATTTCACCTTAGCACACATGCATACCCGAGGTGATCCCATGTAACCCTATCCCATATAGGCCTAGCGACACCATATAATTGAAAATTACTAAATTAGCCTTAGCCCTTAAACCTTGGAATCCAATTTCCAACATCTAAAAACTTCTTTTCAAGATCCGAATTTCACATCTACACACTGTATAAATTTGAGCAAGCTGTATTAAGCTGTGACCATAACCTCGGATATAATTACACAACATACTATACAACCCGCATATTCGCGGTATCATTCCCGATCATTGTAACTACTCAAAACCAACCAAGTATTAGTATTAAATTCATTTTCCATAAAACCTCGTTCCAAAACCTTTGTACACTGTCGATGTTATTCTCCCAAATATATCGTAATCAAATTCGATAGTACTCATTCTAGGTCCAATGACCTCATCTCATTAAACCTAACCACCTTATTGACATTCAACCCCAATATTTCCACCCAACTCCTCAAATTTTGTGAAAAAGAATAACCGTAGGTGCATGTGCTCAATTCCTCAAATACACTGCTCAATAATATTATAGCATGAAGAGGAAGGAAAGACAATTAAATCAGATAAACGATCGAGAAATTAGCGAATTCCACGCGCTGCATGGTATAGTCCCAGGCTTCTAGTCAAAATATACTATATGAGAGCATTTAAATAGGTATACAGGTATATGATGAGTAGGATAAGATTCTCATGTTCCTGGTCTGGTATAAATGTCATGCTAAAGCGAAGGCATGTACAAAGTGTGCTATCGTAGCTCAAATAAAAAAAATCTTTCATCGCTAAGGTATTTATCAAGTTCATTTAGGGATTTTAACTCCTATGTAGCCTCAATCACGGCTCAAATAGCACACGCAGTGTTACAGATATGAGAAATATCACAGCTTATAGCTCAACAGTCGATTCCAGGCTTATTATAGCCCAAACGCAATCTGAGCATGGATAAATAGCCCTCTAAAAAGTCCTCAATGACTTAACCATAACCCGTAATATTATCTAGTTAACTTGGCCACACCTTCATAGTCCGCGGCCCCAAACAATTTGCTACTGAGAACTCCCAGTCCCCAAATCCACATAACACATGAATCGATATAGCCGATCCTAACTCCAACACTTGAATGACTAGCACGCCCTTCATGTCCGATCATCCATTAAGAATACTTCCATAATTCTTTCATGCCACATAACAATAATTTGAATATCAACAGTCTATCAACCAGGTGTGTATCGCAATACCAACGAGCATCCATAAGTCAAAACACAATGTGCCTTCTGAAATACGCACCATTCTCGGGATTTACCGAGCAGTTATAACATTCATCTAAGTGTCTAAAACTGACCATGTTGTCTAAAATTCGTGACCTTCCATTCAAGACTGAACTACCACCTTGCAAATGTAAGTCTTAATCCCACACAACACACCACATCTATCATGCCATCATGTAAAAGGTACGAGAATCTCGTTATCAACTCTGAGTCACCAAAAAATTACATACCCGATTATTTAGAAACCTTCCATTTGCTCCCTTCTAGGAGGAAATAACAATACACAACATATTACTCATACCGGTAGAGAATATTCGGTTCAAACCATCAAGAACACTTTGAAATCCATTAGCACATAACCAAGCTATCAGAATTGAATCTTTCTAACTCGACCAAGCCAAGCGTGTCACATAATCCTAGAGTATTGCCACGAAACACTCGTAAGGCCTTGTTATAAGACATCCTAACTTAGAACCACACCGCCCTAAGGCCCATAAGCCGTTGTATTCCATCTTACGCACCCTATAAGTACCACCACCGAGACACCCACTCTGAAGAGGCCTTATGTGAACTTAAAAATATTCTTTTACCTTTCTTATACTGGAATGTAGAGTCCATAGTCATACAGAATTACCACAAGTCTCGACACCATCCAATGCAAATCTCAGATTCTATTCATACACAAGTCCGGAAAAATTTTCAATTGCTATATGTAAATCTTGGACCCATTAGAACCTTCTTATGAGTCACCCACTCGGCTCAAAATTGAATTGCACCGCCTAAACGGGCCAAAAGACACATGCCCTATTAGTACAACAACACTCAAATAAATAACCTTTCCTTAACACCACTGGCCAAATTCATATTCCATGCGCACTACATTCTTTGCAATTTACAACTTAATTATTCCATGATTTTTCATTTTTTCATAAGTGCATTATATCCTATATTCAGGAAATTTCCTTACTTGAGTTATCCTCGATCTCAGCCTCTGCAGTCATAACTGCTCCACAAGTATGTCTCGGACCAAAACTTAATTTAACCTATAACCATGAAATCGAAGTGTCAATACCAGGCTTCCCCACTTGGCTCAAAGCAATAGATCAAAATATTCAATAATTCACAATACCCATATTCAATTACTACCATAACACTGTAGTGAGATTTAACTAAATTCTTCCCAAGCTGATGCATCATAACCTATATGGTACCTCAAATCATCTACTAAGCTCGCCTTCATTCTCGTGACGGTCAGGTCAACTTTCTTCACCAATTCAAATTCAAATCCCAATACATCTGCCCTATTGGTAGAAAAGAAGATTCTCCACATAACATTATAAAGATATGTAGTTTATTCCGCATGTGATAACCCGCATGTTTAGCCTCAAACTGGCATCTTTCTATACCCTTTTTACTGCCACAACTCCTACGCAATCACTTAACCTTCATGAGTTTGAACTCATCAACAAGACACGGAAATTCAAGACATGAAAATTTAATTTGTTCCACAATTACACCACGTGAAATATCCTTCAACACATTCATAACTCGAGACTCTACGTCAAATCGAGAGAAGTCAAATACCCAATAGTCCTTTTTACATCTCAAGCAAACATTTTTTCCCATCACTTTCAAACCATCTGAACACATCCCGCAGTCACAATATAGTCATCATATGGTCATCCGGCCATTCATCGAGCCACAAATTCCACTCATAGGGACACTACCGGCCATATGAGTCCAATTGTACAAGTTCACACAACTAAAACTACCGAGCCTAAGCTGCGGTCTAATCCTAGCCTCAAGTCCTCCAGACTGGCCCATCACTAAAACACAGAATACACATTTCGAACCTCGTTCATGGAATCACAAGCCGGCGATGCACACCTAATAGCGAGCGCTCACATGCGCACACGAATGCGTGGAAGGAATTCAATGAGTTATGTCTCAAGCTTAATCAATTTCGCATGATAAGGAAAGAAAGATGGGAAACTATCCTAAATGCCTTGTAGCCTCTCGAAGATAAGTATGGATGTCATCATACCGATCCGCAAGACTCTACTAGACACTTGCTCATGACTTGTAGAACCTATGAACCTAGAGCTCTGATACCAACTTGTCACAACCAAAAATCCAACTAGCCGTAATGGCACCTAACCTCACCCGCTAGGTAAGCCCAATAACAATAATCCGATTCAATTAATATTTAACTAACTCTAATTCACTCCCCAAAGACTGGAAGTACAAATCATAAACTTCTAAAATTAGAAATTACAAAGCTTGTATGAAATAAATACATCATCTATTCGAAATGTAAATAAACAGATTTTTATAAATCTAAGGCTACCATAAACAAGAGGCAGCTACATCTAGAACGCATGTACGTCTTAAAATCCAGCTCTCGTCGATCACAACAACATCGGCATCCAATATCTGCACGCAAGGTGCAGAAGTGTAGTATGAGTACAACCGACCCCATATACTCAATAAGTAACAAACCTAACCTTAGGTTGAAAGTAGTGACGAGCTTATACCAAGGTCAGAGTCCTCACCCATATCCAATAACATCTCATAACAATAAAATTGAGGCAACACAAAGAATAACTCAATAATAAGATGCTCAGCTCGTTCATAGTGACAAAAAAATAAACATTTTCTATTCAGGTATAAGAGTAAAACTCAATTCTTTTCACTAAAATCACCAAAATATCAGTAAGTCTGAAAACTGCGTTTTTTCCCAAAAACTTTCTTCCACAATAGGAAATTTCATTTTCAAATGGCATGAGGAAAGTACATCTCTATGCCTATATGTCAATGTGCATGCCAATGCAATACAACATAGTAGTAAAACCATATGCATACACTCAATCCTCTCAGTCACTCAGTCCTCCCAATCACTCAATTCTCTCAGTCACTCAGTCTTCCCAATCACTCAATCCTCACAGTCACTCATGCCTCACAATCACTCAATCCTCCCAAATCAATTGACACTCGCACTCGACACTCGCACTCAGTAGGTACCTGCACTCATTGGGGGTGTGTACAGACTCCGGAGACGCTCCTTCAGCACAAGCGCTATAACAAGCCAATCATGGCATAAATCAGTCAACCATGCTGTGACATGCAGCCCGATCCCATAAATAATAATATATATATAAAGCTAATATGGCATGTTACGGTGTGTAGCCCAATCCCATAATCATCCTCACAATCAGGCCCTCGACCTCACTCAGTCATCAATCTCTCCAGTCTCTCGGGCTCACAATGTCATGAAAATCAGCCCAAAATGATGGTATTATGAATCAATAAATAGCAATAAGGACTGAGATATGATATGATAAGAATGAACATGACTGAGTGTGAAATTACAATTTGAACATATAATTCAACCACATAATTGACCTAGTGGGTACCAATAATAACCACATATGTCTAAGCTCAATTTTTCTCTAACACATAGAGAATGTACTGGTATCAACAAATTATTCAACTACATAGTTCCATGGAATTTGACCAAGTCATAATTCCTATGGTGCACGCCCACACGCCCGTCACCTAGCATGTACGTCACCTCAAAACCAATCACATAACACATAATTCGGGGTTTCATACCCTCAGCACCAAGATTACAAGAGTTACTTACCTCAACAAGACGAACCCAATGTCGAGCAAGCTAATCAATACTCAGGAAATTCCATTCCGCGCGTATCTACCTCTGAATGACTTCTTGTCTCCTCAATTCAATGCCAACGATCCAAAACTAAAATTCACCCCTTAATGATACTACAATGATCTACTATACTAAGCAACTTCAATCTACAATATCAACATCCATTGGGATCAAAATTAGTAACCCATTCCATAGTTTAGGGCATTTAGACAATTTACCAAACACCTAGTGGGCATACATTTATACATTTCTCAACCATAGAATTAGTTCTTCCAACTACCACCATTTACCAACAATTCATCCCACCATCATTCTTTAACAACTTAAAATCCTAACATCACATGTGTGACCAACCATTCTCACCCAACCAACAAAATTCCATCAAATAATCACCTTTCAATCTCTACAATGGTTATGTATTTAAATTGGTAACTTATGGCTTTCAATCACCATTCTATGAGTTCCTATACTTAATTCATGTTCATATTCCCATAATATATCCATATATGTAAGTCTAAGGGTGTAGGATTACCTTTTGGAAGACATCTTGCAAAACCCTCCCTTGAGTTTTTGAAGAAATTGCTTAAATATATATGTATTTTATGTGTGTGGTCTTGAGAAAGTGGAGAAGAGCTACAAAATTCGTCCAAATGAAATGGGAAAAATGAACCCCAAAATTGTATTGTATTTATAGGCCCAGATTTTTGGGTTTCGGATGATGCTGCCCTGGATGCTTCGCATCCTCACTTCACTCCTCTTTGATGTTCGGATACGGACCTGGATGCTATGGCAACACATCACTGCCAGCCTTTCTTTCGGACGCGCCTCGGATGCTTCGCATCCGCAGACTCCTCCGCCAGCCTTTGGTAATTTGGTCATAACTTCTTGTAGGAATGTCCAAATGACGAACGGTTTGATGCGTTAGAAACTATACTCGAAGAACTTTAATTTTATATGTAATACAAAACATAGATATTTATATATATATATGTATATATGACTGTTCAAATTTTGGTCTTGTGCGTACTCATTTGGAACTTTAGTCTATCATGAAATTTCCAACTTGACTTGGACTTAGGGCTCTCCTTAGACCCCACATCACTTATAATATGCCTCGTACACTTATTATCATATCCAATTGATATCCATTATATCAATAGTCCTTGTCTGCACACAAAATAGTATAATGAGCGCACATCAACTTTCTTACTAGCGCTCAAGTACTTCGAAATTTTTCGGGGTATTAGATGAAAGGGAAAGCGGATATGTAAGTTGGAATTAATAATGGATAGGTGCATATTTATTGAATATCCAAGAAAACGAATGGAGTTTTATTTTATTTTCCTAAAGAAAATAAGGCAATTGTTAAAACAAATGCATTTTTTTAGCTAAGGTTTGTTCAATAAACCATGTTCCTAGAAGTAAATTATATTTATAGGAACTAGGCAAAGAAATAACTAGATGTTCAAGAACATCAAAACCCACACGTCGGAATTGACTTTCCATTGCATTTAAGTAGTGGGAGAACGTTAATAGACAGAATATGCCTTTGTCGAGTGGGAGTGATGTTTGAACAGTGAGCACTATAGTAAGAAATAGTTAATATTTCAATACCATAAGGTACTGAAGGTAATATTAGTAGTACTTCGTCGTAGTGGGAGAATACTAAGGAAAATCATAGTTCGGTGTACACTCTTGGGATAGTTTCGGTAACAGGATCCCCGAAGAGTTTAATACCAAACTAGATAGTGACGACAAAGAACTACTAGACAAAGATTGAAACCGAAATAACTTGGCAAGATTCTTTAACAAAACCTTATTTGGTGAAGACTTTTAATAGTCATGTAAAAGAATGCCAGAGAAAATTGTAGATGCATGGTTATGAGTCTAAGTGGGAGATTGTTGGGGCATATACTATTAACCATACATTTGGATATAGTATATTATAACAATTGTCATGGTTAAAAGTCTAAGTGGGAGATTATTGGGATATATACTATTAACCATGGGTTTGGTTTAGATATACTATTTATCATGAAATAATTATTTATTTAGTTTTAATAAAGTTTTAAATAGATTATATATTAGTCTATGTCCTTTGCTTATATAGTAGATGATTTAGTGTATAGAGTTTAGCTTATACACGAAAGATTAAATCATTTGTTCTTATAAGTATAAAGTTTGAGTTCACAATCTAATGATGGAATTGGACAAAACATCATGGATGATTATAGCACAAGATTAAGTATAATTTATCTTGATTATGGGAATGGTTTAATTCCAACTTCTTGTGCTAGTACATTTTGTATGTATTGAACGGACCAAGTAGAGATAAGTATTTTATACTAACTTTATAAAATAAACTCTCTAGCCATTAAATGTACTTTACTCTTAATCTTGATATAATTATTATTAGCTGTGTATATTATTATTATTATTTTGATTTATTAAAAGGCAAGATTCTTTCGTGGGTTAATATGCCTCGTAAATTAGATAATAATAATGTACATTGGCTGTAACGACCCGACCAGTTATTTTAAGCATTTGCACTTCGTTCGGTAGTTTACGGGTGTAAGTAGCTCCGTATGATATATTTTGACTTGTGTGAATCGTCGGTTTGGTTTTCAGGTTATTCGGGACTGATTTGGAAGAATGATTCTCAGCTAGGGAGCTTTAAATTTGAATGAGTTGACCAAGTTTGACTTTTTAGCATTTGACCCCGGATTGGAATTTTGATGGTTATGTTAGCTCCGTTGGGTAATTTTGGACTCAGGAGCGCGTCCGGATTGTGATTTGGAGGTCCGTGGTTGAATATGGCTCGAAATGGCGAAAGTTGAAATTTGAAAAGTTTGACCGGGAGTGGACTTTTGATATCGGGGTCAGATTTTGATTCCGGATGTTGGAACATGTCCGTAATGTCAAATGTGACTTGTGTGCAAAATTTGAGGTAAATCGGACGTGATATGATAGGTTTCGACATCGGTTGTGGAAGTGTGAAGTTTCAAAGTTCATTGATTTCAAATTAAGGTGTGATTCATCGTTTCGAGTCCTTGAGTAGGTCCGTGTTATGTTAGGGGACTTGTTGGTATATTCGGATGGGGTCCCGAGAGGCTCGGGTGAGTTTCGGACGAGGTTCAGATCATTTCATTGCATTTTGGATTTTTGCTAAGATTTCTGGTTCTGGTGTTTCCGCATCTGCAGAAGAGTGGGTGCAGATGCAGACAATTGGCCGCAGAAGCGTAGCAGGTTTGGCTGGAGGTAATCGCAGATGCGGAGGAGGAGTCGCACCTACGAGTGCGCATAAGCGGAAATTATTCCACAGGTTCGGGGTTTGCTGGGCAAGGCTATTTTCGCAGAAGCGAAGTTTTTACCGCAAAAGCAGTGGTCCGCAAATGCGGAATCGCTGGGGCAGAAGCTGTATTATCGAGGGATTTGGTTCTTTCTTCATTTGGGAGCTATGGAGCTCGGATTGAGGTGATTCTTGAGGTAATTTTCACCATATGAATTGGGGTAAGTGTTTTCTACTCAGTTTTGGGTATATTTCATGAATCTACCTTCGTTTTCGGTAATTGGATTGTGAATTGTTTAGAGGAAATTGGGGGGTTTGGCCTAAAGTTTGATAATATAATTTGTTGAGTTTTGAACATCGAATTGGGGTCGGATTTGAGTAAAACTAGTATGGTTGGACTCATAATTAAATGGGTTGTTGAATTTTATAAATTTGGTCGGGTTCCGAGGTGCAGGCCCGGGTTGGGCTTTTGGCCGATTTTGGGCTTTTGATTCAAGATTTGATCTTTTCGATCAGGATTGGTTCCTTTAGCATTGTTTGATGTATTTGAGTTGTTTTTGGTTATTTTTTGAGCCGTTCAGAGGTCGGAACGCGAGGGATGGCATTTTGGAGCATCGCTTGGCATGCTCGGTATTGGAATTGGCTTGTTCGAGGTAAGTAACTCTTCTAATCTTAGTGCTAAGGGTATGATACCACGAAATACGTGCTATGCGATTGGTATTGAGGTGACGCACATGCTAGGTGACGGGCGTGTGGGCGTGCACCATGTGAATTGAGACTCTATTGTTCCCATGGCACTGTATAGTGGTCCTACTTTGTTGATATCGTGTTTTTACCATGTGATAAAGTAGTTAGCTGTCAATAATGCTAGATATCATGTTTAGGCATTATGCCGATACTATTTGGACCCATAGTGGTAGTCTCTTACTGCTATCTCACTGATTTTACTGATATTTCATACTCATTCATATCCATGCATCCATACCATATCTTAGTGTCAGATATTATTTATTGATACATAATATCATTGTTGTCGGGCTAGTTTCATGATATTGTGAGCTCGTGAGCGAGACTGGAGAGATTGATGACTGAGTGAGGCCGAGGGCCTGAGTGAGAGTGACATTTTGGGATCGGGCTGCACGCCCGCAGCCTATTATATTGATTATATTTTATATGGATCGGGTTGTACGCTGCAACGAGCTTTCGGGCTATATATATATATATATATATATATATATATTATTGGATCGGATTACACGACGCAATAATATTAGATCGGGCTGCACGCCGCGGCAATATAGCACTTGGGCTGAAGGAGCCCCTCCGGAGTCTGCACATCCCCAGTGAGCGCAGTCGACTATATATTTATGGATCGGGTTCCACGCCGCAACGGGCCTTATGGTCATATATGGATCGGGCTGCACGCCGCAACAGGTATTGTACAGCGCTGAGTGATTGAGTATGCTGAGCATTGAGCACAGTGAGAGAGAATGCGAGACACTGAGATTGAGTACTCTGAGAGTGTGAGTACATGAGCTCATCATTGAGATGCATTGCATTTGACATGCGTACTTGAGGTACATGCATAGAGATGCATTTCCTTCTGCTACCCGGTTTTGGGGACATTTATGATTTTACCTGTATCTTGACATGTAGGCATAGAGAAGTACTTTCCTCATGCTATCTAAAAATGAAACATCTTACTATTTGTTGAAAGGAGTTTTGGGAAAAATCACAGTTTTCATACTTACTCGTACTTTGGCTTTTTTCAGTAAAAGATTTGGATTTTCACTGAGATACTTGAAAAGAAATGCCTATCTTTTTGGAACTGTGAACGAACTGAGCCTTTTATTTCCGAGATACTCTTTTGTTATTGTACTATGCTGTTATGAACTGTGGTGGAATATTGGTGTTGTACCAGACTTTTTTGTTAGCTCGTCACAACTTTTAACCTAAGGTTAGGTTTGTTACTTATTGAGTACATGTGGTCGGTTGTACTCATATTATATTTCTGCACCTTGCGTGCAGATGTTGGCTGCTGATGTTGCTGTGTTCGTTGGGAGCTGGATCTGAAGATGTACCTGCGTGTTGTAGCTGCCTCTTGTTCGTGGTAGCCTTAGATCTATAAAACTCTGTTTATGTACTTTTCAAACAGACTATGTATATATTTCATTTCCACTTTGTAAACTCTATTCTTAGAAACTCATGATTTATACTACCAGTTCTTGGGGAGATGTATTAGTTTTATATATCTTCTTTTAATTAATTGCCTTATTAATTTTATTTGAATTGGATAGTTGATAATTAGCTTACCTAGCTGGTTGGGTTAGGTGCCATCACAACTAGTTGATTTGGGGTCGTGACATTGGCGAAGTAATAGTTAGTTGATGGAATCCATGTCTCGGTTTAGAGATTGATGATACACCTTTATGAAAGCTTATAAGTTTTCATGTGTAAACCCGGCCGGTAGATTTTGTATCCGACAAATGAAATAAGTTAAGTGAAAATCTAGAGGAAATAATCAATAAATTAAATCGTCAGTAATTTAATTTAATTGATTAGTATCTGAATCTTAACAAGGGAAGTTAAATAAGATTTAATGGATGAATTTCGAAATTGAATAAGGAGTGCAATTATGAATTTTTAGTGAAATAATTCGTAATTAATTATGGTGGATATTAATTTCAAAAATTAAAAATTAATTCCATAATTAGAAGCCTTGTTAATAAAATTATGTGTTCCCTGCTGTGCTTAAATAATAGAAAATAAAAAAATCATTTTTTTAGTGGAAAAGAAAGCCTAACAGGTTTTGGAAAAGAGTTTTAACCCTTAAAACTTGTGTTATAAATACATAAGGTTTTTCACCAAGAGGTGAGAGAGAAGGTGGCCAATATTTTCAGCCTTTTTCCTAGAAAAGTTTGCCCACACGAAATTACTATTTCCGAATATTATTTGGGTAACACAGTAAAAGATCGTGGAACGTTCGCGAATCTTTATCATGCCCATGATAGAGATTTCATTGAGTTGCTGTTGAATTGGAGGCTCACGTGATAGAGGAACTTTTTTCACGCTTCAAAAGGTAACCCGTGAAATTCCGTTTATACTAGTTGTCTAGATTACATGTGATTTTGATATTGGGATTGCTTCCGCTGCTTATAATAATCCATGAGGAACATTAATTCATAAAACTCTTGGTGATCAGTCGGCAAGGATAATTCACCTTCTACGTAAAAGAGTTGTACCGGTGAAAGAGGGGCACAAAAGCAATTTTGTTGAGTTCTTACTGTAATGTTGAAGTAGTTTATATGTACACATATTAGAATGTATGAAATACACATACAGGGGACTGCAACTGAATATTAGCAATTGATACAATTTCATTGTGTTTTGCTGCAAGCACAGATGATGAATCTATCAGCGGAGATCTTCGTCGGCCGTATCTAGTCAATGTTGGTACAGTATCAAACATTTTTGAAATTGCCGAGGAAACCGTTGCGTAGATTTTAAGGTAATATTTAATCCTAGAAACAAGCTATGTTTCTGATTCTACAACCTTACTATTTTCACGTCGGAGTTTTTGCCCTAACTTTTCTACCAAGAACGTTTGATGGGATGGGAAAAAATATTGTTATTATGAAAAGGGCGATGAGAAGGGAAATGAGTTTTGTGGATTTTATCGTATTTTGATGATTGAAATTTTACGAGTGTTTGGGAGAAGAAGTTACTAAGTTTGAGAAAGAAAAGAAACAAGAAATAAACACAATAAGTGTAAGGAATCACCAATTGTTTGCTAGATCTTGTTTTTTTGTACTCCCTCCAACCCATTTTATGTGAAGAGGTTTGGAGTACAAGGATCAAAGCACTTCTATATGTACTCAGACATAAATTTTTCAGGCTTTTGAAAATAAAATTGACATATTCGGATGTGTAAAGGACTATAAGCAGCATGGTTAATAATTCAAACCATTTAAAAAAGTTTGAAACAATCATACTACAAGAAAAGCTGTTTGACTCCTTAGGAAGTATAATAGTATTTGAAAGTTGAGCACTAAATCAAACATGATGGGTAATGTTGAAAAAGAGGAAGAAGCTAAAGCAGTGTAATTTTTTACTTGTGTTGAATTCTCTACATGCATCAACTGCTAAGGGAACAATGAGGCAAAATGTGCTGGAGAAGAGATGAAACTCTGTTTCACCAACATCTTCGAGAAATCTAACATTATCTATTTGAGCACATAAATCTACTAAAGAAGGAGCCATATGCATCATTGCCATACGTCTTTGGTGTCGGATTACGTGCTTGATCCCGTTGATTCGACTTAGACCTTGGTAAAATAAGCTAATCAGCAAAAGAAAGGAATGTAAAATGGTCACGATCTCAATTTCTCCTCCGTAGGATGTCGTGATGACACCTATTCTCTAAGACTAAATAAGCCTAATACTTACTGAATTAAATGACATAATTTAACCTAAACAACTATTAAACATAAACTATATATTTCTATATAAAGCCAACAATCCCAACATAATACAATATCCCAAACCAGTAGTACAAGTCATAAACTTTACTGAGTTCACTAGAAAATTTTTAAGTACAACTGTTCCGGAATAGAAATAAACTCTACAACATGAACTTCAAAAGGTGACTCTGAGGCCTGCGAACGCGACAACAGGTATACCTTGAAATCTCCACAGTAATATTTGATCAGGTATCTAATGATCAGCACACCCAGAAGTACCTGAATCCGCACAAAAATGTACAGAAAGAGTAGCATGAGTATTATGATAACCCAATATGTCATTTTTAGTTTTAGCAGTCATTTCTGTGTTCCGATACCTCGAATAGATTCTTTTAGCCTTCCTCGATTTACGTGCACAGTCTGCGTTTTTTTTCAAAAAATTTATATGTGAAAAATTGAAGAAAATGTGAATTTTAGCTTTAAAATGATTTGAGTTGACTACGGTTAACATTTTGTGTAAAAATAACTTGGATCAGTGTTTTGACGGTAACGGTGGGTCCGTATCGTGATTTGGGACTTGGGTGTATGCCCGAAATTGAATTCGGAAGTCCCTAACTTGATTTAACGTGATTTGTTGAAAACTAGTAATTTGAAGGTTTAAAAATTTCCTAAGTTTAACTATAGGTTGACTTTGTTGCTACCAGATTCGGATTTCGATTCCGGAATCTCGAATGGGTTCATTTTACTATTTATGAAATGTATGCAAAATTTGGTGCAAAACGAAGTTGATTTGACGTGATTCGGACGTCTACTTGTAAATTTGAAAGTTCTTATGTTTCTTTAAATTTTTTATTTATTTTGATATTTAATTCGTAGTTTTAGGTGTTATTTTGGTTTTTTGATTGCGCACGCAAATTCGTACGATATTATTACACTTATGTGCATGTTTAGTTTGGAGCCCAAGAGGCTCGGGTAAGTTTCGTATATGCTACAGATTGATTTTGAACTTAGGAGGATTGCAGGTTTCAAAGATTCTGGTGTCTGGTGCTTTGTTCTTCGCGATCATGAAGCCACTCTTGCGATCGCGAAGAATAACCTGGGTTGGGGGTTGGATTTCCTCTATGCAAGAGGTTGAGGTCGCGAACGCAAAGCAGTGGTGGGATCACACTTCGCGAACGCGACCAAAACTACGCGAACGCGATCAAAGGGTCGTGAACGCGAAGGCCAGGGGGGAAGATCCATTGAGAACGCGAAGAGCATAACGCGAAGGCGAAGGCCAATTGGGCCGCAGTGCTTCGCAATCGCATCAGGTCCTTCGCGAACGTGATGAATACCTGACGCTAGTGATTTAAAATATCCTAAAGACGGGTCTAAAATATCCTAGACCTGAGCTCGGCGTAGAGGCGATTTTGAAGAGGAATTTCATCCCCACTTCATAGGTTAGTATATTTTAACTAGTTTTCTTCCATTTCCATCAACAACCATTGATTTCTAGCCTTTACTATGTGCTTGTTCATCATAGAAATTAGGGATTTAGGTAGAAATTTGGGATTTTGAGAAATTGATATTTAGACCTCAAATTGAGGTCGAATTTCGAAACTAATCACATAATCGGGCTCGACGGTGAATGGGTAATTAGATATTGTTCCGAATCTCGAGTTTTGACCAAGCGAGCCCGGGGTTGACGTTTGTTGACTTTTTCCAAAATCATTAAAGATTGAATCTTTTTCACTCATGGGTAGTTTCTAAAGCTTATTTTGAATTGTTTGAACTATATTTGATTAGATTCGATTGGTTTGGAGGCGAATTTTAGAAGAAAGACCCCAGTTGGGCTTTGATTTGATTGCGGAGCAAGGTAAGTGTCGTGGTTAACCTTGACTTGAGAGATTAGGACTTGTTAGTCTATTTGCTACGTGTTTAATGTGTGAAAACAACGTATATGTGAGGTGACGAGTACTTATGCGTTATTTTTGGGTTAAAGCATGCGGGTGGAACTTGTTTCCTTGCGTTCTATTGCATTATTAATTATGATATCCATGCTTCGGTTAGGTTATTACTTCTTTGATTATTTCTTCCGTAATTATTGCTTATTTTGTAATTGTTGAGTATTTTGAAAGTTGAAGTTTGGTATCTTGGCATCATTTTTGACGTTAAGTACATTCTCCTTATTATTTATTTTTCGAATTAATATTATCTTCATTACATGGTAAGTAAGAGTGTAAAAGCACGAAGGGTGATGTCGTGCCATTGTGTTTGTCTCATTTATTGATTATTACATAGTAAGGAAGAGAGTAAAAGCAAGAAGGGTGATGCCGTGCCATTCATCTCATTTATTCATTGTTACATGGTGAGTATGAGAGTAAAAACATGAAGGATGATATTGTTGATGAGTGGTGATTTTACCATTTACTTGTAACGACCCGACCGGTAGTTTTGAGAGTTGTAGTACCGTTCCCCCATTTATTGCTTATTTTGTACTTTATAACTGCTATGTAACTTACCGGGGTAGTTTGTTCGGGTTCGGAGAGATTTCAGAATGAATTGAGACACTTAGTCTCAAGGTTTAAAGCTTAAGTTGAAATGGTTGACCGAATGTTGACTAATACGTAAACAACTCTGGAATTGAGTTTTGATGGTTCCGTTAACTCCGTTGGATGATTTTGGACTTAGGAGCGTGTCCGGATTGTGATTTGGAGGTCCGTAGTTGAATTAGGCTTGAAATGGCAAAAAGTGGATTTTTAGGAAAGTTTGACGGGGAGTGGACTTTTTGATATCTGGGTCGGATTCCGGTTCCGGGAGTTGAAGTAGGTCTGTGGTGTCATTTGTGGCTTGTGTGTAAAATTTAGGGTCAATCGGACGTGATTTGATGGGTTTCGGCATCGTTTATGGAAGTTGGAATTTTCTTATTTCAATAGGCTTGAATTGGGGTGTGATTCGTGTTTTAATGTTGTTAGAGGTGATTTGGGAGCTCGACTAAGTTCGTATCGTATTTTAGGACTTCTTGGTATATTTGGTTAAAGTCCTGGGGGCCTCGAGTGGAGTTCGGATGGTTAACGAATCAAGAATTGGAATTTGAAAGACTGCTGAAGTGCACTAGGTCTGGTGCGATCGCACCTACGGAGTTTTGACCGCAGGTGCGAGCCTCCAGAAGCGAGAAAGGAATCGCAGAAGCGGCCTGGAAATAAATAGGCTGAGATCGCCGGTGCGAGGTATTTTTTCCGCACCTGCAATGCCGCAGATGCGGCTGGTTATACGCAGGTGCGGAGCTGCGCTGGCCTGGGGCAGGGAGCAAGTGCGAGGGGGGTAACCGCATCTGCGAGCTCGCAGGTGCGAGCAAGGCTCCGCATATGAGGAGTTGAGGGGCGACGTCTGTTTTAGCAGAAGCGAATGTTGGGCTGGAGAAGCGCCTCCGTAGGTGCTGAACCTGGGGTTTTAAGTCATTTACGCAGAAGAGGAGGGTTTTACCGCAAAAGCGGTTCCGTAGGTGCGGTCATTAGGCCGCAGGTGCGAAAAGCCCGGGTAGTGTCTTATAAACGAGGGTTCCGAGATTTTTCACCATTTTAAACATTTCAAGCTCGGGATTAGGCGATTGTTGAGAGGATTTTAGGGGGATTTCTTGAGGTAAGTCACTTGTCGTCTAATTTGTTCAATAATTGTGTTTCCTCATTGATTTTCCCACCTAGTTTGTGTGTATTTAAGGTGGAATTTGGGAGTTTGAGGCTAGAGATTTTGAGAGTTTGATTAGGGGATTTGGGTGGCGATTTGGTGTTGGATTTTGGTAAATTTGGTGTGGTTGGACTCGTGGTTGAATGGGCTTTCGGGTTTTAAGACTTTTATCGGATTTTGAGACGTGGGCCCTGGGGCTGGCTTTTGAGTCGTCTTTTTACTTTTGATTAATAACTTAGTATTTCATTATGGAATTGATTCCTTTAGCCCGTGTTGATTGTATCGCATTGTTTGTGGCTAGATTCGAGGCATGCAGAGGCCGTGTCGCGAGGCAAAGGTGTGTTGGAGTATAGATTTGCCCGGATTGAGGTAAGTAACACTTCTAAACTTGGCCCTGAGGGTTTGAAACCATAAATTATGTGTTATATGATTGGTGTTGAGGTGACGCGCACTCCAAGTGACGGGTGTGTGGGCACGCACCGTAAGAATTATCTCCCGATCTATTCCACGGAAACTATATAGCAGAGTTATCTTGTTGATATCCGTATTTTCATTATGTGATAAGTAATTGAGCTGCCAATCATGGTAGAAATCATGTTTAGGCTATATGCTGGTACTGTTGGGACCCATAGTGGTCGTTTCTTGTTGTCGACTTATTGATTACATTGAAATTTCGTACTGAGTCATATTTATTCATTGCATATCATATCCCAGTCTCCGTTGCTATTTATTTCTATATCATATCATCATTTTTGGGATAGTTTTATGATATTGTAAGCCCGAGAGAGAGAGAGAGAGAGAGAGAGAGAGAGAGAGAGAGAGAGAGAGAGAGAGAGAGGAGAGAGAGAGGAGAGATTGATGACTGAGTGAGGCCGAGGGCCTGATTGAGAGTGACAGTTATAGGATCGGGCTGCACGCCGTAACATTTTTTATTTATTTATGCATGGATCTGGATTATTATAGCGCTTGGGTTGAAGGAACCCCTCCGTAATCTGTACACACCCCCAGTGAGCGCAATTAACTATATTAAGGTATGGATCTTCCATGGACATGGATCTTGTCCGAATCATTTATATTTGGGGATGGATCTTCCCATGGGCTAGATTGGCCTTATGCAGTACTGAGTGACTGACTATCAGTTGATATATATATATATATATATATATATATATATATATATATATATATATATATATATATATATATATATATATGTGTGTGTGTGTGTGTGTGTGTGTGTGTGTGTGTGTGTGTGTGTGTGATGGATCTTTCCTGGGCTGGATTGGCTATATACAATACTGAGTGATTGAGTATTCTGAGAGTGTGAGTACACGAGACTTTCAGCGTGGTACATCACATACAACATGTGCATTGGCATGTAGATGTAGAGAGGTCATACTCCTCATATCATTCAGGATTGATCTATTTTAGTTGAATTGAGTTTAACTGTTGAACTTGAAAGCATGCATACATTTCTGTACTAATATTTCTATATTGAATTGTACCTGTTGAGTTTGTCACTACCTTTTAGTTCAAAGGTTAGATTTGTTACTTATTGTGTTGGTTGTACTCACGCTACACCCTACACCTCGTGTGCAGATCCAGGTACTTTCGGTCAAGGCGGTTGCTGAATATTGGAGTCCGAATTTTTGGAGACTATCGAGGTAGCTTCTTGGCTTTCGCAGACCTTGTCTCTCCCTCCTTATCTTTTATTTTATGTTTCAGTTTTATTACCTAGACGGTGTAATAGACTATGTCTCTATGTAGATGCTCATGTACTCGTTGACGCCCCGGTTTTGGGAGAGATTTTATATGGAATTATGAATTCTTACTCTGTTTTTAAAAAGGTTTTCCTTAATTTTAACTGCTTTCGTATCTTTCAAAGTGTTAGGGTTTTGGAAATGCCATCATAGTCGGCTTGCCTAGTACTATGATAGGCGCCATCACGACAGGCTGGTTTTGGGTCATGACATTAGTTTAGTCTCTTTTTTACTTTTCGTATCCGTTAATTATAATATGAGGTTGTTCATGGTGTGTATTGCTTGATTTTCAGGTAAATGATGCCATGCAGAGAGTTGAATTCAATTGAAGTGGAATTGAGCAAAAAGCATTAAAAAGTGCAAATTCCTTTAGTGATTCCGCATCTGCGGAACACTGTGCGCTTCTGCGAGCTCGCATATATAAATAGGAGCCCGCAGCTGCGAAACTGGGCAACTTCCGCTGGGATCACATGTGCGATTGGTATTGAATATCTAAGTGTGTAGTATTTTTTCCAACACTTGAATCTTGTTTATGGGAATATTTATATTTAAAGTGTGGATGAAATACCTTGTTGTGCTTATTATATTGAACGATTTTTATTTATATTGAAGTGAGTTATTGTTTCTTTAATTATTCTTGTTCTTTAGTGTTTCCAAAGGGATTAGCTAACCCTAGGAATTGCCCATGTACTTCGAATTAATTTTTGAAAAGATAATTTGAGGTTGGGAAAGATTAATTAACAAGAACTTGAGGCATTAACCCTCACTATATAGATTCGATCTAGGGATAAGATTGAACTATTTGTAGTCACATTCGGGTTTGCTTAATCTCTTAATTGTTTTAGGGATAATTCAATTAGGAAGTCTGGTTAGTCCTCGAAAGAAGCTAATAAAGAATTATTACCCGAGACTAATTAATATAAATTCGCTCATATTTGTAAAATCATGAAATACATTGGATCGTCACTTGAGTGTAATTCCCAATGCATCCATGCTTGTAGCCATTGATCATTTTACTTGCTTTCTAGGTTTGTTTATATTTTCGCAATTAGTTATAAATATTTCTCAAAAACCCTTACTAAGTGTTTGGCTTAGCATAACAAGTGATAATTCTCTTACATGCCTAATCGCTTACATATTGCTCTCTATGAGATTCGACCCCGACTCATAGTTGGGTATATTTCTATTGCATGCGACCTTGTCCATTTACTTTTTAGTAGTGGATTTGGACGTCATCAAAATTGGAGTCATTGCCGGGGAACATTTTAGCGTATTTAGGTTGTTTGAGAGTAAGCGTACGTGCTTTGGTCCAAACTTATAAATATTTTTGTAATTATTTTCTTATTTTTGTTTATCTTCTTAACTGTTTTCTTGTTTATTTTCTTAGTTTTTAAAAAATGGCATCATTTGATGAAAATTAGTCGGATGGTAGTTGTTCATACTTTGGTGACCCTTGTCCTTATTGTGGAGGACCACACTCATGGCAAAATTATTTAAATTCTCCCAGGGGCGGATTGTACGCACAATCTCAAACCCATGAGTGGAGTATTTGTGATAAGTGTGGTGGTCAAAATGGTCATTGGACTAATTGTGCCTATTTGTCCTTCTCTTCCCCGAACCCACACTACGATGATTCTACTTTTTGTGATGATAAGTATAAGGATATGGAAGTGGACGAAATTGAGCATGGTCAAAATGGAGAGTTCAAGCTCATGATGGAATGCCTACTTGAAAGAGCTAACAAAGAGCAAAATGCCTTGGAGGAGCTTTTGAAAAATAGTCTCCAAAACGATTTGGCACTTGAAAGGTTGAACTCACAAATGGGAGAAATTCTTGAAGCTTTAGAGGTCCAAAAAGCCTCAAAAGTGAATGATAGCCAAGAACCTTACTTAGAGGTTGAAGCCGAAAATGCTTCTTTGGCACTTGAACAAAACCAAGAAGAACTCTCAAATGCTCAAAATGAGAGGGTGATGCTCATGTTGGAGACCATTATTAAAAATGAGGGGAAGCACAACTTGGCACTCAAGGACTTGAAGTAAGTACTAACTCAAAATGATGAGAATATCCGTACATTGCTGCCTTCAAATGAATATATTGGTTGAGGCTCATTATTCCCCCCAACTAGAGAGTGTGGAAAGAGTTCAAGAAAAGTCCAACTTCAAGGAAGAAAGTGAGCTTTATTTTGAGGAATCAAGAATTGAATTTCCGCCAACCAACTCCATGCTTGTTGTTGATGCCAAGAAAAATATTGAATTAGAGTCAACTGATATAGTTGAAAATATGGTTGAAAATGACTCTAATTCGAGGGACCAAAAGGATGTCAAAATCCGGAAAGAATTGCAATTTGGAGGCTTGATGTCACAATTCAAGCATTTCTCAACATTGGATTTGTGTGGTAATATGAGAATTGAACTACACGAGTCAATGAGGGATTGCAAAGAGGAGAGGCAACGGCCATACAACTTACAATTTGAAGGTACAAGAAGGCAAAATGATATTCCTCACATGAAAGCCAAGATATGCAAAATGAAGCAAATGGCATGTGGCTTGATTCAGAATTAGTTTGGAAGAATGATTCTCAACTAGGAAGCTTTAAGTTGGAAGAGTTGACCAAATTTGACTTTTTAGTATTTGACCTCGGATTCGAGTTTTGATGGTTCTATTAGGTCTTGGTGATTTTTGACTTGGGCATATGCCCAGATTTGCATTTGGATATTTCTAGAAGGTTTCAATACTAATTGGTAAAAGTTGGAAGTTTGAAAGTTTGGAATGTTTATAAGTTTGACCTAGAGTTGACTTTCATGAAATCGAGTTCGCATTATTGTCCGAGAGTTGGAATCTGCTCGTTATGTCATTTGGAACTTGTATGCAAAATTTTAGTTCATTCCAAATTGGTTAAGATTGAATCGGATGTTGCGTTCGAAATTTGAAGTTTATGAACTTAAGAGATTGTTCTTGATCGACGATTCGTGGTTTTGATGTTGTCATGTGTGATTTGAGGCCTCAAATAGGCCCGTGTTATGTTTTGGGACTTGTTGGTATGTTCGGACGGAGTTTTGAGCGGCTTGGGTGAGTTACAAGGGTGGTTTCAGACCATTTCTAGCGGGTGGGTTTTGGCTATAGGGGTATACATTGCGATCACATAGAATTGGCCGCGATCGCGAAGAGTAAAATGGGAAAAATGGGCATGTGAATCGCGATCGCAGAAGCTTCCTCGTGATCGTGTACAGGAAGTTCTTGTCACTGATCTGACTTTGGAAGCTTATATCTTTCAATCTATAAGAAATATGGATATCATCCAAAAATAAAAATTGTAGCAGCTCTTTGTGTCTAGTTTTCAAAAAGTTAAATCGTTTGTCATTTGGAGTTATGTACAAAAGGTTATGGCTGATATACTACAGGCTGTCTAAAAAGAGTTTGGGAAGGGTTATGGAAGTTTGTTCTTCGCGATCGCAGGGAGCTATTTTAGCATATTTGGAGCTTTGGAACTCAGATTGAGGTGATTTTCACCATATGGACTTGGGTAAGTGTTCTCTTCTCGATTTTTATTACATTTCATGAATCAATTTTAGTTTTTGGCATTTGATTGATGATTGCAAGAGAGAAATTGGGATTTTTGTCTAAACTTTCATAAAATGATTTTTTGAGTTTTGAACAGATTCAGAGTCTGATTTGAGTGAAACTAGTATTGTTGGATTCGTAATTGAATGTGTTGTCAAATTTTATGAGTTTTGTCGGATTCCGAGGTGCGGGCTTAGGTTTGAATTTTTCATTGACCTTGGACTTTTGATGAAAGATTCCACTATTATCGATTGGGTTTGCTTCCTTTGGCATTATTTAATGTTCTTGTGTTGCTTTTGGCTAGTTTTGAGCCGTTCGGAGGTCGGTACGTGCGGGGTGGAATTTTCAAAGTATTGTTGGCTTGCTCGATTATTGATTTGGCTTATTCGAGGTAAGTAATACTTCTAAACTTGGTGCTGAGGGTATGAACCCCCGAATATACGTGTTATGTGTTTGGTGTTGAGGTCATGCACATGCTAGGTGACGGGCGTGTGAGCGTGCACCATGTGAATTATGACTCGATTGTTTCTATAGTACTGTGTAGAGATCTAATCTTGTTTCTATCCATGAAATTTCAACGTGCTAGAGTAATTCAGTTGTGATCCATGATAAAAACCAATGTTCAAGCTATATGCTTTACCTGTTGGGACCCACTGAGGTCATTTTTGATATTGAGTTATTTGCTTAAATTGGAATTGCATACTCAGTCGTACTCATTCATTGCATATCGTATCTCAGTCTCTGTTATCATTTGTCTCACATCATATTATCATTATTTGGGTTGATTGGCATGAGATTTGTGAGGCCGAAAGACTGGAGATGATGATGACTGGGTGAGCTCGAGGGCCTGATTGTGAGAGATATTTGTGGGATCGGGCTTCACGCGCGCAACAAGATTTATTGATTCAAGCCATTATTGGCTTATATTAGTGCTTGGGCAGGATCCGCCCCTCCGGAGTCTGACATACTAACAATGAGCGCAAGTACCTACTGAATGCGAGTGCCGAGTGATTGGGAGGACTGAGTGACTGGGAGGACTGAGTGATTGAGCGTGATGAGTGAGGTTAACTGCTTCGAGAGCATGAGCACATGAGTTTATAACTATGGTGCATTGCACTTGACATGCATACGTGGCATGTAGGCATAGAGATGCATTTCCTCATACTGTACGTTATTGTGACACTCATGATTTCACATGCACATTGACTTATACGTATAGAGATGTACTTTCTTCATGCCATCTTATAATGAACATCGTATCTATTGTTGAAAGTTTTTGGGGAAAAAATCACAGTTTTCTGATATACTCACATTTTGGTAATTTCGGTGAAATATTTGGGTTTTTACCGTTATACTTGAAAAGCATTCCTATTTTTCCATAACTGTGAAAGAGCTGAGCATCATATCTTTGAGTTATTACTTATACTGCTTTATTTATATTGTTACGAGTTGTTCCTGGCTATTGGTGTTGGACTCTGACCATTTTCCAAGCTCGTCACTACGTTCAACCTAAGGTTAGGTTTGTTACTTATTGAGTACATGAGGTCGGTTGTACTCATACTATACTTCTGCACCTTGCGTCCAGATTTTGTATGCTAATGTTGCTGTGTATGGAAAGAGCTTGCATTGAAGATGTGCCTACGTTCTGGTCATAGCTGCCTCTTGTTCTTGGTAGCTTTAGAATTATTAATCTGTTCATGTATATTTCAAACAGATGATGTATTTATTTCATACCATCTTTATAAACTCTAAATCATAGATGCTCATGAATTTGTACTACCAGTCTTTGGGAAGTGTATAAAAGTTTAGTTATTTCAATATTTATTTTATCAGTAAATCTCATCGAATTGGATTGTTGTTAATTGGCTTACCTAGCCGGTTGGATTAGGTACCATCACGACTAGTTGGATTTTGGGTCGTGACAAGTTAGTATCAGAGCTCAAGATTCATAGGTTCTACGAGTCATGATCAAGTGTCTAGTAGAGTCTTGCGAATCGGTATGATGACATCCATACCTATATTTGAGAGGCTATAAGGCATTTAGGATATACTTCCCATCTTTCTTTCCTTATCGTGCGACATTGATTCATCTTGAAGCATATCTCTTTAAATTCTTTACATCACTCGTATGCGCATGTGAGTACTCAGTATCAGCTGTACATCGACAGCTTATGGAATTCCATGGATGAAGTATGAGATGTGTATTATGTGTTTTGGTGATGGGACACTCTAGAGGACTTGAGGCCGGGTTTAGACCGCAGCTTAGGCTCGGTAGTTTCAGTTGTGTGGATATGTGCTTTTAGACTTCTATGTCCAGTGGTGTCCCTATGAGTGGGACTGGTGGCTCAGTGAGTGGTTGGATGGCTATATATAAGTAGGATATGACAACGGGATGCGTTCAGATGGTTTGAATATAACAGGAAGAGTTTGCTTGAGATGTGAAAAGGACTACTCGATGCTCGTTTTCTATGGATGTATCATACAATATTAAGATATGAAGGTTTTGAGAGATTCTTTCGTGTTATTTCACTTGTGGAACGAAGTAAATTTTCATGCCTTGTTGATGAGTTCAGACTGTAGAAGATTAAGTGATTGCGTAGTAGTTGTGGTTATGAAGGGTATAGAGATATGTCAGTTTGAGGCTAACCAGGTGGGTTGTCACCTGCAGGGTAATCTACGGATGTGTGATCCTTATGATGTTATGTGTAGGGTTTCTTTTCTACCAATGGGTTATATGTGTTGCGATTTGAGTTTGGACCAGTTAAGAAAAATGACCTGACTGTCACGAGGATGAATGCGGGATTAGCGGATGATTTGAGGTATTTTATGGGCTGTGTTGTAGGAGCTTGTGAAGGATTTAGCTGAATCTCACTGCGGGATTATGGCAATAATAGAGTATGGATATTGTGAGTTATCTGATGTTTTATTCTATGGCTTAGAGCAAAGTGGGGGAGTCTACCATCGGCAATTTGATTGCATGTTTATGTATTATATTGGTTTCAGTCTAAGGCATACTTGTGGATAGGTTATGATTTGCAGAGATTGGTTTTGAGGATGACTTGAGTAAGGAATTTCTGGATGCATGATGTATAACACCTTGTGGATATATGAGAGTCTTGGAAATGGTCTAGGGTTTCTGTTTGTGATGGATGTAATGTACCAAGAAAATGATTCACTCGGTTTCTTAGAGGTGTGGATTAATTCTTTGGGTGTTGTTGTACTAATGGGGAATAGGTCGTTCGGCTCACTTGGCTGGTACGATTGAGATTTGAACAGAGTGGATGACTCTTGACAGGGTTCTAGTGGATTGAAGATTTATATGTGATAATTGAGAATTTTTCGAATTTGTATATGGCTAGAATCTAAGATTTGCATTGGATGGTGTCGAGACTCGCGATATTTTGATATCATTATAGATTATACATTTAAATATCGGGAAGGTAAAGGAAATGATTTTAGATTCACATAAGACCTCTTCATAATGGGTATCTCGGGTGCGGTATTTTGAGTGTTTAAATAGGAATACAATGGTTTATGGGCCTTCAGGTGATGTGGTTTTATGCTAGGATATCTTATGGTGAGCGTTGATTTAAGGGTCGTAGTGTGCTAGCAAAGAGAAGTGTTAACTTGAAGGCAATTCAGAAGAAATTCAGAGAAAATAGGCAGCTTGGTAGCAGGTTGGATCAGTATGGTAATGGTAAGCTCAGTTCTTTTGGTTCTTATAATGTGATGAGGCTTTATAGGTGTTTTGTGGTAATACTCTTGGGTTTGGCGACATGCCTGACTTGGTTGAATTAGAGGAATTCAATTCAGATGGCTTGGTTATGTGAAAATGGGTTTCATAGAATTCTCGATGATTTCTACCACGATTCGGGATTGATATTTTCTATAACATGGGGAGTTTGTCGTGCATTTCAATTTTCTTCTCGATGGGATCAAGTGGAAGGTTTATAGCTATTTGAGTATGTATTCTGCTTGTTATTCAGAGTTGGTAATGAGGTTCTCGTGTTTTCATATGATGGCCTGATAGAGGCGGTGCACCGTGTGAGATTGAGATTTGCATGTGCAAGTATACGGTTCAGTTTCAAAAGGGAGGTCATAAGATCTAGACATCATAGACAGTTTTAGATATTCAGAAGAATGTTGGCACTATCTGGTATCCCCTAAGAAGACTATACATTTCAAAGGGGTGCCTTGTGTTTTGACTTACGGATGCTTCATTGGTATTGTGGTGCTCGGCAAATTCTTCGACTGCTGATGTTCAGATTTTTGCTATGTGGCATAGAAGAATTCCAGAAGTATTTGTCGTGGGGATGATTGTGTATGAGATATGTGTTAGTTATTCAAGTGGTGGAGTTGGGATCGGCTATTGTGATTCATGTGTTCTATGGATTTGGAGAATGGGAGTTCTCAAAAGCAAATTGCTTTTGGGTTGCGGACTGTGAAAATGTGGTCAAAGTTTGCTAGATGGTAGTACGTGCTATGATTAGGTAATTGTGGACTTTTGGAGGGCTATTTGTCCATGTAGGGATGATCGGAGTTGGTTTAGGGGACCCATTGGTAGGCCTAATGAGGATGTGCATTCTATACCGGGTCGGATTTGTTGATTCAGAACTGATCATGTTGAGGGGTGATTCATTCGGTTAGAGTTGAGACTATTCATGTTATGATATGTTTTATGTCTTACTCTTCTATACTATGAGAGGCGGTGATTCGTTGGTTTTATGCACACATGGTGTGGTTCTGATTGGGCCTTATAGCGGAATCTGAGCGAGATGGTTATTGGGGTGTTGAATGGTTTATTGCGCCTTGGTTATGGTCTTTCCGGGCTGTGGTATATTGTGTTATTCTCTTCTCCATGGTTATGGTCATGCACTTCGTGTACTTGATGTCGAATTGCATGTAGTTGTTGATTTTGAGCATTATGGCTTAGGTATTTCATATTGACCGGTGTCTGGATGGGTCACGCATTGCAGTGGGGCTATGTTAGGATATGATCCTTTCTGTTAGATTCTTGTGTCTTGGTCCTACTATGTGTGACGGGTTCATAGCATTACATTGTGGTAGTATTTTTTGAGCTTGCGGGACGGTTCTCTCATTTGAGTCATTTTCCATGATTAAGTACATTTAAATTGTTGCTTATTGGTGCACGGATTGCACGATTTGTGGATTTAGGTTGTGTTGGTGTGGCATATCAATAAAATTATTGTGTTTGATGAGATAAGGTCATTGGACATAGAATGGGCACTATCAGGTTTAATTACGGTATGTTTGGAAGAATAATATAAGAAGTTGGATTAGAATTTGAGTTATGGTTTTGGTTTGGGCGAGAGAGCTCTATGACTTTCTAATCTGATGGGTGGTTATGAGTTTCTATTTGTTTCTTTCATCATCGGTAGTGTACGAAGGTTTTGAATGATGTTTTATTTTATATGAGGTTTATTACCGGTATTGGGTTTGTTTTGAACAACTACTGTGATCGGGAATTAAAGCTACGAGTATATGAGTTATGTGGTATATCATGTGATTACATCTTGGGTTATGCTAATGACTTGATGCAGCTTGTTCAAACTTATACAATATGTAGATGCGAGATTCGGGTCTTGTAAGAAATTCCGGATATTGGAAATTGGGTTCTAAGATCTACGAACTAAGGTTAAAGTAATGATGTCAATTATGTTGTGTTGTCATGCTTACATGGATTGGGGTGACGTGTGATCACCCCCGGGTACATGCATGGTAAGATTACACGATGATTTGATAGCTTTGGAATGACTCTTGGCATGTTCGAGGACAAACGTATGTTTAAGTGGGAGAAGATGTAACGACCCGACAAGTCGTTTTGAGCATTTGCACTTTTCTCAATGGTTTGAGGGCATAAGTAGCTCTGTATGATGTATTACGACTTATATATATCGTCGGTTTCGATTTATGAATGATTCGGAATTAGTTTGGAAGAATGATTCTCAACTAGGAAGCTTTAAATTGGAAGAGTTGACCAAGTTTAACTTTTTAGTATTTGACCTCGGATTAGAGTTTTGATAGTTCTTTTAGTTCCGGATGGTGATTTTGGACTATGGCATATGGCAGGATTTGCATTTGGATGTTTCTAGAAGGTTTCGGCACTAATTGGTGAAAGTTGAAAATTTGAAGGTTTGAAATGTTCATAAGTTTGACCGAGAGTTGACTTTGATGATATCATGTTTGAATTGTTGTTCTGGGAGTTGGAATAAGCTTATTATGTCATTTGGAATTTGTATGAAAAATTTGAGTTCATTCCGGATTGGTTAAGCTTGAATCTAACACTTGGTTCGAAGTTCGAAGTTTATTAACTTAAGAGATTGATCTTGATCAACGATTCATGGTTTTGATGTTGTCATGTCTGCTTTGAGGCCTTGAATAGGTCCATGTTATATTTTGAGAATTGTTGGTATGTTTGAACGGGGTTCCGAGGGGCTCGGGTGAGTTTCGGGGTGGTTTCGCACCATTTCTAGGCCATTTTTACTGTTGGTTTTTGGCTACAGGGATATACATTACGATCGCGATCACGAATAGTAAAATGGGAAAAATGGGCCTATGAATCGCGATCGCGGAATCTTCCTCGCGATCGCGTAGAGGGAATTCTATTGTCACTGACCCGACTTTAGAAGCTTATATCTTGCAATCTATAAAGCATTTGGAAATGATAAAAAAATAAAAGTTGTAGCCCTTTGTGTCTAGTTTTCAAAGGGTCAAATTATTTGTCATTTGGAGTTATGTACAAACGGTTATGGCCGATATACTATAGGATGTCTAAGAAGAGTTTGGGAAGGGTTATGGAAGTTTGTTCATCGCGATTTCGGGGAAATGGCCGCGATTGCATAAGTTAAAAATTGTTCTGCAAAAATTTGTAATTGCGATCACGAGGTTTGTGACCGCGATCGCTAAGGGTACCCCTGGATCAGTGTATAAAGTACTATATTTCGAAGGTTTCTAACATTTTAGCATATTTTGAGCTATGGAGCTCGGATTGAGGCGATTTTCACCATATGGATTGGAGTAAGTTTCTCTACTTGGGTTTTATTATATTTCATGAATCTATCTTCGTTTTTGGCATTTGATTGATGATTTCAAGAGAGAAATTGGTTTTTTGTCTAAAATTTCATAAAGTGAATTTTTTAGTTTTGAACATCAATTCGGAGTCGGATTTGAGTAAAACTAGTATGGTTGGACTCATATTTGAATGGGTTTTCGGATTTCGTGAGTTTTGTCGGGTTTCGAGGTGCAGGCCCGGGTTTGGATTTTTGGTTGACTTTGGACTTTTGATTAACGATTCCACCTTTATCGATTGGGTTTACTTCCTTTGGCATTATTTGATAATCTTGTGTTGTTTTTGGCTAGTCTTGAGCCGTTCGGAGGTTGGTACGCGTGGGGTGGCATTTCCAGAGTATTGTTGGCTTGCTCGGCATTGAATTTGGTTTATTCGAGGTAAGTAACACTTCTAAACTTGATGCTGAGGGTATGAACCCCTGAATATATGTGTTATGTGTTTGTTGTTGAGGTGACGCACATGCTAGGTGACGGGCGTGTGGGCGTGCACCGTGTGAATTATGAATCGATTGATTCTATGGTATAGTGTAGTGACCTAATCTTGTTTCTATCCATGAAATTTCAATGTGCTAGAGTTATTGAGTTGTGATCCATGTTAGAAACCATGTTCAGGCTATATGCTTATCCTGTTAGGACCCACTGAGGTCATTTCTACTGTTGAGTTATTTGCTTAAATTTAATTGAATACTCAATCGTACTCATTCATTGCATATCATATCTCAGTCTCTGTTATCATTTGTCTCATATCATATTATCATTGTTTGGGTTGATTGACATAAGATTTGTGAGACCGAGAGACGGGAGAGGATAATGATCGAGTGAGACCGAGAGCCTGATTGTGAGTGATATTTATGGGATCAGGATGCACGTCGCAGCAGGCTCTATTGATTCATGCCATTATTGGCATATATTAGCGCTTGGACAAGATCCTCCCCTCTGGAGTCTAACATACCGGCAGTGAGCACATGTACCTACTGAGTGCGTGCCGAGTGATTGGGAGGATTGAGTGACTAGGAGGACTGAGAGACCGAGCATGATGAGTGATGTTGACTGCTCTGAGAGCATGAGCACATTGGTTTATCACTGTGGTGCATTGCACTTGACATGCATACTTGGCATGTAGGCATAGAGATGCATTTCCTCATACTGTACGGTATTTTGACATTCATGACTTCACATGCACATTGACATGTAGGCATAGAGATGTACTTTTCTCATGCCATCATATAATCAAATATCCTATCTGTTATTTTAAACAGTAAAAATAAAAAAAATATTTTTAGAGTAAGAAAATATATATCTGTTATTTTATTGAAAAATTGCGATAATTTATTAAGCCAATTGACAAGTTAATAAAAATTCTATTTGTAAATATTTAGTACTAAGTACTTGCTTATTTAATAAAAAAAACTAAAAATAAATAATATATTTAATTACTATATGATGTTTATCCTTTAATTATATAAATTTGGTTATATTTCTGCACACTGCATTATAAAATAAAGTAGTAATTAAAATTTATTAAAATAATATAATATATCAGATCATAATTTCATAAGATTCTTTAAGTTTGTCCGCGTATAGCGCGGGGTATAACACTCGTATATAGGAATAGTCATTTAATTTTTTTCAAATCATAAGTTCTTTCCTTCTTCGAATTGTATGGCAAACACTTCAGTAAAAAAGCTATTCCACGTTTTGGTTTTCATGTCTCTTTCTTTGAAAATAAAAATTCATATTTATTGATGCTCAGATTGACTTTTTAATCATTATAGTAATTACTTTTTGAGTTATGTTTAACTCTCTGATATTTGACCAATTAGGAACATAAACTCTGTTACCATTCATATTGCCTCTTGTTTTAGTAGTATTATTTGTTAGTTCTGACATGATGACATTCTTTATTAGTAGTACTAGCCTTTATCAATCATGGTTGGACGTAGATATTGTGATTGTTACTAAGCATGAATATTAGTTAAAAAAATATGCAAGAAGAAGAAAAAAGAAAAAATTATTATTACGCCTCTTATAATTTCTTGGAAGTTTATTTATGTTAACTAGCTTAATGTCTTTTTTCGCTTAAAGTCTAGCAATACTCTTTTTAGACGGATCCACTATAGACAACATGTGTAATATAGGAACCATGATATGATAATTAACCAATCTTTTTTTTTTTAATAAATCCACCATCGGTTGGGTTTAGGCATTTTCCCCAACCTTTATATTATCAAAAATAATTATTATATGGAGGAGGACATAAGGCTTAGGCTCCATAGCATGATGAAGAATGATAGCTTTCATTCTTATAAACATTTGAGCACAAAACGCATGAATAAACTGGGAGGGTACCTCCTGTACATTTTATAAGCTAGAAACAACACAAAAAGATGATATGTACACAACAAGTATGACTATACAAGATCCCATCCTATCTAGTGGTATCTTCATTAAAAACAAAATGATTCTTCCTTGACCTTATTCTGAAATTTGGGATATTATTTCAGTCAAGTCTCAAATTTGCTTTTACTAACTCTGTTAACGAGTTAGCTTTTTCAAATTTGACTTGATTTCTCAAACTTTCCCCATAGTTCTCAAGTTGATCAGCAACAATATTTCCCTCTCCGTAAGTATGGACAAAAACAAAATATGCTTTGCTCGAGAGTTCAATGATTTTATCGATGATATCTTTGCACTACCAAGGAGGCTTCATTTTGTTGTTAATCAGATTAACCATCAACCAGGAATCATATTCCACTATAGTATAAAAAATTCTTCTTCTGATACAAAGTTGTAGCCCCTATAGTACAGCTTTAGCCTGAGCCAAGTTGTTACTACTCTGGCCATAATATTCAGCAAATGCCAGGATAAAACATCCTTGATTATCGCTGTAAGATACCTCCACCTCCAGAGCTGCCTGGATTTCCTTCAGAGCAGCCATAAATATTTAATTTTAGGCATCTTTCCTCTGGTTTCTTCCACCCTACCACTTGGCTCTAAATGGATTATTTTGACATCTCCATAGAGTAGCACAATTCGCCCCAATGCTAATATTGGTGTAGATTAGGAAATTGACTATTCATAGTGATAGTCATATATTTACACACTTGCTTAATAATGAAAATTCTCGACATTAATATTATCAAATCTAGCAGCACATCAACGTTTTCATATCTCCCAACAAGTAATTATTGGTAGGCATTGCAAAAGTACTGCATGAACTCCATATTTTGCTTCGGAATGCTACCAAGACATAAGAAGTTGTCTAGTATCTCCATCTCTGATATGAATTTCGCAATAGTTTCCAAAATAGAGCCACACTTGCTTAGCAATCTCGCTAGTACAGAACAAGTGCATTATGGTTTCTTCTTTATGATGAGTGCAACAAGAACATTTAGAAGGCAACAGACTAGAAAATTTTTGATTTGCCTCATCAGTTGGAAGCCTATTTTGCAACATTCTCATCATGAAAAATGACATCTGGAAAGGAAGATTTTTATGCCAATTCATACTAGCAGTAAAAGACGAATTCTTATGCTTCCTCAAATTTTGCCATGCTGATTTACTCGTAAAAGTTTCAGAATTTTCAACAGTCCAAATTGGACAGTCTTCTTTTTCTATATGAATCTCAATATCCAAGATAGTGTTGACAATATTGTTTGGTAGTAGATTTCTAAGTTTGATGATATTTCAGTTTCCGTTTTGAATGAACTTAGTATTCTTGAAGGCATTATAGAATTGAATTATTTTGGCCAAAGCCCCCTTTCCAGTCCAATTATCCTTCCAAAATGAAACCAAACCTTTGCCATTCTTCCACAATATATAATTTTCACTGTGGTCTTTGATGTCCATTTATCTTTTCCAGTTATGAGATTGCCCATAAGATCATTTTGTAATGACAGGATACTTTCTTTTGCAATACTTAGCTTCGAGGAACACTTTCAATAAACCATTTTGAGTTCTAACCCCTCCCTTTTGTGTGGGATAGCATAGACTACTCCAAAAAAACCAATGAATTTTGTTCTTGTTTTCTATATTTCCCTAAAAGAAATTAGAGATTATCTTTTAAATTTGTGACAAAATAATTTTCGAGGAATATAGCACTAACAATAGATGGAGCGGGAGAGCTTGTAACACATTTTATCAGAACATTTTTCCCTCCATAGAAAAGAAGTCTTCCTTGCCATCCTTGTAACCTGTTAGACACTTTAGAAACCATATTGTTGAAATATACCCCTTTCTTCCTTCCCAAATAAACAGGACATCCCAAGTATTGCATTGCAAATTGTAAGTGATTAAATTCGGAGATGTGTTTGATCTCAGTAATGTTATCATCATCAAGGTTTGAAGACACATAGAAACCAAACTTCATTTTATTGATTTCTGGCCAGATATGCCTTCATAAATCTCCAGTTTAGCCATTATAAGTGTAAAGATAAAGGATCCCCAAATAAAAATAATATGGTGTCATCTGCGTAGCATAGATGATTGATCAAATGACCTTCTCTATTGAATAGGGGATAAGACCTTCATCTGGTAGTATATTCATCAGCCTAAAAAGCATTTCAGTTCCAATAACAAACAAGGAAGGAAAAATAGTGTAACGACCCAGCCGATCATTTTAAGTATTTTAGACCCAATCCCCTATTTATTGCCTTCCTCTATGTTATATGGTTATGTGACTTGCCGGGGTGTTTAGTTTTGGTTTCAGGTGAGTTTCGGAATGAAATGGGATGCATAGTCCCTAAGTTGGAGGTTTAAGTTGAAAGAGTTGACCGCAGTTTGACTTTTTGTTGACGACTCTGAAATATAGTTTTAACGGTTCCAATAGCTCTATATGATAATTGTAGACTTAGGAGCATGTCCGGATGTTAATTCAGAGGTCCGTAGGTCATTTCGGCATGAATTGGCGTGTCACGACTCCAATTCCCCTTCGTATGATGTTGTGACGACACCTAGACTCTAAGATTAGGTAAGCCTAACAATATGCGGAAACATCAAATAAAAACTTAAAATTTCAAAATTTCAACAATTTCATCAATAGATTATAAGCTCAATACGTACAATTTCCCAAAATTCGATGAGACATAAGTCACAAACTCTAGATACAATGCTGAACAGCATCACTATCTATAAAAAAAACATAAGGAAATAAGGAAAAACGAGGTAGAAGGGGACTTTGAGTCCTGCGGACACGGGCAGGTGTACCTTGAAGTCTCTAAAGCAGCAACACAATGCACTAATATCGAGGCTGATAGGATGTACCTAAACCTGCACAAAAACATGTGCAGAAGTATAGTATGAGTACACCACAATGGTACCCAGTAAGTGCCAAGCTTATCCTCGGTAGAGTAGTGACGAGGTCGGGTCAAGGCCCTATTAGAGATAATAAGAAACATGACAGAGATAGTATGATATAATGAAAATAATAGGAAAGTGAACAATAAAGAATTTACGGGAAATAACAACACAGAATCAAGGAAAAGCTAATACAACACGAAAGGAAAACAAGCATTTTACATGTTAAGGAAAACAAGAACCAAACAATACAGCAAATAAAGAATATCAAAAGGGGCACTCCCGAGGTACAACCTCGTAGTCCCAAATCGCAAGAACAAATCACAGTCTTTTCTTATATCACCGCGAGAGCCTTTATATTTGGTTTTTGTAAATCATTTTTCCGAAATAGCATCCCGCATTTTAGCCCACCTTATCACACCGCATGGCTTCTAGTAGTTTTTCTACTAGCCACGCGTATCAAGCCCACCTTATCTCAACTAAACATGTGATAGAAGTTGCAAATATGAGATAAGACAAGTAGACATGTGAAATTAGGCTAAACATGATGACTATAACGTGCTAAAGTAACTCAATTAAGCATGAAAGGGAAACTACGCAGCAAAAATCGGAATTTCAACAATTAGCCTGTGTACGCACTTGTCACCTTGCATACACGACCTTCACATATCACAAGTTATCACCAAAATACCAGATTCTAAGGAGAATTTCCCCCGCATAAGGTTATACAAGTCACTTACCTCAAACCACGCTCAATCAATTAATTAGAAGGCCTTTCCCTCGATTTTCCAACTCCAAACGGCTCGAATATAGCCAAAATAATTTCATACTATAAATATAACTATAGGAAACTAATTTAAATAATTAAATAATGATCTTAGCTAAGAATTAAAAAATCGCTCCAAAAAGTCGACCCGGGCCCACGTCTCGGAACGTGAACAAAATTACAAAAACCGAACATCCATTCGATATCGAGTCCAACCATACATAACTTATATAAATCCGATACAAAGTCTCGCTCAAATCCCCAAAAGTTCGACCTAAGAAGTTTCTTCCAATATTCCCCAATTTTAAACTCAAATCCCTAATTAATGATAAAATCAATAATATATGTCACGATCCAAAATTCATCTAGTCGTGATGGCACTTAACCCAACCCGTCAGGTAAGCCAATTAATAGCTATCCAACTAAATGAGATTTAGGAAGAAAAAAAATTATAATACACCGCTTTTATATAATAATTTTCCAAGGACTGGTAGTACGAATCATGAGCTTCTAAGATTAGAATTTACAAAGATGGCATGAAATAAATACATCATTTATTCGAAATGTACATAAACAGATTTTTATAAATCTAAGGCTACCATGAACAAAAGGCAGTTATGACCGAAACGCAGGTACGTCTTCAAATCCAGCTCCTGTCGATCACAGCAATATCGACATCAAATATCTGCACGCAAGGTGCAGGAGTGTAGTATGAGTACAACCAACTCTATGTACTCAATAAGTAACAAATCTAACCTTAGATTGAAAGTAGTGACGAGCTGGAACACTGTTTGGGGTCCAACACCAATAGCCAACAACAGTTCATAACAACATAATGGAAGTAATAAAGGAAGTAGCTCAAAGATAAAATTCTCAGCTCGTTCACAGTTCCAGAAAAATAGTCCTGATTTTTAAATATATCAGTGACAACCCAAATTCTTTACCGAAATCACGAATTTATGAGTATGTTTGAAAACTATCATTTTCAAATGGCATGAGGAAAATATATCTCTATGCCTACATGTCATGAGCATGTGAAGTCATGAATGACGCAATGTCATACAACATGAGAAAAATGCATCTCTATGCCTGTATGTCAACTGTGCATGTCAATGCGGAACAACTCAGTGATAAAACTATATGCATACTCTCAGAGTATCAATTCACTCAGTCCTCACAGTCACTCAATCCTCTCAATCGCGTGGCACTCGGCACTAGCACTCAGTAGGTACCTGCGCTCATTGGGGTGTATACAGACGCCGAATGGGCTCCTTCACCCCAAGCGCTATAACAAACCAATCATGGCATAAATCAATAAAATATGTTACGGTGCGCAGCCCGATCACATAAATATCCTCACCATCAGGCCCTCGGCATCACTCAATCATCAATCTCTCCAGTATCTCGGGCTCATAATGTCATGAAAATCAACCCAAAAATGATGGTATGATGTATCAATAAATGGTAACAGAGACTGAGATATGATATGCAAATGAATGCATATGATTGAGTATGTAATTACAATGTAAGAAAATAATTCAACAGCAGCAATGACCTTGGTGGGTTCCAATAGAATAAGCATATTTTCTAACATGAGTCACAGTTCAGTTTCTCTAACACATAAAAATACATGGAAAAATACAAGTTAATTGACTATACAGCTCTACGGAATCAACCGAGTCTCAATTTCTACGGTGCACGCCCACACGCCAGTCACCTAGCATGTGCATCGCCACCAAATAATTCACATAACATGTATAATCAGGGCTTATACCCTCAACTCCAAGATTAGAGATGTTACTTACCTCGAACAAGCCGAATCCAATGCCGAGCAAGCTAAACAATACTCCGGAAATTCCATTCCACGCGTATCAACCTCTGAACGCCTTCATATCTCCTCAATTACAAGCCAAATGATTCGAAACTAGTAAAATAACGTGCAAATTAATCAAAATATACTTCAATGCTTACAATTTAATAATTTATAAAAATTTCCAACTCCGCTCGAAAAGTCGGTAGTGGGGCCCACGTCTCGGAATCCGATGAAACTCATAAAATCCGACAACGCATTCAATTACGAGTCCAACCATACTAGTTACACTCGAATCCGAATTCGAATCCGACTTCGAATCCGACTTCGAATCGACATTCAAATCCCAAAAAATTGTCTTATTAAATTTCTACAATTTTCCCCAAATTGCCATCTCAAAATACTGATTAAATGATGAAAATAATGATATATTCATGTATATTAACCAAATCCAAGTTAGAATCACTTACCCCCAATGAATTTCTTGAAAATTCCACGAAAAATCGCCCCAAACCGAGCTCCCAAAGTCCAAAAATAAAAAATGAGATGAAACCCTCATTCATATAGTACAAAATCGGATTCCCCATTGTGCTGACCCTAAATTTTTTGTGCGGTCCGCACATTTCGGGTCCTTGTCGATCTAGTCTTGTTAAGACTATTATTCCTTGTTGTGTCCTTCTTTGTGAGCTCGTTCTTCGATCTCTGTGTGTTCTGAAGTCCCTGAGTTGATTTACTTATCATATTCTCGTGTTATTGTCGTTGTTGTTGTTGTTGAATTTAGTGTCGTTGAGTCGAGGGCTATGTGTGGTTGTGATATTGAAACTGTTTTGAGGAAATATTGTGGCATGTGGGCACATATTCTGATAGTCATTTATTTGAGTTGTTATGTTTTGGCACACATGTTATGGTTGAGAGAATTGTTATATTGTGGCACAAGATTACTGCCGTGCGGTTGTTATTGTATTTGCACGAGGTTTCTGCCATGCGGTTGTTACTATGTTAGCACGAGGTTTTTGTCGTGCGGTTGTTATTGTGTTGCACGAGGTTTCTGTCATGCTATTGTTATTATCGATATGCATGCGGTGGTATAAGGTTCGGGTGTTGAAACGCATGCGGTTAGATAAAGTGGGCTTGAAATGCGTGGCTAGTACGAGAACTACTAGAAGCCATGCGATGCAATAAGGTGGGCTAAAAGGATGCTATTTCAGGAAAAATGATTTTCAAAACTAAATATAAAGGCTCCCGCGGTGATATAAGGAAAGTTGTGATTCATTTTATGATTTGAGACTACGAGGCAGTACCTCGGTAGGGCTCTTGTTGTCATTTCCCTTTTTTAGTGCACTTCTCTTTGATTGTTGTTTTCCTTGGCATACTATTAATTGTTTCCCTCCGTGTTGCAATATTTGCTCAGTTCTATGTAGCTAATCTTGTTGTGCTAGTCGTTGCTCCAAACTTCATTACTGCCTTTATTATACTGTATATTTCATGATGATTGTTTCTTATGTGACATTCATTGTCTCTACTTTTATTTGTTGACTTGAATTGTGGTAGAACGCTCGCACAAGCATACACGTAGTTAAATCACCCATATCATTTATAAAAGATGAATCCTGACGTCATTGACCATTATACGTATTCTTGTCTACTTGCCTTCTGTGTGAGGGATATTCTATGGGCACGTGAGTCATCCGTGTAGTTATGAGTTGTAATGTGGGCACAAGATGCCAAGTGATTAGGGTTCATGAATTGGGACCCGTGATGTGTGATTTTCATATTCGTCATCTCGTTGCTATCTGTTGCTTTTAGTCCCTTTTATAAATGTTGTATTATTATTGTCATCATACCTATCCTTATACTTATATTGTTCCTCGCTAGTTATACATGTATACTTGTTCAGATGGTTAAGTCCAGTGGGTGTCTTGACTGTCCCTCATCACTACTCCACTGAGGTTAGTCTTAATACTTACTGGGTACTGCTGTGGTGTACTCATACTACGTTTCTGCACATTTCTGTGTAGATCTCAGGTGCCTCAGCTATTATTGATTATTATCTAGCTGGTCAAGCATTGTTGTGGAGACTCAAGATAAACCTGTCGCCGCGTCCGCAAGCCTCGGAGTCACCTTCTGATATTGTACTTGTACTGTTTAATTTCCATTTCAAACAGTTGTATTTAGGTATTCTTCTAGTAAACTTAGAAGAGCTTATGACTTGTACTACCGATTTTGGTATTGTAAGTTGTGTATAAGGATTTCTATTTCATATTTATCAGCTGATGGTTGAATTACTCGATTTATTTTATAAGTGTTAGGCTTACCTAGTTTTAGAGACTAGGTGCCGTCACGACATCCTACGGAGGAAAATTGGGGTCGTGGCAGGTATAAAGGCCATGATTCACGTTGAGGCCAAGTGTTAGTTGTGAAATACTATACTTGTTGAGTTATTCACTTTCGGTTATTAGTGTTGAGACTTTTGTCTACATTGTGGTTGAGACATGTGCTATTTATTGTGAAAACACCGTAGTTTTTTATTTCTTTCACAAGTTGTGATATTGGACACTTGAGGTGCGATTAGTGATACATTCTGATATTGATACGCATGCGGTGGTATAAGGTTTTGGGGTTGAAATGCATGTGGTGATATATGATAGTCTTGAGGCGCATGTTGCTAGTAAGAGAACTAATTGAAGCCACGTGGTGTGAGAAGGTGGGCTAAAATACGGGATGCTATTTCGGTAAAAATGATTTTCAAAACTAAATGCAGGCTCCCGCGGTGATATAAGGAAAGATTGTGGATTATTTTTGTGATTTGAGATTACGAGGCGGTACCTCGGTAGTGACTCTTGTTGGTATTTCTCTATTACTTCACTTGTGTTTGGTTGTTTTGTTTCCTTGACTTAACATTTCTTGTTTTCTTCCATGATGCATTATTTGCCTTGATTCTGTGTAGTTAATTTTGGCATATTCCTTACTTGTTTAATTTCCATTGTTATTATTATTGCACCATTAAATTATTCGTCTTGTTTCTTATTTATTCCAGTAGGGCCTTCGCCTGACCTCATCAATACCCTACCGACGTTAGGCTTGGCGCTTACTGGATACCATTGTGGTGTACTCATGCTATGTTTCTGCACATCTTTTTATGCAAATCCAAGGTACATCCTACTAGTCCAGGCACTTGCGAGAGCTGAGCTTTGGAGACTTCAAGGTATACTTGCCGGCGTCCGCAGGCCTCAGAGTCCCCCTCTACCTAAGTTATTCTATTTCCTTATACTTTTATAGACATTGATGTATAGGGATATTTAGTACTACTATATAGAAATTGTGACTTGTACTTGTCGGGTTTTGGGGAGTTGTTATGTTGAATTACGGAGTTTCCTTCACATTATGTTGAGTTATTTATTCTTTAATCATTATTTCAGTTCTTCCTGCATGAATGTTAGGCTTACCTAATTTTAAAGACTAGGTGCCGTCACGACATCCTACGGAGGAAAATTGGGATCGTGACAAGTTCGTATTAGAGCTCTAGGTTCATAGGTGTTATGAGTCACAAGCAGGTTTAGTAGATACTCGCAGATCGGTACAAAGACTTCTGTACTTTTTTTTGGGAGGCTATGGAACTGTTAGGAAATATTTCACTTCTTTTATTCCTTATCATGTGAATTTGTTGACTTCATAATTCTAGATCTATGTCTTTCTATTCTCTCACAGATGGTGAGGACACGCACAGTCGGATCTAATGATCAGACACCCGCGCGACCAGCCAGAGCCGCGAGAGGCCGGGGCCAGGGTAGAGGCCAAGGACGGGCATGTGGTACATCCAAAGGACCCGCCTGAGCTACTACAGATGAGCCACAAGTAACTTCAATTGGAGGGCAGGCACCTAAGACGCCTATTACTGCCCCTGCTCTTCATGAGACTCTCCCAGTTTTTGAGCAAGTTTGGCACTCTACCTCAGGCAGGGTTGATTTCATATGCTCCTGCCACATCTCAGGCCGAGGGAGGAGCACAGACTCCCACAACTCGTACCCCAGAGCAACGAGTCCAGGTTGACCAGGTCTGAGAGGTCATACCAGTACAGCCGGTTGTTCCAGTTTAGCCTGAGGTTAGGGCAGTAGTATCTGAGGAGGAACAGATCAGGCTTGAGAGGTACAAAAAGTACCACACTTCTACTTTCAGTGGCTTAGCTTCAAAGGACGCACATGGTTTTCTAGAGTAGTGTCACCGTATCCTCCATTCTATGCGTATTGTGGAGTCGAGTGGGGTTGTTTTAACTATGTTCCATCTTAAGGGAGCAGCTTATCAGTGGTGGCGAGCGTATGCATTTGGTAGTGCGGCCGAGGCAACTTCACTTACCTAGGCTCAGTTCTTAGAGATGTTCATGAGAGTGTTTGTTCCCTAGAGTCTTAATGATACATGGGGTGCAGAGTTTGAGAAGTTGTGCCATGGTACCATGACTGTATCAGAGTATGCTGTCAGGTTTAGCGAGTTGTCCAGACATGCACCTGCATTAGTTTATAAAGTCAGAGAGCGAGTCTGTCGATTTATCGAGGGGCTCAACCACAATATTAGATTCAGCATGGCTCGAGTGTTGGAGAATGATACCTTATACCAGCAGGTTGTGGAGATCGCTCGAAGATTGAAAGGTATGTGGGGCCGTGTGAGAGAGAGAGGAATGGGAGGACAAGAGGCCTCTAGATTCTCGCACATATAGTAGTGTCCGTGCCCCAGTTACAACCCGTCATTATAGAGGCTATGTGAGTCGTCCTGTTTATTCAGCACTTCCAGCTTCCAGCACTATTCCGGAAACTCCTAGGTCTCAGGTTGCCCATTAGGCACCGCCACTGTCTAAACAACTCTTGGACAGGGTGCTATTAGCAGCCAGTCCAGCCGACAAGGCCCGAGCCACTTCCAGCATCCACGTCCTCCGAGAGCTTGTTTTGAGTATGGTGACACTCGTCATATTGTGAGGGACTGCCCCAGACTCAGGAGGGGTACGCCTCTATAGACTACTCAGGCCCCATATATTCCACAGGGTCCTCAGACTTCTCAGGCCATGGTTACCGCACCAGTTGCCACTCCACCTGCTCAGCCAGCTAGAGGTGGAGGTCATGCGGGTAGAGGCTGCCCTAGAGAGGGAGACCGGGCCAGATGTTATGCTCTCCCGACTAGGATGTAGGCGGTTGCATCTGACTCAGTTATCACAGGTCTTGTTCTGATTTGTCATAGAAATACATCAGTCTTATTTGATCTAGGCTCCACTTATTCCTTTGTATCATCCTACTTTTCTCCATATTTGGGTATACCCCGTGATTCCTTGAGTTCACTTATCTATGTAACCACACCAGTGGGAGAATCTATTGTTGTTGACCATGTGTATTGGTCATGTTTAGCTGTTCTTGGTTGTTTTGAGACCAGAGCAAACCTATTTTTGCTCAGTATGGTAGATTTTGATGTTATTTTGGTCATGGACTGGTTGTCGCCCTATCACGCTAATCTCGATTGTCACGCCAAAATGGTGATGTTGTTTTTGCCAAGTTTTTCGCGGTTGGAGAGGAGGGGTACTTTGGATTATGTTCCTAGCAAGGTGGTGTGTTTCTTTAAGGCACATCGGATGGTTGGGAAGGGGTGTGAGGCATATCTAGCCTTTGTGAGGGATGTCAGTATTGGTACTCCTACCGTTGAGTCAGTTCCGATAGTGAGAGATTATCCAGATGTATTTCGGGTAGATCTTCCGGGCATGCGTCCTGATAGGGATATCGATTTTGATATTGATTTATTGTCGGGCACTCAGAACATTTCTAAAGGAATAGTTGCAAGAGTTACTTGATAAGGGTTTCATTCGGCCCAATGTATCACCTTGAGGTGCTCCGCTCTTGTTTGTAAAGAATAAGGATGGTTCTATGCACATGTGTAATGATTATCGACAGTTGAACAAGGTTATAGTGAAGAACATATATCTATTATAATGCATTAATGAACTATTTGATCATCTACAGGGTGCCATAGTGTTATCAAACATTGATTTATGGCCAAGCTATCATCAGTTGAAGATTCGGGTGCCAGATATTCCGAAGTCTGCCTTCAGGACTCGGTATGGTCATTACTAGTTCCTTGTGATGTCATTTTGGCTGACCAATGCCCCAGCAGCATTCATGCACTTGATGAAGAGTCTATTCCAGCCTTATCTTGTCTCATTCATCATTGTGTTTATTGATGACATCTTGATGTACTCTCGGAGCAGGGAGGATCATGAGCAGCACCTGAGGACCGTGCTTTAGACCTTAAGAGAAAAGAAGCTATACGCAAAATTTTCAAAGTGTGAATTCTGGTTTAATTCAGTGGAATTTTTGGGACATGTAGTGACGAGTGAGGGATTCAAGGTATATCCAAAAAAGCTTAAAGCAATGCAGAGTTGGCCCAGACCTTCTTTAGCTACTGAGATCCAGAGTTTTCTTGGTTTGACAGGTTATTACTGTCGATTCGTAGAGGATTTCTCATCTATTGTTGCACCTATAACTCGATTGAACCAGAAGGGTGCTCCATTCAGGTGCACCGAGGAGTGCGAGGAGAGCTTTCAAAAGCTCAAGACTGCTTGGACTACAGCCCCAGTGTTGGTTTTTCTTACAGGTTCGGGGTCATACATTGTGTACTGTGATGCATCGCGTGTTAGCCTTGGCGCAGTTTATCCGAGATGGTAGGGTGATTGCCTACACGTCTAGACAGCTTAAGGTGCATGAAAAGAACTATCTTGTCCACGACCTTGAGTTAGCAACTGTTGTTCATGCCTTGAAATTTTGGAGGCACTATTTGTATAGTGTCCCTTGTGAGGTTTATACCGACCACCGAAGTCTACAACATCTGTTCAAATAGAAGTATCTTAACTTGCGACAATAGAGATGGTAAACATTGCTTAAGGACTATGATATCACTATTCTATATCACCCCGGGAAGGCCAATGTTATGGACGATGCCTTTAGTTGTAAGGCGGAGAGCTTGGGCAGTTTAGCATATCTATCGGCTGTCGAGAGGCCATTAGCATTGGATGTTCAGGCCTTGGCCAACCAGTTTGTTAGATTGAATGTTTCGGAGCCGAGTCGAGTTTTGGCTTGTGTGGTTTCTCTGTCTTCTCTATATGATCGTATCAGAGAGCTTCAGTTTGACGACCCCTATTTGCTTGTCCTCAAGGACAGTTTAGCACGGCGATGCCAAGGAGGTCACTATCGGGGATGACGATGTGTTACAGATGCAGGGCAGGTTATGTGTACCCAATGTAGATGGGTTGCGTGAGTTGATTCTTCAAGAGGCTCACACTTCGCGGTACTCAATTTATCGGGATGCCGCTAAGATATATCAAGCCTTGAAGCAGCACTATTGGTGGAGGAGGATAGAGAAAGACATAGTGGAGTATCTAGCTCGGTGCCTAAATTGTCAGAAGGTGAAGTATGAGCATCAGCGGCCAGGTGGATTGATTCATAGGCTAGAGATTCCAATGTGGAAATGGGAGCGGGTTACTATAGATTTTGGCGTTGGCCTCCAGTGGACTCATAAGAAGTTCGATGCAGTATGGGTGATTGTGTTTCGCGATCGCGAAGCATTTCCTGTGATCGTGAAGAAGAACACATGGGCAGAATTTAAAGTTTCAAAATGTGGGTTTCATCTCATTTTTCATAATTTGGACCTAGAGAGCTCGGCGTGAGGCGATATTTTGAGGGTTTTTTGAGGAAATCGTTGGGGTAAGTGATTCTATCATGACCCAAAATCCAATTAGTCGTGATAACACCTAACCCAACCCGCTAGGTAAGCCAATTATCAACTATCCAATTCCAATGAAATTTAATAAGGCAATTAATTAAAATAAAATATATGAAACTAATATATTTCCCCAAGAACTGGTAGTACAAATCATGAGCTTCTAACAATAAAATTTACAAAGCTGAAATGAAATAAATACATCGTCTGTTTGAAAAGTACATAAACAAAGTTTTATAGATCTAAAGCTACCACGAACAAGGGGCAGCTACAACCGAGACACAGGTACATTTTCAATCCAGCTCCCATCGAACATAGCAACATAAGCAACCAACATCTGCATGCAAGGTACAGAAATGTAGTATGAGTACCACCGACCCAATGTACTCAATAAGTAACAAACCTAACCTTAGGTTGAAAGTAGTGATGAGCTAACAAAAAGGTCGGGTCCAACACCAATATTACACAACAATTCATAACAACATAGTACAAGTAACAAACAAGTATATCAGAAATAAAAGGCTCAGTTCGCTCATAGTTCCAGAAAAATAGGCATTTCTTTTCATGTAGCTCAGTGAAAACCCAAATCTTTTACCGAAAAAGCCAAAATACGAGTAAGTTTGAAAACTCTGATTTTTCCCAAAATTCCTTTCAACTATAAATAAGATGTTTCATTTTCCTTTCAGATAGAAAGTGTATGATGTCTCTCTATGCCTATATGTAAAAATGTATGAGAAGTCATAAATGACGTGATACTATACAACATGAGAAAAAATGCATCTCTATACCTGTATGTCAAATGTGCATGCCAAATGCAATGCAAATCAGTGATAACGATCATATGTATACTCTCAGAGTATCAATTCACTCAGTCCTCCCAGTCACTCGACACTCGGCGCTCGGCACTCGGTATTCGCACTCAGCACTCGCACTTAGTAGGTACCTGCGCTCACTGGGGGCGTGCAGACTCCGGAGGGGCTCCTACAGCCCAAGCGTTATAATCCGCACGGACAAATCACGTGCCATAATATAAATATCTGGAATCGCACAGACAATTCATGTGCTGCACGGACAACTCACGTGCTATAGCAAGCAAATTCGACCTGCTGCGGCGTGCAGCCCGATCCCATATTCATCCTAAGAACCATGTCCTCGGCCTCACTCAGTCATTAATCTCTCTAGTCTCACTCACGAGCTCACAATATCATGAAACTAGCCCGACAACAATGATATGATGTATCAATAAATAACAACTGAGATGAGATATGATATGAATGCATAAATATGGTGATATGACCACAGCTCAATTACTTTATCACATGGTGAAAACATAGATATCAACAAAAATAGGGCCACTATACAGTGCCATGGAAATAACAGAGTCCCAATTCACATGGTGCACGCCCACACGCCTGTCACCTAGCATGTGTCACTTTAATACCAATCACATAACACGTATTATGGGGTTTCATACCCTCAGCACTAAGATTAGAAGAGTTACTTATCTCGAACAAGCCAATACCAATTCCGAGCAAGCCAAACTATGCTCCAAAGATGCCATCCTGCGCGTTCTGACTTTCGTACGGCTCGAAACTAACCAAAAATAACTCAAATACATCAAACAATGCTACAGGAAGCAATCCCAATCGAAAAAGATCAAATCTTAAATCAAAAGCCCAAAACCGACCAAAGGCCCAATTTGGGCCCGCAAATCAAAACCCAACAAAATTTGCAAAATCCAACAACTCATTCAATTATGAGTCCAACCATACTAGTTTCACTCAAATCCGACCCCAATTCGATGTTCAAAACTCAAAAATTCATATTATGAAACTTTAGGCCAAAACCCCCAATTTCCTCTATACAATTAACAATCCACTTACCAAAACACGAAGGTAGATTCATGAAATATAACCAAAACCGAGTAGAGAACACTTATCCCAATTCATATGGTGAAAATTTCCTCAAGAATCGCCTCAATCTGAGCTCCATAGCTCCCAAAATGAAGAAACAACCAAAGCCTTCGATAATATAGCTTCTGTCCTAGCGATTTCACATTTGCGGACAATTTGTGGCATCTGCGACCACCGCTTCTGTGGTAAAAACTTCGCTTATGAGAAAATAGCCTTGTCCAGCAAACCCCGCACCTGCAGATATCAAATTCCGCTCCTGCGAAGATTTTCGCACCTGCGCTTCCTATTTTGCATATGCGCGCACGTAGGTGCGCTACAAAAAATTGCTTCGGCCGTCTTTCTCACCCAGCCTCTTCTTGCTTCTTCGGCTCCACTAACGCTTCTACGACCACCGCACCTGAGCAAACCAACCGCAGGTGCGATCATACCAGAACCAGCAGCCTTCAGCTTTGCACATGAAATGAAAATGATCTGAACCTCGTCCAAAACACATCCGAGCCACTCGGGACCCCATCCGAATATACTAACAAGTCCAATAACATAACACAGACATACTCGAGGCCTCAAATCATGCATAACAATATCGAAACGATGAATCGCACCTCAAATCAAAATTTATGAACTTTGAAACTTCAACTTCCACAACTGATGCTGAAACCTATCGAATTATGTCCGATTGACCTCAAATTTTGCACACAAGTCACATTTGACATTACGGACCTGCTCCAACTTCCGGAATCAGAATCTGACCCCGATATCAAAAAATCCACTTTCGGTCAAACTTTCCAAAATTTCAACTTTCGCCATTTCGAGCCAAATTCAACCACGGACCTCCAATTCACAATCCGAAGCGCTCCTAAGTCCAAAATCACCCAACGGACCTACCGGAACTATCAAAACTCCGATCCGGGTTCAAATTCACCAAAAGTCAAACTTGGTCAACTCTCCCAATTTAAAGCTTCAACAATGAAATTCTTTCTTCCAATTCGATTTTGAATAACCCGAAAATCAAAACTGACGATTCACATAATTCAAAATACATCATACGGAGCTACTCATGCCCTCAAACAATCGAGCGAAGTGCAAATACTCAAAACGACCGGTTGGGTCGTTACAAATTCTAACCTGGATTGGACTATACTTCATGAATCTATTGTTATTTTCATCATCTAATTAGTGATTTGAGTTGGAAATTGGGGGAAAAGTTGTGAAAACTCCTAGACTAAATTTTGGGGTTTTGATAGGCGATTTGAGGTCAAATTTAAGTAATTCTTATATGGTTGGACTAGTTATCGAATGGGTGTTCAAATTTTGTAATTTTAGTCGGGTTCCGAGAGGCAGGCCCGGGTTGACTTTGTGAGTTAACTTTTTATTTCTTTGTGAAGATCATAACTTTATTGATCGAAATAGTTTTCTATAGTTTATAATAATGGTATGAAGTTATTTTGGCTAGATTCGAGCCGTTCGGAGTTGGATAATCGAGGGAAAGGCCTACTAGTGGATTGAGTTAGTGTATTTTGAGGTAAGTGTCTTGCCTAACTTTTTGTGGGGGAATTACCCCTTAGGATTGTATTTTTTGTGATAATTGTGATGTGTGAAAGTCGTGTATGCAAGGTAACGATTGTGTACACGGGCTAAATGCGGAAATTTACCGGTTTTAGCCATGTAGATTCCTTGCATTCCTTAATTGAGTTATCTTAACATGTTATATTCATCATCATTAGTCCACTTTCGCATGCTCTACTTGTCTATGTCTTACTTGTTAATTGCTCTATATGTTCAGTTGAAGTTTTTGTTTTACTTTATTCCAGATTCATTATGTAACCATTGAATTCTCTACTTGGAGTTGTTATTCTTGGAATATCTTGTTGTTAAAATTGATATGTATAAAGACCGTGATGCACATTGAGGCCAAGTTTTAAGTTGTGAAATACTATTCATGTTGAGTTATTCACTTCCGGTTATTATTGTTAAGACCTTTGTGTACATTGTGGTTGAGCCATGGGCTATTTATTGTGAAAACACCATTGTTGTTGATTTCTTTGGCAATTTGTGATATTGGGCACTTGAGGCGTAATTTGTGATACATTATGATATTGATACACATGCAGTGGTATAAGGTTTTAAGGTTAAAACGCATGTGGTGAGATAAGGTAGGCTTGATACGCGTGTTGCTAGTAGGGGAACTACTTGAAGCCAGACGGTGTGATAAGGTGGGCTAAAACGCGGGATGCTATTTCGTGAAAAATAATTTTCAAAACTAAATACAAGGCTCCCGCGATGATAGAAAGAAAGATTGTGGATTATTTTTGTAATTTGAGACTACGAGGCGGTACCTTGGTAGTGAATCGTGTTGGTATTTCTCTATTACTTCACTTGTGTTTGGTTGTTTTGTTTCCTTGACTTAACATTTCTTGTTTTGTTCTGTGATGCATTATTTCCCTTGATTATGTGTAGTTAATTTTAGCATATTCCTTACTTGTTTCATTTCCATTATTCTAATTGTTGCGTCATTAAATTACTCGTCATGTTTCTTATTTATTTTAGTAGGACCTTGACCTGGCCTTGTCACTACCCTACCGAGGTTTGGTTTGGCACTTATTGAGTACCATTGTGGTGTACTCATGCTACGTTTCTGCACATCTTTTTTTTGCAGATCCAGGTATCTCCTATCAGTCCAGGCACTAGCGAGAGCTCAGCTTCAAAAACTTTAAGGTATACCTGCTGGCATCTGCAGGCCTTGGAGTCCCCCTATACCTAGATTATTCTACTTATTTATCCTTTTATAGACATTGATGTATAGGGATATTCAGTACTACTATATAGAGCTTGTGACTTGTACTCGTAGGGTGTTGGGGAGTTGTTATGTTGAATTACGGAGTTTCCTTCATATTATGTTGAGTTATTTAGACTTTAATCATTATTTCAGTTCTTCCTACATGAATGTTAGGCTTACCTAGTCTTAGAGACTAGGTGCCATCACGACATCCTACGAAGGGAAATTGGGGTTGTAACAAATAGGATCTCCCTGTTTGATTCCCCTTCTAGATTTAAAAAAGCCATGTCTTGTACCATTCAGGATTTTATGGAATACCACACATTAGAATTCAATCTCCATACCATGTCAATCCAAATCTCAAAGAAGCCCATATGTCTCAGAACTAGACAAAGGCACTCCCAATCCACTCTATCATAAGCTTTCTCCATATCCAGTTTTATAACTACATTACCAAGCTGTGGGGGTTGGTTAATGTTGTGGACCATCTCTTGAGTAAGCATAAGCTATTTTCTGCATTAAAGGCCCCAATCTTTGGTTCATTAGTTTCGAGATGATCTTGCATAAAACATTGCCCAAGCTGATTGGTCACATCTGTGTGAATTGTTGAGGACATTCAACCTTGGGTATCATAACCAAGCATGTATGAGTGAAAGATCTTGTCATAGGGGTACCTGCAAAAAATCAAGGACCATTAGTAAAAGATCTTTTTTAATAATTTCCCATCATGTCTGTCAAAATTTTTCAGATACACCATTTGGTCCAGGTGCACTTTGAGTACTCATGGAAAATACTATCTCATTCACTTCTTCCATTGTAGGTAGACAAATTAGTCTTCTGTTCTCATCATCATCAATGATCTTAGGGATGTAGCTCAAAATGGATAAGTCCTTCTAAATGTTCTACTTAGTAAATTATTTCTCAAAGAAGTGGATGGCTTCTTGTGGATGTACCATCCTCTTTCCTTATCTTTGTGAAAGTAAGAATTTTCTTTTTCCATTAACTACCGAATGAAAGAATTTAGAATTAATTTCTTCTTCCACAAACCATCTTATACCAGACTTTTGCTTCTAAATTGTTTCTTGAATCTTGTAAGCTCTGATAAGTTCTCCATTAGCTAAGTTGAGTGCAGCCCTTTTGTCTACTGAAATATCCATGATAGACTTGTCTTCTAGATCGCCAACCTTTTCTTCCAGATATTGTATTGTGATGACCTCATAGGTCATTTAGAGTTTTACCCTTCGTTTCTGTATTCTGAGACCCCGAATAGCTCTGTTTAGTCTTCCTTAATTTGTGTTCACATTCCGTGTCCATTTTTCGGAAGGTTTTAATGAGAAAGTTGATAAAAATATGAAATCGTACCATAAAAACACATTTGAGATGACTTCGCTCAACGTTTCAAGCAGACGCACCCAGATCAGAATTCTGACGGTCTCGGTGTGTCCGTATCATGGTTTGGGACTTGGGTGTATTCCTGGAATCTAATTCGGAAGTCATTAGCTTGAATTATCGAAATTTGTTGAAAACTAAAAATCTAAAGGTTTAAAGAATTCATAAGTTCGACCGTAATTTGACTTTATTGTTACTGGATTCAATCTTGGTTCTGGAACTTGGTATAAGTTTATTACAATATTTATGACTTGTCTGCAAAATTTGAAGCAAAACGGATATAATTTGACATAATTCAGACGTCCATATGTAAAATTGAAAGTTCTGATGTTTCTTCGAAAATCTCATTTGTTTTGGTGCCTGATTCATAGTTATAGGTGTTATTTTGGTATTTTAACCGTGCGAGCGAGTTTATATGATATTTTTGGATTCGTGTACATGTTTGGTTTGGAGCCCCGAGGGATCGGGTGAGTTGCGAATAAGCTTCGGAGTGGTTGTGGACTTAGGAAAAATAGCTGGTGCAATCTGTTTCTGGTGTAGGGCTCGTCTGGTTCGCGTTTGCGATATCATAGGGCCTCTGTTAGGTTCACATTTGTGAATAATTTCTTCATATTTGCGAAGAGGGGTTGGGACAATAAAGATCACAATTGCGATCAAATGGTCACATTTGCGAAACTCCACATTTCGCATTTGCGAACAAATCATCGCAAATTCGATGATAGCAGGGATGTGGTCTTCTTCGCATTTGTGAAGCAATTCTCGCACTGGCGGGTTTCGCAATTGTGACATCTGCACCTGGACAAAAGCTGAGTAAAACGGGAATTAGCTCATTTCTTTCAAACTCTGAACCCTAAACACCATAGAGGCGATTTTCCCAAGAGATTTTTTTCCTAAATTCATTGGTAAGTAACTTTAATCTATGTCTTTTCAATTATCCATTACATTTCATAAGTTTCCAACATCAAATCTAGAATTTTTATGGTAGAAATTAGGGAGTTTTGTAAATTTGGGATTTAGACCTCGAATTGAGGTCGGATTTTGAAACTAATCAGATATATGAACTCCTAGGGTCATGGGTAGACGAAATATACCATTGGACTGGGGTTTTGACCGGGCAAGCCCCGTGTTGACTTTTTGAGAAAAGTGTAAAAATCTTAACTTTATCTATTGCAATTGATTTTCCTAGCATTGTTTGATGTTGTTTATTCAATTTTTGTAATATTTGAGCTGTGTCGAGGCGGACTTTAAGGGAAAAGCTATTTCCGAGTTATGAATTGGCCTATTTAAGGTAAGCATCTTGCCTAACTTCATGTGGGGGAACTACCCCTTAGGATTGGTATTGTTTGATTCAACTGTGCTAAGTGAAATCCGTGTATGCAAGGTGACGAGTGGGTACATAGGTGGTACTTAGTATTTGACCGGTTAGGCTACTTAGACTATTTCCATGATTTAATGGAAATGTCATATTATGTTCTAGATTTTCATAGTAAAATCGTCCTTAATTATGTTAGACTATCCTTATATGCTTTAGTTGAATTGTTTAGTAATTGTCCTACATCTTACTTGCTAAATTGCTCGCGTGCTTTAGTTGAACTTGTTGCCCCTTTATTGACACATGTCATCTCTTCGTTGTTAATTATCACTGTTGAATTAATTGTTCGTGTTGCCCTTTATTTGTTGACTTGCGTTATTTGATACTCATTGTTGAAGATTGTTTCCTTTATTGTGAGTTAGTCTTATCTAATATTGTGGTTACACATTGTTTTTCTCATTGTTGAGTTATTTGATGTTGAGGTTGTGGAAGTTATTAATAGTTGTATTTTGTACATGATCTAGATCATGCTATCATCTTGTTTTGTATTAGTTGCTTTCTTACTTCCCATTTTATATCTGTATTTTATTTTATACTGTCTATTTCATATCCTAGTAGGTGTCTTGACTTGGCCTCATCACTATTCTAGCGAGGTTAGGCTTGATACTTTCTAGGTACCATTGTGGTGTACTCTACTATGCTTCTGCACACCTTTTGTACAGATCCAGGTACGTTTGCTCGTGCCGGTAGATAGAGAGTCTTGCTAGTTGCTTTTATCGAAGACTTCAAAGTATGCCTGCTCGGTGTACGCAGGCCTCAGAGTCACCTTCCCTTATTTTCATTACTGTTGTATTTTCGTTTTGGAAAGTGATGTGGTAAAACTCTAGTAGCATTCTATAGAGCATATGACTCAGTTCCACCGGTTTTAACTATCATTTAGTCGCTTTTAGTATCTTGTATTTACATATCTATTTAGTGTTTTATATTTGTTAGGCTTACCTAATCGCAGAGACTATGTGCCATCATTATATCCTTCAGAGGGAATTTGGGTTCGTGAAAAGTTAGTATCAAAGAACTAGGTTCATAGGTGTTACGAGTCATAAGCAGGTTTAGTAGAGTCTTGCGGATTGGTACAGAGACGTCTATACTTATCTTCGAGAGTCTACGGAACTGTTAGGAATACTTTGCTTCTTTGATTCCTTATCATGCGAATTAGTTGATTTCGAAAACTAAATATTTGACTTTAAATTCTCTCACAGATAGTGAGGATACACACTACAAGATCCGATGATCAGACACCCGCGCCCCCTGCTAGAGCCACGAGAGGTCGGGGCCAGGGTAGAGGTCGAGGACGGGCACGGGGTGCAGCAAGAGCACCTGCCTAAGCTGCGACGGAGGAGCCACCAGTAGCTCCAGTCGGGGGTCAGAGACCCTCGCACAATTCATGAGCATATTCAGCACCTTAGCTCAGGTGAGGTTAATCCCACTTGCACCAGCTATATCTCAGGCTAGGGGAGGAGCACAGACTCTTACTTTTACTGGTTTGGCTTCAGAGGATGTGCATGGGTTTCTTGAGGAGTGTCATCGCATTCTCCGTACTATGGGCATTGTGGAGACGAGCGGGGTTGCCTATACTACATTTGAGCTGAAGGGAGCGGCATATCAGTGGTGGCAGGTGTACGAGGTGGGTAGCCCAGCTGAGGCAGCTTCACTTACATGGGAACGTTTTTCAGTGTTTTTCTTGAGAAAGTTTGTTCCTTAGACCCTTTGGGATGCTTGGCACGCGGAGTTTGAGCGGCTGCGCCAGGGTACCATGTCAGCGTCAGAGTATGCTATCTAGTTCAATGATTTGTCCAGGCATGCACCAGCCTTTGTTGCCACAATCAGGGAGCGAGTCCGTCGATTTATCGAGGGGCTCAACCACAGTATTAGATACAACATGGCCAGGGAGTTGGAGTCAGACACTTCGTATCAGCAGGTGGTTGAGATTGCACAAATGTTGAAGGGTATGCGAGACCGTGATAGAGAGGATATGGAGGCCAAGAGGCCTCGCTGCATGGGGGGATTTTATGGTGGTCACGCTACAGCTTCAGCCTGTCATAGTAGGGGCTATGTGAGCTGCCCAGTTCATTCAACACTTTCAGCCTCTAGTGGTGCTCCAGTCGTATCGAGATCCCAGGTTGCAAACTTTGCGCAACCACTCTCTAGTGCCTCTCCTGCACCGGGTTCCTTCAGCGGTCAGTCCCGCCGACCAGGCCCGAGCTAGTCCCGGCCTCCACGTCCTCCGAGAGCTTGTTTTGAGTATGGTGATACCCGTCACATGTCAGAGATTGCCCAGACTCAGTAGAGTTACACCTTCCCACACTACATAGGCTCCACAGATTCAGTTAGGTCCACAGACTTCTCATGCCATGATTGCTACCCCAGTTGCCACTCCACCCACTCAGCCAACTAAAGGTGGAGGTCGGGCGGGTAGAGGTCGCCCTAGGGGGGAGGCCAGGATAGATATTATGCTCTTCCTACTCGGACAGAGGTGGTTGCTTCAGACTTAGTCATTATAAGTATTGTCCATGTCTGTCATAGAGATGTATCAGTATTATTTGATCCAAGCTCCATTTATTCCTATGTATCATCTTACTTTGCTCCATATTTGGGTATATCCCATGATTCCTTGAGTTCTCCTGTTTATGTGTCCATACTTATGGGAGATTCTATTATTATGGACCGTGTGTATCGGTCATGTTTAGTTGTTGTTAGTGGTTTTGAGACAAGAGTTGATCTGCTACTTAGTATGGTAGATTTTGATGTTATATTGGGCATAGAATGGTTTTTGCCTTATCATGCCATTCTTGATTGTCATGCCAAGACTGTGATACTGGCTATGCCAGGTTTACCACGGTTAGAGTGTAGGGGTGCATTAGATTATGTGCCTAGAAGGGTTATATCATTTCTAAAGGCTCAAAAGATGGTTAAGAAGGGGTGTAATGCTTATCTAGCCTTTGTGTGGGATGTCAGTGCTGATACTCTTATCGTTGAGTCAGTTCCGGTAGTGAGGGACTTTCTAAATGTATTCCCAGCAGATCTTCCGGGCAAGCAGTCCGACAAGGATATCGACTTTGGTATTGATTTATTGTCGGGCACTCAGTCTATTTTTATTCCACCATATCATATGGCCTTAGTAGAGCTGAAGCAGTTAAAGTAGTAGTTACAAGAATTGCTTGATAAGGGATTCATTCAGCCTAGTGTGTCATTGTAGGGTGCTCCCTTCTTGTTTGTGAAGAAGAAGGATAGTACTATGCGCATGTGTATTGATTTTTGTCAGGTGAATAAGGTTACCGTGAAGAACAGGTATCCATTGCCACGCATTGATGACCTATCAGATCGGCTACAAGGTGCCAGAGTGTCCACCAAGATTGATTTGTGATCAGGTTATCATCAGTTAAAGATTCGGGATCCAGATATTTCGAAGATTTCCTTTAGGACTCGGTATGGTCTCTACGAGTTCCTCATGATGTCTTCCGGGCTGACCAACACTCCAGCAGCATTTATGCACCTGATGAAGAGTGTATTCCATCCTTTTCTTGATTCGTTCGTCATTATATTTATTGATGACATTCTGGTGTGCTCCTGCATTCGGGAAGATCATGAGCAACACTTGAGGATTGTGCTCCAGACGTTGAGAGAGGAGAAGTTATATGCAAAATTCTTCAAAGTGTGAATTCTGGCTTGATTTGGTGGCGTTTTTGGGTCATGTGGTATCGAGTGAAGGGATCAAGGTACATCCAAAGAAGACCGAAGAAGTGCAGAGTTGGCCCAGACCGTCTTCAGCTACTGAGATTCGAAGGTTTCTTGGTTTGTTCGGGTATTACCATCGTTTAGTAGAGGGTTTCTCATTTTTTGCTGCACTTATGACCGGATTGACCTAGAAGGGTGTTCTGTTCATGTGGACCGAGGAGTGTGAGGAGAGGTTTCAAAAGCTCAAGACTGCTTTAACCACAACCCCAATATTGGTGTTGCCTATGGGCTCGGGTCTAATACTATGTATTATGAATCGTCACGTGTTGTCCTTAGTGCGGTGTTGATGCAAGACGATAGGGTGATTGCCTACGCATCTCAACATAGAAGCCTCAAGAGACGAACTATCCAATCCGCGATTTGGAGTTGGCATCCATTGTTCATGAATTGAAGATCTGGCGGCATAATTAGTACAATGTTCGTTATGAGGTCTTTGTCGGCCACCGGAGTCTACAACATCTGTTAAAAAAGAATGATCTTAACTTATGGTAGCGGAGATGGATAGATTTGCTTAAGGACCATGATATCACCATTCTATATCATACCAGGAAGGCTAATGTGGTGGCCGATGCCTTGAGTCAAAAGGCGGAGAGTTTGGGTAGTTTAGGATATCTACCGGTAGCAGAGAGGCCACTAGCATTGGAGGTTCAGGCCTTATCCAACCTGTTTGTTATATTAGATGTTTCGTAGCAGAGTCGAGTTTTGGATTGTGTGGTTTCTCGGTCTTCTCTTTATGATCATATCAGATAGCGTCAGTATGATGACCCTCATCTGCTTGTCCTCAAGGACATGGTTCAACACGATAATGCCAAGGAGGTCACTATTGGGGATGACAGTGTATTACGGGTGTAGGGCAGGCTTTATGTCTCTAATGTAGATAGTTTGTGTGAGTTGATTCTTCAGGAGGCTCGCAGTTCGTGGTACTCCATTCATCCGGGTGCCGCCAAGATGTATTAGGACTTGAGGCAGCACTATTGGTGGAGAAGAATGAAGAAGGACATAGTGGAGTATGTAGCTCGGTGCCAAAATTGTCAGCAGGGGAAGTATGAGCATCAACGGCCAGGTGGATTGCTTCAGAGGCTGGAGATACCAGAGTGGAAATGTGAACGGGTTACTATGGATTTTGTTGTTGGGCTCCCACGGACTCAGAGGAAGTTTGATGCAGTATGGGTGATTATAAATTGGATGACAAGGGTGGACCATTTCATTCCAATAGCAGTTACATATTCTTTAAAGTGGTTAGCTGAGATCTACATCTAAGAGATCGTCCGTCTTCACGGTATGCCCGGGTCTATCATTTCTGATCGAGGTACGCAGTTTACCTCGCACTTTTGGAGGGCGTACAGCATGAGTTAGGCACGTAGGTTGAGTTGGGTATAGCATTTCATCCCCAGAAGGACGGACAGTCTGAGCGCACTATTCAGATATTGGAGGATATGCTTCATGCGTGTGTGATGGAGTTTGGGATTTCTTGGGATCAATTCTTGCTGCTTGCGGAGTTTGCCTACAACAATAGCTATTAGTCGAGCATTCAAATGGCTCCCTATGAGGCATTAAACGGGAGGCGGTGTCGTTCTCCAGTTGGATGGTTTGAGTCGGGGGAGGCTCAGTTGTTGGGTATAGATTTAGTACAGGATGCCTTGGATAAGGTCAAGATTATTCAGGATCGATTTCGCAGCGCTTAGTCTAGGCAGAAGAGTTATGTTGACCGTAGAGTTTGTGACGTTGCATTCATGGTTGGGGAGGGGGTCTTGCTCCGGGTTTCGCCCCATGAAAGGTGTTGTGAGGTTCGAAAAGAAAGGCAAGCTGAGCCCTAGGTATATCGGTCCTTTTGAGATTCTTGAGAGAATTGGAGAGGTGGCCTACAAGCTCGCATTTCCACCTAGTTTATCAGCAGTCCATCCAGTGTTCCATGTGTCCATGCTCCGAAAGTATCATTATGATCCATCACATGTACTAGATTTCAGCTCAGTCTAATTAGATAAGGATTTGACTTATGAGGAGAAGCCGGTGGCTATTCTCTCCCAGCAGTAGAGAGGTCAGCCGATCGAGGCATCCACATGGAGTCCGAGTTGGACATGCGGAGTAGATATCCACACATTTTCACCAGTCCAGGTACTTTTCTATATCTGTTCGAGGACGAACGTTTGTTTTAGATGTAGAGAATGTGATAACCCGAAAGTTTTATCCTTCGTTTCTATGTTCCGAGACCCCGAATAGTTCTATTTAGCCTTCCTCAATTTGTATGCGCAATCCATTCATCTTTTTCCGGAAGGTTTTTATGAGAAAGTTGATAAAAATGTGAAATCGTGCCTTAAAAACTCATTTGAGTTGACTTCAGTCAAAACTTTGAGCAAACGGACCCAGATCAGTGTTTTGATGGTCCCAATGGATCCGTATCGTGATATGGGACTGGGGCGTATGCCCGAAATTGAATTTGAATGTCGCTAGCTTGAATTATCGCAATTTGTTGAAAACTATAATTCTAAAGGTCTAAAGAATTCATAAGTTTGATCGTATTTTGATTTTGTTGCTACCGGATTCGGATCTTGGTACTGGGAATAAGTTCATTATAGTATTTATGACTTGTCTGCAAAATTTGATGCAAAACGGAGTTAATTTAATGTGATTCGGACGTCCGGTTGTAAAATTGAAAGTTCTTAAGTTTCATTGAAAATCTCATTTGATTTGGTGTCTGATGCATAGTTCTAGGTGTTATTGTGGTGTTTTGACCACGCGAGTGAGTTCGTATGATGTTTTTCGACTCGTGTGCATGTTTGATTTGGAGCCCCGAGGGCTCGGGTGAGCTTCGGATAGGCTTCAGAGTGGTTTTGGACTTAGAAAAAATAGCTAGTGCAATCTTTTTCTGGTGCAGGCCTCAGACCTCGCAATTGCGAGGTCTGGTTAGCATTTGCGATATCAGAGGTACTCTGTCAGGTTCGCATTTGCGAACAATTTCTTTGCATTAGCAAAGAGGGGATGGGACAGTAAAGATCGCAATTGCGATAAAATGGTCGCATTTGTGAAAATCCACAATTGACATTTGCGACCAAATCATCGCAAATGAGATGATAGTAGGGGTGTGGGATTCTTTGCATTTGCGAAGCAATTCTCGCATTTGTGGGTTTCGCAATTGCAACATCTATGCCTGGACAAAAAGCTGAGTAAAACGGGAATTAGCTCATTTCTTTCAAACTCTCAACCCTAAACACCCTAGAGGCGATTTTCCCAAGAGATTTTCTTCCTATATTCATTGGTAAGTGACTTTAATCTATGTCTTTTCAATTACCCATTACATTTCATAAGTTTCCAATATCAAATCTAGGATTTTCGTGGTAGAAATTAAGGATTTCGGTAGAATTAAGGATTTTTGTAAATTTGGGATTTAGACCTTGAATTCCAGCCGGATTTCGAAACTAGTCATATATATGAACTCGTAGGGTCATGGGTAGACGGAATCTACCATTGGACCCGGGTTTTGACCGGGCAAGCCATGGATTGACTTTTGTTGACCTTTTGGGAAAAATATAAAAATCTTAACTTTATCTATTGCAATTGATTTACCTAGCATTGTTTGCTATTATTGAGTCGATTTTGGTTAGATTTGAGCTATGTGGAGGCGGACTTTAAGGGAAAAGCCATTTCCTAGATGTGAGACGCCTATTTGAGGTAAGTGTCTTGCCTAACTTCGTATGGGGGAATTATCCCTTGGGATTGGTATTGTTTGATTCAATTGTGCTAAGTGAAATCCGTATACACAAAGTGACGAGTGGGTACACAGGTGGTACATAGTATTTGACCGGTAAGGCTACTTAGACTATTTCCATACTTTAATTAAAATGTCGTATTATGTTCTAGATTCTCATACTTAAATCGTCCTTAATTGTGTTAGACTATCCTTAAATGCTTTAGTTGAATTATTTAGTAATTGTCCTGCGTCTTACTTGCTAAATTGTTGGTGTGCTTTAGTTTAACTTGTTGCCCCTTTATTGACACATGTTATCTCTTTGCTGTTAATTATCACTGTTGAATTAATTGTTCATATTGACCTTTATTTTTTGACTTGCGTTATTTGATACTCATTGTTGAAGATTATTTCATTTATTGTGAGTTAGTCTTATCTAATATTGTGGTTACACGTTGTTTTTCCCATTGTTGAATTATTTGATGTTGAGGTTATGGAAGTTATTAATACGAGGCGATGTTGGTTATTGATTAAACATCTATCCTATTGAGCATTTTCCATCCATTATTATTGTTGATATTCCCGTATACGTTGTGTTGGAGCCATGGGCTATTGTTGTGAAAACATTACTATTGTTGTTGTTGGCAAGTTATGATATGTGGGAACTTGTGGTGCGATGTTGTTATTGTGATATGATAATTATGTGCATGCGGCGGTATAAGGCTTGGGTTGATGTGCATGCGGCGGTATAAGGTAGGACTTATGTGCGTGTTGCTTGTAGGAGAACTATGTGTAGCCGTGCGGTGTCATAAGATGGGCTAAACTGCGGGTAGCTATTTTTGAAAAACTACTTTTAAAACATATTTTCAAATGTAAGGCTCATGCGGTAGCATAAGGAAGGATTATAATTTGATTTGAGAAATGTGAATACGAGGCGGTACCTCAGTTGCATTCGTGATTATACGAGGTGGTACCTCGGTTTGATTTCATTATACACGAGGCAGTACCTCATTGTGTTTCTTGCTGTTATTTCATGCTGCAAAGTGTCGTGGAAGGAATATTTCTTATTGTTCCATTCGTTATCATTCTAGTAGTTGTATTATGTACATGATGATTGTATCACTTTACTTGTATTTCGGGGTTTGGATACTTTATTCGGTTTTGGAAAATCTGTAAGCCCATTCTTCTATTGAAGAAACGAAACCAGATTTTGAAGAGATTTTGTTGGTGGTTGGACGACATCCAGGTTGTAACATAGTCTTGGAACACCCAAGCATCGGCAGATCCCACCTCCGCATTCATTCTAATCCCTCCCTCTACTCACTCCCTCTCTGTTATTGATCTGTCTTCTGACTTCCGGCGACCACCGGACCAGATCTGCCCCCCTCTCCTTTTTTTTAATATATTTTTCCTTTTCTTCTTCTCCTTTCTTTCTCTCCCCTATACCTCGTCTCTTCCACCCCCGTCCCCCTATTTTCTGGCGCACTGATCTAGCCTAGCGGCGGTGGCGGTGGCGGCTTAGACAATATTCCGGCGAGCCTCGGGCAAAGCGGGCGGGAACTTCCAAAACATAGCTATTGTGGACAACACCTTTCTCGGCACTCGTGGTGACTTCAGGTTCTATTGTTCTTGCTTTGAATTTTCTATTCTGCTCGCGGGAGTTGGTACCTCCCGTTTTCCAGTTTCCCTTTGTTGTGTGAGTTAAATTGCTGGCATCTTACCTCGTACTAGTTTATTTACCATATTAGTGTGCCTGTTGTTACAACTTGTATTCTTCTGGTTTGGTCTGTTGCCTTGTGTGATAGTGATTCCCCTTACTCTGCCTTAGGTATAGTGGCTCTAGTCTGGGATGGTCGAGTGAGGTCATGTCCTCGGGGGGAATGGGGGGTGGGGCGGGAGGTAGGGCAGGGTTTAGGGGTGGGGCGGGAGGCAAGGGAGGTAAAGGGAACAAGGGTGTCTGTATGTTGAGAATTGGATCATGGAACGTAGGTACATTGACGGGTAAATCTATAGAGTTGGTGAAGATCCTCCAAAAGAGGAGGGTCAATATAGCGTGTGTCCAGGAGACAAGGTGGGTAGGGTCGAGGGCGAGGGACGTGGACGGGTTTACACTTTGGTACTCGGGAGTCCAGAAAGGTAAGAATGGAGTGGGCATCTTGGTGGATAGGGAACTTAGAGAGTCTGTAGTTGAGGTTAGACGAGTGAATGATAGATTGATGATTATTAAGTTAGTGGTTGGAGAGTGCACCCTAAACATCGTTAGCGCCTATACGCCGTATGTGGGCCTAGATGAGGAGGTTAAACGGCGCTTCTGGGAAGAGTTAGATAAGATAGTGCGCCAGGTTCTGCCTGCTGAGAAGCTATTCATAGGAGGGGATTTCAATGGGCATATTGGGTCAACCGCAGGTGGTTACGGCGAGGTGCGTGGAGGCTTCGGTTTTGGGGAGAGGAACGGAGGAGGTACATCGTTGTTGGACTTCGCTAAGGCTTTTGGGTTGGTGATTGCGAACTCTAGATTTCAGAAGAGGGAGGGGCATTTGGTTACTTCTCAAAATGCGGTGGCGAAGACCCAAATTGACTATCTCATCCTCAGGAGGTGTGACAGAGGGTTGTGCAAGGATTGCAAGGTGATTCCGGGTGAGATACTCGTGACGCAGCATAGGCTCTTGGTGATGGACGTTGGTATTATGTTAAAGAGTAGAAAAAGGTCTACTCGAGGAAGACTGAGAATCAGGTGGGGAGCCTTAACTAAGGATAAAGCCCAAGCGTTGGAGGGGCAGTTGTCGGCTATGGGAGCTTGGAGGAGTAGTGGTGACGCGAGCACTATGTGGTCAGTGACAGCAGACTATATTAGGGAGGCTGCGAGAGAGGTGTTAGGGGTCTCGACGGGCGTATCTGGTGGGCACAAAGGAGACTGGTGGTGGAATGAAGTGGTCCAAGGTAAAGTGGAAGCAAAGAAGGCAGCGTACTTGAAGTTAGTGGGGAGCATAGGTGAGGAGGAGAGGCGAGTGTGCATGGAGAGGTATAAGGCAGCTAAGAAGGAGGCTAAGTTGGCGGTCACAGAGGCTAAGACTGCGGCTTATAGTCGTATGTACGAGGAATTGGGGAAAAAAGGCGGGGAAAAGAAGTTATTCCGGCTGGCCAAGTTGAGAGGGAGGAAGGCTCGGGATTTGGACCAAGTGAGATGCATCAAGGACGAAGATGGTAGAGTATTGATGGAAGATGCCTAAATTAAGAGGAGATGGCAGACTTACTTTTATAAACTTCTGAATGAAGAAGGGGATCGGGATATTGTGCTAGGCGAATTGGAGCATTCCGAGAGTCACCATGACTTTGGGTACTGCAGGCGTATCGAGGTTGATGAGGTCATGGGAGCTATGCGTAAGATGAGTAGGGGCAGAGCGACCGGGCCAGACGAGATTCCGGTAAAATTTTGGAAGTGTGTGGGGAGAGCAGGTTTGGAAAGGTTAACTAGGTTGTTTAATATTATTTTTAAGGGGAAGATGATGCCGGATGAGTGGAGGTGGAGTACGGTGGTTCCATTGTATAAGAACAAAGGTGATATCCAGAGTTGTAACAATTATAGGGGTATCAAATTACTGAGTCATACCGTGAAAGTGTGGGAGAGGGTGGTTGAAGCGAGGGTGAGGATGACAGTGTCTGTATCCGACAACCAGTTCGGGTTCATGCTTGGTCGTTCGACTACAGAAGCTATACACCTTGTTAGAAGGTTGGTGGAACTATACAAAGAGAGGAAGAAGGATCTGCACATGGTGTTTATTGACCTAGAGAAAGCATATGACAAGGTTCCTAGAGAAATTCTCTGGAGATGCCTGGAGGCAAAAGGTGTGTCGATTCCCTACATTATGGCAATTAAGGAGATGTATGATGGGGCTAAGACTCGGGTTAGGATAGTAGAAGGCGACTCTGAGCATTTTCCGATTATAATGGGGTTACACCAAGGTTCTGCGCTCAGTCCGTTCTTGTTCACCCTGGTGATGGACGCGTTAACACGCCATATTCAAGGGGATGTGCCATGGTGCATGCTATTCGCCGATGACATAGTTCTGATTGATGAGTCGCGAGCCGGTGTTAACAAGAGGCTGGAGGTTTGGAGACAGGCTCTTGAGTCTAAGGGTTTCAAGCTGAGAAGGACGAAGACGGAATACCTGGAGTGTAAGTTCAGCGCTGAGCCAGGGGAAGAGGGCGTGGATGTGAGGCTTGATTCGCAGGTCATCCCGAGTAGAGACAGCTTCAAGTACCTTGGTTCGATTATCCAGGGGAGGGAAGATCGACGAGGATGTCACACACCGTATTAGGGTATGATGGATGAAGTGGAGGTTAGCATCTGGAGTCCTGTGTGACAAGAGAGTGCCATCGATACTCAAAGGTAAGTTTTATAAAGCGGTGGTTAGACCGGCCATTATGTATGGGGCTGAGTGTTGGCCCATTAAGAACTCACATATCCAGAAGATGAAAGTAGCAGAAATGAGGATGTTGCGGTGGATGTGTGGGCACACTAGGATAGATAAGATTAGGAATGATGATATCTGGGAGAAGGTACATGTGGCTCCCATTGATGACAAGATGCGGGAGGCGAGGCTTAGATGGTTCGGACATGTTCAGAGGAGAAGCCCAGATGCTCCGGTACGGAGGTGTGAGCAGCTGGTTGTGGATGGCACGAGAAGAGGTAGAGGGCGACCTAAAAAGTATTGGGGAGAGGTGATCAGGCAGGATATGGCGAGGCTCCAGATTTCCGAGGACATGACACTTGATAGGAAGATGTGGAGGTCGAGTATTAGGGTTGTAGGTTAGGAGGTAGTTGAGTCGTGCCTTACTTCGTACCATTGTGGGACTAGCCATGTAGGGTTTTTGTTTAAGATAGCTATTGGCAATGTTGTGGCTTACTATTTTGCTTTTCAGTGCATGTCCTATTTACTAGCTATCACTTTTGCTTTGTATCTTTCTTCTAGATTTCATGGTGTTCCTATTTTTCTTATGATTGTTGTGGTGATACTAATATTTACTAATATTGTCTCCCTTTGCTTTGCATCTTTCTTCTGGATTTCATGGTGTTCCTATTTATCCTATGATTGTTGTTGTGATACTAATATTGTTTCCTTTTAGTCATTTTTTCATTTTTTCTTTTTATTTTTTTTTGAGCCGAGGGTCTTTCGGAAATAACCTCTCTACTCCTTCGGGTAGGGGTAAGGTCTGCGTACACACTACCCTCCCCAGACCCCATTAGTGAGATTTTACTGGGTTGTTGTTATTGTTGTTGTAGATCATGCTACCATCTTGTTCCGTATTAGTTGCTTTCCTACTTCCCATTTTATATTCGTATTTCATTTTATACTATCTATTTTATATCGTAGTAGGTGTCTTGACATGGCCTCGTCACTACTCTAGCGAGGTTAGGCTTGATACTTGCTGGGTACCATTGTGGTGTACTCGTACTATGCTTTTGCACATCTTTTGTGCAGATCCAGGTACGTCTGCTCGTGCCGGTAGATATAGAGTCTTTCTAGCTGCTTTTACCGGAGACTACAAGGCATGCCTGCTTGGCGTCCGCAGGCATCGGAGTCACCTTTCCTTATTTTCATTACTGTTGTATTTCCTTTTTGGACAGTGATGTGGTAGTACTCTAGTAGCATTCTATAGAGCTTATGACACAGTTCCACCGATTTTGGGGTGTGGGATTGTGAGATTCTATCTATAGACAATTTTATCTATTATTTAGTCGCTTTCAATATCTTGTGTTTACATATCTGTTCAGTGGTTGCTATTTGTTAGGCTTACCTAGTCGTAGAGACTAGGTACCATCACGACATCCTTTGGAGGAAATTTAGGGTCGTGATATTTATATTGGCAAAGATATTACCAACAGAGTGTCTGGACCATTCAGATAAATTTTTACAAGTATTTTTGAGTTTCAAGTGAAACTTCCATAGTAAGGATCCTTGAACTTCAACATTCCAGGCTTATTCAACTATACTCACAAAGTCAGCTTTCTTAGTCCAGAAGTCAAGGAACCTAAAATATTTTATAAGACTTATAGTATTATTCGTAGTTGTGATAATAAGAGGAGAGTGATCTGATCCTGTTCTAATCAGATGAGCAATATTGGTAGATTTAAAAAGATTCATCCAATCATGATTAACAAGAACTCTATTGAGTCTTTGCCATACTCTTCTGTCTGGGCTCCATCCATTACACTAAGTGAATGGTGATCCAGTGTATCATGCATCAACTAACTCGCAATCCATAATGCATTGAATAAAAGATAAGCTTTTTGATATTCTGTGAGTGGTATCTCTCTGCTTTTCAGTAGGCCTAATAATACAATTGAAATCACCTGCATTTAACCAAGGCAAATATATGTATCGCAAATAATTCTTAACTTATCCCATAGATCTTCAGGTCATCACATTTTGCACAGGCAAAAGATAACAATAAAGAAATTTCATTAGACTTTATGATACATGAGACCTGTTGTTCATCTTCATCAACAATCTCACAATCTAGATTTTCCTCCCACATGATCTAAAAGTTGTTACAGCTGAAAAATGCATGATGGTATCCCAAAATTCTTTTGAAATTGTCCATCTTATTGGTTATATGAAAGGGTTCACTCAAAGCAATAATTGGAAATTTATTTGAAGTAATCATTTGTTCAAGTATCTCAAGAGCACCGTTAGATTAATGCTCCTGATATTCTAGTATAGCGACTTAATCATGATAACTAATTTGAAAGTCTTTGACCGTGTGAGGCCCTTGAAGGCATTTGATTGTTTCATCTGCCATCTCTTCCTCTTAATGAGGTTCTGCCGCCCCTGTAGTTACCTCTTCCTTTACCTCTACCTCTAGGAGATAGGTGCGCATAATTGATAATATTATCCATGGTTGAGGTTAGAGTGACATCCACTAGTTATTGGGAACAAATGGAACTCACCAAATTATCACCAGGATCATCACTATTGTTGTCGTCATTATTCATACTAGTATAGTCTTCTGATGCCTCTGAGATTTCCTCGTCGGCACAGTCCATATCTTGTGAATTATCTTCCTCGTCAAATGATTCAGATTGTTGTTCATTTTGCAAATCATATCTTTCTTCACTGCTATGTCTTTCTTCTAGATTAGTCCCTCTAATGAGTTTTAGATAGTTATTCTGAACCTCTCTAGGATCAATAACATGTTTTGTACCCCTGCTTTGTTTTATGTGTGTTTATTTGATTGTCAACCTCCGTTGGATTTGATAATGGGATATATTCATCGAGAGTTGCAATTTGATTCTGCTCCTTTTGAACCATATAATTATTTGTATTCTTTGATTTGCTCTCCTTAGGTTTCATGATTTCTGGTTGTTGGTCCACCACAGATTCTTTGATCTCCTATTCAATCTTCTTTTTTGTAGATTGCCTCTTCTTTTTATTGCTATTTTTTTGTTTGCTTCTGATGTGGCAGCTACATTGTTCTTGCTACTATTTCCTTGTTCATAAAATTTGGCATGAGAGGGAATTGTTCCTCTCTCTTTGATAACTTATTTTCCTTTTCCAAGAACCTCCTCCATCACCTTCAAAGGTTCTACAACTGAGGGTTCTCTAATAGTAATGCACATGTTTCTCTTGTTATTCTGCTTGGGTGCTTCATGTTGGTGCTGATTAGTCTGACCTTTTTCTTTGTTCTATTGATGGTTAGTTAGTTGCTTCTTCTCTTTTGGTCCTTTTCTTTTTGCGACAATTTTAAAGTCATCATTTCTTTTGGATTTCTTTTCTGTTTTCTCTTGTTCCTCCCTTTGTGCTTTGATCCTTTCATCCCTAATTTTGTTTCTATATTGACTTTCCATATGACCTTGAAGTTTGCAGTATAAACAATAGCTATGAACTTTCTCATACTCAATATCAAGCGATTTATCATCCTCAGTGCCATCAAACCTATTAAGCCAAGCTAAATTTGATCCAACCTTGGTTTCAGTAGGTCAATCTCAACCTTTACTTTAGCGAAATTTCCTCTTGATTTAGAGTATGTTGCTTAATTAGGAGCCACATCAACTCCAACATCCTGAACCATTCTTGAAACAATATGCCATTTGAAAAGATGCCAAGGTAGTTGATGGATTAGAACCCAAACATGGACAATACATGTCTCTTCGTCTGGTTTAAAATCAGGAGTCCACTTTAGGATTTTCATAGGAACTTCTCCAATATCCACATATTCTTTGAATAGGACATGAATATAATCGACCTCACTGGTGAAATCAAGGCAAACGTGTATGTAGGCAAGATACAAAATATTTACATGCCCTTTTAGATGAAATTGACTGATAAAGGTCTTTCTAATTTCCTCCATAGAAGGTTTTTCTTTATAGAATTTTCCTATTATAGTCAATTTATATTCTTGAGCAAGCTTCACGAAATAGTCTTGAGCCGAGAAGAAAATAACAGGTTTACTTAAGTGGGGTATCATGCCTGATTTCCACATTTGGAGTTCTTTGTTAAGAATCGTTAACTGAACCTGAACTGTTGTTGTGAATGATGGTTTCGCGACACCCTGCTCACCAATTTTGGCACTAGAAATTTGAGCTTTCATTTGTTGCATGCGACTTCTTATTTAGTTTTGGTGTTGGGGAGTAGAAATAGGTTGAGTAATTATTGTTTGATTTGTTTGAAGTTGTTGAGTAGTCTGTTCATCGGCTATTTGGATTTATGGATGGGTAGGCCTATCAAAATTAGAAGAAATTTTAGGTTTTGAGAGTATGGTATTTTTGTTCAAAGTTGTTGGTATGGCTTTGGTTTGGTTTTCTTTAGCAATTGTATTAGTAGATGTTGGTATCTCGGCGGTGTTAGAGGTGGTCTTTTGGGTTTTCGATTCAAAGTAGCCGTTATGGTGGGTGTATTAACCGTTGTGATGAAGATTGGGGTATCTGATGGAAGTTGCTAGAGATAGATTGTTGAATTATTGATATCTCCTTGGTCTTAAGAGTTAGGTCTGGTAGGGCAAGTGGGTGGGGGGGGGAGGGTTGTTAGATTGCATAGGTACTTTTAGAGAGAGAAATTAGAGAGAAGGGAGAGAAAATTAATTAGAATATGCAATTGTAATCGAATTTTGTGAAGAAAATCTATATATCTATATAAAAGAGGGCCCAAATCCAGTGAGGTGCCATATCTCTTTGATTAGAAAGACCATTTATCTAATTTCGCAATTTTGGCATTTAAAAATTTTAAAACAAAAATGTATTAACTTTTAAACAAAAAAAAAAAACTTCAAAAGTCACTTCCATTCCCAATAGTCGCACCCTTCCTGCAATTAACTTTATCATCTCTTTCCCCGTCTTTCTCTCAATCTCATTGGTTACATATTTTTTATCTTGAACTAATGGACCCATATTCGTGCTTTTTCAGACCATTTGAGCTCTCTGTTATCCCACTCCCTCGCTTTTCCGAATAATCGTTTTGACCATTCGGAGTCGCAGGTTCATAGTTTTCTATCTATTTGGAATTAAGATCTATTCATTCTTTATTACATGCATGCACGTAATGTTATAACGATTAATTGACTTTTGATGCATTCCCCTACCCACACCTATGAATGTTGTGAATGCGTTCATTAATAACTATTATTTAAAAATAAGTATTCCAAAATTTATGACCTACCAAGAATCTCATTTCTCTCTCTTCTCTCTCTGCGCACGATAGAGTGCATGTACTAACGTACGATGGCCAGCAATGGGGAGGGGTAGTCTGAAGAGAAATGCAACCACGATCCAACTAAGCATTTTCTTCAACACTATACTAGTACTAAGCATTTTCTTCGACCCTATACTAGTACTAAGCATTTTCTTCAACACTAGGAGGTGCCATCTTTTGTTTCCCTTTAACAGCTATAGGTGCTTCATGTACTTTAAGTACAGGTTTAGGATGCTATTCCTGCTTCGGCTTCTGATTCTAAGGCTTAGGTTCTTGTCCTAGCTGGTCTTCTGCTATGCATTTATGGCCTACTTGCATACATTTGTGGCAGAATTCAGGGGCCCAGTCATCCACTATCTCCTGCATGAACTCCCTTACATTTGGATCAGTCACCTTAATGGATCTAGGTAGCTCTTTTATAACATCCATCTCAACCAACACTCTAGTATATGAAATCTGATCTAGCTGAGTAGTGCAAGCATCAGCATATAGGGGAATTCCGAAGCCACTACTAATCCTACTCAGTTATTTATTTTCCCAGCAATTCAAAGTTAGATTAGGGTACTTGACCCACATTGGAATGGTTTGTAAAACCTCTTTGTTAAAATCAAAATCAACAGACCACACTTTCATAATAATAGGTTTATTGTTCAACATGTGAGGTCTTGAGTACATAGCCCTATCTTCATTGGAGTTGAATCTTACCACAAAGTATCCATCATTGTGAAAGTACACTTTAGACTTTATTGCAAAGTTCCAAGCTGAATCAATATATCATTCCATGGCTCCTATAGTTGGAGTTCCTCCAACAACATACAAAATTAGCGCTTGTTTCCACTTTGGAGTTTCTTCCTTGACTTCTTCCTTACAGAGTTCCACAATTACCTCATCATTTTTGAGAGTTGGAGTGATAAAGCTTATTGCTACAATTCGGTTTCCCATGAATAGATTTGCCCATTGTTTTTGACCTGTCTCGACATCAGCAGTTGGAAACTTCACTTGAGGTTTAGTCGCTGCCCCTGTATCCCCAATTACACCCAATTCTCCAGTAATCGCTATAGAGTTCTTTCCAATTGTCTCAATTTTACTGTAGCTAGGGTTCACATGTTTTATCGGAACTCTAGAAACTACTTTCTCACTACTTATGACCTTATTAGACGGAGTTTTCGGGACAATAAACCTATTGGAAATGCTCAAAATTACTTATGTCCCCTAATAATCGCGTGGATAACAGCGTTTGAAGAGCGAGTAGTGAGGTCCTACAGGCATGATTTCTAGAGACTGGCAATTGGGACTGATTCTCATATATTTAGCTCCTATAGGCATGCTTTCTAAAGGTTGACAGTTTGAGCTGATTTTATACATGTTTAGCTCCTATAGGCATGCTTTCTAGATGGACAGTATGATGCAATAGTGAATTTAAGTAATTAAAATCCTACATGCATGATATCTATTGGGCGTAGTGCAGATTGAAAAGGTTGGTATTAGCATTCATTCCATATAGGCATGATATCTAATAATCGGACAAAAGTAGACATAAGAGCAGGTAAGACATTTAGTCAAACGATCATGCTTTTGAATAATGTGCAGGTATTAAACAAATTAAGTGAAGTCTGTGATTTCCTATAGGCATGGTTTCTAAGTCGTCGAAGTAGATATTATACATCCTATAGGCATGTTTTCTAGTGAATAACTGAGTAGTCATGCAAAGTGCTCACTTCATATGGATATGTTGTCTATAACCACGCAACAGTAGACATAGCGTCTGAATAGAAACAAGTAGGGTGTGTGTGTGTGCTTCTCCTAATATCATGATTTCTATAGGTCTCATGTAATCGAACAACACATATAGCAAACATATTGTCAAGTCCTATAGTCATGTTATCTACCCATGGCATGTAGATATAGAATTCTACCCACTCCCTTCTCACTAACACCCCAATTGTTTATACAAAGTATTATTACAGGCCCGGATTAACAAGTAAAATAGTAATATTACATGGCAATAGACAGGCCTATAGCAGGCCCAAATAAACAACGAAACACCCAGCCTTGCTGGGCCTTCAACATTTCCGGCCTAGCATACCAAACGATCACAGGTCCATAGGGGAGTTCAGACCCCTTTAGTGAGCCACAACACCAAATATTGCATCACTTGGAATCAACACAATACATGATAGGGAGGTAGGGTATTAGGGACAGTTTTTTAAAAGTTGAAGAATGACTAGAGCCTAACCCTAGTGTGTCAGAGTTCATAAGGGCCTCAATTGGACCCCGAGTAGTGCTTACACTAGGGAGGCCAACAACAGAGCCTAGATAGCCTTGGCTTTCAGCCGGCTAGGAATAGGAATTTAGAATGTCAAAGTAGCAAGTAAGGAGGGTAGATAGAAATCACTGAACTGATCGTACAACACAAATAGTCAAGCAAGCCAGTAGGTTCGGCAAGGTGCACATAGCAAAGTATCACATAAGAAAACATCATAGGAATTAGGAGAAGAGACAGGTTTGCAAGCATACATAGGTTGCACTGGTGGACATCTATGGGTCTAAATTAAACTTGGTCTAACCTAATACCACATTAATCAACACTTGAACACAATAGAGGGATGCACATGCTGATAACCACAGAAAGGAGAGAACAGTAGATAGACCAAGATATACTAGAAAACATGTTATCACAGGAGTCTTAGAAAATAGAGTTGGAAGTCCAGGACAACATGAAATGAGTTTGAACAGGTCTTGAAACACTCTAATATACACAGGATTCATTAAAAGTTCATTTAAGTAAAGGGGTTCTCATAGAACTAGGGCATTATCTAAGCATAACATGCAAAACAACATACAACCACAATACTGAAGTCCAAATTAACATGTTAAGATGCTACATGGGTATAGAACTAATCCTAGGAGATAAGAGATCACATGGTGCAGATTATGGTGAAGCATGACACGAACAATAGACTATTCTCAGGCATCAATTAACACAGAATGATATCAAAGATGAACACCATCATAGTTGAACCAAAGTTCAGATACATGTACAGAAAGAAGGAAAGAATCTAAACATTATGAAGGTCTAAACACTAACCAGTAGCAGAATTAAAAGAGTGCAGAGTGCAGTAGCAAAAACACCAAATCCCCGATGCTTCAGAGTTCACAAGAGCCTCGAGAATGGGCCCCAAGCAGTGCTTGCACCGGAGGAGGTTGTTCAACAATTTAGAGAGGAGTTAAGCGAAAAACAAGAAAGAATAAAGTCCACAGCAGCAAGAACCCAGAATTTCTGGCTTTGGCTTTCAGCCGGCCAGGAACCAGAATATAGAACAAGAGTATTTAGAGAACAAAGTTTGATAACTTCAGTTTTTGTAAACCTTCATGATTCAAGTCCGTCTCAAAAGGGGAATGGGGAGGGGTTTATATAGTAGTAGAAATTAACATCCAAACAAGGAAAATCATCAATCAAGCACGAGAAAGGGAAGAATCATCACATGCAATCAAATCAGTAAGGAAAAGAGAGAAAATCTCAAACCCTAATTTTAGGGAAAGTGTAAAATTGGCAAAAATCTAAAATAAATAAATAAAAGGTAAAAATCACACGCTGCATAGAATAGGATGAACATATACATAAATACCTTTTAAAATCAAAGGATCGAACCAGATTTGATTTGATTTAAAAGAATCTGAAACCCTAATTTTAGGGTGAGTAGGAATCACGGAAATACATAGAGATTCATACCATAAAAGAACAAGAATGAACATAGACGGAAATAGGCCAAGGAACTGAACCAGGTTTGGTTCGACGTTGATGAAATCTACTTGCCATGTTTGGGCAAGCGGTACATAGAAGGTTCCAGTATCAGGGGGAAGTAGAATATGGCAAGAAACAGCCATGTAACCCCATGTCCGGTGGGATTAGGAGAGAAAATTTGGGGGGGGAGGGGAGAGAGACACTAGGGTTTGAGAGATGAGAGATTAAAGGATTCAAGGGCGGCGGGCGGTGAGGATTGGTTAGAATTAGGGGATTTTGGTTAATTAAAAAGGAACGGGGTAATATAGGTTGTTGATCTCGGAGATCAACGGCCACTATTAGTCGGGGGTTTTGGATCTGGTTGGTTAATTGGTTGGGTCGGGGGGTTATTTTGTTTGGGCTCAAAGGTTATTGGGCTGGGATTGAGTAGTTTTAGGTCCGAAAATAGGTTAAAATTAGGCTATTATTTAAATACCCAGTATTTTATCAATAAATAATTTATAAAAGTAATTAATAAATATCAAAAATATCATTTGTGCATGAAAATGATTAAAACAATTATTTAACATTATAAAAATATAAAAAGTTATTTTCTGCATAAATAATATAATTATACTTCCATATGGGCTATTGTTGCAAAATATGCAATTTGGCCCTAAAAATGCAAATGTAATTATAAGAAATGCCCTGAAAATATTTAAAACTTATATTGGTGTAAATGATAAATTTAGATGATAAAACCATCATAAAATAATTTGTAAGGTAATTAATAGATATTCATATATAATAAAATGCCGAAATAAATTGATTTAAAGCTTTTAAAAATTATAGAAAATTATGAAAAATACTTATATATGCTTGTAGATCAAATGATGATGCATGTGCACTATCTTGAAAGTATATATATATATATGGAAAATATGAGGGAAAAATTATATATATATATATATATATATATATATATATGGAAAATATTAGGGAAAAATTGAGTATCAACAATAATCAAACTCCAAAGCCCTGTTGGCACATGAACACCCTCTCAAAAAAGCAATCGGCTGAATTCCTTTCCTTGTACGTCACATCTATACGAAGCATAAACTCTAAGTCTTCCCAAAACCCGAACATGAACCGATAAAATATAACACACATTCCTCAAATCCTTGGCTCAAATCACTACTGATGTTCTCTTTCCTTAGTCGTAGCAACCCACCAATATGCCGATAACCAGAAACCTCACAAGTAGACAACCATGCAATCCAATCGTAGGCGGTGGAGCTCTCCCACTTAAGCTTGAAGCTACTATTACATGACCTTGTAACCTACCAAGATTCCTTCTTCCTTACTGACATGACCTTGCGCAATCGACCCGCCAAATTCCTCGAAATCTTCCTGTTAACCATGTCATGAACGCTTTGAATCACTAGCCACATTTACATATTCGACCTCTTACCGGATATCCAGTAAAATTCTTCGTCATGTTATCTTGTCATTGAGTATGTATTTAAAAATGTGGAATATGTGTTGGAAATGTTAAGACTTCATGTCAAGATCGAAATAAAGGTTGTTATGCCAAATTATATGAAAAGCCTCTATGTGCCTAAGATTCCCAAATTACTCATACATGAATTTAATGTCTTGAATGAGGAGCCTTATTGATTTTGATAATGATATTAAATTGTTAAAAGGGGTCTGGAACTATGAAATATGGCCAAGTGCCAAGAATGACTTTGCAATCGTAACCACTAGTGTCAATGAATCGAAAGTACATGAAAGAAGTACGATATGAGATGATTGACTAAAAAATGTAATGTCTCAAATGAGATGGCCTAGCCGATCAGGCCGAGATCGGACTCCATGTAAGAACACGGTGGTATTATAAATGCAATTATGGTAATGTCTCCAACGAGATGGCCTAGCCGATCGGGCCGAGATCGGACTCCGTGAAAGAACACGGTGGTATTGTGAATGAAATTGTGGTAATGTCTCCAATGAGGCGGCCTAGCCGATCGGGCCGAGATCGGACTCCGTGTAAGAACACGGAGGTATTGTGAATTGTGGAACATGGGTACTAAAGGTCACCCAACCTAGTAATATGGAAATTGTCTTAAAAATGTATATTATCCTTAACTTGTTGTTTTATTATTTAATTGAAGTAAACTTCATCAACACCACGCAACAGTTAACCTGCTCACCAGAAATAACCCATCTGTAGAAATTCCATGCCGATATCATCCAACAACGCTGCACCGAGTACAATAACCACGAAACCAATGAACCATCCTGAGCTCGTGCTCATTCACCAGTTGTACAAGCCCGTTCACTCCTCATTGACATCAACTAAATGTGCGACAATACATTCCAATCCAAAGTCATGTTGTATCCTTCTTCATATCATGCAACTCATTTTCGTCGTATCCAACCCTTCTCCGTATAGCAGCCAATATTCCAAATTAAGTTCGAAGACTTAGTCACTATCCACCATGAGTTCTAAATCACTCTAAACTTTCCTCAACGCGTGTAGTTATCCTACCACAGAACCCATCTGCTACTCTACCACTCTCCCACTTTGGTCAAACCATCTCCTTTAAGCAACTACCCGTCTTCTGTTTCTCGCACTTAGCCTTCTAGAAATTTAACTACCGCAAGACACCTCCCACATGTTCTTCCTCATCCTTCGCTGCCCAGTTGTTGCCTTAAATAGAAATCTACCTCTATAGCACTTGAACCAATCGATCGCTACCAACTTTAAACCTTTCCGAAGATCATCTTCCTTGAGCCCTCAACACCCGTACCACCGATTAAGTCCTTAACCCCCGCATACTGCGATCTCTGACAACCACTTCCCCACCACTATTTTACACTACCCTGCCCAGAAGGCAAATTGATAAAGACCATAACATCGGCGAACATAACACATTCAACCCAGGGTGACGACAGCATCACAAATGAAAATTCCACCATGCTCGAAATACCAAGTCTCGTTACTCCGTCAACCCAAACCTGAATATTCATAGTCCGATTACCTTTCCTTCACCGGAAATAAAATACTGGATCTCTGAATCATACACTGAGTAAACCTCCTTCCAAGTCATTCACTGCTTCGATGCATAGACAAGCATCCTACCATTACGCAAACACGGTGTGATAGCAATGCACGAATCGTCATAACAATCAATTCCAAACCTCAAAACCTTAGGTAATACTGATACCGAGCTGAAACGACAGAATGGCCTTCCGCAAGGCGACGACAATAGCCCAATCAAAAACGCAAGGAGAAACATCCCGCACCATATCTACAGTACTATTAAAATTCCTCGATTCCTAATTTATAACAAGCGCTTCACGTCGCATAAGACTGAATAGGAAGGGAATGAAGGCATCCTCAAAGGAATCGAATCGCAAGATGAGAAATCAAGAAATGAAGTGCTCCTAACAGTCATGTAGCCTCTCGAAGATAAGTACAGACGTCTCTGTACCGATCCACAAGACTCTACTAGACTTTCTCATGACTCGTGAGACCTAAATAAACCTAGAGCTCTGATACCATGTTGTCACGATCCAAAATCCATTAAAGGTCATGATGGCGCCGGACACCACTGTCAGGCAAGCCAAAAATAAATATTTGATTTGGTTCTCATTTTAATATTTTTGAAATCATATTTTCTCCAATTAAATAGTAAAAGATGGAATTTACAGAGTAAATAATAATATTTTTAAAAAATTTCAATACCGGACAACCTAAATCACCCCAAAACCCGGTGTCATAAGTGCATGAGCCTCAACTAGGAATATAAAATAAAATACAACATCTGTCCGGAATACAAATTCGGAAAGGAGAAAGATAAATACTCTGAATGAGACTCTGCTGGTGACAGACTCGTAACGCGGAATGCAGCTCACCTAAATCCCCGCAATAACCGTGCCTTTGCGCCCATAAGGCTACTAGACATATATGCACCTGTACAAAAATGTGCGGCAAGTGTAGTATGAGTACGTAAATCAATGCGTACCTAGTAAGTATCCCGCCTAACCTCGAAGAAGTAGTGACGAGGGATCGACTTCGACACTTACTATGGGCTATAAATAAAATATCAATGATATAATTAGGCATGGATTATGTAGAACGGCTATAAGCTCAATATCATGAAATAAGTAAACAATTCTTTTGTACATACGTAATTTCCAAATTTATTTTCGTCATTTAACATTTTTGGACCTCGGGACAATGAAAACAATATCAATTATTATCAATTCCAAAGATATATCATGCGCAAATCATGCCGAGATCGTACGGCGCGCTTCAACATAAATATTTAAATTGTGCACTGCCGAGGATCGAACGGCGTGAACTATAGATCCATCTATTTAACCTGCCGCGGCGTTCGGCCTGCTCCAGAAAGAGAAAATACAATTTAAAACAAACAAATTCAAGATTTATTAAGGCAACTATTCAAGAAATACAAATTCTCATTTACGGTCAAGAAGAATGGAGTTTAACCTTTTAAAGTTCCTTTATCGAATTTCTAAATATTTTAAATAATTAAATTAACAAGTAGGGCACAAACATCGCAAGTACAACATGATATGGGTCCTAGACTACCTGGACTTAAGCATATTAGTAGCAACGCATGGACTCGCGTCACCTCGTGCGTACGTAGCCCCCACAAATAGAAGCACATATTGAATTATTTCACCTATGGGGTTAATTCCCTCTTACAAGGTTAGAAAGGAGACTTACCTCGCCCCGAAGTTCCATAGCCGGCTCCCAAGCCTTTCAAACAACTCAAATCAATGCCCAACGCTCCAAAACTAGTCAATAAATGAGAAATTCAATAAATATATACTTTAATACTCATTATAATCCTATTTACAATAATTTCCAACTCTGTTCGAAAAGTCGATAAAATCACCCTCGGGCCCACGTGCCCGGATTCCGAAAATATTCGAAGACAAACTTTACCCATAACCCCACAAATTCAAAAATATAATTTATTTTCAATTCCATGCCCAAATTCATGATCAAAATCCAAGAATACCAATTTCTAGGTTTTTTTTCAAAATCCCAAATTTTTACTATTTTTTTCATGCTAGAATCCATATAAAAATCATGTATTTATCTTGCAATGGATGGGAATAACTTACCTTGGCATAGATGATGAAAATCCCCCACTTGAAGCTCTCCAAAAATCGCCCAATCAAGAGAGAATAGAAGAAAATGGGCCAAATCCCCGTTCTTAAAGAAAGACACTGCCCAGCGATCTCTCGCACCTGCGGTCACTTGACCGCTTCTGCGGTCCCGCGGCTGCAGCCAAAATACCGCTTCTGCGGTCCTCCTTCAGCCCCTCCCCCCCCCCCCACCAAAACTCCGCTTCTACGGCTCCACGAGCGCAGGTGGGGTCCCGCTTCTGCGGCACTCGACCGCACCTGCGGTCCCAGCCTTCCCCAGCCAGAACCGCTCCTGCGACTCTCAGGGTCGCTTCTGCGGCTCCGCACCTGTGGCCATAACCTCGCAGGTGCGGTTACACCAGAAGACAACAACTTCAGCATATCTTCCAAGTCCAAATTCGATCCGTTAACCATCCGAAATCCACCCGAGACCCTCGGGACCTCAACCAAATATACCAACACGTCCTAAAATATAATACAAACTTGTTCAAGGCCTCAAATCACATCAAACAACATCGAAATCATGAATCGCACCCCAATTCAAGCTTAATGAACTTTAGAACTTCAAACTTCTACATTCGATGCCGAAACCTATCAAATCACGTCCAATTGATCTCAAGTTTTGCACACAAGTCATATTTGACATTACGGACCTACTCTAACTTTCGGAATCGGAATCCGACCCCGATATCAAAAAGTCCACTCCCGGTCAAACTTCTCAAAAACCTTCAAATTTCTAACTTTCGCCAAATGACCCCAAAATGACCTACGGACCTTCAAATCCACATCCGGACACGCCCCCAATACTAGAATCACCTAACGGAGCTATTCCCAGACTCGGAATCCCAAATGGACATCGATAACATTGCAATACGCTTCAACCCAAATTTATAAAATTCTTCCAAAATGCCAGCTTCCATAATAGGCGCTGAAACGCTCCCGGGTCATCCAAAACTCGATCCGGACATACGCCCAAGTCCAAAATCACCATACGAACCTGTTGGAACCTTCAAATCCTGATTCCGAGATCGTTTACTTAAAAATTATACTTTAGTCAATTCCTCCAACTTAAAACTTCCGAAATTAAAATTTTCTTTCTAAATCAACTTCGAACTTCCCGAAATTCAATTCCAACCACGCGCACAAGTCATAATACCTGAAGTGAGCTACTCAAGGTCTCAAACTGTCGAACGACGCGCTGGAGCTCAAAACGACCGGTCGGGTCGTTATAACTTGAATCTGCTTATACGCTCGAATTTTTTTGCAGATTTATTTAATTAATAATGAAGAGTCTCCTCGTTTGTGGTTTATGTTAGATGCGTAACATATGCGTATTAGAAACTTTTAATTTTAGAAATACAAAAAATAATAGTGTATTCCTACATAAGTACGATTAATACAGTGTTGGAGTATTGAATTAGAAAAACAGATGAGTGGAATTAAAGTGCCTAAAATGAAATTACGTGAAAGCAAAGCATCTATATACTATTCCTTTTGGAAAATTTGAGACTTTATTATAAGGATAAATATAAGAAATTTATTCAAAAATAGTAAAGATTAATGGGGGGGGGAGGGGGAGGAATTTATACTATGAATGTCTGGTGCCAAATTTCTTATTTTCTTGCGCTTTGGAATTTAGTTCAATTTTTCAGGTCCAAACAGTATCTACTCATTTAGTGTGAGTCATTCGGATATGCTGATTCTTCATCACTTTGAACTTGTAATTTTCCTCTTCAATTTACTGTTACTGATTTCACTGCAGTTTTAATATTATCTATATCATTCTAAAAATTATGTACGATTGGACACACGTACAATCCACGTATCTAGAAAGTAATATAGTTCTGTTTATCTAGAAAAACGCTAATCTTTTCCAGAAAATAATATCTTATATAGATTTATATACATAAATACATATGTATGAAATAATTAGATGATATAAGTAGTAAGAAGAACATTCAAACAAGAATTACATGATATTTGAAAGAAAAAAGTTTTTGAAATTTGTTCTTATATACGTAGAGGAAACCAAAACCCCTTCCCCCTTTAATTTGCTATGTAATAAACATTTTTCAGTCATTTCTATAATCGTTTTTGACTTTTAAAAGGAGAATAAGATAACATCACTTTTGGCAAAGTAAAGTAAATGGACATGGCAAGAGGAGATTCTATTGCATGAGTTTAACATCTCAACTACCAAAATATTAATATAATTATTGACCATGACTTAATCCTAAAAGAAGACAAATGAAAGAAAGAAGATGATTTTTATTTGAAAGAGAATCTCTTATATCCAACCTTTTCTGTCTTTTTTATTTACTCACGCGTACGTTTTCCATATATATATATATATATATATATAAAAGAAAAGTCTCTAATTTTAATGAGAATCTCTCTACCCTTTCTTTTATTTTTACTCGCATTATTAAAAAGAAAAGGACTGATCTGAATTATTGCCAACAATAATTTTTATTGTTGTATATCGAATATTGTTGCCAAAGCCAAAAAAGTTATTATACGTCGTTGCAAAAAACTCTAATGCGAAAAGTTTATTTAACAACAAATAAAATTGTTGTTAAAAGCAAATTTAATGCAACAAAATATATTGTCGTGTATTAGAAGAATCTAGAAGCTGAAGTGAAGAGCAGAGGAAATGAGGAAGAGGTAATTGAGAATGAGATTTTGATTATGTATATCTTTTTCAATGCATGAGCACTGTACATATATACACACCACACACGTGCACTCCCACTAACTAACTAACCGACTCACTACAAAATAGAGGCACGTGACTTCAATACTCCCCCTCAAGCTGGAGGGTGGTACACATCTAACACCCCTAGTTTGGATAATAGATAATGATATTGTGTTGCACCCAACCCTTTTGTGAAAAGATCAGCCAGTTGATGTTTGCTTCCCAAATACTCTGGTCGAATCAGTCCCTTCTTGATCTTCTCCCTAATGAAATGGCAGTCAATTTCGATATGTTTTGTTCTCTCATGATATATTTGATTAACTGCAATTTGCACTGCTGCTTTACTGTCACCAACAACTTCACTGGTGTTGATATGTCAACACTCCATTATTTTAGCAGACCTTCTAGCCAAACCACTTCAGCTATTGCTGCTGCCGTACTTATGTACTCAACTTCAGCTGAGCTTCTGCTTATGGTTTATTGCTTCTTGGATTTCCAAGATATCAAGGACTCCCCTAACTTGATTGCATAGCCTGGTTCTAAAAAGAAGATTTAGCTTGGTATATTCCATCAAGAGAAAGCCATATCTATATATAGAAAGCAAAATAGAAATTGTATACAGGTGCTTACACTTTCTTGAGAATTCTAAGACCCGATCACCCGTCAAAGAAATATCCTTAGGTCTTAAGTCTACAGCTCCGTAGCTTGTGTCGCCTACATAGGATAGAAAATAATGCTTTGCGTAAACATCTCAATGTCCAAGATAAAAAGGAACGAGGGGAAGAATCGACGAGGCGAGTGTTCTCGAAGAGAAAATCGTGATGGAAAAAGCATGAGGAGAATTCTAAACTCGAGATATGCAAAATAAAAAGACTCCCTGGGAGATTATCTCCTTGTATTTGGACAAGCAGCCTAGTCTAAATCACAAAAGGCTGCTAACTGCTCTATATCAACGCCTCTCTTTAAGAGTATACCTTGTTCAGGTGACCCCTTAATGTACCTCACCAATCTCAAAGCTGCACTCCAATATGATAGTTTTGGTTGTTGCATGAACTGACTCAGTACTTGCACTGCAAAACTGATATCTGGCCTGGTGATGGTCAAATACAGCAGCTTGCCTACTAACTACCGGCATTTGTCAATTGCTCATCATCAGATTTCCCAACATGAGTATCATACTCAACAAATGTGAGTCATACTCAACAAATGTGAGTTTAAGGTTAATCTCCAGTGGTGTAGTAACAGGGTTGGACCCACTCAAACCAGTGTCTTCAAGCAATTCTAAATCATACTTTCTTTAATTAAGTAGGATCCTAGACTTAGATCTTAAAACATCAATGCCCTGGAAATATCTCAATTTTCTTAAGGAATTTATTTTAACATGTTATGAAGAGTATCTTTTGATTCTTCAATCAGCTTTCTGTTTCTCCCTGTGATGAGAATATCATCTTCATACACCAAGATTATGACTATATCATCTACAACCTTCTTTGTGAATAGAGAATGATCATAAGAACTCTGCTTGTAGCCTGCTTCTATCTGGGCTTCAGTGAGCTTGATGTTCCATTGTCGAGAAGCTTGCTTTAAGCCATTGATTGACTTAAGTAGTTTGTATACATTATACTCCCCCTGTCTGTGGAAGCCTTAAGGCAAATCCATGTATACTTCTTCAAACAAATCTCCTTGTAGAAAAGCATTATTCACATTCATTTGTGAAAGATCCCAATCTCTTGAGGCTGCGATAGCTATTACTGTTCTCACAATTACCATCTTGGAAACTGATGAGAATGTTTCATGATAGTCTAAATCTTTTTGCTATCTGTATCCTTTTGCCACTATTCTGGCCTTGTATTTGTCTATTTCTCTATTGACTTTGTACTTAATTTTGTACACTCATTTAGACCCCACAATTTGGTTGCCTACTGGAGATCGACAATTTCCCAAGTGTGGTTGTCCTCCAAGGCAGTTATTTCCTGTCTCACGGCTTCTATCCACTTCTCATCTTGAGCTGCTTCCTTAAAATTTCTTGGTTCTGCAATAGTTGAGACAAGACCAACATAGGATTGATAGGATTCAGGTAGATGTTGTAAGAGATATTATTAGTAATAGGATACTGACAGAAGTATGATGACCCAAAAGGTCATATTTAAATTTAATAATTAATTCTATATTCTAAGACCTCGAAAAGTACTATTTATTATTTCTCGACTTGTGTGCGCAGTCCGTATAATTTTTCAGAAAGTTTTTATATGAAAAATTGATAAAATATGAAATAGAGCCTTAAAACTCAATTGAGTTGACTTTATTCAATATTTTGGGCAAACGGACCCGGATAAGTATTTTGACAGTTTTAGTAGGTCCGTATCGTGATTTGGAATTTGGGCATATGCCCGAAATTTAATTTGGAGGTCCCCAAATCAAGTTATAACCATTTAATAGAAACTAAGAATTTAAAGGCTAAAGATTTTCATATTTGACCACGGAGTTGACTTTTTGATATCGGGGCCGAAATCCGATTCTGAAAATTGGAATAGCTCCGTTATGTCATTTATGACTTGTGTACCAAATAATAAATCATTTCGAATTCATTTACCATATTTCGGCACAAGTTTTATAAATTGAAAAGTTTGAAACTCAAAAGTTTGAATCGAGGTATGAATTATAATTTCAGCATTGTTTGACGTGATATGAGACCCCGAGTAAGTTCGTATTATGTTATGGGACTTATTGGTATATTCGGACTGGGTCTCGAGTACCCCGAGTGTGATTCGAATCGAAATCAGAACAAAAATTGGACTTAAGCAAAATCTGGAATTTTGCTGCTTCTGGTTCCTTCGCTTCTGCGAAGACTTGGCCGCAGAAGCGAGCAATCCCTCGCAGAAGCGGCCTGGGTAAGCTGGGCAAAGAGCTGCAGGTGCAGGACCACGAATGCACTCGCGCGTCCGCAGAAGCGGACCCTTCGATCACAAAAGCGGAAGGCAGCGCAGATGCGCATTTGCTTCGGCATAAGTGAGACCGCAGGTGCGGTCAAGTGCACCACAGAAGCAAAAATCCCTGGGCAGTGTATAAATCGATGAATCCGAGATTTTTCTCATTTTTAGACATTTCAAGCACGGATTTAGGCGATTTCAAAGGGGGGTTTTCACGACTTTGAATTGGGTAAGTGTTCTACAACCAAAAGTGATTATATTTTATAAATCCATGTCTATATTCATCATTTATTTCGGATTTAAATGGAAGAAATTGAAATTTTTGTAAAACTTTTCAAAAATAAAAAATTTAGATTTGAAGGTCCATTTGACATCGGAATTTGGTAATTTTTGTATGGTTGGACACGTCTCGGAATGGGTGTTCGAATTTCGTAAGTTTTTTCGAGATTCGAGACGTGAGCCCCACTGATGAGTTTTGAGATAAATTTCGGATTTTAATCTGAAAAATTAATAAATTCATATAGAATTAATTCCTACGATTTGTATTGAGTATATTGAATTGTTTATGACTAGATTTGAGAATTTCGGACACAAATTCGCGAGGCAAAGGTTTATTGGATTCTTGAATTTGGTTGCAAAGCGAGATAAGTGTCGTGGTTAACCTTGACTTAAGGGAGTAGGACTTATTTATCTATTTGCTATGTGATTTAATATGCGGGTACAACGTATATGTGAGGTGGCGAGTACTTATACATTGTGGTTGAGTCAAAGCATGCGGGTGGAATTTGTTTATTGTGAGTAATTATCTATTTAATTAAGATATTCCTGCTTAAGTTTATTATTGATTATTTGATCATTATTCGTAAAATTGTTATTCATTTAATTATTGTTGAATATCTTGGAAAGTGAAGTCGGTATTCTGGTATTGAATTGATTGATAAGTGCATATCCTCACATTTAAATACTCTTCCAAATTTATATTATTATTTTCATGGTAAGGAAGAGTGTAAAAGCACGAAGGGTGATGCCGTGCTATTTTTATTATTTATAATATCATTGTCATGATAAGAAAGAGTGTAAAAGCACGAAGGGTGTTGCCGTGACATTTGTGAGTGTAAAAGCACGAAGGGTGATGCCGTGCCAAATGAGAGTAAAAGCACGAAGGGTGATGCCGTGCCATTTTCATATCATCAGTTGCTCATTTTATTGTTGAGGAATTATTTGGCTGCTAAGTGATAATTCTCCTGCTGAAATTATTATATCAACCCCCTTCGCATGTTTCCTGCCAAATTTATAAAGTATTATTTATTGTTTTATTGTTGCTTCGTATTTGTATATACTTGTACATGTTGTTTACGTACGTATCCTGTCATAGCCTCGTCACTACTTCGTCGAGGTTAGGCTCGACACTTACGGAGTACATGGGGTCGGTTGTACTCATACTACACTCTGCACTTCTTGTGCAGATTTTGGAGTTGGTCCCAGCGGCGTACCATAAACTTGCTCGGATTCAACTACCCAGAGGAGCTTTGAGGTATAACTGCACAGCATCCGCAGTTCTGAAGTCCCCTTCTATCTTATCTTAGCTGTGTATTATCTTTCAAATAATTTAAATTTTATTCAGACCTTTATTTGTATTATCCTAGTAGCTCGTGCACTTGTGACACCAGATTCGGGTATGTATTTTGATAATTCAGTATTTATGGTCTTCCGCACTTTATTTCAGTAATTGACTTCTATTTAATTAAATCTGCTTTAAAATAGTTAAGATTATTTTAACGTTGACTTGCCTAACAAGTGAAATGTTAGGCGCCATCACGATTCTGAAGGTGAGAATTTCGGATCGTGACAAGAAGGCTGAGGTGAAGAATAGAGGAAATGAGGAAGGGGGAATTGAGAATGAGATTTTGATTTTGTATATCTTCTTCAATGCATGAGCACTGTACATATATACACAACACACACGTGTACTCCCACTAACTAACTAACTAACCGACTCATTACAAAATAGAGGCACATGACTTCAATATTGTATAAATTATATTGTGTTGTTAAAAAATCTTGTAGTTGTGGCTTATGAAAATATTTAGCAACAAAATTCAATTTTTGTGAAAGATGGCTTTTCGGAGTGTTTGACCTTTATCTGATTTTGGGAGCAACAATTAATTCTAACACTACTCTCTCTCTCTCTCTCTCTCTCTCTCTCTCTTATATATATATATATATATATATATATATATCATAATATATATTTTATTAAAAGCACGAAGGCCCTTAGCGAAATGCCGTTCATCATTTTTACCCTTTAAAACTTGATTTCACACTAGACAAAATAGTTATTTAATTATTTTTCCTAATATTTAGATCTTTGAAATCAACTAAAATTTTAATTATTAAAATCTTTCCTTATTTGGTTTATGTAAAATGTTCTAAAATTTAGGACCTTAAAATTTGTTAAAGATTTCAACTTACGTGTATCCTTTCCTTATTTGAACCCTTCCACGTTATTAGTATTATAACTTTAGAATTAACTTGTTTCATTTATTAAAAAATGAAATTAGTTGAATTAGCAGGAAATCAATAAATAGATGAAATTAGATAGAAAATACGGAAAGGAATAAAAAGCACACAAACTATTATGGAGTAAGATAATACGAGAAGGAACATACGATAACAGTTCATTTTGGAACAAAGTCTATTTTATGGTTCAACGTGCTCTTTAATTATTTTTAATGTATATTTCAAATATATTTTATATGTCAAGTGCCATTTTAATTCAGGATATATATATATATATATATATATATATATTGTGTGTGCATACACACACACATATATATATTGTGCCATCTTAATTAAATTTAAGATATATTTTTTATGTATATTTTACATGTCTAAGTGTCATCTTAATTGAAGATGTATTTTTTTATGTATATTTTATATGTGTTAATTCAATATATATATATATATATACACACACACACTGTATATTATAATAAAATCAGTACATAGGTTGTACTGAAACTTTATTTACAAGTGAGTAGCCAAAAGAAAAAAACTTGGACCTCGGGCCTAACAAGATTTTAGGACATCTAGGATTGAAATAGTATCTTCTGCGTAGATCTGCTTACACCAAAAGCAAAAAAAGCAAAACACAATTAAACTTGATCTTCTGCACAGAATTTCTTCTATCCTCAAAACATCTGGAATTCCTTTCTTTCCATATTGTCCACCAAATACATGCTGGATAGTTCTCCATCTATTTCTTTCTCTTGCTCCAGTTCCAGCTTTATCCCAGCTGAAAAGAACTTCAGTAATCTTACTAGGCATTGTCCAAGCTATGCCCCTGAGATTAATAAAGATCTTACATAACTGATCAGTTATCTTGCAATGTAAAAATAGATGGCTAACTGTCTCAACATCTTCTCCGCATAAGTGATATCTTGAGCACAATTGAATCCCTCTCTTTATAAGATTGTCTTGTGTCAGAACAACCTCCTTTGCTAGTAACCGAGAAAAACATGCTACCTTACAGGGAATCTTGATTTTCCATATATGCTTTCAAGGCCAGTTATTAATCTGCTGGTTAGCTTGATTCAGGATCTCGTATGTTGTATTCACCTTATAAATGCCACTGTTATTTCCCTGGCACCTTATTGTGTCCACCTTATTTCCCTGGACCTTAAAATTTGTTAAAGATTTCAACTTACGTGTATCCTTTCCTTATTTGAACCCTTCCACGTTATTAGTATTATAACTTTAGAATTAACTTGTTTCATTTATTAAAAAATGAAATTAGTTGAATTAGCAGGAAATCAATAAATAGATGAAATTAGATAGAAAATACGGAAAGGAATAAAAAGCACACAAACTATTATGGAGTAAGATAATACGAGAAGGAACATACGATAACAGTTCATTTTGGAACAAAGTCTATTTTACAGTTCAACGTGCTCTTTAATTATAAATTGAATACTTAACACAATCATGTCGAGCAAATTATTTTTCCATTCAAAAGGAAGTTTTTATTCATTTTGTTTTTGTAAGTCATTATTTTAAAACTACATTGAATAATTAGAACAAATAAAAATATTTAAAAATATAAAAGAGAGAAAAAGTTGTTGGTAAGAGTCAATAAAAATAAAGATTCAAAAGAAAAATGCCAGATCAAATTTTTTATTCTTTTGAGAGTAGAATGCTTAGTAGAAAAAAATTATAATTGCAATTAAAATTATAAAAATTCGTAATGAGCTAATATTTAAAATTTGAATAATGAAAAATAAGTTATTACAATTAATGTTGAAGAATTAACCTAAATAGCAGCCAACCCGATCTCTTAAACTAAAAATAGCCGACAGATGTATACTATATGTATAATTTATGTATAACATATGTATAACTGTATATAATTAATGTATAATCTATGTATACCGGGTAGAAAAAGTAAACATTGAATCTGGCCGGCTAAGGAAAAAATAATCATGTGTTTAAATTAAGTTACCTTTAATGTTGAAAAGAAATAACTAAATTACATTAACTAATTAGCAAAATCATTAAATTTAGTTATTTATCGAATTCAACACATGAGTAAAATTATTTTTCAATTAACTAAACTCTTAGCATCTGAGAACTTTTGTGGTGCAAGATGTTTTTCTTTTCTGAGATCGAATATATTATTTAATACTCTATTCATTCCAAAAAGAATAACGCTATTATTTTTAGTTCATTTAAAATAATTAATAATACTTTTAAATTTGAAAATTACTAAATATGAATATTTTATTTTATCCTTAATGACAAACTTTTATAGCCACTCAAATATTATGGTATGTGCAAGATCACAAGTTTTAAAAGTCTTCCTTTCCTACTTTCTTAAATTCAATATCCAGTTAAACTAAAGTAAAGCTGATGGATAATATTAATCTAATTCTTTAAAGCATTGTATTCATTGATATGGTTTGCGCGTACCCTAAGACTAGTTATATTAAAAGTGCGAAGGCTCTTAATAAAATGTCGTTCGCATTTTTTTACCTTTTACAAACAAATTTCACAATGGATAAAATTATAATTTAAGTTACTCTCCTAAAATTTAGGATTTTGAAATCAATTAAAGTTTTGCATATCATACCTTTCCGTATTAAACTAGATAAGAAAAAGATACATTAATATTAATTTTACCTTATATAAATTGTACTAATTGAAAATATATCCTTGGTGTAATACTTGTAAAATCAACACTTTATACGGTGCCTTCATATGATCTCTAATTAAATTGTAATATGAGGACATAAAATCACATATTAAATTAAAATTGGTTAATATGTACAATAACATCAAACTTGCATGTCAACGTGGATCAAAATATGTAAATTACAATTCAAAGTGGAACAATTAAATCTCATGACCCAAATCGATGGGCCGCGACGGGCACCCAGTACCTTACTCAACCGAATACCAACGTAACATATCTTTTCGTATCATGCTCTCATAGGTAAATGAGACGGAAAGGCTGCCGTGGGATAACTAGAATAAAACATGTAATACCAACTTATACATAAGACATACGGGCTTATAAGACCAAAATGATCACTCGTACACTGAACATAGGCCGACAAGGCCATACAATCTTTTACGTACATGACATATGTCTACAAGACTCTAATAGTAGATAAATACTATAAAGGTTGGGAGTGGGCCCCGCCATACCAATCAATACATGTCCTAATTATACTAACCCAATAAGCAACTCTAGAGCAAATGGAGCACACCAACACCTTCCGTTGAGCTGATAGCCTACTTGGATGACTCTCAACCTGTCTATCGGAACCTGCAGTCATGAAACGCAGCATTCCCAGGCAAAAGGGATGTCAGTACAAATAATGTACCAAGTATGTAAGTAATAAAAATCAGTAAATAGTAGACATGAGAGAAACATGGAGTAAAAGACTCAACATGTATGTTTGAATAGCTTTGTGAATCATTTTATATTATAATGTCATGCATATGCGTATAAATGTCATACCATGCATAGGTATATGCGTTCATAACACCATCAAGCCTCTAAGGGCATCCCATCATATCATCTTGGCCACTATGGGCAAAATCATCAACGTATACTAGCTGATCAGGTGGTGGTGCATATATAACGCCATAACCTTTTCCCATATTCCATATACTTATAATATACGCGTATATAACGCCATCTGGTCATGGGTCAATGTACATGTATAAATGCATGAAATGCATAAGAAATACATTAATAAGATTTCTCAGAATATCATAAAATCAATATACCTTTCGGATAGACTTTATCAAATACGTATTTCTCTGAGACCCATAAACAGAGGATATAATAATAATTCATATGGGGAATCAAGAATATAGACACCCCTAGTATTTCTATGAATAGAGTCATTTATGAAAGTTGTGTATTTTGTTCGTTTCGTTCGTATCATTTGGATCATGCCAAAAGAAAAAAAGGGATAGCCTTAACATACCTGAGCTAATTCTCTTGACAATCCCTCTAACACACGTCAATTGCAACAACACGTAACGGAGGATCGAAGTAGGAGAAAATTCGTATGATATTCTTGAGAAAGATTGCATCGTACTCCCTTAGAATCGCAAACTCCCGTTGCTATTATGCTAAGAAGTCTCGTATGAATTCTTGTTGAAGCAACTCACGTTACTGTTACACAAAATAATTTTGTATGACTTTGCTAAAGTTCCCCTTCACTTTATTGTAGAGATGCAAGCATCTTCCTAAGTGATTTAGATAGGTTTTTAAGTCTTGGTAGTGTGGGCCCCACTTTGTAAGACTTGGCCACCAAAATTCTTCTAACTATGCCACCTTGCAATGTGATTTAAGAGTCATATATATAGGCATAGTGGGCTGCCATGTTAAGGCTTATCCAAAAGCCTTAATCACCCACCAATTCCTTAATCAACTAGTTAATCTCCTATTAACCAATAATTAATTAATTACCCTCATAATTAAGAATTATCTCAAATTACTTAAAATACTACTTACTTTTAACATACTTTATACACCTTACTATCATGGTCATATGGTACCTTGTATGGCACTAGTCCATAAATACCGGGTTTTATAGCTCGGACCATATTTTATCTCAAAATGACAACCTTCAACGAAACTCATTTTCTTCGATTCTCTTACCCTCTCACCTTCATGAATTTACTTATCACTTGTTTGAAATAGCATAATACTTGTAACTTCAAAATAATCTCATTTCCGAGCTTTCATCAATTTACTTATGACGTATTTTCACGTACGAAAATATGGGGTACAACATCATTCCCCCCTTTGGAACATTCGTCCTCGAATGTTGACTGATGCACTTATCATCATCATAACCTATAGTTGTTGATAATATTTAGTACTCTCCTTTCCATCTATGCAACTGTTCTATGAATAAATCCAATCTCGTAACTCTTGCTACCTTCTGTCATGCAGCCTGTAACATTTTCCTTGTATGTGCGCCTATGGGACTCTTCCCTCCAGCTTTTAGCCAATCTCTAGGCTTCACTTTGTGAACATATGCAGAGCTTGACAAGATGTCCCTCTGGGCATCTATAGGCATACTGAAGTTCTTTGCTCGGTTTGTTGAACTCACAAATATTGCTATATCTTATCTCATAGACCCGGTCATCTATCCGTATGACTTTACTGCATCTAGGTAGGTCATACTACACCGTAACTCTTACTTCGATTTATCATTGCTGAGGTCTGCTACAGAATTTCAGCTTACTCTCATTGCTTATCCTATATATATAAGTCTAAGTCTTTTAATGCTTCCTCATTACTGTTCATCTTAATAATGACGGCCTAATCTCATCTCAAACTTTATAACTTTTATCCATCCATTGTTGATTCAACTCAATATTGATCTATAATATTCCACTGATAACTTAACCTCTTATGTAATATTGCCGCTAGGGCTCACGTCTCATCAGGGAACATCTGAAATGATTAGACTGATCCACCTGGGGGTGATACCATGCTTCCATAGCCATATTTCATGGCATCCCAATGTGATTCACCTTACGTGGGTATTTTAATCATGTACAACTCATGAAATCCCCCTTTTTTCCTTCAAATCATAACTCAATCGAAGGCCCAAACGTCATCCTTTATCTACCACAATTACACCCTCATTCTACTACCAGGGCAGCATTCCATCTCTTCTAAATGTTATTAGTCTTAGACTCCTTTGAGTTCATTCAGGCTATACTGAGCTTTCTATAACTTAGAGAACCCATCAACTCTCTTATTTTCATGGGCTTAATCCCGAGAACTTATCTATTTTCGTCACCTTCTCACTCACGTTTTCTTATCCTTACTCCTGTCTTCCTAAAACCTTGTCTCTCTACCATACTTTAGCTTGTGACTTAGACATATCTATTTATACTACTTGCAACCTTCCTTCAACTTGCTTGCACCATAAATTTTCTTATGTTATTCTGGAACATCAAGTGAGACATCACATCATCTCTAACTCTTCTTTACTCTCTTGACTAGGCCTTTCGATACCTAGAACCTATAGGCTGGAAGATATGCCACTGATGACGCCGCTACCATTCCTGGATATTGAATCCCAGCGTTTCCTGCCTTCTATCTACAATATGGATTATTTGTAACCTTCTACATTTGAGTATCTCGTACGTTGTTCACCTTTACCTTATTTACCTTAAAACTTTTGCATCACATCTTTTATCTCTTTCATGACCTTTCTTTCACACAGGTATAATTCACATCCACAACTTGAAGCTCTATTATAATACTTGCATCTCTGGTACATACACAATCCGGTGGGAGTTTTACACTGACTTCTTATGAGGCTAGTACCTTTCTAACTGGATTTATCGTAGAGTCGTTATAGAATATGGTTGTTGTACTGTCTCTCTTGTACCTCTGATATTAAGAGTGATTCTTCTATGTTCTCAATCACGATTCCTGTAATTTTTTGGGTCCAATAATCAGACTCCTGATTTACTTAGTTGATTAAACTCTTTAGTTTCCTCTTCCTTCTGATCAGCCTTCATGTAGGCTTAAGCTATCTTCCGATCTGCAGCTCCTGGTATTAGTTATTACTTTATCCTTTCATGGGCGCTATGGAATATCCATGATATAATCTTCTGACAATTCAATCCTTTGTCTATGCCCTGGGCTCAATTCTTTCTTTTAACTTATATTGGAGTCTTCTACGGATGTATGATTGTCAACATATATGTTGCATGGGTAATACTCCGAAATCTTGAGTGCATTCATAACGTAACTAACTCTGGATTATCGACCGAATAATTCCTTTTATTTCTTCTCAACTTTCTTTAAATGTAAACAATTGGTTTTCCTGTTCGTTCTTCCACTTGTTGCATGAATACTTGGCTTATCTTAGTGCCCACACATATTGGAGTTCCATACAACCCATATGATCTTGAATATCACCTTTTGATTTTTTTTCCATTCATTAGCCACGGTAGGTGCCACTTTCTTATAGAGTGCATACAATGTTGTAGTGAGACTGTCGTTTCAAGACCATTTCCTCTTTAGGTCACTGTGCTTAGGTTGAAGCCTTCTTCCTTATTTCCTTAGCTAGTCTTTCATTGTAGTACTTAGGGAGGACCCTCTGACTCTTGTACAGCTGCGAGCTTATTTCATCAAATACTCGACGGAATTTTTGATGTTCTTCCTCACCTCTAATTATCCGTAGTTACTTACCTCTACACTCATGTGCTCGTACGGTTGCTTCTAAACTACTATTTTGACTGTTTTCCCAGCGGCACTTTTTTTTTATCCGTAACACTCATATGGTACCTTTAACTACCCCAACTCCTATCTCAATATTTCTCAAGTATTGCAATGTAATATCTGCGAGACTGAATTCCCCATGCTCGGGTTCACTACGTTTATCTTGCACGATCTGCTGATTTGTTTGTATCCTCTTATCTAGCCATAACTAGGCTCTTCCTGAATCAACAACTAACTACTCGTTGGCCCATTCTCATATCAATATTCCGCGTAAACTTTCTTGGGTTATTTTCTTTGTCTTAACTTACGTCTCGCTTTGGCTCCTTATTTATCAATAACATCTCGGGTAGAAACCCTTACTTCCTCTCCTTGACGTCGTGCTTGCATAATGTTCTGGAATTGTAGCATATCTGTAGGATTTGGATAAGTGCAAGCTCATTCCTTTTTCATTTTTTTATCGCATTCTTCCTTTACCAATCCATAATTACTAGAACCACTTAATTCTGACTTAATGCCACATCACTCCATATTCCTCCCTTTAGGGGAGCACTAAGATTTAGAGCTACGACGATCTTCCTATAGATGTTTTACCTCTTCATCTTTGGCATCTTTTCACATCATCGATGACCCTTACTCGCCTTGCGATAATTCTTTTGTGCCAAGGATAATAAAATTCCTTACTCACGAGGGTGACACTTAGTGTAACTGGCACACATATTCCCCTAAGCTTAACTTTGCTCACATTACTTGCTTTAGGGAAGCGTCTTCCTGAATGACCTTTCTCTGAATTTCTTATGAATATTCTTTTGTTGTCCATTCTATTGTCGCTGGAACGCAAAAATTCTCATGATACCGACTATTATCAAATTACTCAGTCCCTAATTCATGTTTAGTTTATCTTGCTCACCAGTCCATACCGATTTGTATTACTCTGGGCCTAACTTTTCCTTCTGGTAATCACGTTAGAGTCACGAACTTATTTCTCGAAATGAGGATATGATTTTATGGCCTATACTCTTTTGTTGTCTCAAGGCATGTCAGCTCTCGTCTTTTCCTTCACTTGACTATAGACTCTGTAATTCTGTCATTTTTGTTTCTACCGTTGTCATCCATGTATCACATCTTACTTATAATGCTTCATTAATTCTCTTCTTATTTCCCTGCTAACATTTCTGTCTATCACTTTATTCTGAAAATTTCAACAAGACATTCTTTTGCTTTTAGCTCCCCTTGCTCTATATACTAGCTCTTCGGGTTGCCTAACATTCTCCCTCTACTAGGGACGGGAGCCATACTAAGATAATATTTATCCCTTCCAGGATTCCAGTGCCTATCTTTGTAGTACTCATATCTAGCTGTACTATTTTAGATTGCACCATCTGGGTGTCTCACAAAGAGATCTATTAGCATATTTGCAATATCCTTCAGAAATGTCAGCTAATGCTAACAAACCATCCACCATTTTGGGTTACCCTAACCCTAGCTAGATCCTGATATCCTGCCTTCTCTTATACTCCACATGGTATAAATAAGATGGGTGTGGCCAATTGTACATACCTCTGTTATTGTTGAAGGTAACTCAAAAGGCTTATGTTCATCTGGCTAAATTGTAAATACTGATAATCTTCATTAGCTGGGTACCTTGTACCCTTTTTCATCTTGCTTCTATTACTTGTTGAAATTTGTATCTATCTTCTGAATCTCTCATTGCCTTTCACCATAGGGGTGGATAGATATTCTTGCCTTAATGTTCCTTATCAACAAGCTTACATGTCTTAGTACACACATGTTCTGCTAAAAACCTCACATTTATCCATCATAAGAATGACGAAATCGAGTTCCTCTGACTCAATTCTTCCACAACTATATTCAATTTCTTGCCAATTGTCTTTCTGGATGTAGGCATCGTAGTATTATGAATAAGATAGAGTTTAGAAAATTGATTTCTTATAATTGAGCTCTACCACACGATCTAGAGTAAGAAGAAAGAGTTACAATCATAAATTCCATGTAGCCTCCTGCTTATAAGTGTGGTGCACAATACACCCATAAACAAGACTCTACTAGACACGGCTTGTAGACACCCTACGACATAACTGCTCTGATACCACTTTTTTCATGACCCAAATCGATGGGCCGCGATGGGTACCCGGTACCTTACTCAACTGAGTACCAATATAACGTATCTTTTTGTATCATAGGTAAATGAGACAGAAAGGCTATCGTGGGATAACTAGAATAAAACATGTAATACCAACGTATACATAAGACATACAGGCCTATAAGACCAAAATGATCACTCGTACACTGAACATAGGACGACAAGGCCATACAATCTTTTACATACATGACATATGTCTACAAGCCTCTAAGAGTAGATAAATACTATAAAGGTCGGGACTGGGCCCGACATACCAATCAATACATATCCTAATTATACTTACCCAATAAGAAACTCCGGAGCAAATGGAGCGCACCAACACCTTTTGTTGAGCTGATAGCATACTTGGAGGACTCTCAACCTATCTATCGGGACCTGTGGGCATGAAACGAAGCATCCCCAGGCAAAAGGGACGTCAGTACAAATAATGTACCAAGTATGTAAGGAATGAAAATCAGTAAATAGTAGACATGAGAGAAACATGGAGTAAAAGACTCAACATGTATGTTTGAATAGCTCTGTGAATCATTTCATTATAATGTCATTCATATGCGTATAAATTTCATACCATGCATAGGTATATGCTTTCATAACATCATCAAGCCTCTGAGGGCATCCCATCATATCATCTCGGTCACTGTGGGCAAAGTCATCAACGTATACTAGCTGATCAGGTGGTGGTGTATATATAACACCATAAACTTTTCTCATATTCCATATACATATAATATACGCGTATATAACACCATCTGGTCATGGGTCAATGTACATGTATAAATGCATGAAATGCATAAGAAATACGTTAATAATGTAATGACCCAACCGGTCATTTTGACTTTTAGAACCCTGTTCCCTAAAATAAAAACTTTTCGTATATACTTTTAATGATTTATGACTTGCGGGGATGGTTGGTTCGGGATTCGGAAGTGTTTGGGTTGAAATCGGAATATTTGGTTATTTAAGATGGCTTTAAAGGGCCAAGTTTGACTTCGGTCAATATTTTTGAGAAAATGACCCCGGAATAGAATATTTACGATTCCAACAGCTCCATATGGTGATTTTGGACTTAGGAGCGTGTTCGAAATTTTATTTGGAAGTCCGTAGTTAAATTAGGCTTGAAATGGCTAAAATAAGAATTTAAGGTTGGAAGTTTGACCGGGGAGTTGACTTTTTGATATTGGGGACGGAATCCAGTTCTGAAACTTTTCATAACTCTGTTATGTCATTTATGACTTGTGTGCAAAATTTGAGGTCAATCGGACTTGATTTGGTAGGTTCTGGCATCGAATGTAGAAGTTGAAAATTCTTAGTTTCATTAAGCTTGAATTGGGGCATGATTCGTGGTTTTAGCATTGTTGGATGAGATTTAGAGGTTCGACTATGTTTGTATGATGTTTTAGGACTTGTTGGTATATTTGGTTGAGGTCCCGAGGGCCTCGGGTGAGTTTCGGATGGTTAACGGATCAAAAATTGGACTTAAACAGCTGCTGCAATTTTTCTCTTATGCGGGAAATTCTGGGCTGTGATCGAGCCCAAGATCTAGGCTCAAAAATCGAGGCCCAAATTCGAGCTCCCAAGATCGAGCTCCCATGATCGAGCTCCCAAGATCGAGCTCCCAAGATAGATCTCCCGAGATCGAGCTCCCAAGATAGATCTTCCGAGATCGAGCTTCCAAGATCGAGCTCCCATGATCGAGCTCCCCTGATCGAACTCCCTGATCGGAATGGACAGATCTGTAAATTATAAAAATAGAGGCATTCGACCCATTTGCCATTTTTGACAAACTTGAGCTTGAGCAGAAGCGACTTTTGATAGATTTTCAAGGAAAGACATTTGGGGTAAGTGATTCCAACTCGGATTTGGTCTATATACACAAATATATCATTGTTTTCACCATTTAATTAGTGTTTTGAGATTGAAATTTGGAAAAGTTTAGAAGTCTCATAGAAACGAATTTTTGAGATTTCGGTATCGATTCGGAGTCGGATTTGAGTGAAACTGGTATGGTTGGACTCGTAATTGAATGGGTTGTCGGATTTTATAACTTTTGCCGGATTCCGAGATGTGGGCCCCATAGACTTTTAATTAATTTCGGGATTTTTATTGAAAATTATTTCTTATAGAATTGAAACCTATAAATTTTAGTGATTGTATCGAATTATTTATGGTTAGATTCGAGCCAATCAAAGTTGGATAATCGAGGAAAGGGCCTTCTAGTGGATTAAATTGGAGCAAATTGAGATAAGTCTCTTGTCTAATCTTGTAAGGGAAAAATTATCCCATAGGGATTAAATTGAATAATTATTGCTAATTGCGGGGGCTACGTACGCACGAGGTGACGAGAGTTCGTGCGTAGCTACTATAAATGCTAAAGTCCGGGTAGTTTAGGACTCAAAGCATGAATTATTTGTGTGAATTGTATTCCCTGATTAATTAATATTAAATTGATATATATGAATATATTGTGAATTGTTAGATAAAGATTTTAAAGGATGGAAATCTCATATGCTTGATTTTCTGATTAAATCAATTTAATTATTAAAAAAAATTGTTTTTCCTCCCGAATTTATCTCATAATAAATATACTCTCCTTCCGGAGGTACATAAGAAAATGTCCTCCTTTCTTGTGGAGCGGTCCGAATGCCTCGTCAGGATAGATGCATCTATGGATCGCGCCGCACGTCTCTCGGCAGTGTACACGACACTCTGGATCGGGTCGTACATCCTCGGCAGAAATCGTGCTTAATAATAATAATTACACGATACTTTAATAGTTATTTCAGCTTGCGAAGCTAATTTATAAATTGAAAAATCCTTGGAATTTAATGAATTATTATTCTTGCTTGTTAAAGAATTAATTGTTATTCCTCTAAATGATATTTAATTGATAAATTAGAAATTATTTGAATTGAAAAAATTTAATTAATATATTGAGAGTTATAACATTTGAAAGAATTTGATTATTTCCGCTGATTAAATAAATTATTATAAATTCTGTAAATCATGCTGATTTAAATATTCTAATTGTATTTCAATTATTATTATTGACTCATAGTGAGTGTCAAAGTCGGTCATCTCGTCTCTACCACTTCGAGATTATGCTTTATACTTACTGGGTATACGTTGTTTACGTACTCATACTACACTTGCTACACTTTTTTGTGCAGGACCTGAGACAAGTACTAGTGGGGGACCTATCGTCTTACACCCATGCTATCCAGGGATATAGTGGTGAGTTGTCTTTCTGAGCCGTTCTGCAGCTACTAGTGTCTCTTCTTGTATTTTTTATTCTGTCTATTTTATTTCAGACAGTATTTGAGGTTTTGTATAATCTACTAGATGCTCATACACTTGTGACACCAGGTCTTGGCATACACATTGGTAGAGTTTGGGTTTTATTATTTTTTTTTTGGTTTAAAATTTTATCAATGTATGTTTAATATATTAGTTGGTTTTCCTAGTTGTAGTGTTGGGCGCCATCACGACTTATAGGTGAAATTGGGTCGTGACAACATGGTATCAGAGCACTAGGTTCACGTAGGTCTCACAAGTTATGAGCAGACCTAATAGAGTCTTGCGTATCGGTACGGAGACGTCTGTACTTATCTTCGAGAGGCTATAGGGTGTTAGGAAACTACCTTTCTTCATATTCCATCGTGCAATTAATGTAATACTAAATATCATTCTTTTATTCTCTCACAGATGGTGAGAACGTGCTCTAATGAGGTTCCAGACCAGGAAAGAGCTACTCTCCCAGTTGCTAGAGGCCGAGGGAGGGCTCCAGCCCATGGTAGAGGGCGAGGACGTCCCAGGACTGTTCCAGTTATGCCGCCAGTTGGTCCAACAGAGTATCCCATTATTGAGGAACAGGGTGAGGTGCCTGTGGTAGAGCCATCTCCGGTGGATTTCACATCTGCACCAGGATTTCAGGATGTCATGGGTCGTATGCTGCGGTTCATGGAAAATATGACTCAGGCCGGTTTATTTCCGGCAGACCCAGCCACATCTCAGGCGGGCAGGGGAGCACAGACCCCTACCGCGCAAGCTCATGGACAGGCAGCTACTGTATATCAGACCCAAGGTGCACTACACATGGGTGGAGCCCAGCCAGTGGCAGCAGCTACACATGAGCCCAGGCCAGCTGTAGCCGCTGATCCTCAGAAACTATTGGACAGATAGACTAGGCTACATCCTCCTATCTTTGGGGGTGAGCGACATGAGGATCCACAGAACTTCATTGATCGTTGCAAGGATAGACTGCACAACATGAGGATATTAGAGTCTCATGGGGTAGACTTTGTTACTTTTCAGTTAGAGGGCAGAGCCCGTAGATGGTGGCAGTCTTATGTTCTTAGTAGACCAGCAGATTCTCCTCCCATGACTTGGGACAGGTTCACCCGTATCTTCCTGGACAGGTATATTCCACCCTCCCAGAGGGAAGAGTTGCGATTTCAATTTGAGCAGCTCCAGCAGGGTCAGATGTCAGTGACCGATTATGAGGCGAGGTTTTCTGAGTTATCTCGCCATGCACTTATGATACTCCCTACTGAGGCGGAGAGAGTGCAGAGGTTTGTTACGGGTTTACATACTGGCATTCAAGCCACTATGGCTCGAGAGGTTGAGATGGGTACTTCTTATGAGCTAGTCGTGGAGATAGCCCGCAAAATTGAGGGTGTACGTCAGCAGAGCCGAGAGCAGATCATGAGAGATAAGTGGTTCAGGTACTTTGGAGAGTTCAGAGGTGCTTCGTCTGGGGGCAGAGGTCAGTTCGTGAGGTGGCAGTCCAGCAGACCCCCATTTCCAGCACCACCACCTCCTCGAGGTGCTCCAGTACGACCTTATCTCAGTGCTATACCAGAGAGTTCTTACCGCCCACCAGCTATTTAGGGTCCTCCCAGTGGGTATTCAGGTCCCCAAGGCCAGACTCTTAGTCAGCAGCCCATCGCACCGAAGAGTTGTTACGAGTGCGGTGATCCAAGTCACATGCGGAGGTTTTGCCCCAGACTTCGGGGTAGACCACTACAGCAGGGTTAACAGCCTATGCTTACCGGGCCAGTTGCTCCACCAGTGGTCCAACCACCAAGAGGTGGAGGACAGGTGGGTAGGGGTCGTCCTAGAGGTGGAGGTCAGCCAGGCGGAGGCCAGCCAGTTGGCGCTCCAGCTCGGTTCTATGCTTTTCCGGCTAGACCAGATGCAGAGGCCTTAGATGCTGTGATTACAGGTATTATTTCTGTTTGCGGCAAAGATGCCTCAGTATTATTTGATCCAGGATCCACGTATTCATATGTGTCATCTCTATTTGCTCTATTCATGGGTGTTTCTCGTGAGTCCTCGAGTACTCCTGTTTATGTGTCCACTCCTGTGGGCGATTCTATTATTGTGAACCGGGTCTACCAGTCTTGTATTATTACATTTTGTGGTTATGAAACTAGAGCAGATCTCTTATTGCTCGAGATGATCGATTTTGAAATTATTCAGGGTATGGACTGGTTATCTCTATATCATGCTATTCTAGATTGTCATGCCAAAACTGTTACCTTGGCTATAAAAGCATTGCCTAAGCTGGAGTGGAAGGGTTCGTCTGTTAGTTCATTTAATCGAGTTATTTCTTTTATAAAGGCTCAACACATGGTTGAGAATGGTTGTTTGGCTTATCTAGCCTATGTTTGGGATACTACTGCAGAGACTCCGGCTATTGATTCAGTGCCTGTAGTTCAGGAGTTCTACGATGTATTTCCTTCAGATCTTCCAGGTATGCCACCTGATCGTGATATTGATTTTTGTATTGACTTGGCTCCAGATACCCAGCCTATATCTATCCCACTGTATCGCATGGCTCCGAAAAAATTGAAAGAATTGAAAGAACAGCTTGAAGAGTTACTAGCCAAAGGGTTCGTTAGACCAAGTGTATCGCCTTGGGGTGCACCGGTATTATTTGTGAAGAAGAAAGATGGCACAATGCGAATGTGTATTGATTATCGCCAATTGAACAAAGTTACTATTAAGAACAAGTACCCGTTGCCGCGTATTGATGATCTATTTGACCAGTTGCAGGATGCTAGGGTGTTCTCTAAGATCGACTTGAGGTCGGGGTATCATCAGTTGAAGATTCGAGATTCGGATGTTCTAAAAACTGCTTTCCGTACTAGATATGGTCATTATGAGTTTCTAGTAATGTCTTTTGGTTTAACTAATGCCCCGGCAGCGTTTATGGATTTGATGAACAGGGTATTCAGGCCATATATTGATTCATTTATCATTGTCTTCATTGATGACATTTTGATCTACTCGCGCAGTAAGGAGGAACATGAGCAGCATATGAGAGTAGTGCTTCAGACATTGCGGGAACAAAAGCTATATGCTAAGTTCTCTAAATGTGAGTTCTGGCTAGAATCCGTAGCATTTTTGGGGCATATTGTATCGGATGATGGTATTAAGGTTGATCCCAAAAAGATTGAGGCAGTTCAGAATTGGCATCGTCCCACTTCGGTGACTGAGATCAGGAGTTTCCTGGGTTTAGCAGGTTATTATCGTCGATTCGTGGAAGGTTTTTCATCTATTGCAACACCTTTGACCAAATTAACCCAGAAGGGTGTTCAATTCAGATGGTCCGATGATTGTGAGTCAAGCTTTCAGAAGCTCAAGACAACATTGACTACAGCACCAGTGTTAGTGTTACCTTCTGGTTCAGGGATGTATACAGTGTATTGTGACGCTTCACGCGTCGGCTTGGGTTGTGTATTGATGCAGGAAAGGCAAGTTATTGCATATGCTTCACGTCAGCTGAATCCCCACGAAAAGAATTATCTGGTACATGATTTGGAGTTAGCTGCGATTGTTCACGCTCTTAAGATTTGGAGGCATTATCTTTATGGGGTGTCTTGTGAAGTTTACACTGATCATCGCAGTTTGCAGCATTTGTTCAAGCAGAGGGACCTAAATTTGAGGCAGCGCAGATGGCTGGAGTTACTAAAAGATTATGATATTACTATCTTGTATCATCCGGGCAAAGCAAATGTGGTTGCAAATACCTTAAGCAGAAAGGCGGAGAGTATGGGTAGTTTGGCTTTCATTTCAGCAGAGAAAAGGCCATTAGCCTCGGATATTCAGTCCTTGGCTAATAGACTTGTGAGGCTGGATATTTCAGAGCCCAGCCGAGTTCTTGCATGTGTTGTGGCCCAATCTTCACTATTTGAGTAGATCAAGGCTCGCCAGTATGATAGCCCACACTTGATGGTTCTTCGTGAAACGGTACTATGAGGTGGTGCCAAGGAAGTTACTATTGGTGCGAATGGTGTTCTGCGACTCCAGGGTTGTCTATGTGTTCCTAATGTGGATGGACTGAGGAAAAATATCCTAGATGAGGCACATAGTTCTCGGTATTCTATTCATCCAGGTGTTACGAAGATGTATCGTGACCTGAGGCAGCATTATTGGTGGCGACGAATGAAAAAGGACATTGTTGAGCATGTAGCTAGGTGTCTAAATTGTCAGCAAGTTAAATATGAGCACCAGAGGCCAGGTGGCCTACTTCAGCAGATGACTATACCGGAGTGGAAATGGGAACGCATCACTATGGACTTTGTAGTTGGGTTGCCGCGGACCTTGCGAAAGTTTGATGCAGTTTGGGTCATTGTTGACAGGTTGACCAAGTCGGCACATTTTGTTCCTATTGTGACTACGTATACTTCAGAGAGGTTGGCCCAGATTTATATTCAGGAGATAGTTCGGTTGCACGGTGTGCCAATTTCTATCATATCAGATAGAGGCCCTCAGTTTACTTCACATTTCTGGAGAGCAGTACAAAGTGAATTAGGGACCCGTGTAGAGCTCAGCACAGCCTTTCATCCGCAGACCGACGGGCAGTCAGATCGGACAGTTCAGATTTTGTAGGATATGCTTAGGGCATGTGTGATTTTGGAGGTCAGTGGGATTGTTTTCTGCCTTTGGCCGAGTTTGCTTATAATAACAGTTACCAATCCAGCATCGAGATGGCTCCATTTGAGGCTTTATATGGCCATCGATTACGTTCACCTATCGGATGGTTTGAGCCCGGTGAGGCTAAGTTATATGATACTGATTTGGTAAAGGATGCCTTGAAAAAAGTAAAGTTGATTCAGGAACGACTTCGTACAGCACAGTCCAGGCAGAAGAGTTATGCGGATCAGAAAGCGTGTGATTTATCCTTTATGGTAGGTGAAAAAGTTCTTTTGAAAGTTTTGCCGATGAAGGAAATCATGAGATTCAGGAAGAAGGGCAAGTTGAGCCCAAGGTTTATAGGCCCATTTGAGGTGTTGAGACGAGTTGGGGAGGTTGCTTATGAGCTTGCATTGCCTCCCAGCCTATCGGGAGTTCATCCGGTTTTCCATGTATCTATGCTCTGGAAGTATCATGCCGACCTATCACATGTGTTAGACTTCAGCACAGTTCAACTAGATAATAGCTTGGGTTATGAAGAGAAGCCAGTTGCCATTATTGATAAACAGGTTCGCCAGTTGAGGTCCAAGAGAATTTCTGCAGTTAAAGTCCAGTGGAAGGGCCAACCAATCGAGGAAGCGACTTGGGAGGCTGAGGAAAACATGCGGAGCAGATATCCACACTTATTCAGCACTTCAGGTATAATTCTAAACTCGTTCAAGGACTAACGTTTGTTTAAAAGGTGGAGAATGTAATGACCCAACCGGTCATTTTGACTTTTAGAACCCCATTTCCTAAAATAAAAACTTCTCGTATGTGCTTTTAATGATTTATGACTTGCGGGGATGGTTGGTTGGGGATTTAGAAGTGTTTGGGTTGAAATCGGAATATTTGGTTATTTAAGATGGCTTTAAAGGGCCAGGTTTGACTTCGGTCAACATTTTTGAGAAAACGACCCCGGAATAGAATTTGTACAATTCCAACAGCTCCGTATGGTAATTTTGGACTTAGGAGCGTGTTCGGAATTTTATTTGGAAGTTCGTAGTTAAATTAGGCTTGAAATGGCTAAAATAAGAATTTAAGGTTGGAAGTTTGACCGGGGAGTTGACTTTTTGATATCGGGGTCGGAATCCAGTTCCGAAAATTTTTATAGCTCCGTTATATCATTTATGACTTATGTACAAAATTTGAGGTCAATCGGACTTGATTTGGTAGGTTCCGGCATCGAATGTAGAAGTTAAAATATTTTAGTTTCATTAAGCTTGAATTGGGGTATGATTCGTGGTTTTAGCGTTGTTTGATGAGATTTAGAAATATTTCAGCTTGCGAAACTAATTGATAAATTAAAAAATCCTTGGAATTTAATGAATTATTATTCTTGCTTGTTAAAGAATTAATTGTTATTCTTGTAAATGATATTTAATTGATAAATTAGAAATTATTTGAATTGAAAGAATTTAATTAATATATTGAGAGTTGTTACATTTGAAAGAATTTGATTATTTCCGTTGATTAAATAAATTATTGTAAATTCTGTAAATCATGCTGATTTAAATATCCTAATTGTGTTTCAATTATTATTATTGACCCATAGTGAGTGTCAAAGTCGGCCATCTCATCTCTACCACTTCGAGATTAGGCTTGATACTTACTGGGTACACGTTGTTTACGTACTCATACTACACTTGCTGCACTCTTTGTGTAGGACCTGAGGCAAGTACTAGTGGGGGACCTATCGTCTTACACCCACGTTATCCAGGGACATAGTGGTAAGTTGTCTTTCTGAGCCGTTCTGCAGCTACTAGTATTTCTTCTTATATTTTTTATTTTGTCTATTTTATTTCAGACAGTATTTGAGGTTTTGTATAATCTACTAGATGCTCATACACTTGTGACACCAGGTTTTGGCACACACATTGGTAGAGTTTGGATTTTATTATATTTTTTCTTGGTTTTAAATTTTATCAATGTATGTTTAATATATTAGTTGGATTGCCTAGCCGTAGTGTTGGGTATCATCACGACTTATAGGTGAAATTGGATCGTGACAAATACATTTTCTCGGAATATCATAAAATCAATATGTCTTTCGGATAAACTTTATCAAATACGTATTTTTCTGAGACCCATGAACAGAGGATATAATAATAATTCACGTGGGGAATCAAGAATATAGACACCCCTAGTATTTCTATGAATAAAGTCATTTATGAAAGTTGTGTATTTTGCTCGTTTTGTTTGTATCATTTGGATCATGCCAAAAAAGAAAGAAGGGATAGCCTTAACATACCTGAGCCGATTCTCTTGACAATCCCTCTAACACACGTCAATTGCGACAACACGTAACGGCGGATCGAAGTAGGGGAAAATCCGTATGATATTCTTGAGAAAGATTGCACCGTACTCCCTTAGAATCGCAAACTCCCGTTGTTATTATACTAAGAAGTCTCGTATGAATTCTTGTTAAAGTAACTCACGTTACTGTTACACAAAATAATTTTGTATGACTTAGCTGAAGTTCCCCTTCACTTTATTGTAGAGATGCAAGCATCTTCTTAAGTGACTTAGATAGGTTTTTAAGTCTTGGCGATGTGGGCCCCACTTTGTAAGACTTGGCCACTAAAATTCTTCTAACTATGCCACCTTGCAATGTGATTTAAGAGTCATATATATGGGCATAGCTGGCTGCCATGTTGGGGCTTATCCAAAAGCCTTAATCACCCACCAATTCCTTAATCAACTAGTTAATCTCTCATTAACCAAAAATTAACCAATTACCCACATAATTAAGAATTATCTTAAATTACTTAAAATACTACTTACTTTTAACACACTTTATAAACCTTACTATCATGGTTATATGGTACCTTGTATGGCACTAGTTCATAAATATCGAGTATTATAGCTCGTACCGTATTTTATCTCAAAATGACAACCTTCGACGAAACTCATTTTCTTCGATTCGCTTATCCTCTCACCTTCACGAATTTACTTATCACTTGTTTGAAATAGCATAATACTTGTAACTTCAAAATAATCTCATTTTCGAGTTTTCATCAATTTACTTATGGCGTACTTTCACGTACGAAAACATGGGATGTAACATTAAATATGCATTTTAATAGCATATTTAATTATGCTAAACTGTACAAGCTTAAATCGATATTATAAAGGCATGAAACCTCTATTGAAAATATTAGTTGATTTTTTATCCTTAAATAGTTTTTATATTGATATATAATTTAAATATTTTACTAATATTCAGGACTTTAAAATTAATTACAATTTTTCTTATATTTTAAATCTTTTTTCATAATAATTTGTTCGACTTATTAAATTTTCATGTTTGAGTAATATTTTTTTGTTCACACATGTTTCGAGAAAGTTATGTAAATCATATATCTTTTTCTCTTTATATCTCAGCAACTAAAACCTCTAAACCTTTGAAGAGAGATAAATTGAAAATACATAAAATTTAATTATATTTATGTCATTAGAAAAAAAAAACTCTAAAATTTAGACTTATTTGTGTCTTCTCGAATGAACTTGAGAATAACTTTTGGAAAAAAAAATTAAAAAATTCTTAAATCTCAAGGCTATGTGTGAGAAAAGGCCCAAAATAGTGTTTTTCAAAACATTTAAGCCAATCAAACATGAGAAAATTAAAAAATGTTTTTCGAAAAATATATTTTTTTCATATCAAACATGGAGACTAAAAGTGTATCACTTTATTAAAGAATGTGGACTATTAGTGCTCCATGTGAAAGAAATAAGACTAGTTTGAGTTAACGTCCAAAGATACTGAACTATTTTGGGCCTTTTCTTAATAGTAAAAATGAAGCACAATAACTTGTGAAATTTAACTTATAAAATTATAGCCAAAAATAAAATTTAAGGTGAATATATTAAATAATAATTGATAATTTCTATGAACAAAGTTTTTCCTTTTATTAAGCTAGCTGTAGTATATAAGATCAATATTCATCAATTTCAGAAACTCACACTTTATTTTATAATTCAATACAATTTAAAAATATAAATATGTAATTTTCTTAACAACAATTACTTTTTAAGATTGAAAATACACGCAACGCGCATACATTAAGACTAGTAATACAACAAAAAAAAAAGAAAAAAAAAAGGGCTTCAGGCGTTATCTTAGCACTTCCTCAAAATAGTGATTTCTTGACTGCAGTCTGCAGGAACTATGTTATGGGATACAACAAGTTTGTTGTTAGTTGTCTTGAAGTGTGATTCGAAGTGATGAGTTGATATAATAGTACATCTTTTATGTGATACATTTTCTTTTTAATTTATTTAAAAAAATAGTTCTTTTTTTAATAAATAATTTAATTTAATTTTTTATTTTACTTTTATTGACATAATTTTATAGTTACAAAAATATTATAACATATTTAAAATTATAAATTTTAAAAGTTTTATTTTTTGTTAAATTATTCAATCAAATACCTTCGGCATAAAATAAACGGATAGAGTATTATTTTAAGACAAATTTCCTAACGTGCAACTTTCAAATATAAATTCAAATTTAAACATAAATTTAAATTTAATCGTGCTCAATGCGAATAGCAGAAAACCAAAAAGAAGTAAATTTAACCTTTTCCAACACGTAAATAAACAAATTAACTATATCATGTGTAAAACTGCAAAAAAAGAGTTATCTTCATAAAAAAGGTAAAACAAAAATATCCAGTAGCGGTGACTCGGTCAGTCGGTCATAGCAAATTGACAATACGTGGCAGAACAAGAGAACACCTCGTTACATATACCCTCCAAAATACAGCCACGTTTCTCATTTGACCTTTCCAAATCAACCGCTCTTCTAATTTTCAAGTTTGAAACACCACAAACCTCGACCTTTATATCTTCTTGTTTCACTCCAACTCTTTCGCAATTCATTACACAACACAGATAAATTCGCAAGCTAATTTATGGGTTCTTTTAGTTATACTAATTTGAGTTCATTGCAAGTTATAACATAAAGGGAAAAAGGAGAAAAAAAAGTGTTATCAAACTTAGTAAGTAGTATTTCTGAGGAGGTCAATAGAAATGGCAAAGAGGACAGCGTTGTTTATACTATGGGTGGCGGCGATGTTATGTGTGTGTTGGTGTTGGGGGGAGGAAGCTGTAGAAAATGCCAAACAGAGAACAAATTTGGCAACTGGAGAAATGAAGATTGAAGGGGAAAAGTTTAAGCAAAGTGCTTCAGAAGCAATGCACAATGCTAAAGAGAAGGCTGATTCTTGGGGTGATTGGGCCACTGGCAAATTCTCCCAGTAAGATATTTCATATTCATTACTGTTGGAAAATTAATTTAAAATTTAAAGTTACAGTAGGAAATTAATATTGTTTAGATTTGATATTTGCTACGTACTAGTTTATTTAATGCATGATATTTTCCTTTACCAGTATGTTGAAGCTTTTTGTTAAGAGTTTAAATTATATATACACCGTTAAGAAATTTGTCGAAATTTTGACAGTATCAGGTCCTCAATATTAAGCCTCTTCAGTTACCTTAACATGTTTAACTTTTAATAATAAAAATAAGACAAGTTAGCTGCTATAACATATAAATGCAACATTGATAGACTAGGAAATTCCTTACTCGGATAAATATTACTATATAAATGAAATTCGTTTGCTAGATGCGATAGAGTTTAACTTTAATGCACAGACATTGCAAACTTGAATTTATACCATCAAATTATTTAAAAAGTAATTATAGGTTATTGCCTTTAATAAACTTTAGAAGCTGGTTAGACAAACAACCTGTTATAACTGGTTAAAAATGTGTATAAAATGAAGGGATTTAACTCTGTTATATAGGCTATTTTCTTTGAAATAGGTAAATTAAGCTCCTGCCAAGGTGAGATTATGATTTAAATCTAGCTTACCTGCTTCTGGAAAAAAAAATTAAGAAACTACTTCTCCCGAATTCCATTTTCGAGAAATCCACTGGACAAATATGAATGACACTAAAAAGGGCAGTGTGGTGCACTAAGCTCCCGCTATGCGCGAGGTTCGGGAAGGGACGGACCACAATGATCTATGAATGACACTGAATTCTAAATATTTTTAAAGTAACTTATTGGTGAGAAAAGGTGAAGAAATTATATTCGAGGATAAAGCAATGCTTATTAATTAGTGTTGTAAGTTTTAATTACCAAGTAAAATGTAGTTTAATTGTTTGCTATCAAAGGTTCCTCTTTATGATATCTAGATACAACATATCTTCAGCTACTCAAAGCAGTACTTAGCATGTTGATAGTTGCCTGATGGTATTCTAATTAATGTATCGTATGCGAGTCTCAAAATCTATATGGGATTTTAATTATACTTTAACTTCAGGTATCAAGAAGATGCAAAAGATGAAGCCCGCGGATTAATGGATAGAGCAAGAGATGCAGCAGCAGACGCTAAAGATTCTATAAGTACAACCGCATATGGTAAATTTTCCTTTTCTCTACAAAGACTAAGGTGAAGCATGAAGCCAAAGAATTCCCTCGGATGCTTCTAAACACTTTGAAAGAGTTGTGTACTGATCAGTTTTGCTTGCAGGAACCCAAAGAAAAGCTTCTCAAAAAGCTAGCAGGATGGCAGACGAGGCATCGGACAAATTAGGTGATGCGAAGAATCTTGCTTCCAAGAAGGGGAATCAAGCAATGGATGCAGCAGCCGATATTGCTCATCGTGCTACGGAGAGAGGGAAACATGGTGCATATGACTTTGCATCGGAGAAAGCAGGTAACGCCAAGCAATGGCTGAGTAATATATAATTTTGTTGAGTTTCCTTGATACGAGGGATGCTAGTGTAGCGGCAAAACCTAGTGCTTATGTTAGACCACAGGTTCGGGTTCAAATCTTAGGTGTGACATTCTAGCATTATCATAGGTGTGAGATTCTAGCATGATTTTTAAGCCATGGCTTCTGGTTTGGCAGGTGATGCCAGCGATAAAGCCAAAGAAAAAGCTCATGATGCTTATATCTCTGTCTCGGATAAGGTAGGGAATGTGATGAACACGGCCCCGGACATGGCAGCCGATGCCAAAGAAGGAACCAAACATAAAGCTTCTGAGGCCTATGAATTCGCCTCTCAGACGGTGGGTGACGCCAAAGAAAAAGCTCATGATGTTTATGACTCTGCCTCGGATAAGGCAGGCCATGCAATTAACACAGCCTCTGACATCACAGCCGGCGCCAAAGAAGGAACCGAACATAAAGCTTTTGAGGCCTATGATTTTGCCTCCCAGAAAGTGGGTGATGGCATGAACGCAGCTTCCCAAATTGGCAGTGACGCCAAAGGAAAAATAAAGGATAAAACAGGTCAAGCAATGGACAAGGCTTCAGAAATGGCGGGCAATGCCAAAGAGATGGGAAAAGATGGCGCCTATAATGCTTACAGATACGCATCTGATAAGATGTATCAAGCAAAGGACATGGCTTCTAGTAGTGCGGTTAATGCAAAAGATACAGCGAAAGATAAAGCATCCTATGCCTATGATTTCGCCTCAAGTAAGGCTGGCCAAACCATAAAAATGGCTATTGACAAGGCCAATGATGCAAAAGACACAACCACGGAAGTATTGGCCGATGGGAAAGATAATGCTTTTGGTAAATTTGAAGATGCAAAATCAAATGTTCGCGAAACTTACAAGTCTGCCAAGGATACCATGAATGAACAAGCCAAGGAAAAGTATGAAGCTGCCAAAGAGAAGGCTTCAGATGCTGCAGGCAACCTTGGAAACAAGATGAGAACTCGCACTACAGAATTATGAAAAATTTACTAGTAGTAAGAGATCTTCACGCACAGAGATCTTTTGAAGCCCTCAGGTCTTCTTCTTGTGAGTAGCTGAGATAGTTAGCACTGCTATGTTTCTTTTGTTTTCCGTAACTGTCTTTTTTATCTAGACTTTGTAGGTTAGGGAAGTCGCTAACCCAACTAAGTTCTGTACGTTTTTTGCTTAGGTTGAACACGTCATAAATAATATGTTCTAGTTGTAGCATGACGATGGGTTTTTTCTAAATTCCGACTTTGCTCGAGGGTCGGTTTATGTATTTTTCAGAATATTGGATATGATAGTTGTTTTGCTTGAGCCTTCACTTGTTTAGTTTGGAGCATTGATGTGTGACCAGATCGTCTGTTTGACACATATTTAACCAAATCTAAACTAGTATATTATGATAAAAGGGCCTTTTGTAAGGACGAAATCTTTCTATAAAGAAGAGAGATCTACATATAGAATTGGGTTGGCTAATGGCATCTTGTCTTGAGAATGTTAAGGCTTATGGAGGATTACGAGTAAAATACAAAGTTGGGCTGAAACAACTACGGGAAAACACAAGAATTGTTCCCTCGTCGCGATAGGGATCATGCTAATATTCTCTGTATCGGAGGGGGCGATAAATCTCATTACATCAATTATTAGCGTATAACAAAATATAAATCATGAGTAGACGAACTTATGTCTCATACGCATGAAAGACGCCGAAAGATTATATTAAGAAAACAGCCCAGCATTTTATTTCAGGCATAGAGAGCTTCAAAGACCATGGTAAAAGGACCTTCAACTACTTTATCTGTGCAAAAGATTATTACAGTACAATGGAAGAATGCTCTAGTTCTAGTACGTACTGCACCGGGGATTTAGCTATTCTAACCTTCAGGCAATAGCGGAGTCAGAAATTTAAGGGAATTCAAAAAAGTGTAATACACCTAATACATGAACCGATCCGAAGAGGATTCAATAGTTTATATACAAAGCCGAAACCAGGCTTTGATGCTAATGAGTTCGAAATTTTATTCCTTTTAAGTTATTAGGTTTTAAATTAATAAATATCACCTATTAAATGAATTTCTTAAAACAAATACAAGGTTTGAACCAAAATTATTGGATTCTGCCGAACCTGCTTCGTATGCTCTAGCACCGCCCTTGTTAATATATATATATATATATATATGTGCAAATTTGTTTGTTCCAGGCTTTATATACAAGACTGTAATGGGAGTCTTGGAGCAACGGTAAAGTTATCTTTGTGGAACTTATAGGTCACGGGTTCGATCAGCGGGACCAACAACTGATGCTTGCACCGAGCTGTCCCTTTTTGCCCTTTATGTACAAGACTCAATTGAACCACCCACCAAAGGTAGCTTCGCCACTACGTGTAGGTGAGGGGATCCCATATGTACTCCATTCGCACTCTCCTTCCCCCTATGTATAACCAAAAATAAAAAGGAACTAGTGCACCAGAAAATGTAGAAAGCCCAAGATTTAAACTTAATAACTTCATGAGAAAATGACACCAAGAGGCATTAGCAATTTTTTAGCCTTATATTATGTTTGGCAAAGGAAGCCCCAAACATGTGCTGCCTCCCCTTCTTGTTCGCTGCTTCTCCAACCCCCTCCCCCCTCCTTTTGTTTGCTATCCCACGGCCCCTCCCCACCTCTTGGGCGCTGCTTGTAACCCCTCCCGGCCAATCTCCCTCTTTGTTCGCTTCTCTATAGTACTTAACCTCCTCTCACCCCAGACCCACACAATCCTCTTATTCTACCATTAATGCATCCCTCTGTTGTTCTTTACAGCCAGCAGGAAGGGAATTCATCAACAGAACTTTTCCAACACACATTCCTTTACTAGTGTTTATCACCAGCATTATTTGAGATTTAATTTTAGGGAATTCTCATTTTGTATATCAATGTATTTGTGTATACCCACAAAAACTTATGTGTTATATACTAAAATATACACCGAAGGAAAATAAATTTTTGATATACACAAAGAAGAAAAATAAAGTTGCAATGTTGGTATACACGTTATTTGACGTATTATACAGTGTGATATACAAAAAACATAATTATTTTTGTGTTATACACTTGAATATAGAGATAACAAAAAATTATAGTTATATTTATAACCTTATATTTTAGATATACAAAGAAGAAAAATAAAGTTATAATATACATTTTGATATACACATTATTGTTGTGATATACATTTATTGGTTACATATTGCCAATATCTATAACTAGGGCTATTTTTTTTGCTAATTATGTGATTACTTTGTAACAGCATGCCAAAACCCCAAACTTCATTTTGATTTCTTTCCGTGCTGCTTTTTTATGAATTCATCTATGTACATTATACTTTTGCCTTTGTAAACTTCAGGAGGTTTACAACTCCTTATAGAAGCAGCAAATTACTGTACCAGCGCAGCAGATGACATTAGGTTTGAAACAGAACACACGAACTGCAGGAGGAACAATCAGTTCAACCTCATGGCTATTACCCAGCTTAAGGTAAAAGAGTCGACCTTCGGATTCTGCCCTAGCCTTGAAACCAACTCCGACAGTCTTGAAAAAGCGAAAGAATTTAGCTTCCATAGGACTAAAGTTATCAATGCGTTGAAATGGGTGGTAATACGCAGAAAGCTACATCAATATGAGTACTGCACACCACCACCACCATAAGAACGACATCGACAACAACAATAACAACTATTATTACGCCTGGCAAGATGAATCCATGCCGTTCTATTTAAGCTCGTCTACATCCATATTCAGATAAAATAAAATTAAAAAACACTAGAAATTCTATACAATTTCTACTGGCATTAAAAGCCACATCAATAGAGTAAAAGTTGAAGGCCAATAAAAGAAAGGACATTATTTCCTTTGGTGGGAGCTTTAGCATGGACAAGAGAACAACAACAACAAACCCAATGTATTCCCACAAGTGGGGTCTGGAGAGTATAGTGTGTACGTAGACCTTACCCCTACCTTTAAAAGGCAGAGAGGTCGTTTCCGGTAGACCATTGGCTTAGGGAAGATAAAAGGAAAGGGCCAATGACAAGCAAATCAATCGAAAAAATAGGCGAAAACACACAACTATCACTAGCTAGTACAGTTAAAACCGAAGCGAAAGCAACTACAAGTAATAACAGAAGTCCAAAAAGGCGAAAATACTTGACAAGAGCAAGACCATGGGAATAATAATTAAATATTCCTAATTAAGGATGAAAGCAAAACTGAAAAAGAATGTATTATGCATATAGCAAGTTTACCTATTTGCAAGCATAATATTGCTTGAATAATAATAAACTCTTCATTTTTTTAAAAATAAATAAAAACAATAATAAACTCTTCATTTTTTTAAAAATAATAAAAACATGTCAAACTAGTTTGATTTAGAAAAATAAATATAAGAAAACTTAAGTGGGGCGGGGACGGGTTGAAAACTGAAAAAATAGCTATGCGGGGCGGGCGGGTTAAAATTTTTGCGAGTTAAGGTAAACCCACACTGCACCGCACAACCGCCATCCCTTTGGTCCATGTGAGACTCCGGACTTCTAACATTGCAGTTGCATTATCAAACTACTCCCCAAAGTACGAGTCAGGATCGAATCCCTGGCAAAAGATGTGAAATTCGTGTGTTGTTGAAAATGCCAACTATATAGATAAATATCACTTCTAGAGGAAATAAAGGAAACCAGTAATCACTTCTCTATTTCATCGCTCAATCCCCCTCGCAATAGGTTGGGAGATGAAAATTTTGTTTAAAGAATTAAGTAATTTCTATAACAGAAGTTTCCATAAAATTGATTATTACTACTAATAACGACAAGAAGTAATGGGAAGCAAATACGTACCAATCATTGCAAAAATAATAAAGAATTAGAGAAGGAACTCACAGTTCGGATTTCGTCGCCAATTGAAAATGGGGAAAAGTGAATTCAACTTCAGCCGGAAATTTGGAATCAATCTGAATTTGGGCCTGAACCATGCTAGATAAAGGAATTTGGGCCTGTACAGTTGATAAAGGTGTATATCCATAAAATAGGTGTGTGAATGGGTGTACAAACCGAACCGAAAAATCGCACCAAACCGAAAGTCAAACCAAACCGATTAAAAATCCCGATTTGGTTTGGTTTGATTTGGTTTGCTATTGAGTAAAAAAATCTGAACCAACCCGACATATAAATATATAATTTTTATATATACTTTTAAGATTTTATATAGAATTTTCTTCAAAAAATATCTAGAAATATTTGGGATTATCTTGCGGGATATAAATTTTAATAGAATATGAAGTGCTCCATATTTATTGACCTTAAATAATGGGTTGTATGATCACTTTCTTATCAAGTGTTACTGAAATGCATCTATCTCTTTGTTCTTCTATATTCATATCATATGTTAAGATCTATTAAATTCTTAAATCTTTTCCAATGTGAAGTGATTATTAATATTTAGGTATAATATTAATTTTTATGTTTAATTACTAAATTCGGTTAACCTGAAAATGTATATCAACAAAAAATTATTGTCAAACGACTGAAAAAATAACTATTATGTGTTACTAATAGAATTCTCCCATAAGAATATTTTAATCGATAATATGTTTGTCAATTTTTTATATTTTTACTAAATATATATTTACTTATCAAATATTTAACAAAGTAAGATTGAAATAATATGTAAGTAACAAAAAACCTGAAAACCCAAAAAACCCGACAAAACCAAACCAATCCAAACCGATATAGTTAGTTTATTTTGATTTTGATAAAACCGAACTAACTCGGTCCATGTACACTCCTAGGTATGTGATATACATTGATACACATGATATACATCATATATATACATTGTCATGGATGAATTTAGAGAACTTTTGTGGTGGTAGTGGCGAAATATGATGATTTTCAGAGGTGAGCCCACGTGAGACAGTGGCAGTAATGTAGTTTCTGTAATATTTTCGTCCATTTTGGAGTAAATTGGGATCGGTTGCTTCCTGCCAATTGTTTTGAGCTTTAATTGTTAAACCTAATCTTGGTTATAATCTTGCCAATAGCCATTAGCAGTGGTGTGTACATGCCATACTTCCATGGGACTTTTTGGTATATACGAAATTTTAAACTTATTTACTAGGTTTATCTAAGTTTTTCTATTTATAGAAAGTAACTAAAGTTTTTTATAAAATATATACAAATTCGGTCAAAATCTACATTTATCTACAACTTAAATACAATTTTTTTGTACAGAATTCAGCCAAAACTACAATTTACATATAATTCATATACAATTTGTATATAATTATGTTAGTTGTATATATTTTGTATGTCGTTTCTATACCTGACATACAAAATATATACAATTTATTTATGTCTTCTTCTTCTTCGAGTTTCAATCTAAAATTCCAACCAAAATCACCTCGAACCTTCACAAAATTCTCTCAAATTTGATACATAAGCTCCAAATAATATTCTCAATCATTTGCAACAACACCCCATCCAAACAAATAACAATTTCGCAAACTTCGACTTTTAGATTCAAAGCTTCTAAGCTTTCTAATTGATGTCATAGGAGTTTAAGCTTTTGTATACACGATCTCATTCAGTTTTGTTTTAACTATACTATCAATTAGTTTAAGATTAGTTCCAAGCGCTACTCTGGTAGACAATGTCTTATTTATTCATTAAAAAAAATCTGGTAACCCATCTTGGTGCTTCATACGCATTCTATGGCTTTAAGTCAATTGAATCATTTTTCTTCACCATTCTTCAAAGCTTGAGCATGTTCATCTGCAAAAGCCGGATGGAAGAGGAACTAAGAGAGAAATATCTATATTGAGAAGAAAAATAGAAAAGAATGAAGCCTAAAATGGGTAAGATTGGAGTCTATTATTTTATTTTGTATATAAATAATAAATTATATTGCTAATATAACTAAGCAATAACCTCAATGAGTGATAAATAAGTTTATAATGTAGTATAGATAGGTAAAAATTTCTACTTCCATTTTATTAGGGGCCAATACTTCTTCATCTTGCAAATAGGGGCATTTTATGAAAACTCGGGCGGAGTAAACATTTCCCGTCTGTACTCATTTACAAAATTTGTTCCTAATAAATTATTTGTTCCTCTCAAAATATGTATTACTTTTTTCTTTTTAAGATTCAAACTATATGAACTTTAACAATATTTTAAAATATATTTTTTAGTATTGACATGAGAAGAATTACAACTTATAGGCTTTTAGTATAGTCTTTGAATATCTAAGTTTTAATTTTAAATATTAAGTTGATCTAATTCATCTTAGCTTCAAATATTAGTTAAATTGACTCTCAAAAAAATAAAAAATGACACTTACTCTGGGACGAAGGGAGTACATTGTAGCAGTTATGTATATTGTATACCTTCGAGCTATATGATTCATATTAGGCGTTCATATTAAGGTATATACTAGTAAGAATAGTTGGATTACAATACAATATATCTTAATTGTACATCTCGGGCGTATACAATGTACGTGCCTACTCTTATTTTGTAAATATTTTTCCCTAATTGATATCGAGTGTAATATATTTCAAAGTAAATATTTTGCCATAATTTTTTTTGCCCTTTGGCACACCACGTAAGAATCCCAAATAATTATGGTCGTGGCAATTATCATGTTATACTTTTTTTAAATCCTATACAACTCACATAAAGGAGAATTTTAAAAATTATTACTCCAACTTTTAGAAATGCGAAAATGCATAAGTACAACCATGAACTAAGGCCGAAATTTCAATTACACACCTTATCTCTTGTGGAGCTATATTACCCCCCTAAACTATTTAATAGTAAAATTATTAACCCCCTAAATGCTGAGGTGGCATAGAGAGTGTGTTCTACTCTCTTTGAGAGAGTGAGAAGCAAAAAAGTGAGAAATTTTTTTTTTTTGTATTTTTCTGTTACAAGAAAAAAAAATAACTCTCTTCGTTTTTCTTTTCTTCTTTTCGGGCGAAGACCATGAACGCCGATGACCTTCTCCGGAAAACTATTTTTTCTTTCTTTCTTTTTCTTCTAATATTCTTCCTCTCACTCTCAACACCACCTCAATGCCGTAACCACCACCTTCACCTTCCCCCACATTCTTTTTATTCTTCACCCATTTGATCTTCACCTCGACACCATCATCATTACCCAAACCCAGATCTTATCTCTTCAGCTTCCCACCGGAACATAGAAGTCACCAAAAAAATAAAATCAAAATCAGAATTCACAATCGGTAACAATAAATTCCCCGCCGGTAAAGATGGAGTTCCTAAAATTTCAATATGAAACAAGCAACAGACCCACATACAGAAACTCTAATCAAACTAGGATTGGATCAAAGAGCGATCTTTATGAACGGTTGAAAATTTTGAATGTGAAGAAAGAATGAAAAAGAAAGAAAAAAAAAGTAATAGGATAAAAAGAAAGAGAAAAAAAAAAAGAAAAGAAAAAGAAAAATAAAAAAATTCAAAATTACGAAATAAACACGTGGCAGCACGTGTATTTTACTGCCTGTCAAGAATTTGGTTATCCAGTTTCAGGGTGATATTTATTCCGTTTTAAAAAAGTACAGGAGTGATATGACCCCCGCAAATAAGGGCGTACATGGACCGGATTGGTTCGTATTTTATCAAAACCAAACCAAACCAAACCAATTATATCGGTTTGGATTTGTTCGATTTTGTCAGATTTTTTGAATTTTTTTATTACGTGAATATTATTTCAATCTTGCACTATTAAAGTTATAGATAATGTTTTGAGAAGTGAATATATATTTATTAAAAATTTTAAAAAAAATTAACATATGATCTATTAAAGTGATCTTATGGGAGAATTCTTTTAGTAACACATAATAGTTTTATTTTTTTAGTCGTCTACCAATAATTTTTGGTTGATGTACGCTTTTCGGGTTAACCAAATTTAATAATAAAACATAAAATCAATATGATACCTAAATAATGATATGTTCTATGTAATTTTAGATTATCGAAATACCACTTTAAATTCCAAAAAGATATAAGAAATCTTGACATATGAATATGAAAGAACAAATAGATGATTGACGCATTTCAATAACACATAATAAGAAAGTGATACAATCTACTTATTTAAAGTAAATAAAAATAAATACACTTTATATTTCTATTAATATTATATCCCATGAGGGGATCTCAAATATTTCTAGACATCTTTTAAATAAAATTCTATATAAAGTCTTAAAATTATATATAAAAAATTATATATTTACATGACGGTTTGGTTCGGATTTTTTTACTCAATACCAAACCAAATCAAACCAAACCTAGTTGGGTTTTTTAATCGGTTTGGTGCAGTTTTTCGATTCGGTTTGCACATCCCTACCTACAAAGATAAGGTGTGTAGTTGGAATTTCGGCCTTAGTTCAAGGGGTACTTATTTTCCTTTTAGAAATCATGAGATGCAAGCACTCATTTGGTGCAACAACTTACGAGGTATGAGGTTCTCCGATAAGTGTTAATATATTGATTGAAAGGCGAATCATTAATCTTTTTTTTATTTTTTATATGGTTTCAGCAAACTTTTATGCACTTTTTGTTAGGTTTCGTGAATGAGCGTGAATGGGAAATAGAAGAGGTACCTTTTGAATTGCACATCTTTATCTCGCCCTTTTATTGTCTATAAATTTAGAGGATTAGCCACAATTTTTTGACATGGAAAATCTAAAAATTTCTCCCTTTTTTCTACATTGTTACATTATTTTTCTATATAAACAAAGTGTCAAGTGTGATTTACTCCGTTTGTTGAGTTTACTGAAGTTCTGTAATTTCGATTACCAGTATTACAGAATAGTTTTTTCGTTCTATCTTGGGAGGAGGTAAACCATAACCTTGGGCAACAATGAAAGGATTAAATTCCTTAATAACACACAAGCAACTTGTGGGCTCGAAAATTATTTATGTTCTGTTTTATTAAACTAACATTTCTTTTCTATGATTTGCGTGTATCGAACACACTTCACTAACTATCTTATGGAATTTAAAATTATGTGTCACGTGTTTAAAGAAATTCTATAGATTTCATCTGATTCGGATTTTTCGCGCCGAGGATATGAGAATTATATCAGAACTCTTTTCTTCGCGAGTTGACAACAAAGAAAGCGGTGACAATATTGTTGCATCTTTTGGTAGTGTGAACAGTTTATCGCATTCACAATATCTGATGGGTCATTACCTGCAAAGAAATTTTAGCAAACAAGATGGCAAGTTGAACCGGCAATTCTAATTTAGCATAAAGAAGCCGACACTTTTGAAATCTAATCGTGGCATTCAATGGTTGATGACATGATTTTGACCATAAGTCAAAAGTGTTGTAGTGGCTATCATTGATGTTTTTGAAAGATTGATACGGAAAACATGTTTAATAAAACCAATATCCACATAACTTCAATCAATTTTTCGTGGACTTCAACAGAAATTAATTTGTATGGTATGGAACAAATGGGAGGTTTGAAAATATTCTTGAGATCAAATGGGACTTCAAACTGTTTAAGTGTTATAATGGTTTAGTTGGGTAGCCATTTGAAAAAGGAAAAATAAAATTGTGATTTTCTACTCCCATTTGGAGATGAAAATTTTCATGATTTTCTACTACTGCTTCGAGATTAAATCTGCGTAATTTTTTACTCATTCATTAAGATTAAAATCTCCGTGACTTTCTACTCATTAGTGGAGATTAAAGTCTAAGTAACTTTCTACTCGTTTTGAAGACTAAAATCTTAATGATTTTCTGCTCCAATTTATTATTTGGTTAGAAGATTAAAAACCTCACCTATTATTAAATTTGGTTGTGTCAGATATTATTCGATTTGGAGATTAAAAACTTCATTGTATATTAATTCTGATTATGTCAGATTGATTTGAAGATTAAAAAAAAATTTCACCATTTATTAGTTCTGGCTCTATCGTAACACAACAACAATTCATTGACTCTACAAAGCAATAGGAGTGGTGAATATGAATCTTTTGAAGAAAGATGTTTGGAATATGGAATTATTCATCAAATAACTGCCCCTTACTCGCCACAATTCATCAGAATTGCGGAAAGAAAGAATAAAACATTGAAGAGGATGATGAATGCCTTATTAATAAGTTTTGGTTTACCCGAGAACTTGTGGGGGAAAGCTATTCTTATAGCTAACCGAATACTCAATCGAGTTTCCCATAGCAAAATGCAATGCCTTCCATATGAAAAATGGAAAGAAAGGAAGCCCACATAAAATATTATAAAGTGTAAGGGTACTTGCTAAAGTGCAAGTTCATAAACCCAAAAGGGTAAAGATTGGACCGAAAATAGTTGATTGTGTTTTCATAGGATATGCGACAAATAGTAAGGCATATCATTTTCTGGTTCATATCGTTTGAGCCGTGAGCTCCTTATTGTGGATAAATATTCTGGTTGTTGATTTATTTTGGCAAATTGAAATATTTGGGAACTTGAGGTACAAATTGTGATATATTGTGATATTGATACGCATGCGGTGGTATAAGGTCTGGGTGTTGAAATGCATGCGGTGAGATAAGGGTGGCTTGATACGCGTGGCTAGTAGGGGAACTACTAGAAGTCATGCGGTGTGATAAGGGTGGCTAAAACGTAGGATGCTATTTCGGAAAAAAAATATTTTCTTTAAAATTAAATGTGAAGGCTCCCGCGGTGATATAAGGAAATGAGATATTGTGAATTTATTTATGATTTTGGACTACGAGGCAGTACCTCGAGAGTGTCCTTGTTGATATTTATTTATGGCCGTAGTTACCTTTGATTATTATTGTGATTTTCTCAAAGTTGAAAATTCTGTTTGTTTCCGCGAGGTATTATTTGCCCTTATTCTGTGTAGTAAAAGGGTGACATAATATTTACTTGATTCATTTTCATTGTCGTTTATTGTTATTATATTGTTAAACATGTCACCGTGTCTTTTATTATTCCAGTAGGGCCTGACCTGACCTCGTCACTACTCTACCGAGGTTAGGCTTGGTACTTACTGGATACTGCTGTGGTGTACTCATACTACGCTTCTGTACATCTTTTTGTGCAGATCCAGGTACATCTTATCAGACCAGGCATTAATAAACTAGCTGTACGAGGAGACTTCGAGGTATATCTGCCAGCGTCCGCAGACTCAGGAGTCCCCTTCTATCTTACTATATTGTCTTCCTTATTTACTTTAGACTCTGATGTGTAGAGACATGGAGAATAAATTTTTAGAAGCTTGTGACTTATTTCTATCGGGTTTTGGGAGTTGAAATTGTTAAATTGAAGTTTTTACTTATTCGACTGTTAAGGATTAAATTTCAGTTTTGTATTCAGTTATATTCCGCATTTATAAACTTACCTAGTCTTAGATACTAGGTGCCATCATGACATCTTACGGAGGGAGTTTCGGGTCGTGACAGCGGTACCTCGGGAGATCCCATGCTGAGCATTTACTTTTGTGACTACGAAACGGTATCTCGGGAGTGCCCTTTTGTTGACATCTCTCTATGGTTGCACTTGCTTTTGGTTATTTTGTATTTCTGTGATAGGAAAATCCTTGTGAGCTGTCATGATGTATTATTTGATTTTACTATGTGTTTGTATTCCTTGTTGTATTGTGTTGGCTTGGGCTTTTTAGTACGAGACTCTGAAGATTTATATTCCTGATTTTTATCGATTTTTATGACAGAGTTGTTTTAAATAAAAGAAGTTACTATTATGTTTGAAATTAATAAGTTTTACATCCGAAGCAATAGATTATCTGATTTTTTATTTAAATTGAAATATCATTTTCTTCACTCCAACTATTTCTAAAATAAACTCATTTCTTTATTGAATTCTTACTCGGTTTAAAAATAATAACCTTACTTTATTGAAAATAAATTAATTGTGCGGATTTTAAGTATAGACATATCTGGCACGAGAGTTATCCGTGCGGTTGTGATAGAGATATGGGCACGAGGTGCCGTGAAAATATGAAAGTGAGCTGAGACCCGTATTTATTTTTATGATTATGAGATGAGGTGTCACAAGGTGACTTTTATTTGAAAGTATTATATTCGAAATAATATCTATTTGAAGGAATTATATTAGAAAGAGATTTATATGAAAGAATTTTATTTCTGAAGAGTATTATTTGAGAAGCATATAGTCGAAAAATTTATATTTGAAAGAGTTGATTTAATTGGTTGTACTTGTATTTATTATTTGTTGAGTAATATTTATGGTGTTCTTGTTGCCCTGTTGTGTATATCACTGGTTGATTATTGTTGCCATCATTGTTATTTATTTTCTATTATTTTTGTATACTATATTGTACAGGTTATTAGACACTGCCAAAAGTCTCATAGGATACCACAATGTGCCAACAATCCACAAACTCGAATGTGGTACATAAGGAAAAATGAACTCTGGAAAGAGTTACTCAACCCACGTAGCTAATTAAACAACTGAAAGGATGTTATGAGCCTTCCTCGGGAAATGAGAAGCGAAACACGCAATAATAAATAGGGAAAACTGTACTCAATAACACACTATTGTGGCGTGCAACCCGACCTAACCATGATACCCGTGGCGGCGTGCCACCCAATACAATCAACATATCCATGGCGGCGTGCCACCCGATCCAATCAACATATCCGTGGCGGCGTGCCACCCGATCCAATCAACATATCCGTGGCGGCGTGCCACCCGATCCAACCATAATAATCTAAAGAAGACACACATCGAGTCGTAACGCTCATATACACGAAATATCCGAATATCGACCATAAGTACACCAAGTGCATAATACAAATTCTAGGGAGACGGGTAGCGTTACGCGCTACAAAACTCAAGCACCACTAAGGTGCGATATATGATATGTATCTCGAGAGCCATTCTGCTCACATAATACCACAAACCATACTGGATCTCAATACGAGTGCGAATAATCAAACACTTCACAACCCAATTGGTATAATATAGATTGCATGGGATAGCTGACGACAGGAATAACATCCAAGGCCTGAAGACCCTCCCGAAAATAATGCTATGCTGAGATGAGCACATCCGGCCTGATATAGAGCCCACATTCTCATTTAGATCCATCCATGGACCTCAAACTGATTTTGATCATACCATGCTTGACTAAGTAGCCTCTTAAGGGCCCATAATGACCTATTCACGACACATAAGAACAGCCGTCAAGTCCGGAACAAACTTCCATATTCCACAACCAAATAAACCGAGCGACCTCCAGGCATAAATTCTCACATTAGCGATAGTACCACACTCCCCATACTTGGTTTCCAATCTTTAAACAATCAAGTTACTCCATGACACACTTATACAACCTTCCCGTGGGATACACTCCCATGACCTTCTCCACCAGGTAACAAGTCTGTACACCCATACCACCGGTCACACTAACGCTGTAAAACAAATCAAGAAGCTGCAAATCAGTACACAAAGCCTCTTACACTGGACACTGTTCTCGGGTGACGCCAAGGACAATACCAACTTACTCTAAACATCTGAATTCTTCCCTGCTTATCCGAGCTCGTGACATTCTTGTCAACACCGAACCGCAACCTTGATCCTCAGCTTCCAATTTCCCATGTCACTCACTGCACCTAACATGCCAATACGTGAGAGTACCAGAATTCCATAATAACCTCTGATCCACTAATATGATAAACACTTTATCATATAGAAACCTTTTACTTAGCTCATTTCGGAAGAACCAATGCAACATGCAACCTAATTCCCAAACCACAGAAAATACAACCTCGTGTCGTAATCTAAACTGCCATAACTCTTCCGAAAATCCCTTGACATAACAAAGCCATACGAGTCGAATACCTCCCAAATCAACCAAGTTGTGGTGGCGCTCAAGCCCAAGCGTACAACCACAAACTACATGTATAACTTCACGCTGGAGAAACTGGCCACTACCATAACCGTGTTGATTCAAGCATTACCAACCGAGCCACTTCTTCTAATTTACTCGGGACTTTCCCTAGAAATAATGATTGCTCCATTCAAAACATCATGATCCCAATCCGCACTCATCCTGAGTGACCTTATATCACGAGACCACATTGTCTCCAAAACCCATGAACCATCTCATACCCTCCTTATGCGCATATTCGCATCTTCAACTGGTACACCTATTCGGAAAATTCTTCCATGAATCCAAAGTTATTTTCTCCCATTCCTCCGATGTTGCACCGCAGACTGTAGACAACATAAAATATTCCAAGTCCCCTTTTCCACAATCCGCTGCCAAAACTCGATACTTAATCATACCACAGACTCGAAATCCTTAAGCACCGCACTTTGAATTTTTGAACCCATTAGAACCATTGTTGAGAGTCACCCACTCTGACTTGTTCCCAATTATGATCAAACTCCAAGGCCCTGCTAGCACATGAACACTCTCTCAAAGAAGCAACCGACTAAGTTCCTTTTCCTTGTACATCACATCCCCACGAAGCATAAACTCTGACTCTTCCCAAAACCTAAACATGAATCGATAAGGCCAATTACAGCGCATATTCCTTGAATCCTTTGCTCAAATTACCACTGATGTTCTCTTTCCTTAGTCATGATAACCCGCCAATACACTAATAACCAGAAACCGCACAAGTTGACAACTACACAATCCAATCATAGATGGTGGGGCTCTCCCATTTAGCTTGAAGCTACCATTGCATAACTCTGGAACCCACCAAGATTCCTTATTCACTATTGACATGATCTTGCACAACCAACCCGCCAAATTCCTCGAAATCCTTATGTTAAACATTTCATGAATATTCTGAATCACTAGCCATATTCACATATTCGACCTCTTACTGGATAGCCAGTAAAATTCTTCGTAGAAGCTTCATCAACACCATGCAACCGCTAACCTGCTCACAGGAGATATCCCACCTGTGGAAATTCCATGCCGACATCTTCCAACAATGCTGCACCGAGTACAATTACCACGGAACCAATAAACCGTCCTGAGCCCGTGCTCATTCACCAGCTATACAAGTCCGTTCACTCCTCATGGACATCAACTAAAGGTGCGACAATACATTCCAATCCAAAGTCATGTGGTATCCTGCTTCATATTAGGCAACTCTTTCCTGTCACACCAATCTTCCTCAATATAGCAGCCAATATTCCAAATTAAGCCCGTAGACCTAGTCACAGTCCACCATGAATCCCAAATCACTCTAACTTTTCCCAAGGCGTATAGTCATCCTACCACAGAACCCATATGCTACTCTGACACTCTCCCACTTTGGTCAAACCCTCTCCTTTAAGCAACTACCCGACTTCTGTTTCTCACACTTGGCCTTCTAGAAGTTTAACCACCGCAAGACACCTCTCACATGTTCTTCCTCATCCTTCGCTACCCAGTTTTTGCCTTAAATCAAAATCCATCTCTGTAGCACCTGAACCAACAGATCGCTACCAACTTTAAACTTTCCCAAAGATCATCTTCCTTGAGCCCTCAACACCCGGACCACCGATTAAGTCCTGAACCACCGCACACTGCGATCTCTGACAGCCGCTTCCCCGACATTGTTTCACACCACCCTACCGGAAGGCAAATTGATGAAGACCATAACACCGGCGAGCTTAGCACATTCAATCTAGGGCGACGACACCACATCACATATGAAAATTCCACCATGCTCGAAATACCAAGTCTCGTTACTCCATCAACCCAAACCTAAACATTCATAGTCCGATTGCCTTTCATTCGCCGAAAATAAAATACTGGATCTCTGAATCATGCACTGAGTAAACCTCCTTCCAAGTCATTCACTGCTTCGATGCATAGACAAGCATCCTTCCATTACACAAACACGGTGCGATAGTAATGCACGAATCATCATAACAAATAATGCCAAATCTCGAAACTTTTGGTAATGCTGACACTGAGCTGCAACGGAACGACCTTCCGCGAGGAGATGACAATAGCCCAAACAAATACGCAGGGAGAAACATCCTGCACCACATCTGTAGTACCATTAAAATTCCTCGATTCCCAATTTGTAACAAGCGCTTTACGTCGCATAAGACTGAATAGGAAGGGAATGAAAGCATAAGCCTCAAAGGAATTGAATCACACGATGAGGAATCAAGAAGGGAAGTGCTCCTAACAGTCCTGTAGCCTCTCGAAGATAAGTACAGACGTCTCCATACCGATCCGTAAGACTCTACTAGACTCGCTCATGACTCGTGAGACCTAAGTGAACCTAGTGCTCTGATACCATGTTGTCACAACCCAAAATCCATAAGGGTCGTGATGGCGCCGGACACCACTGTAAGGCAAGCCAAAAATAAATACTTAATTCGGTTCTCGTGTCTAATATTTTTGAAATCATATTTCCTTCAATTAAATAGTAAAAGATAAAGTTTACAAAATAAATAATAATATATTTAAATTTTCCAATACAGTGCAACCCATAATCGCCCAAAATCCGGTGTCACAAGTGCATGAGCATCAACTAGGAATATAAAATAAAATACAACATCTGTCCGGAACACAAATAGGACAGGAAACTATAAATACTCTGAAGGACACTCTGCTGGCTGCAGACTCGTAACGTGGAATGCAGCTCACCTAAGTCCCCGCAATAACCGCGCCTCTGCGCTCACAAGGCCACTAGACATATATGCACCTGCACAAAAATGTACAGCAAGTGTAGCATGAATACGTAAATCAACGCATACCCAGTAAGTATCCCGCCTAACGTCGAAGAAGTTGTGATTAAGGGTCGACTTCGACACTTACTAAGGGCCAACAATATGATAATATGAAAGTCTAATTAAGCAAGATATATATAACAATAAAACTCAGAACAAGAAATAACTGAACAATTCATCACCATATTTAAGAACCCAAATCCCTTCCTTCATTTAAAACAAATGATCTTTCAAATAAAGAATTCGTACCAATTATAAAAGGAACTTCATGTTCTATTATCACACATAATTACCACCGAGGACGTTCGGCCCGATCCAACATAAATGTAAACAGTGCACTGCCGATGGTCGAACGGCGCGAACCATAGATGCATCTATTACCCCACTCGCGGATCATACATGCGACACGGTCAAATATAAATTTAAGGAATTACCCCGCTCGTGGATCATACTTACGATGCGGTTACACATAGATTTCTTAAGTTATTATAGTATTCTTCCATTCTTTTCAAAATATGAAATTCAAATGAAAACTTTTAAGATCTCAATTTTGTTCCTCAGTTTCAACTTCTTTCAAAACATTTAATAAGAATACTCAATCCCGCTCCTTCTCAAGACAAACAATAAACATAAATCAATAATAATACCCACAAGGCATGATGTAAGCCTAAAATTACCCGGACATAGGCATAGCTAGTAGCTATGTACAGACTCTCGTCACCTCGTGCGTACGTAGTCCCCACAAATAGAAGCACATAATAATTTAGTTCACCTATGGAGTTAATTCCCTCTTACAAGGTTAGAAAGAAGACTTACCTCGCTCCGAAATTCCATAACCGGCTCCCAAGCCCTTACAATAACTCAAACTGATGCCCAACTCTCCAAAACTAGTCAAATAAGATGCGACCCAATCAAAATATACTCTAATACTCATAATTAATCAATTTATAACAATTTTCAACTCCGCTCGAAAAATTGATAAAGCAACCCTCGGGCCCACGTGCCCGGATTTCGAATATTTTCGAAGATAAACACTACCCATAGCATTACGAACTCCAATATATAATTTATTTTCAATTCCATGCCCATATTCGTGGTCAAAATCCAAAAATATCAATTTCTAGGTTTTTCTTCAAAATCCCAAATTTCTACAGATTTTCATGTCTTAATCCATGTATAAACCTTGTATTTAACTCACAACTAGAAGAAATCACTTACCTCTTGATGATGATGGAACCCCCTCTCAAAATGCTATAAAAAATAGCCTAAGTCTAAGTGGGAAATGAGCTAAGTCTCGGAATAAAAGCCCTTGGATCCAGTTGCAGATGTCGCAATTGCGACAGGGGGGTTCGCAAATGCGACCTTCGCAAATGCGAACAAAGCATCGCAAAAGTGACCCCTGACAGAGTTGGCCATCATCGCAAATGTGATACAGAGTTCGCAAATGCGAACTCTTCAGGCTTCGCAAAAGCAACCATATTGTCGCAAATGCGATCCATTCCCTCAGCAGCCTAGGTTCGCAAATGCGAACACTGCCTCGCAAATGCGATGGTCCCATTTGCGACCAAAACATCGCAATTGTGATCATACCAGAACCAGCAATCCAACTTCTTAACAAAACACTCCGAAGCCACTCCGAAACTCACATGAGCCCCCGGAGCTCCAAACCAAACACCCACACAAGTCTAAAAACATAACACGAATTTGATCGAGGCCTCAAATAAATACAAACAACGTCGAATTCATGAATCATACCCCATTCCAAGTATAATGAACTTTAGAACTTCCAACTTCTACATTCGATGCCGGAACCTATCAAATCACGTCCGATTGCCCTCAAATTTTGCACACTAGTCATAATTGACATTACGGACCTACTCCAACTTCCGAAATCGGAATCCGACCCCGATATCAAAAACTCCACTCCCGGTCAAACTCCCCAAAAACCTTCAAATTCTAGCTTTCGCCAAATGACTTACGGACCTCCAAATCCACATCCGGACGCACTCCCAATACCAGAATTACCATACAAATCTATTCCCAGGCTCGGAATCCCAAACGGACATCAATAACATTGAAATGCATTTCAACCCAAATTTAGAAAATTCTTCCAAAATGCCAACTTCCATAATAGGCGCTGAAATGCTCCCGGGTCATCCAAAACCTGATCTGGACATACGCCCAAGTCCAAAATCATCATACGAACCAGTTGGAACCTTCCAATCCTGATTCTGAGGTTGTTTGCTTAAAAATCACACTTTAGGCAATTCCTCCAAATTAAGGCTTCGGAAATTAGAATTTTCTTTCCAAATCAACTCCGAACTTTCCGAATTTAAATTTCGACCACGCGTACAAGTCATAATACCTGAAGTGAAGCTGCCCAGGGCCTCAAATTGCCGAACGACGCGCTAGGGCTTAAAACGAACTGTCGGGCCATTACATTTGAGATCATTGCATGTATTCAGTTAGAGATCGTGACTCAGTATTACCAGTCTTGGGAAGGTGTTATAATTTATTCCGCTGTTAGTTTCAATTAAAAAAAAGGCTTAAATTGTAATTGTAATCGGCTTACCTAGTCTTAGAGACTAAGTGCCATCACGATGCCTGTGGTGGTGTCACGACCCAAAATTTCCCACCGACGGGACCGTGATGGCGCCTAACAATTCACTTGCTAGGCAAGCCAACGTTAGAAAATTGTTAAACCAATTCCTTATTTCCATTAAGTAAATAACAATAATTAACTAAGATGAAATATAATAAGTGCGAAATATCGTAAAAACTGTAATAATTACTACCACCCGGATCTGGAGTCACAATTCACGAGTATTCTAGAATTTACTACAAGTAATAGTCTGAAAGAAATACAACTGTCTGAATAAAAGAAAACAGTAGGACATAAAAGATAGACGGTGACTTCAAGGTATGTGAATGCTGACAGATCTACCTTGAGTGTCCGGACAGCAGACCAGTAGCAAATCTCGATCAACCTGAGCCGGTATAAAAATCTGCACAGAAAGTGCAGAGTGCAACATCAGTACAACTGACCTCATGTACTGGTAAGTGTCGAGCCTAACCTCGGTGAAGTAGTGACGAGGCTAGGACAAGACACCCACATATAACCTGAACAATATAATCCTGCTAGTGGCAACAACACTAAATAAAGAAATAGCATAGAAATAATGGGAAGGGAACATACAGTGGGGGAATACAACATAAAGAGTGAGAATAATGAAAAGGCAGAATTAAACCGAAAATCCTTAAATGAATTGAGCAATTAAAACAGCAAGGAAAAATGCACGACATCACCCTTCATGCTTTTACTCTCAACCTCACCAAATAAATAAATAGAACGGCACGACATCACCCTTCGTGCATTAAACCTCTCATAATATACACGGTATCACCCTTCGTGCTTTAAACCTCTCATAATATACACGGCATCACCCTTCGTGCTTTACACACTTCCTTATAATATAATTAATGCATGCACGGCATCACCCTTCGTGCTTTACACTCCTCCTCACTAATCACAGAATCAATAACAACGGATAGATAAGAGTATCACAAAGAAACCACTACTTTACCCATAATCAATAGCACAATGTAATCTCAACCTTGAATCAATATTCGAAAGTTATCAAATCTCAGTGAAACCAGATATGAGTCACCCAACATTTTAAATAACCCGCTAAGCATGGATCGTAGAATTTAAGGCTACAAAATAGACAAGAATAGAATTTCACTCGCATGATATGACTCGACAACGACGCATAGATGCTCATCACCTCACCTATACATCGTATTTAACAACCAAACACGTAGCAAATGAACACATAATACCTATTCCCTCAAGCCAAAGTTAGACACGACACTTACCTCGCTCCGAAGGCCACTAAATTCTCAATCACGACTTTTCCTTTCGGATTCACCTCCAAACCACTCGTATCTATTCAAAAATGACTCAATAATATCAAACATTGCTAAAGGAATCAACTTTAATGAATAATTACAGATTTTCCTCCAAAAATTCAAAAATCGACCCCGGGCCCGCTTGGTCAAAACCCGAGGTTCGGACCAAAATCCATATACCCATTCACCCTCGAGCCCGAATATGTAATTAGTTTTGGAATTCGACCTCAAATCGAGGTCTAAATCCCCAAATTCCCGAAATCCCTAGTTTCTACCCTAACCCCTAATTCTATCATGAAAACTCTAGATTTTAGGTTGAATTCTTGTAAAATGAAGTAAAAGATTGAAAGAAACGAGTTAAGGAACACTTACCTATGATTTGGAGAAGAAAATGTCTTTGAAAAATCTCCCTAGGCCTCATATCCTTTTGAAACAAGAAGAAAAATGGCTGGAGTCCGAATTAAATGAACTCACTGCCCAGCGACCTTTGCACCTACGGTGCTTTGGTCGCACCTGCGCATCCGCACGTGCGGACAGGACGTGCGCTTCTGCGGAAAAGGACTAGGCCAATGGGGGCCGCACCTGCGAAAAGGGTTCCGCTTCTGCAGTGCTGCTCCTGCGGAGAGAAGTCTGCATCTACGGAATAATGAAGTCCAGGCCTGGGTCGCACCTGTGGGGCTATCGTTCGCACCTGCGAGCTCGCAGGTGCGGGCACACCAGATTTGGTGCACCAGCAGCCTTGTTGAGGTTTGAACTCAACCCGCGCATCACCCAAATGGAACCCGAGCCCTCGAGGCTCCAAACCAAACATGCACGCAAGTCTAAAAATATCATACGGAATTGCTCGCGTGATCAAATCGCCAAAATAACACCTAGAACTACGAATTTAGCACCAAATCAAATGAAATTCTCAAGAACACTTCGTTTCTCACCATATTTCACAGACCGGTCTTAAATATCATAATGAACCTGTATCGGGCTCCAGAACCAAAATACGGCCCGATACTAACAATGCCAACTATCAATCATTTCAAAAAAATAAATAATTTCTAAAACTTTTAATTTTCATCAAAAATTCATAACTCAAGCTAGGGACCTCCGAATTCGATTCCGGGCATACGCTCAGGTCCCATAATTCAATACGAACCTACCGGGACCGTCAAAGCACGGATCCAGGCCCATTTACAAAAAATATTGACCGAAGTCATCTAAAATCAACTTTTAAGGCAAAAATTCTTATTTTCGTTAGTTTTCAACATAAAAGCTTTTCGGAAACCTGCCCAGATTGTGCACGCAAATCGAGGAGGGTAAAAATGAGATTTTTAAGTCTTAAGAGCGATGATTCGAGTTTTAAAACATAAGATGACCTTTTGGGTCATCACATTCTCCACCTCTAAAACAATTGTTCGTCCTCGAACGGACATAGAAAAGTACCTGGGCTGGTGAAAAGGTGGGGATATCTACTCCGCATATCGGACTCGGACTCCCAAGTAGTTGCCTCAATAGGCTGACCTCTCCACTGCACTCGAACTGAAGGGTAACTCTTTGATCTCAACTAGCAAACTTGCAGGGTTAAAATTGCCACCGGCTCCTCCTCGTAAGTCAAAACCTTGTCCAACTAGATAGAGCTGAAATCTAACACATGGGACAGATCGCCGTGATACTTTTGAAGCATGGACACATGGAATACCGGATGAACAGCTGCTAAACTAGGTGGCAACGCAAGCCTGTAAGCCACCTCTCCCACTTTCTCCAGAATCTCAAAAGGTCCGATATACCTAGGGCTCAACTTGCCCTTCTTTCCAAACCTCATTACACCCTTCATGGGTGATACCCGAAGTAACACTCTCTCTCTGACCATGAATGCAACATCACAAACTCTACGGTTGGCATAACTCTTCTGCCTGGACTGAGCTGTGCGAAGTCGATCCTGAATAACCTTGACCTTATCCAAGGCATCCTGTACTAAGTCTGTGCCCAACAATTGAGCCTCTCCCGGCTCGAACCACCCAACTGGTGACCGACACCGCCTACCATATAATACCTCATAGGGAGCCATCTGAATGCTCGACTGGTAGCTATTATTGTAGGAGAACTCTGTAAGGGGCAAGAACTGATCCCACGACCCTCCGAAGTCTATAACACAAGCACGTAGCATATCCTCCAAGATCTGAATAGTATGCTAGGATTGCCCGTCCGTCTGAGGATGAAATGCTGTGCTCAACTCAATCCGCGTACCCAACTCACACTGTACTGCCCTCCAAAAGTGTGAGGTAAACTGCGTACCTCGATCAGAAATGATAGACACGGGCACACCGTGAAGACGGACGATCTCCCGAATATAAATCTCAGCTAACCGCTCCGAGGAATAGGTAACTGCCACAGGAATGAAGTGCGGTGACTTAGTCAGCCTATCCACAATAACCCAAACTGCATCGAACTTCCTCTGAGTCCGTGGGAGTCCAACAACAAAGTCCATAGTGATACTCTCCCACTTCCACTCAGGAATCTCTAACCTCTGAAGTAAACCACCAGGTCTTTGATGCTCACACTTCACCTGCTGCCTCAAGTCCTGATACATCTTTGCAGTGCCCGGATGAATAGAATACCGAGAACTGTGGGACTCCTCAAGGATCAACTCACAAAGTCCATCCACATTAGGCACACAAATATGACCCTGCATCCTCAAAACTCCGTCATCTCCAACAGTAACCTGCTTGGCACCACCATGCCACACTGTTTCTCTAAGGACAAGTAAATGCGGATCGTCATCCTTCCAATCTCTGATACGCTCAAACAAAGAAGATCGAGCGACTGTACAAGCTAGAACACGTCTGGGCTCAGAAATGTCTAACCTCACGAACTGGTTGGCCAAGGCCTGAACATCTAATGCAAGAGATCTCTCACAAACTGGAATATATGCAAGGCTACCCATACTGACTGACTTTCTACTCAAAGCATCGGCCACCACGTTGGCCTTCCCGGGATGATACAATATGGTGATATCTTAGTCTTTCAATAGCTCCAGCCACCTCCTCTGCCTCAAATTGAGTTCCTTCTGCTTGAACAAATACTGCAAGCTCCGATGATTAGTGAATACCTCGTATGGCACGCCGTAAAGATAGTGCCTCCAAATCTTCAGCGCATGAACAATGGCTTCCAGCTCTAGATCATGAATAGGGTAACTCTTCTCGTGAACCTTCAGCTGCCGTGAGGCATATATAATAACCTTGCCACCCTGCATCAATACCGCACCAAGACCAATACGAGATGCGTCACAATATATTGTATAAGATCCTGAACCTGTGGGTAACACCAATACCGGTGCCGTAGTCAAAGCTGTCTTGAACTTCTGAAAGCTCGCTTCACACTCGTTTGACCACCTGAACGGGGCACCCTTCTGGGTCAATCTAGTCAATGGGGCTGCTATGGATGAAAACCCCTCCACAAATTGACGGTAATAGCCCGCCAAAACCCAGGAAACTATGAATCTCCTTAGCTGCTGTGAGTCTAGGCCAGTTCTGGACTGCCTCAATCTTCTTAGGATCTACCTGAATACCCTCTGCTGATACAACGTGACCCAAGAAAGCAACTGAACTCAACCAAAACTCACATTTTGAGAACTTAGCATATAACTGGCTGTCTTTCAGAGTCTGAAGAACGATCCGAAGGTGCTGCTCTCGCTCTTCTCGACTATGGGAGTAGTTCAAGATATCATCAATAAACACAACCATAAAGGAATCCAAGTAGGGTTTGAATACCCGCTTCATCAAATCCATGAATGCTGCTGGGGCATTTGTCAGCCCAAATGACATCACTAGAAACTCATAATGCCCATACCGAGTCCGAAAAGCTGTCTTAGGAACATCAGATGCCCTAATCCTCAATTGATGTATCCATATCTCAAATCAATCTTTGAAAATACCTTGGCACCCTGAAGCTGATCAAATAAATCACCAATCCTCGGCAATGGATACTTGTTCTTAATGGTGACTTTGTTCAACTGCCGATAATCTATACACATCCTCATCGATCCATCTTTCTTCTTCACAAACAACACAGGTGCACCCTAGGGCGAGACACTAGGTCTAATGAAGCACTTATCAAGCAAATCTTGCAACTACTCCTTCAACTCTTTCAACTCTGGCGGGGCCATGCGATATGGCGGAATGTAAATAGGCTGAGTGCCCAGAGCTAAATCAATGTAGAAATCAATATCCCTGTCGGGTGGCATCCTTGGCAGTTCTGCAGGAAACACCTCTGGAAACTCACGAACAACCGGCACCGAATCTATGGAAGGAACCTCCGCATTAGAATCGCGGACATAAGCCAAATAATCTAGACACCCCTTCTCGACCATATGCCGAGCCTTCACATAAGAGATAACCCTGCTGGTAGAATGGCCAAGATTCCCTCTCCACTCTAATCGAGGCAACCCATGCAAAGCTAAGGTCACCGTCTTGGCGTGACAATCTAATATAGCATGATAAGCTGACAGCCAATCCATACCCAGTATGACATCAAAATCAACCATGTCGAGAAGTAGAAGATCTACACGAGTCTCAAGACTCCCAATGGTGACCACACATGAACGATAAACACGATCTACAACAATAGCATCTCCCACTAGTGTGGACACATACACAGGAGCACTCAAAGAATCACGGGCACAACCAAATAGGAAGCAAAATAGGATGACACATAGGAGTAAGTAGATCCCGGATTAAATAGAACTGAAGCATCTCTACTGCAAACTGAAACAGTACCTATGATAACAGCGTCAGATGACTCAGCCTCAGGCCTGGCTGGGAAAGCATAACACCGGGGCTGGGCCCCACCACCCTGAACTACGTCCCTAGGATGACCTCTAGCTGGCTGGTGTCCACCTCTAACGGCCTGACCTCCACCTCTAATTGTCTGGCCCCTACCTCTAGCAGCCTGACCCCTGCCTCTAGCTGGCTGAGCAGGTGGTGCAGCAACTGGTGTCATAACCATGGCACGAGAACTCTGATGCTGTGACCTGCCCGTTGCCCGAGGGCAAAATCTAGCAATGTGCCTCAGATCACCACAAGTATAACATAACCTCGGCTGCTGTGACTGCTGACCTTGAAATTGACCCTGTCAACCTGAATAACCACCCTGATAACTCTGGAGTGGATGTTCACTAATAGGAGCTGGTGGTACACTGTAGGTTAGCTGGTTGGAATAATGCATCTGAGGGCCACGACCACCTAAGTCACCGTGGGATGCCTGGAGCACTGAATGAAACGGCCTGGGAGGATGGCCTCTACCAAAAGTACTACTGCCTCTAGGTGAGGCACCGCTGAACTCACCGGTATGACGAGGTCTCTTGTCAGACCCCTGACCTCCCTGAGTAAGAACCATTTCGACTCATCTGGCGACATTAGCAGCCGCCTGAAAAATAATCTCACTCCCAGTCTCCTTAGCCATCTGCAATCTGATAGGCTGAGCAAGTCCATCAATAAACCTTCTCACCCTCTCTTTCTCTCTCGGTGGGAAGAAGAAGAACAACATGACAGGCCAAATCCACAAAACGGGTCTCATACTGAGTAACAGTCATACTGCCCTACTGGAGACGCCCAATTTGACGGCGACACTCCTCTCTCAATGTGATAGGCAGAAATTTCTCTATGAAGAGCTGAGAGAATTGGTCCCAAGTAAGAGCAGGCGACCCAGCTGGTCTGGTCAACAAGTAATTTCTTCTACCATTTCTTGGCGGAACCAGTCATCTGAAATGTAAAAAAATCGACCCTATTGGTCTCCACTATACCCATGTTCCGCAAAACCTCGTGACAACTGTCAAGATACTCCTGGTGATCCTCTGAAGGAGCAGCACTGAAGTGAACAGGAAAGAGCTTGATAAACCTGTCCAATCTCCATAAAGCCTCAGAAGACATAGCTGGCCCATCTCCGACCTGTGCCGCAATAACCGGCTGAACTAATCCTACTGGCTGAGTTGCTGGAGCCTGATACTGGGTAGCTATCTTCTCCGGAGCAGGAGTGGTAGGAGTCTGGGCTCCTCCTCCAGCCTGAGAGATTGCTGGTGCCATGGGAAATGTGCCATTCTGGGCCACACTCACCATAAGGCCCACCAAACGGACCAAAGCGTCCTGAAGTATTGGGGTAGCAATGAACCCCTCCAAAACCTGAGCTGGTTCGGCAGGAACAGTCTGGGCTGGAACCTCCTCATCAAGCTCTATCTGAGGCTCCACTGCTGGGGCTGCTGCTCGGGCCCTAGGCTGACCCCTGCCCCTACCTCGGCCTCTAGCACGACCTCGGTCTCGACCTCTGCCCCGCGTAGGAGCTGTCACTGGAGGCTCTGGCTACTGCTCAGCTGAGGAAGCGGTACGTGTTCTCGCCATCTGCGAGAGAATAAAAGAAGAAGAGTTCAATCAGTATTGAGAAAGCAAAATCGCACGACAGAGAAGGATAGAAGTGAAACTTGTTCCTAAACTTCATAGCCTCTGGAAGATAAGCACAGATGTCTCTGTGCCGATCCTCCAGACTTTACTAAGCTTGCTCGTGAATTGTGAGACCTAGGCAACCTAGTGCTCTGATACCGACTGTCACAACCCAAAATTTTCCACCGACGTGGCCGTAATGGCGCCTAACATTTCACTTGCTAGGCAAGCCAACGTTAGAAAATTGTTAAACCAATTCCTTATTTTCATTCAGTAAATAACAATAATTAACTAAGATGAAATATAATAAGTGCAGAATATCATAAAACTGTATTAATTACTACCACCCGGGTCTGGAGTCATAATTCACGAGTATTCTAGAATTTACTACAAGTAATAGTCTGAAAGAAATACAACTGTCAGAATGAAAGAAAACAGTAGGACATAAAAGATAGACGGGGACTTCAAGGTTTGTGAACGCCGACTGATCTACCTTGAGTCTCCGGACAGCGGACCAGTAGCAAATCTCGATCAACCTGAGCCGGTATCAAAATCTGCACAGAAAGTGCAGAGTATAGCATCAGTACAACCGACCCCATGTACTGGTAAGTGTCGAGCCTAACCTCGGCGAAGTAGTGACGAGGCAAGGATAAGACACCCACATATAACCTGAACACTATAATACTGCTAGTGGCAACAACAGTAAATAAAGAAATAGCATAGAAATAATGGGAAGGGAACATACAGTGGGGGAATACAACATAAAGAGTGAGAATAATGAAAAAGCAGAATTAAACTGAAAATCCTTAAACGAATTGAGCAATTAAAATAGCAAGGAAAACTGCACGGCATAACCCTTCGTGCTTTTACTCTCAACCTCATCAAATAAATAAATAGAACGGCACGACATCACCTTTCGTGCATTAAACCTCTCATAATATACACGGCATCACCCTTCGTGCTTTAAACCTCTCATAATATACACGACATCATCCTTCGTGCTTTACACTCTTCCTCACAATATAATTAATGCATGCACAATATCACCCTACGTGCTTTACACTCCTCCTCACCAATCACAGAATCAATAACAATGGATAGATAAGAGTATCACAAAGAAACCAGTATTTTACCCATAATCAATAGAACAATATAATCTCAACCTTGAATCATTATTCAAAAGTTACCAAATCTTAGTGAAACCAGATATGAGTCACCCAACATTTCAAATAACCCGCTAAGCATGGATAGTAGAATTTAAGGCTATAAAATAGACAAGAATAGAATTTCACTCGCATGCTATGACTCGACAACGACGCATAAATGCTCGTCACCTCACCTATACATCGTATTTAACTACCAAACACGTAGCAAATGAACACATAATACCTATTCCCTCAAGCCAGAGTTAGACACGACACTTACCTCGCTCCGAAGGCTACTAAATTTTCAATCACGGCTTTTTCTTTGGGACTCACCTCCAAATCACTCGTATCTATTCAAAAATGACTCAATAATATCAAACATTGCTAAAGGAATCAACTTTAACGAATAATTACAGATTTTCCAAATTTTCCTCCAAAAAGTCAAAAATCGACCCCAGGCCCGCTTAGTCAAAACCCGAGGTTCGGACCAAAATCTATTTACCCATTCACCCCCGAGCCCGAATATGTAATTAGTTTTGGAATCCGACCTCAAATCGAGGTCAAAATTTCCAAATTCCCGAAATCCCTAGTTTCTACCCTAACCCCTAATTCTATCATAAAAACTCTAGATTTTTGGTTGAATTCTTGTAAAATGAAGTAAAAGATTGAAAGAAACGAGTTAAGGAACACTTACCTATTATTTGGGGAAGAAAATGTCTTGGAAAAATCGCCCTAGGCCTCCTATCCTTTTGAAATAAGAAGAAAAATGGCTGGAGTCCGAATTAAATGAACTCACTGCCCAACGACCTTCGCACCTACGGTGCTTTGGTCGCACTTGCGCATCCGCACGTATGGACAGGACGTGTGCTTCTGCAGAAAAGGACTGGGCCAACTGGGGCCGCACCTGCGAAAAGGGTTCTGCTTCTGCGGTCCCGCTCCTGCGGAGAGAAGTCTGCATCTGCGGAATAATGAAGTCCAGGCCTGGGTAGCACCTGCGGGGCTATCGCTCGCACCTGCGACTAAAGGCTCGCAGGTGCGGGCACACCAGATTTGGTGCAGCAGCAGCCTTGTTGAGGTTTGAACTCAACCCGCGCATCGCCTGAATGGCACCCAAGCCCTCGGGGCTCCAAACCAAACTTGCACGCAAGTCTAAAAACATCATACGGACTTGCTCGCATGATCAAATCACCAAAATAACACCTAGAACTACGAATTTAGCACCAAATCAAATGAAATTCTCAAGAACACTTTTAAATTTCTGTTTTCTCAACTAGACGTCCGAATCACATCAAATCAACTCCGTTTCTCACCAAATTTCATAGACAGGTCTTAAATATCATAATGAACATGTATCGGGCTCCGAAACCAAAATACGGACCCGATACTAACAATGCCAAATATCAATCATTTCAAAAAAACAAATAATTTCCAAACTTTTAATTTTCATCAAAAATTCATAACTCAAGCTAGGGACCTCCGAATTCGATTCCGGGCATACGCCCAGGTCTCATAATTCGATACGGACCTATCGCGACCGTCAAAGCACGGATCCGGACCCGTTTACCAAAAATATTGACCGAAGTCATCTAAAATTAACTTTTAAGGCAAAAGTTTTTATTTTCATTAGTTTTCAACATAAAAGCTTTCTGAAAACCTACCCGGACTGCGCACACAAATCGATAAGGGTAAAAATGAGATTTTAAGGCTTAAAAGCGCATATTCGAGTTCTAAAACATAAGATGACATTTTGGGTCATCACATGTGTGGGTTTTTAGGTCATGACAATTACGTACATATTAATATTAGTAACATTTGCTACAATATACAGTCTTGAACTCCTCAAATGGATGTGAAGGCATGCGTTTTAAATTGTTATTTGGAGGAAAAAATCCACATGAAATAACTAAGGGTTTGTGGTTCCTGAAATAGAAAAGAAGGTGTGTAAACATGTTAAGCCTCTTTATATACTAAAATGAGCACCCAAATAATGACATGCAAAATTTGACCAAATGTTATCAAATAGTTTCAAAATTAGTTAGTGTAAACAAATGTGTTTACATTAAGAATATTCCAAATCATGTAGTCATTGTGTGTTTATATGTGGATGATATGTTGATAACGAATAATAGAAAAGGCACATGAAATATTTGAAATGTGCGAGCGTTCATGACAAAAGCCAATGTTACACTTGATGTCTATATTATTTAGAAGAACTAAATGATATACTTTTGGACCCCACAAATGTTTAGTGGATATTGGTAAGGTAGTCGGTGAATTCATTACTTGTTCAGTCTTAGTGAAGACTAGTTGATGAAACTACCAATTCGGATGTTGGTCATGTGCCTTTCTCGAAAGGTTGTTTCTTTATTGAAAATTTATATTGTTTAGTTCATTTATGAAAGGATGTCACTTCGAAGGTTGTGAATTTTCATGGAAAGATGTGTCTGTACATTTTTTTATGGACATGACCGTTCATGAACGTATGTATTAATAAGTTGGTCTATAATATACTGAACCAGCCGATGAATGATAAAAATTCATAGTAAGTTGGATTTGCTTCATGAAAGAAAGTGTTATAATTTGCATATCATATAAACATGTATTCAATTTGTGGAATATGAATAAATATCATACAAATGCTAGTAAAAGGGGGAGTGGTTGCGAAATGTGTTATATATTAAAAGATTGTGGTCACAACTGAGATCAATCATTTCAGATGTTGTTATAGTATAGTGTTGTTATACTAAATATAGCCAACAATCGGATATGCAATAGAAAGTCAAGACGTATTAGTTTACGACATAAGAAAGATAGCATTGAACTTTCATGACAATGAAATGAGACTTGGAATATTTGAAATATACTCAAAATTATGCTTTGCACTACAACAAGTATCCTGTGATAATAGAGAGTGGTATAGTGATGCAAATTAGATCACCGGTTCAACCGATTCTAAACAGTCGGTGGAGGAACGATGTCTTGAAAATCGTCCATACAAACGTGCATGGAACGCTCTACAGTGGTGGCTGAGTTTGTAGCCTTAGACAAGGCCGATGAAGAAGTTGAATGGCTCCTAAATTTTCTTGAAGATATTTCATTTTGGCCCAAATCATTGGCACATAAATGCATATATTTCGATATTCAAATAACAATTAGGAAGGGCTAGGAGCCTTATATATAACGGAAAATCTCGTCATATACGACAAAGGATAAAACCGTTAGGCAACTATTCTCTAGGGGAATTATTATAATTGACTACGTGAAGTCAAGCGATAATGTGTCGGATCCACTAACAAAAGGCCTAATTAGAGAGGTAGTTGAGAGATCATCGAGGGGAATGGAACTATGGCCGATGACAAGTTATTATGGCGGTAACTCTACCTAAAAGAATGGAGATCCCAAGATCTAGGTTCAAGGAGATAAAACAAAGTCATTAATGACAGTTCAACATTGTCAAATAAAACTTTGGTCCATTCTCGTGATGAAGACAATGTTCAGTACTAAGGATAAAACATTAAGACTTTTTAATGGTTTCTATGTTTTATACGGGGTATATCAAATAGTGTATCTACGGGATAACACATTTAGCAATCACCTATGTAAGTGTGAAGTGTAAGCTGCTTCAAAGAGAATTTTGTAAGGCCAGTTCTCTACGCACTTATGAACCAGGTGGTGTTCATGGCTGAAACAAATGTACCAATGATAACCAAAGACGGTTAAGGGTTGATTGTGTGACTTATGGTTGTCTAGGTATACACCAAAGTTCGACGGTTCAAAGATATCAAATCTACCGATTGACCGAGTATATCCGACATATGTTCACTATGGAAAGTTCAAACAGAAACCTACTTATCCAGATGTGATTAATCCTTATTTGCAAATCACACAAGTTGTTACATTGTTTTTCCACATAAAGAAAATGTCAAGTGTGATTTGCTCCGTTTGTTGAGTTCGCTAGAGTTCTGTAATTTCGATTTTCAGTATTACAGAATATGTCACGACCCAAAATCCATAAAGGTCGTGATGGCGCCGGACTCCACTGTGAGGCAAGCCAACAATAAATACTTAATTGGGTTCTCATTTTTGTTACTTTTGAAATCATATTTTTCCTTCAATTTAAATCGTAAAAGATGAAGTTTACAAAAATAAATAATAATATCTTTAAAATTTCCAATACAGCACAACCCACAATTCTCCCAAAACCCGGTGTCATAAGTGCATGAGCATTAACTAGGAATGTAAAATAAAATACAACAGCTGTCCGGAATACAAATTGGACAGGAAAAGAAAATATAATATTCTGAGGGAGACTCTGTTGGCTGCGAATCGTCTTAAAGAATGCAGCTCACTTAAGTCCCTGCCATAATCGCGCCTCTACACCTGCAAGGCCGCTAAACATATGTGTACCTGCACAAAAATATGCAGCAAGTGTAGCATGAATACGTAAATCAATGCGTACCCAGTAAGTATCTCGCCTAACCTCAAAGAAGTAGTGACGAGGGGTCGACTCAGACACGTACTATGAGCTATATTCAATATACCAATGATATGATAAATTATAGATTTTTATGAGGCAACGGTAAACACAATAACATGAGACAGGTAAATAATTCTTTCGTTAATAGGGGATTTCCAAATTTATCTTCATCTTTAAACCATTTATATCTCCGGCCAATGAGGCCATATCAATTATCAATAATTCCAAACAATCAATTAAGTCATGTGCAAATTATGCCGAGGTCGTACCACCCGATCCAACATAATATTTAAACTGTGCACTGCCAGAGGGTCGAATGGCGCGAACCACAGATGCGTCTATAAATTTTCCCACTCACGAATCATACATTCGATGCGGTCCCCGCTCGCGAATCATACATTCGACACGGTCAAATATAAATTTAAGGAAATACCCCGCTCGCGAATCATACCTGTGACGCGGCCAAATATAAGTTTAGCAGTTAAATCATATTTCTTTCTTAATTCTTTTCAAAATAAGGGAAACTCAACTTTGAAGCTTTTTAAGGAAATTACCCCGCTCGCGAATCATACATGCGACGCGGTTACACATAGATTTCTTAAGCTATTATAATATTCCTCAATTCTTTTCGAAATTAAGAAGTCCAAATGAAACCTTTTAAATCTTAATTTCTTCAAATTTCCATTCTTTCAATACAATCATTACTCAACCTCAATCTTGTTTCTTCTCAAGGAAAACAATAACATAAATCGACAACAACGTTAACAAGGCATGATGTAAACCTAGACTACTCGGACATAGGCATAACTAGTAGCTGTGTACGGACTCTCGTCACTTTGTGCGTACGTGCCCCCCCACAATTAGAAGCATATATTAATTTATTTCACCTATGGGGTTAGTTCCCTCTTATAAGGTTAGAAAGGAGACTTACCTCGCTTTGAAATTCCATAACCGGCTCCAAAGCCTCCCTAACACCTCAAACTGATGCTTGTCGCTCCAAAACTAGTCAAATAAGTTGCAACCCAATAACAATATACTCTAATACTCATAATTAATCAATTTATTACAATTTCTAACCCTGTTCGAAAAGTTGATAAAATCACCCTCGGGTCCACGTGCCCGGATTCCGAAAATTTTCGAAGGTAATCATTAACCATAACCATTATGAACTCAAATATATGATTTCTTCCCAATTCCATGCCCAAATTCGTGATCAAAATCCAAAATACCAAATTCTAGGTCTTCTACCAAAACCCCACAATTTATACTAATTTCCATGTTCCAATCAATGTATAATTCATGTATTTAACTCACAATGGGAAGAAACCACTTACCCAGAATTTCTTGATGAAAATCTCCCTTTGAAGCTATCCAAAATCATCCAAACCAAATGAAAATGGGAGAAAAATGGGCCAAGTCCCGTTTATAAAAACCCTTCCGCCCAGCGACATTTCCGCACCTGCGGCCAAAACCTCGCACCTGCGCATTCACTCTACCTAGCATGACTCCGCACCTGCGCCTTTCCTTATGCATCTGCGCCTTCGCAGGTACGGACATACACTCGCACCTGCGCTCCCAGACTCTTCTATCACTCTCGCACCTAAGACGTACCTCCGCATCTGCGACCTCGCAGGTGCGGACAGCCCTTTGCACCTGCGATCATTGCCCAGCTTCGCCCAAACCGCACCTGCGACCACTGGCTCGCACTTGCGGCCCTTATTGCGCAGGTGCGATCACACCAGATATCAGCTGCCTCATCCTTTCTTCCAAGTCCAAACTCGATCTGTTAACCATCCGGAATCCACCCGAGGACCTCGGGACCTCAACCAATTATACCAACACGTCCCAAAACACATTACGAACTTAGTCGAGCCTTCAAATCACATCAAACAATGTCGAATTCATGAATCACACCCCATTCCAAGCTTAATGAACTTTGAAACTTCAACTTCTACAATCGATGCCGAAACCTATCAAATCACGTCCGATTGACCTCAAATTTTGCACACAAGTTACATTTGACATTACGGACCTACTCCAACTTCCAAAATCGGACTCCGACCCTAATGTCAAAAAGTCCACTCCCGGTCAAACTTCTTAAAAACTTTCAAATTTTTTGCTTTAGCCAAATGAATCCAAAATGACCTACGGACCCCCAAATCCACTTCCAAACGCGCTCCCAATACCGGAATCACCATACGGAGCTATTCTCAGACTCGAAATTCCAAACAGACATCGATAACATTGAAATGCACTTCAACCCAAATTTTTAAAGTTCTTCCAAAATGCCAACTTCCACGATAGGCGCCAAAACGCTCCCGGTTCATCCAAAACCAGATCCGGACATACGCCCAAGTCCGAATTCGTCATACGAACTTGTTGGAACCTTAAAATCTTGTTTTCGAGATCGTTTACTCAAAAATCCAAGCATAGTCAATTCTTCCAAATTAAAGCTTCCGAAATGAGAATTTTCTTTCCAAATCAACTCTGAACTCCCAGAATCTCAATTCCGACTACCCGTACAAGTCATAATATCTGAAGTGAAGTTGCTTATGGCCTCAAACTGCTGAACGATGCGCTAGAGCTCAAAAGGACCGGTCGGGTCGTTAGATTCTCTCCCACTTAAACATACGTTCGTCCTCGAATGTGCTAAGAATTGCTCTGGGGTTGTCCGAAATCACTGTTTAATACCTCGTGCACTTACCCGTGCTGCCACAACTCAGTTGAGCACACTAGCTCGAGCTAGTCTGAAGATTCCCCCGTTTTACTTATCCAAATAAGCCTTAGAGTCCAATTCCAATATCCGAAATTCTCTTCCAGGCCTGTTCCCATCATACGAACATCGTATCAATCACTACACAATTTACCGATACATGATTGCATACCTTTGCTGAATTCACACTATGCACTGCCTAACTCACATGACCATAATAACATCCTCTGATAACAATAACCGAAATTCCACGAATCTGATGCTCGCAATGCACCTCATGACATATATAAGTCTTGTTCCAACTCTTGAAATACCGCCACGACGGAAGAGATGTGTAGAAATTCATAACCAACTGCAGAGTCAACAAATCATTGAATCTCTCCCTTCTACTAGAATCATCACCCCATTATGAACAAAATAATGGTACCTGCTCTTTAATATACTTCATATAATCCGATCGCACTGATCCAGATCCAAAAATCTCGCCTCACCCAGTATAAGCTGCTCAGGCAACAAGCCACCCCAAACATGACCAAAAGTCTCATATGATGCCACAAAGTGCTAATAAGCTACTAACTTGAATGTGATACATAAGGAAAACGAATCTCTGGAAGGGACTACTCAACCCACACAACTAATTAGACAACTGAAAAGGTGTTATGAGCCTTCTTTAGAAAATGGAAAACAAAACACACGAAAATAGATATAGGGGACTGTACTAAACATCACACGGTTGCGGCGCGCAACCCCATCCAAACAACATACCTATGGCGGCGTGCCACCCGATCCATACATAACAATCTATATAAGGAGATATTTACCGAGCTAGAATGCCCATTATTACAAAATATCCGAATATCAGACACAAGCATGCTAAGTGCATAATACCATCCCTGGGAGGACCGACAGCGCCATACGCAACAAAACTCAAGCACAACTAAGGTGAGATATATGATCTGAATCTCGAGAGCCATCCTGCTCCCATAGCATCATCGCTACGCGGTACCTCAACACATAAGAAATTTACCAAGCCGTTTCACAACTCACACGGCATAATATAGTATTACATGAAATAGCCGACGACGAAATGACTTCCAACGTCCGAATACTCCTCCATAAGGAGCGCTATGCTGAAATGAACACATCTGGCCTGATATGGAGCCCATATTCATATTTAAATCCATCCACATGCCTCAAGCCGATTCTGATCGCATCATACTAGGCTAATAACCTTTCAAGGATCCATAGTAACCCCATTTTCCCATAACACACAAGAACAACCATCATAACCGGAACAAACTTCCACATTCCATAACCAAGTGAACCGAGCGCCCTTCAGGCATAAATTCTCGAATCAACGATATTACCAAAATCTTCATACTTGGTTTCCATTCTTCAGTCAATCAAGTGACTAAATGTCACACTTATACAATGTTCCCATGGGATATGCTCCCATGACCTTCCGCACCAGGTAACAAGTCTGTACATTCACACTACCGGCCATACCAATCGCTGTAAAGCAAACTCAAGAATCCACATTCAGTATGCGAAGCCTCTTCACACCAGACACCAATCTCAGGTGATGCCAAAGACAATATCAGCTTACTCTAACCATCTAAATCCTTTCCCGCTCATCCGAGCTCTTGACATTCTTGTCGACACCAAACTGCAACCTTGATCCTCAACTTCCGAATCCCATGCCGATCACTGCACTTAGTCATGCCAATACACAAGAGTACAAGAATTTCATCTTAACTTCCGAACTACTAATAATGTAAACACTTCACTACATAGAAACCTTTTACTTAACTCGTTCCAAGAGAACCATCTCAACTCGCGACTGAATCCTCATATCTGCAGGAAATACCAACCTCAAGTAGTGGTCTAAACCACCACAATCCTTCCGGGATCCATCTACACCTAACATGCCATAATGCTCGAATGCCCCCAAATAAAATCAATTACGGCGGCCGTCAAACCTCGCACGTACCGCCACAAATCACATGCACAACTCAACACGCTGAAGGAGCTGATCATTACCATCATCATGCCAATTCAACCATTGCTAACCAAAACCTGACTTCTCTGAATTTACTCTAGATCTTCCTTAGAAATAACAACAGCTCTTTTATCAATACCCACTGCAAAAGCTCGATATTCAACCATACCATGGACTCGAAATCCTTAGACACCACACCTTAACTTTGAATCTACTAGGATCGTTATTGAGAGTCACCCACTCTGACTTGGTCCCGAATATAATCAACCCCAAGGCTCCGCTAGCACATAAGCATCCTCTCAAAGAAGCACCTGGCTGAATCATCTTCCTTGTACATTACATCTACATGAAACATAAACTCTGAGTCTTACCCAAACCTGAACAAGAATCGATAAGGCCAAATATAACACACATTCCTCAAATCCTTTGCTCAAATTACTGATGATGTTCTCTTCCCTTAGTCATAATATCCCACCAATATGCTGATAACCAGAAATCTCACAATTAGCAGACCATGCAATCCAACCGTAGGCGGTGGAGCTCTCCCACTTAGCTTGAAGCTACCATTGCATAACTCTAGAACCCGCCAAGATTCTTTCTCCATTGTTGAACTGATCTTGCACAACCAACTCGCCAAATTCCTTGAAATCCTTCCATTTGACCTTTCATGAACACTCTGAATCACTAACCACATTCACATATTCGACCTCTTGCAGAGTAAACAGTAGAATTCTTTCGTGACAGTCCCATCAACACCATGCAACCGCTAACCTGCTCACAGGAGATAACCCACCTGTGGAAATTCCATCTCGACATCATCCAATGCCGTTGCACTAAGTACAACAACTACGAAATCAGTAACCCATCCTGAGCCCGTGCTCATTCACCAGCTGTACAGGTCCGTTCACTCCTCATGGACATCAACTAAAGGTGAGACAATAAATTCCAATCCAAAGTCATGTTGTATCCTTTTTCATATCAAGCAACTCCCTCTTGTCACACCCAATCTTCCTCAATATAGCAGCCAATATTCCAAATTTAGTCCGTAGACCTAGTCACAGTCCACCATGAATCCCAAATCACTCTAAACTTTCTCAAGGCGTGTAGTCATCCTACCATAGAACCCATATGCTACCCTGCCCCAAAGGCGAATCGAAGAAAATCATAACACCGGCGAACTTAACACATTCAATCAAGGTGACGACACCACACCTCGGATGAAGATTCCATCACACTAGAAAATACCAAGCCTCGTTACTCCATCAACCCAAATCTGGACATTCATAGGCCAATTGCTTTACCTCTGACGAAATAAGATACTGAATCTCGGAACCATGCACTAAGTAAACCTCCTTCCAAGACATTCACTGCCCCGACACATAGGCAAGCATCCTACCATCACATCAATACTGTGCGACAACAACTCCTGAGCATCATAACAACTTGTGCATAGCCTCAAGGCTCTTAAAAGTAGAGTTACTGGGTTGAAATGACAGAATATCCTTCCACAAGGCGACGACAATAGTCCAATCAACTACGCAAGGAGAAACATCCCGCACCATATATGTAGTGCCATTACAATTCCTTAATTCCCGATTTACAACCAACATTTCACGTCGCATAAGAGTGAATGGGAAAGAATGAAGGCATAAGCCTCAAAGGAATCAAATCGCTCGATGAGAATCAAGAAGGGAAGTGCTCCTAACAGCCCTGTAGCCTCTCGAAGATAAGTACAGACGTCTCTGTACCGATCCGCAAGACTCTACTAGACTCGCTCATGGCTCGTGAGACGTAAGTGAACCTAGTGCTCTGATACCATGTTGTCACAACCCAAAATCCATAAAGTTCGTGACGGCGCCAGACTCCACTGTCAGGCAAGCCAACAATAAATACATAATTGGGTTCTCATTTTTGTTACTTTTGAAATCATATTTTTCCTTCAATTTAAATCATAAAAGATCAAGTTTACAAAAATAAATAATAATATCTTTAAAATTTCCAATACATCACAACCCATAATTCTCCCAAAACCCGGTGTCACAAGTGCATGAGCATTAACTAGGAATATAAAGTAAAATACAATAGCTGTCCGGAATACAAATTGGACAGGAAAAGAAAATACAATACTCTGAGGGAGACTCCGTTGGCTACGAATCGTCGTATAGAATGCAACTCACCTAAGTCCCTGCCATAATCGCACCTTTACACCCGCAAGGCCGCTAAACATATATATACCTGCACAAAAATGTGCAGCAAGTGTAGCATGAGTACGTAAATCAACGCGTACCCCGCAAGTATCTCGTCTAACCTCGAAGAAGTAGTGACGAGGGGTCTACTCAGACACTTACTATGGGCTATATTCAATATACCAATGATATGATAAATTATGGATTTTATAAGGTCACGGTAAACACAATAACATGAGACAGGTAAATAATTCTCTCGTTAATAGGGGATTTCCAAATTTATCTTCATCTTTTAACCATTTATATCTCCGGCCAATGAGGCCATATCAATTATCAATAATTCCAAACAATCAATTAAGTCATGTGCAAATCATGTCGAGGTCGTACGACCCGATCCAACATAATATTTAAACTGTACACTGCCAGAGGGTCGAATGGCGCGAACCATAGATGCATCTATAAATTTCCCCGCTCGCGAATCATACATGTGATGCGGTCCCCGCTCGCGAATCATACATGCGACACGGTCAAATATAAATTTAACGAAATACCCTGCTCGCGAATTATACCTGCGACGCGGCCAAATATAAGTTTAGCAGTTAAATCATATTTCTTTCTTAATTCTTTTCAAAATAAGGGAAACTCAACTTTGAAGCTTTTTAAGGAAATTACCCGCTCGCGAATCATACATGCGACGCGGTTACATATAGATTTCTTAAGCTATTATAATATTCCTCAATTCTTTTCAAAATTACGAAGTTCAAATGAAACCTTTTAAATCTTAATTTCTTCAAATTTCCATTCTTTCAAGACAATCATTACTCAACCTCAATCTTGTTTCTTCTCAAGGCAAACAATAACATAAATCGACAGCAACGTTAACAAGGCATGATGTAAACCTAGACTGCCCGGACATAGGCATAACTAGTAGCTACGTACGGACTCTCATCACCTCGTGCGTACGTGGCCCGGCACAATTAGAAGCATATATTAATTTATTTCACCTATGGGGTTAATTCCCTCTTATAAGGTTAGAAAGGAAACTTACCTCGCTCCGAAACTTCATTACCGGCTCCAAAGCCTCCCTAACACCTCAAACTGGTACCCGTCGCTCCAAAACTAGTCAAATAAGTTGCAACCCAATCAAAATATAATCTAATACACATAATTAATCAATTTATTACAATTTCTAACCCCGTTCGAAAAATTGATAAAATCACCCTCGGGCCCACGTGCCCAGATTCTGAAAATTTTTGAAGCTAATCATTACCCATAACCATTATGAACTCAAATATATGATTTATTCCCAATTCCATGCCCAAATTTGTGATCAAAATCCAAAATACCAAATTCTAGGTCTTCTACCAAAACCCCACAATTTATACTAATTTTCATGTTCCAATCCATGTATAATTCATGTATTTAACTTACAATGGGAAGAAACCACTTACTTAGAATTGCTTGATGAAAATCTCCCCTTGAATCTCTCCAAAATCATCCAAACCAAATGAAATGGGAGAAAAATGGGCCAAGTCCCGTTTATAAAAACCCTTCTGCCCAGCGACATTTCTGCACCTGCGGCTTCGCAGGTGCGGCCAAAACCTCGCACCTGCGCATTCCCTCTGCCTAGCACGACTCCGCACCTACACCTTTCCTTCCGCATCTGCGCCTTCGCAGGTGCGGACATACACTCACACCTGCACTCCCAGACTCTTCTCTCACTCTCGCACCTGCGACCTACCTCTGCATTTGCGACCTCGCAGGTGCAAACAACCCTTCGCACCTACGATCATTGCCTAGCTTCGCCCAAACTGCATCTGTGACCACTGGCTCGCACCTGCGGTCCTTATTGCACAGGTGCGATCACACCAGATATCAGCTGCCTCATCCTTTCTTCCAAGTCCAAACTTGATCTGTTAACCATCAGGAATCCACCCGAGGCCCTCGGGACCTCAATCAATTATACCAATACGTCCCAAAACACATTACGAACTTAGTCGAGCCTTCAAATCACATTCTAGGTCTTCTACCAAAATCCCACAATTTATACTAATTTTCATGTTCCAATCTATGTATAATTCATGTATTTAACTCACAATGGGAAGAAACCACTTACCTAGAATTGCTTGATGAAAATCTCCACTTGAAGCTCTCCAAAATCATCCAAAGCAAATGAAAATGGGAAAAAAATGGGCCAAGTCCCGTTTATAAAAAGCCTTCTGCCCAGCGACATTTCCGTACCTGCGGCTTCGCAGGTGCGGCCAAAACCTCGCACCTGCACATTCCCTCTGCCTATCATGACTCCACACCTGCGCCTTTCCTTCCGCATCTGCGCCTTCGCAGGTGCGGACAGACACTCGCACCTGCGCTCCCAGACTCTTCTCTCACTCTCGCACCTGCAATGCACCTCCGCATCTCCGACCTCGCAGGTGCGGACAAACCTTCGCACCTGCGATCATTGCCCAGCTTCGCCCAAACCGCACCTGCGACCACTGGCTCGCACCTGCAGCCCTCATTGCGCAGGTGCGATCACACTAGATATCAGCTGCCTCATCCTTTCTTCCAAGTCCAAACTCGATCCGTTAACCATCCGGAATTCACCCGAGGCCCTCGGGACCTCAACCAATTATACCAACACGTCGCAAAACACATTACGAACTTAGTTGAGCCTTCAAATCACATTAAACAACGTCTAATTCATGAATCACGCCCCATTCCAAGCTTAATGAACTTTGAAACTTCAACTTCTACAATCAATGGCGAAACCTATCAAATCACGTCCGATTGACCTCAAATTGTGCACAAACAAGTCACATTTGACATTACAGACCTACTCTAAATTCCGGAATCGGACTCCGACCCCGATGTCAAAAAGTCCACTCCCGGTGAAACTTCTCAAAAACCTTCAAATTTCTAGCTTTAGCCAAATGACTCCAAAATTACCTACGGACCTCCAAATTCACTTCCGGACGTGCTCCCAATACCGGAATCACCATACGGAGCTATTCCCAGACTCGAAATTCCAAACAGACATCGATAACATTGAAATGCACTTCAACCCAAATTTATGAAATGCTTCCAAAATGCCAACTTCCACGATAGGCACCGAAACGCTCCCGGTTCATCCAAAACCCGATCCGGACATATGCCCAAGTCCGAATTCGTCATACGAACCTGTTGGAACCTTCAAATCCCGATTCCAAAATCGTTTACTCAAAAATCCAACCTTAGTTAATTCTTCCAACTTAAAGCTTCCGAAATGAGAATTTTCTTTCCAAATCAACTCTAAACTCCAGAATCTCAATTCCGACTATGCTTACAAGTCATAATACCTGAAATGAAGTTCCTCATGGCCTCAAACTGCTAAACGCCGTGCTAGAGCTCAAGACGACCGGTCGGATAGTTACATAATAGGTTTTTCGTTCTATCGTGGGAGAAAGTAGTCCATAACCTTGGACAACAGTGAGGGGATTAAATTCTTTAAGGATACACAAGTAACTTGTAGGCTCAGAAATTATTTATGTTTTGTTTTATTAAACTAATATTTTTTTTCTTCTTTGATTTTCTAGTATCGAACACAGTTTACTAACACCTTTGCTATCTCTCACTAAAATTGATAACTCTGTCTATCACAATTTAAGCAGTTAAGATGAAATAATTTAGATCTTTTTGGCTAAGCTTTTGGGAAGCCAAAATGTAATGTATTTTATTTATTTGTTAAAAAACATACTTTACTGAAAATTTGAGGAGTTTAGCCAAGATAGAGAAGTACTTTTGGGAAGCAGCAAAAGCAATTTTATTTTTTGCTTTTGGAAAGAGCTACAAATTTTAGCTTCTCCCACAAAACAAATGCAACAAATTAGTTTTCCCAAGATAAATTTTTTTTTTATCATAGATTTATATTTTTGAATATTATTTCTCATCAATTTAATCTTGTCCTTTTTCTTTTTTTATATCTATCATCCTTTTCATTCATTTTTATTTACAGCTAATTCCTTTACAAATACAAGGCAAGTCTTCTACTATTATATAGGCATTGATTAATAAAACTAGAGATGAAATTGTTGAAAAATATTATAAAATATGAGTGACTTTGTTTACTATTTCGTGCTGAATTTTGAAGTATTCGCTTTATATTTCCAGGTTAGCTTATAGGTTTAAGAGTTGATCATGAGTAGCAAAAGGCCTAATTAGAGAGGTAGTTGAGAGATCATCGAGGGGAATGAGACTATGGCCGATGACAAGTTTGCTCAGCTGACTAGGTAGCACGTGTCCTCACCATTTGTGAGAGAATAGAGATACAAAGGCTCAAATTACAAATTCAACAAATTTCGCACGACAGAAATGAAAGAAGTGAAAATTTCCTAACAGTTCTGTAGCCTCTCGAAACTAAGTACAGACGTCTCCGTACCGATCCGCAAGACTCTACTAGACTCGTTCGTGACTCGTAGAACCCATGAACCTAGAGCTCTGATACCAACTTGTCACGACCCAAAATCCCACCACAGGCGTCGTGATGGCACTTAGTCTCTAAGACTAAGTAAGCCGATTTTAATTATAATTCAAGCCAATTTATTTTTAAATAGATAATCGAACCCAACAACGGAAATAATTACAAATGACCTCCCAAGACTGGTAATACTAAGTCACGAACTCACACTGCATACATGAAATGATCTTAAGGATGGAATACTTAATACTGTTTGATTAATAATTAATAGTACCATAAAATGAAAAGACTTCAAGGGACTGCGACGACCAAGCAGCTCTACCTTGAATCCTTGCAATCACACTCTAACTTTGTCCGAGTCTGATATCTCCAATACTTGGCTCTGCACAAAAATGTACAGAAGTGTAGTATGAGTACACCACAGTCGGTACCCAGTAAGTATCAAGACTAACCTCGGTGGAGTAGTGACGAGGTACAGTCGAGACACTCACTAGTCTAATAACCTGTGCAATATAGTATACAAAAATAATAGAAAAACAAATAGCAGTGATAGCAATAATAATCAACTAGTGACGTAAACAACAAGAACTCCATAAATATTGCTCAACAAATAATGAGTACAAGTACAACCAATTAATCAAGTCCTTCAAATATAAATCTTCCGCCTATATGCTTTTCAAATAATAATCTTCAGGATATAATACTTTCCAATAAATATATTTCGAATATACTCCCTTCAAATAAATACCTTTCAAATATAATTCTTTCGAATAAATCTCTTTCAAATATAATTCCTTCAAATAAATATCTTCAAATATAATTCTTTCAAATATAACTCCTTCAAATAAATATATTTCAAATATAATTCTTTCAAATACAATTCTTTCAAATATAATTCTTTCAAGTAAATCTCTTTCAAATAAATATATTTCGAATATAATTCTTTCAAGTAAAAGTCACCATGTGACACCTCATTTAACTTTCCTGGTGTGAGACATATATTAAATATATCACATCAAATGGGACGGTAATACCTTCATGCACTTGTCTCATTCTCACCCAATGTATATATGTAGATCAAATCAATTGGCATGGCAACACTCTTCGTGCATTTATCTCTTTCTCACCGTGCTTACATATAACAGTATCAACTAGGTGGGAGAAATGCCAATAACAATAAAAGAAATAAAGGGGGAGGCACACATGAAGCGACCACGACTACAAGTCACTTAGAAAACATAGATGCACAATAACATCTCAAGATAAAGGCATGAATGTATACACAATAAAATGATATCACAATATAATGTATGTCTCTCGTCCTCGCCTACACGGAAATACCCTTCGTGCCATGAATATATGATAATATAAAAATAATGGCACGGCATCACCCTTCGTTCTTTTACTCTCATCCTCACCTGATAATATAAATGAAATGGCACGGCATCACCCTTCGTGCTTTTACACTCTCAATGGCACGACATCACCCTTCGTGCTTTACACTCTCAAATGGCACGGCATCACCCTTCGTGCTTTACATTCTCAAATGGCACGACATCACCCTTCGTGCTTTACATTCTCAAATGGCACGACATCACCCTTCGTGCTTTACACTCTCAAATGGCACGGCATCACCCTTCGTGCTTTACACTTTTCCTTACCAAGCACATGTATATCATTAACAAGCAAGGTAGGAAGCATAAATAACATCAAGGAGAGTGTTTAAACCACAACACAATACAACAATTCATATCACAATTTGTCACTGACCACAACCAAATTCCAAATATGTAGCAGAATCAATACATTTCTCAACAAATAGCCCAAGGCTCCACACAACGTATATAAAACCTCAAAACAATCAACAGAGGAAAAAATACTCAGTATAGGGCAACGCCTTCATTAATCCAAATTCTTGATAATTAAATTAACTCCTCAATTTAAACTTATTTAATAAATATTTACAGATAAGGATTCCATCATGAATTTAATTCCAAGAAATATATCAAATCAACAAACACACGGAATTCACATAAAATCCAAGTGACAATAACACCAAATTATTATATAAAATACAAACTTGACAAATAAGGAATGAGGCGTGATAATTCAAGGATTTACTAAATGCCAACAATTATCCAATTTAATACATATAAATTCCTAAAACTTTAAACCAATAAAATTTGCACATATAAGCCCGAGTATGTACTCGTCACCTCGCGTACTCGGCTTCCAATCACACAATTTTTACATAAGACTCAATGCCTAAGGGGTAATTCCCCCACTCAAGGTTAGGCAAGATACTTATCTTTTTGAAGTTATGCCGATGTTCCAAAATCGCCTTCTTGGTTGAATTGACCTCCGGACAGCTCAAATCTATCCAAATTAATTGTACAACTTTATTAAAATTCATCGGAAACAATTCTGTATAATAAAACGTCAACTTAAAATTTTATTCTAAAAAGTCAACCAAAGTCAACGTGGGGCTCGCCTCTCGGAACTCGACATAATTTTCATGAAATCCGAACACCCATTCAACCACGAGTTCAACCCTACAAATTTTACCAAATTCCAACATCAACTCGACCCTTAAATCTTTAATTTAAACCAAGAGGGTTTTCTAAATCTTCCAACTTAAATCACCAATTAAATGTTAAAAACAACCATGGATTCGGGTAATTTGACTAAAATTAAGTTAAAAGCACTTACCCCGTTGTTTTCCTTGAAAATCTCCCGAACATCGCCTCTTCCCGAGCTCTAATTCGTCAAAAATGGAAAATGGGACGAAGTCCTATTTTCAGAACTTAAACTTTCTGCCCAGCGATTCCTTCTTCACGAACGCGGCCACTGCCTCGCGTTCATGAAGCACAATTTTCGTTCTGCCCAAATTCCTCCTTCGCGAACACGACATCTACCTCGCGTTCGCGAAGCACAAGTGCTTCTGTCCCAAAATCCTTCTACGCGAATGTGATCAACCACTCACGAACGCAGACCTTTACTGACCCCTCTCATCGTGAATGCGACTTCACCTCCACGAACGCGTAGAACAAATGTAGGGGGTCCCCAGTTGCCTCTTCTCTTCTTCGCGAACGCGTCACCCATCTCGCGTTCGCTGTGCACTCTCCTCCCAAACCTTTGCGAACGCATCCTCTTCTTTGCGAACATGAAGAACAAACCTTCCACGGCCTCCATATACACTTCGCGAATGCGAGACCATTCCCGTGAACGCGTAAGAGGAAACCAGAACCAGCAAAATCTAATGCTTCAGTTATAACACCAAGTAAAATTCTAGTCCGTTAACCATCCGGAATCCACCCAAGACCTCCGGGACCTCAACCAAACCTACCAACAAGTATTAATACATCATACAAACTTAGTCGAGCCTTCAAATCTCATCAAACAACGTTAAAAATATGAATCGCACTCCAATCCAAACTTAATGAACTTTGAAACTTCAAACTTCAACAACCGATGCCGAAACCTATCAAATCATGTTTGATTGACCTCAAATTATGCACACAAGTCATATTTGACATTACGGACCTACTCCAACTTTCAGAATCGGAATCCGACTCCGATATCAAAAAGTCAACTCCCCGGTCAAATTTCCAACTTAAAATTTCTATTTTAGCCATTTCAAGCATAATTTAACTACGAAATTCCAAAATATTTTCCAGATATGCTCCTAAGTACAAAATCACCATACAGAGCTATTGGAATCATCAAAATCCTATTCCAAAGTCGTTTGCTCAAAAGTTAACTCTCTGGTCAACTATTTTCATTTAAGCTTCTAAATAAGAATTGTTCTTTTAAATTAATTTTGAATCTTTCGAAAATCAAACTGCGGGTCATAATATACATTATGAAGCTGCTCGAGACCTTAAGTTACTGAACGGGGCATAAATTCTTAAAACGACAAGTCGGGTCATTACACCCATGATCTAGGTTCAAGTAGATCAAACAAAGTCATTAATGACGGTTTAACATTGTCAAATACAATTTTGGTCCATTCTCGTGATGAAGACAATGTTCAGTACTAAGGATAAAGCATAAAGACTTTTTAATGGTTTCTATGTTTGACACGGAGTATATCAAATAGTGTATCTATTGGATAACACATTTAGGAATCACCTACGTAAGTGTGAAGTATAAGCTGCTTTAAGGAGAATTCTGTAAGGCCAGTTCTCTACGCACTTATGAACCAGGTGGTGTTCATGGCTGAAACGAACACAACAATAAGAGCAAAAGACAGTTAAGGGTTAACCGACCGATCGTTTTGAGCATTTGCACTTCGCTTGGAAGTTTATGGGCATGAGTAGCTCCATATGATGCATTATGACTTATGTGAATTGTTGGTTTTGATTTTCAGGTTATTCGGAATCGAATTGGAAGAATAGATTTCATTATCAAAGCTTTAAATTGGGAGAGTTGACCAAGTTTGAATTTTTGTGAATTTGAACCCGGAACGGAGTTTTGATGGTTAATTTAGCTCCGTTGGGTGATTTTGGACTTAGGAGCACGTCCGGATTGTGATTCAGAGGTCCGTAGTGGAATTTGGCTTGAAATGGCGAAAGTTAAAATTTTGGAAAGTTGGACCGGGAGTGGACTTTTTGATACGGGGTCGGAATCCGATTCTGGAAATTGGAATAGGTCCGTTGTAACACCCCAGAAAATTTTGAAGTACTTAAGTGTAAGGCCTGGTAAAATTTGTAATGAAAATTAATGTTTCATGGTGCCGGACTAGGCTTACATGTTTGAGGATTATAGAAATTCTATGCACAGGAAAGTAAAGAAAAATTTTGCCGAAAATGTGCATTTATGCGGTCCATTATGCGACCGCATAATCACTCTGCGGGCCGCATAATGGCCGCAGAAGTGAGTAGGTTAGGGATATTCTGGAAGCAGCTATGCGGTCGACTATGCTGCCGCATAACTTTTATGCGATGCATTATGCGACCGCATAACAGTTATGCGGATCGCATAGTGATCACATACACATGCAGTTCTTTTGGCTATTTTGTAACCAATTATGCGACCGATATGCGGTCCGCATAACCATTATGGGGTCACATATGTGACCGCAGAACCTGTTCCGGAGCTCCATTTTTGGGTTTTTAAAAGCCGACCCTATTTCGTTAAATACACTCTTTGGGTCATTTTTGAGCTATTATCTCACATTTTAGAGTGAGAGAGGGTGCCCCAGAGTGAGAAGGTGTTCTCCAATAATTATTCTTCAATTCTTACCCAAGTTTTGGAAGATTGAGAAGGGAAACTCACTAGGTCTTCATACTAGAGGTAAGATTCTACACCCTAACCCTCAATTTTGAATTTTGTGTAGAAATGGATAATAAGCAAGATAATTTTTGGGCAAGAGGGTTGGTTATTTTACATGCATGTGTTATCAAAGGGTGTAGAAAGATTGTTGAGCTAAAAATGGTAAAGGTTGGGTTGTGGGATGATGGAATCCTCCATGAAAGGACCTTGAAACCTTAATGCACATCTAGTATTTGATAAAATGCTCAAATGAGCTAGAACCATGATCATCTTCCTAATTTTGGTTCAATTTGTTATATTTCAAAAATAGATTGAAGTTGCTAAGAATTCCGGAACATTTAGAGTGTAAGGAAGCTCAAGTGAGGTATGTTGGCTAAACTCTTCTCTTAGAATTGAATCTCACGATATTCATGTAAATTATGTAAGTCCCCAGTGATTCATTATGAAACCGGCTATTCCGATTAAGATTGAGTTGAAAGATATATGTTCAACAAGCATCCCAAATGCTTTATTCATGTTATGTTACCAATTGAGGATGCGTTAAAATATGGGTTGTGCATTAATAATGTTTCGACTTTAAGTCAAGTTCAAATGAAGACTATTATGCCAAATTTTGTGAAATATCTCTATGTGCTTTAGACTCTAAATTGCTCACATGTGTACTACACACCTTGATTTGAATTGTAGTTGTTGTTGTTGATGATGATGATAATTGAAATTGATAAGGTGAGCATGAAATACTGAATATGGCCAACGTGCCAAGAATGATCTTATAATTATGGCCATTAGTGCCAATAAGATGAAAAGATGTGAAAGTAATACAAAATGCGATGATTGATATAAAAATTTTGATGTCTCAAATAAGACAGCCTAGCCGTTCGGGTCGTGATCGGACACCATGCCGCACACATGGTGGTGATTGTGCTGGAAATTTATAATTTGAAATTGTGATTGTAGTCGATGACCCTAATGGATAGCCTAGCCGATCGGGTCGTGATCGGACTCCGTGTTAAAGACTGTGGTATTGATATTGAAAGAAATTGTGGTTGATGTCTCTAATGAGATGGCCTAGCCGTCGGGTCGTGATCGGACTCCGTGCTAAGAGTACGGTGGTACTGGTTTTGTGAATACTGGTTTTGTGAATAATGGTATTGTGGACAATGGTATATCGATACTAAAAATCTCCCAATGTGAGATATGAGAATTAATTTGTAACACTGTCTTGATCCTAAATTGAGGTTTGATGTTAATTATGGCTTTCATTGATATTATGATAATCTTGTTTGTATTATTTGTCATTCTATTGAGAGACTGTTTAGTTATACATACTAGTGTTATTCGACGGTGCTAACGTCCTTTTACCGGAGGCGCTGCATCTTTAAATGGATGCAAGTGGTTCCACATTAGGAGATATTGATCAGTGATAGCAGTACACCTTATTCCCAACTAACTCAGTGAGCCCCACTTCATTCCGGGGTCATGTATCTTTTGTACTTTGTGTATTCGATTTGAGGTATAGCCGGGGCCTTGTTGACGGCATTATCATTGTACTCTTCTTTATCTATAGAGGCTCCGTAGATATAGTGTGGGTTATGTATTAGTGCTGGGAAAGACAAACCACGTTATGTTGTGGTTGTATTACTTGTTCTAGTTAAGACGACTAAAAATGATGGAACTATTGGTAATGAATTGGTATTGTGAACATATACACCTTTTTGTCTAATTAATAAAAATATGTATTATCTTCATTTGTGGATGAGTTTGGGTAGAAGGAAATCTAACAGGCTTACTCGGTCGGGTTCACTCAGTTGAGCGCCGGTCGCGCTCCTCAATTTTGGAACGTGACATCCGTAATGTGAAATGTGATGTGTGTGCAAAATTTGAGGTCAATCGGACGTAATTCGATATGTTTCGGTATCGGTTGTAGAAGTTGAAGTTTCAAAGTTCATAGATTTCGATTTGAGGTGCGATTCGTCTTTTCGATGTGGTTATGCATGATTTCAGGCCTCGGGTTGGTCCGTGTTATGTTATTGGACTTGTTAGTATATTCGGATGGGGTCCCGAGTGGCCCGGATGAGTTTTGGACGAGGTTTAGATCATTTTCACTTAATGTGCAAAGCTGGAGGCTGCTGGTTCTGGTATGATCGCACATGCAGTTGGTTTGCACAGGTGCGATGGCCACAAGAGTAACAAAGGCGTCGCAGATGTGAGAATAGTGCTTGGTGAGGAAGACCGCAGAAGCAGAGATTTGGGCGCATATGCGATGCTGCAGGTGCAGCAGCTCGAGCGCAGGTGCGGAGTTGGAGGGTGTCAGCAGAGGTCGCAGGTGATATGGGATTCCTGCACCTGCGATGGCGCAGATACGGGCAGGGAGTCACAGAAACGGAAATGGTGAGGAAGCTGGGCAGTGCAGGTGCGAGGTGTTGCCGCAAAAGCGGTGGTCGCAGGTGCGACAAATATTCCGCAAATGCGGATGTGCTGGGCAGAATGTTATATGCAAGGGTTCACGATTTTGGCTTCAGTTTTACATTTTCAAGCTCGGATTGAGGCGATATTTGGAGCAATTTTCACCATATGAATTGGGGTAAGTGTTCTCTACTCGGTTTCGGTTATATTCCATGAATCTATCTTCGATTTTAGCTTTTGGTTGATGAATTTTAAAGAGGAACTTGGGGATTTTGTCCTAAAGTTTCATAATATGAATTTTCGAGTTTTGAACATCGAATTTGAGTCGGATTTGACTGAAACTAGTATGGTTGGACTCGTAATTTAATGGGTTGTTGAATTTTGTAAATTTTGTCAGGTTATGAGGTGCGGGCCCGGGTTGGGCCTTTTGGCCGATTTCGAACCTTTGATTCAATATTTGATCTTTTTCGATCGGGATTGGTTCCTTTAGCATTGTTTGATGTACTTGAGTTGTTTTTGGTTAGTTTTGAGCCGTTCGGAGGTCGGAACGCGCGGGATGGCATCTTTGGAGCACCTCTTGGCTTCTTCAGCATTGGTATTGGCTTGTTCGAGGTAAGTTACTCTTCTAATCTTAGTGCTGAGGGTATGAAACCCCAAAATATGTGTTATGTGATTGGTATTGAGGTGATGCACATGCTAGGTGACGGGCGTGTGGGCATGCAACATGTGAATTGGGACTCTGTTGTTTCCATGGCACTGTATAATGGTACTACTTTGTTGATATCCATATTTTTATCATGTGGTAAAGCAGTTAAGCTGTCAATCATGCTAGATATCATGTTTAGGAATTTTTCCGATATTGTTTGGACCCATAGTGGTCGTTTCTTACTGTCATCTCACTGATTTCATTGATATTTCGTACTCAGTCATATTCATGCATTCATATCATATCTCAGTCTTAGTTATTTATCGATACATCATATTATTGTTGTCGAGCTAGTTTCATGACATTATGAGCCCGTGAGTGAGACTGGAGAGATTTATGACTGAGTGAGGCCGGGAGCCTATTTGTGAGGATATTGTCACTATAGCATGTGAGTTATCCGTGCAGCACGTGCGTTGTCTGTGCGATTCCAAATGTTGATATTATAGCACGTGTGTTGTCTGTACAACATGTGAGTTATCCGTGCGATTCTAGATATTGATATTATGGCACGTGAGTTGTTCGTACAGCACGTGAGTTGTCCGGCGGATTATAGTGATTGGGCTGAAAGGAGCCCCTCCGGAGTCTGCACACCCCGGTGAGCGCAGTCGACTATAAAAAGGGATCAGGCTGCATGCCACAGCGGGTATGGTGCAGCATAGAGTGTTTGAGTGTGCTGAGCATAGTGAGAGAGAATGCGAGACAGTGAGATTGAGTACTCTGAGAGTGTGAGTACATGAGCTCATCATCGAGATGCATTGCATTTGACATGTGTACTTGAGATACATGCATAGAGGTGCATTTCCTTCTGCTACCCAGTTTTGAGGACAATTATGATTTTACCTGTATCTTGACATGTAGGCATAGAGAAGTACCTTCCTCATGCTATCTGAAAATGAAACATCTTACTATTTGTTGAAAGGAGTTTTGGGAAAAATCACAGTTTTCAAACTTACTCGTATATTGGCTTTTCGGTAAAAGATTTGAATTTTCGCTGAGATACTTGAAAAGAAAATCCTATTTTTTTGGAACAGTGAACAAACTGAGTCTTTTATTTCTGAGATACTCGTTTGTTACTTGTACTATGTTGTTTTGAACTGTTATGGAATATTGGTGTTGGACCCGATTCCTTTTTGTTAGCTCGTCACTACTTTCAACCTAAGATTAGGTTTGTTACTTATTGAGTACATGGGGTCGGTTGTACTCATACTACACTTTTGCACCTTGTGTACAGATGTTGGTTGCTGATGTTACTGTGTTCGATGGGAGTTGGATTAAAGATGTACATGCGTCCCGGTTGTAGCTACCTCTTGTCTGTGGTAGCCTTAGATCTATAAAACTTTGTTTATGTATTTTTCAAACATACTATGTATTTAATTCATTTCAGCATTGTAAACTCTATTCTTAGAAGCTCATGATTTGTACTACCAGTTCTTGGGAAATGTATTAGATTCAAATATTTCTTTACTTAATTGCTTTATTAATTGTTATCGGAATTGGTTATTGGTTAATTGGCTTACCTAGCGGGTTGGGTAAGGTGCCATCATGACTAGTCGGATTTTGGGTCGTGACAAGGTGGTATGAGAGCTCTAGGTTCATAGGTTCTACAAGTCATGAGCAAGTGTCTAGTAGAGTCTTGTGGATCGGTATGATGACGTCCATACCTATCTTCGAGAGGCTACATGACATTTAGGATATACTTCCCATCTTTCTTTCCTTATCGTGCGGCGTTGATTCATCTTGAAGCGTAACCCTTTGAATTCCTTCTACGCATTCGTATGCACATGTGAGCGCTTGGTATCGGCTGTGCACCGGCGGCTTGTGATTCCATGGTTGAGGTGCGAGATGTAATTTTGGCGTGCTGATGATGGGCCAGTCTGGAGGACTAGAGGCCGGGTTTCAACTGTAGCTTGAGCACGGAGATTTCAATTTTGTGAGCACGTGTTTTGGGACTTATTGGTCCGTTGGTGTCCCTATTAGTGGAATTTGTGATTGGATGACTATGTGGTGAGTATGATGAAACTACGAGATGTGTTCAGATTGTTCGAATGTGACGAGAAAGGTTTATTTGAGATGTAGCAAGGACTATGGTATGTCTGATTTCTATCTTGATTTGGCGTATAGTCTCGAGTTATGGGTGTGTTGAGGTATCTCTCATGTTGTTTAGTTGTGGAGTGAAGTCGATTCTCATGTCTTGTCGATGAGTTCAGAATCAAGAAGATTAAGTGATTCCGTAGTAGTCGTAATTGTGAAAGGGTATATAGAGATGTCAGTTTGAGGCAGTTATCTCCTGCGAGGTGTCCTGAGGTTGTGTGGTCTTTATGATGTTTTGTAGAGAGTTCTTTTTTACCAGTAAATGATATATGTTGCAATTTGAGTTTGGATCGCTTGTGGGAGTTGGCTTGACTATTACAAGGGTGAATGCGAGATTTGCAGACGATTTGAGGCATTATATGGTATGTGTTACATGGGCTTGCGAAGGATTTAGTTGAATTTCAGCGCGGAAATTCTGGCAGCAATAGAGTATGGATATCGTGATGTTATCGACTGTTTTGTTCTATGGCTTCGAGCCAAGTGGGGGAGTCTGCTATCGACGAGTGGATTGCACGGTTATGTGTTGTAGTGGTTTCGGTTTGAGGTATACTAGTGAATCAGTTATGGTATACAAAAGTTGAGATTAAGGATGACTCGAGTAAGGGAATTTCTAGATACGGTTTGTATTACACTCTATGGGTATATGGGAATCATAAAATAATTGAGTGGTTATTCGCAAAGGATGTAGTGTATATGGAGTAGGAATTTGCTCGATTGCTTAGGAGTGTGGATTACTCTTTATTCCCTTGGGTGTTGGTATGCTAAGGGGCACAGGTCGTTCGGTCCATTTGGTCGGTTCAATTGAGATTTGAGTAGAGTGGATGACTCTTGAGAATGGTTCTAATGAATTCAAGATTTATATGTAGCGATTTTGAATTTTCAAGATTTATATATGGCTAGAAACTGGGAGTTGCATTGGATGGTGTCGAGACTTGTGGCATTTTATATCATTGTGGATTGTGTATTTCAGTATCAAGAAGGTGAAGGAAACAATTTTAGGTTCACATAAGGTCTCTTTAGAGTGGGTGTCTTGGTTGTGGTGCCTTGGGGTGCTTAAGAGAGAAGTCAGCCGTTTATGGGCCTTAGGGCGTTATGGTTTTCTACTAGGGTCTCTTATATGGTGAATTTTGGTTAGGGATCGTGGTGTTCTAGCAAGGAGAAGTATTAATTTGAAGGAAATTTGGAAAGGACTTGGAGAAATAGGACAGCATGGTAGTAGGTTGGGTTAGCACAGTAATGGGTATGATCGGTTCTCTAGGTACTTATGATGTGGCTAGTCTCTACAGGTATTTTGTGGCAATGCCCTTGGGTCTTGGAACCTGCGTGGCTGGGTTGAGTTATAGAGATTCGGTTCTGATAGCTTGGTTATGTGCAAATGGGTTTCGAAGAGTTCTCAATGGTTTTTACCACGGTTTGAGGAGTGTATTTCCTACCGGCGTGAGGAATATGTTGCGTATTAGGATTTTCTCCGGGATGAGATCAAATGGAAGGTCCTTGGCTAATTGAGTATGTAGTTGCATGTGACTCGAAGCAGACTATGAAGTTCTCGTATTTTCATATGATGGCATGGTATATGCCGTGTGTTGTGTGGGATTGAGATTTACGTAAGCGGGATCACGGTTCTGTTTGGAAGCATGGACGGTTTCAGATGACTAGGTAAATGATATTACTATTTGGCATGGCTTGATGAGAGTATACATTTCAGAAGGGGCAATGTGTTTTGATTTATGGATACTTCACTGTATTGCGGCACTCTTTTGGTTGATCGACTGCTGATATTCAAATTTTTCTATGTGGCACGGAAGAATTTTAGAAGTATTCCTCGTGGGATGATCATGTATGAGAGATGAGTTAGACATTCTGGCGGTGGAGTTGGGATCAGATATGGGATTCATATGTTCTATGGATTTAGAGACTGGGAGTTCTCAAGAGCAGGTTGTTTTCATGGTTGTGGACTATGAAGTCATGGCAGAAGTTAGCTAGATGATAGTAAGAATTATGATTCGGTTATTATGGGCTTTCGGAGGGTTATTTATCCATGTGTGGGTGCCCGGAGTTGAGTTGGGGATATGGATGTGTATTCTACACCGAGCCGGATTGGTTGGCTCCATACTTCTATTATTGAGGGATGTGTCATTCGGTTGTAGATGAGCTTATTCGTGCTCTGTTATGTTCGGTGAGTTACTCTTCTATGCTACGAGGGGTCGTGATTCGTTGGTTGTATGCACCTATGGTGCAGTTCTATTGGGGCCTTATAGCAGAATTTGAGCGAGATGAGTATCTGGCTATTGCATGATTGATTGCTTATTGATTATATCCTTTCGAGTTTTGGGTGGCATTGTGTCATTGGCTTCTCTGTGGTTATGGTAAGGCACTTTGGGGACTTGATGTCGAATTGTACGTGGTTATTGATTTTGAGCATGGTGGCTCGAGGTGTCTCATATGGGCCAGTGTTTGGATAGGGTCGCGCATTGCGGCAGAGTTATGTTGAGATATGATCCTTTGAGTTAGATTCGTGTGTTATGATTCTACGGTGTGTGATGGGTTCTTAGCATCGCGTTGTGGTGTTACCCGTTGAGCTTGCGGGACGGTTCTCTTGTTTGAGTCATTTTCGTGATTGAGTACATTTGGATTATTGCTTATTGGTGCACGGATTGCGTGGGTTGTGGCTTCAGATTGTATTGATGTGTCATGTCACTAGAGTGGTCGTGTTGGATGTGACTAGGTCATTGGACCTAGGATGGATACTATCGGAATAGATTACAGCATGGTTGGAAGGATAATATCGAAAGTCGGCCTAGAAATTTGCTATAGTTCTTGTCGAAGGAGAGGGAGTTCCATGACTGGTTGATCTGATGAATGGTTATGAGTTTCCGCGTGTTTCTTTCATCATCGGCAGTGTATGAAGGTTTTAGGATGAGGTTTGGTTTGACATGAGGTTATTACCGGAATTGGGTTATTTTGGACAGGTGTTGTGATTAGAAATCATTGCTACGAGTATTTGAGTTATGCGGTATATCATGTGATTACATCTTGGGATATGGATATGGCTTGATACAGCTTGTTCAGACTTATACAAAGTGTTGATGTGAGATTCTAGAATCAAAAGAAAGTTCCAAATGCTGGGAATTGGATTCTAAGGCTTATGGGCTAGGTTCAATTAAGGAAATCTCAGTTATGTTATGTTATCAGACCTATATGGGATAGGGTGACGTGAGATCACCCCCGGGTATGTGCATGGTACGGTTATACGATGGTTTGATGGCTTTGAGAACAACTCTGGACACGTTCGAGGACGAACGTATGTTTAAGTGGGGGAGGATGTAACGACCCGACCGGTCGTTTTAAGCATTTGCACTTTGCTCGGTAGTTTACGGGCATGAGTAGCTCCTATGATGCATTATGACTTATGTGAATCGTCGGTTTTAATTTTCAGGTTATTCGGAATCGAATTGGAAGAATGGATTTCATTATCGAAGCTTTAAATTGGGAGAGTTGACCAAGTTTGACTTTTTGTGAATTTGAACCCGGAACGGAGTTTTGAAGGTTCCGTTAGCTTCGTTGGGTGATTTTGGACTTAGGAGCGCATCCGGATTGTGATTCGAAGGTCCGTAGTGGAATTTGGTTTGAAATGGCGAAAGTTGAAATTTTGGAAAGTTTGACCGGGAGTGGACTTTTTGATATCGGGGTCGGAATCTGATTCTGGAAATTGGAATAGGTCTGTAATGTGAAATGTGACGTGTGTGCAAAATTTGAGGTCAATCGGACGTAATTCGATAGGTTTCGGCATCGGTTGTGGAAGTTGAAGTTTCAAAGTTCATTGATTTCAATTTGAGGTGTGATTCATCGTTTCGATGTGGTTATGCGTGATTTGAGGCGTCGAGTAGGTACGTGTTATGTTATTGGATTTATTAGTATATTCGGATGGGGTCCTGAGTGGCCAGGATGAGTTTTGGACGAGGTTCGGATCATTTTCACTTCATGTGCAAAGCTGGAGACTGCTGGTTCTGGCATGATCTCACCTGCGATTAATTTGCGCAGGTGCGATGGCCGCCGAAGTGACAAAGGCATCACAGATGAGAGAATAGTGCTGGGTGAGGAAGACCGAAAAAGCAGAGATTTGGGCGCATATGCGATGCCGCAGGTGCGGCAGCTCGAGCGCAGGTGCGAAGTTGGAGTGTGTCAGCAGAGCTCGCAGGTGCGATGGGATTTCCGCACCTGCGATGGTGCAGATGCGGGTAGGGAGTCGCAGAAGAGGAAATGGTGAGGAATCCAGGCAGCACAGGTGCGAGGTGTTTTCGCAAAAGCGGTGGTCGCAGGTGCGACAAATTTTCCGCAAATGCGGATGTGCTGGGCAGAATGTTCTATACAAGGGTTCGCGATTTTGGCTTCATTTTTACATTTTCAAGCTCGGATTGAGGCGATATTTGGAGGAATTTTCACCATATGAATTTTGGATAAGTGTTCTCTACTCAATTTTGGTTATATTCCATGAATCTATCTTCAATTTTAGCTTTTGGTTGATGAATTATAAATAGGAAATTGGGGGGTTTTGTCCTAAAGTTTCTTAATATGAATTTTCGAGTTTTGAACATTGAATTGGAGTCGGATTTGAGTGAAACTAGTATGGTTGGACTCATAATTGAATGGGTTGTTAAATTTTGTCGGGTTCCGAGGTGCGGGCCCGAGTTGGGCTTTTGGCCGATTTCAGCTTTTGATTCAAGATTTGATCTTTTTCGATCGGGATTAGTTCCTTTACCATTGTTTGATGTACTTGAGTTGTTTTTGGTTAGTTTCTAGCCGTTCGAAGGTCAGAACGCATGGGATGGCATCTTTGGAGCACCGCTTATCTTGTTCGGCATTGGTATTGGCTTGTTCGAGGTAAGTATCTCTTCTAATCTTAGTGCTGAGGGTATAAAACCCCGAAATACGTGTTATGTGATAGTTATTGAGGTGACGCACATGCTAGGTGACGTGAGTGTGGGCGTGCACCATGTGAATTGGACTCTTTGTTTCCATGGCACTGTATAGTGGTCCTACTTTGTTGATATCCGTGTTTTCATCATGTGATAATGTAGTTAAGCTGTCAATCATGCTAGATATCATGTTTAGGCATTCTACCGATATCGTTTGGACCCATAGTGGTCGTTTCTTAGTTTTATTTCACTGATTTCATTGATATTTCGTACTCAGTCATATTCATGCATTCATATCATATCTCAGTCTCAGTTATTTATCGATACATCATGTCATTGTTGTCGGGCTAGTTTTATGACATTGTGAACCCGTGAGTGAGACTGGAGAGATTGATGACTGAGTGAGGCCGGGAGTCTGTTTGTGAAGATGTTGTCTTTATAGCACGTGAGTTTTCCGTGCAACACGTGAGTTGTCCGTGCAATTCCAGATATTGATATTATAGCACGTGGGTTGTCCGTGCGGCACGTGAGTTGTCTGTGCGATTCCAGATATTGATATTATGGCACGTGAGTTGTTCGTGCAGCACGTGAGTTGTCCGTGCAGATTATAGCGCTTGGGCTGAAAGGAGCCCCTCTAGAGTCTGCACACCCCCTGTGAGCGCAGTCGACTATAAATAGGGATCGGGCTGCACGCCGCAGCGGGTATGGTACAACGATGAGTGTTGGAGTGTGCTGAGCATAGTGAGAGAGAATGCGAGATAGTGAGATTGAGTAATCTGAGAGTGTGAGTACATGAGCTCATCATGAAGATGCATTGCATTTGATATGCGTGTTTGGGATACATGCATAGAGGTACATTTCCTTGTGCTACCCAATTTTGGGGACATTTATGATTTTACTTGTATCTTGACATGTAGGCATAGAGAAGTACCTTCCTCATGCTATCTAAAAATGAAACATCTTACTATTTATTGAAAGGAGTTTTGGGAAAAATCACAGTTTTCAAACTTACTCGTATATTAGCTTTTTGGTAAAAGATTTGGATTTTCACTGAGATACTTGAAAAGAAATGCCTATGTTTCTGGAACTGTGAACGAACTGAGCCTTTTATTTCTGAGATACTCATTTGTTACTTGTATTATGCTATTATGAACTGTTGTGGAATATTGGTGTTGGACCCGACTCCTTTTTGTTAGCTCGTCACTACTTTCAACCTAAGGTTAGGTTTGTTACTTATTAAGTACATGGTGTCGGTTGTACTCATACTACACTTCAGCACCTTGCGTGCAGATGTTGGTTGCTGATGTTGTTGTGTTCGATGGGAGCTGGATTGAAGATGTACCTGCATCCCGGTTGTAGCTGCCTCTTGTCCGTGGTAGCCTTAAATCTATAAAACTCTGTTTATGTACTTTTCAAACATACTATGTATTTAATTCATTTCAGCTTTGTAAACTCTATTCTTAGAAGCTCATGATTTGTACTACCAATTCTTGGGAAATGTATTAGATTCAGATATTTCTTTACTTAATTGCTTTATTAATTGTTATTGGAATTGGTTAGTGGTTAATTGGCTTACCTAGCGGTTTGGGTTAGGTGCCATCACGACTAGTCGGATTTTGGGTCGTGACAGTACCGATTGACCGAGTATATTCGACATATATTCACTACGTAAAGTTCAAAGGGAAACCTACTTATCCAGAGTGATTAATCCTTACTTGCGAATCACACAAGTTTTTGCATGTTTTTGTCTTGACCCAAATCTCACCTATCGTGATGGTGCCTATCACAATACTAGGCAAGCCGACAACCACAAAGAACCACACATCTCTAAGTTTGAAAACATAATAACATCTCATAAATACTGATACAAAAAATACCGCGACTCAATACAATTTTCCCTAAAGATCCGGGTGTTACTAAGTACATGAGCATCTATACAATAATATGGCCTGAAACACTGTCTAGGAAGGTAGACCAGTATATATAAATAAAACTAAAAGATAAAGGAGGAGAGTCAAGGTCTGCGGACGCCAGAGCAGCTACCTCGAAAATCTCCGAACTGATAAAGCTTTGAAAATCAACAACCAGCGTATCCGGGAGTACTTGGATCTGCACACGAAGTGTAAGGTGTAGCATGAGTACAACCAACTTAGTAAGTAACAAGTCTAACCTTTGGGCTGAAAGCCGTGATGAGCAAAATAGGTACAACCCAAATATAGAAATAGAAGTACAAAAATGTAGAACTGCTTTCAAGTTCAATGGTTAAATCTCAAACAGGTAAAATATACCAAGTGTAACTGAAATGAGGAATGATACATCTCGATATTTACATATCAATTATGTATGCCAACTGTAATGCAAAACAGTGGTGAAATCATATGCATACTCTCAACGTATCAAATCACACAGTCCTCCCATTTACTCAATCCTCACAGACACTCATTCCTCACAGTTACTCAGTCCTCACAGCCACTCAATCCTCCCAATCGCTCGGCACTCACTCTCGGCACTCGCCCTCGCACTCAGTAGGTACATGTGCTCACTGCTGATAAGTTAGACTCCGGAGGGGTGAAAAGTTGGCCAAACGCTATAATAAGCCAATCATGGCATGAATCAATAAAGCATGCTGCGGCGTGCAGCCTGATCCCATAAATATCCTCACAATCACGCCCTCGGCCTCACTTAGTCATCAATCTCTCTAGTCTCTCGAGCTTACATGTATCGTGATAATTAGCCCAAACAATGATGATATGATGCATCAATAAATGGCAACAGAGACTGAGATATGATATGCAAATGATAGTTTTGACTAAGTACATGATTGTAAATTAAGAAAGTAATTTAATAGCAACACGACCTCTATGGATCCCAACAGTACCAGCATAGAGCCTAAGCATGATTTCTAACATGAATCGCAAATCAATTTCTCTAACACATGGAGATTATACGGATAACAACACGATAATTCAACTACACAGTTCCACGAATCGGCCGATTCATAATTCCTACGGTGCACGCCCACACGCCCGTCACCTGGCATGTGTGTCACCTCAACACCAACCACATAACACATAATTCAGGGATTCATACCCTCAGAACCAAGTTTAGAAGTGTTATTTACCTCAAGCCGTGCAAATATCTACTCCAATAAGCCCTTGCATAGCGAATCGGCTTCTGAAGGACTCGAATCTAGCCAGAAATAACTCGATACAATCAACACAAGCTATAAGAATCAATTCCATATGAAAAAGCTAAGTTCTTAAGCAAAAGTCAAAAAGTCAACTCAAAAATTCAACCTCGGGACCACGTCTCGAAATCCAATAAAAGTTACAAAATCCGAACACCCATTCAACCACGAGTCCAAGCATACCAAATTTATCAATTTCCGACACCAAATCGTCACTCAAATCCCCAAATTTCACTCTCCAATCCCTAGCCCAAAACTCCCAAACATTCCACCTCAAAAACACCCAAACTAGGAGGGAAATTCAATGGGTAAACAATATTATTGCATAAAAATGATCAAAGGTGACTTACCTTAATAAATCAGTCGAAACCCCTCTCAGAAATCGCCTTAACCCGAGTTGGCTAAGTCCAAAATGATTAAAAATCTCGGAACCCTCAAATTTAAACACTGCCCAGGCAATTCTGCATATGTGGAGCTTCGGCTTTCACCTGCGCTCCTGATTTTGCAGAGAAAACCTCGCTACTACGATACCCACTTAACAGCCAACCTCGCGCACCAGCGGGACCACATCTTCGAACCATTCCTCGCTTCTGCGACTCCAACGATGCCTGCCCAACTCCGCTTCTGCGGTCTACCATATGCAGATGCGCATCCTTATCTGCGGAAACCCTTCCACGCCTGCGACCCCCAATGGACTTCCTCCTCTACACAGCTGCGCTAACTTAGCCGTTTCTACGGCTCCACACCTGTGGCTAAACCCACCACAAGTGTAACGACCCGACTGGTTGTTTTGGTTTCTCGAATCCTGTTCCCCTAAATAAGACTTCCCGTACATGTTTTTACTATTTTATAACTTGCGGGGATGGTTAGTTCGGGATTTGGAAGGGTAGGAACACTTGGTTCCTTAAGGTTGGCTCAAAAGCCCAAGTTTGACTTTGGTCAATATTTTTGAGTAAACGACCTCAGAATTGGGATTTGGCGGTTCCAATAGGTTCGTATGATGATTTTAGACTTAGGCTTATATTTGGATCGGGTTTTGGATGACCCGGGAGCGTTTCGACGCCTAATAGTGAAAGTTGGTTCTTGAAGGTTTTAAAATTTCTTTAAATTTGTTTTGGAGCGGGTTTTTGGTGATATCGAGGTCCAAACAAAATTCTGAGACCCGGAATAGTTCCATAATATCATTTAAGACTTGCACGTAAAATTTGGTGTCATTCCGAGTAGTTTAAGTACGTTTCGGCGCATTGGAAGTAAATTGAAGAACTTGAAGTTCTTAAGTTTGATTCAATTGGTTTTGGGGTATGATTCTTAGTTTTAATGTTGTTTCGGGCATTCTGAGAGTTCGAGCGAGTCCGTTTTATGATTCCAAACTTGTTGGTATGTTTGGGCGGGGCCCCGAGTGTCAATCGGACGAGTATCGAACCAAGATGAGAATTTGGAGCAACAACTGATACACCAGATCTGTCAAAACCGCACATGCGCTTGGTCAGCCGCAGGTGCAGGCCAAGCCTCGCAGAAGCGGCGAAAGGAGGGCAGCCCAGGTTTCGCATATGCGGCCCATCCACCGTAGAAGCGGGATCACAAAAGCGGGTACCCGTCTGCAGAAGCGATCCCAGTCGGCCTAGTGAATTCCACAGAATCAGACCCTTGTCTGCAGAAGTGAGGGCGCAGGTGCGTCCCTATGACCGCAGGTGCGGAAACCGCTGGAGGCAGTGAGCCTCATTTATTACGGGTTAGGACTATTTTTATCACATTTTCTTCCACTCTTGGGCGATTTGAGAGCTTCTAAGGAGCGGATTTCAACCTAGCTTTGTGAGGTAAGTAATTTCTTTTAAATATGAGTTTAGTACATATATTATGGGTATATTTCCCCATGAAAATTGGTAGAAATAATTGGTTGAGATGAAAAACCTAGGGTTTAATAAAAATGAGATTTTACCACGAAAATGATTATGAAACTTAGTGAAAATCATATATTATGTTCCTAAGGTTATGGGTAACAACTTTCTTCAAATATTTCCGGAATCCGGGCGTGTGGGCCCGGGGGTGAATTTTAGGAATCTTGCTATTTTGGTTGGGTAATCACTTTAATAGTGGTGATATGAACTTTTGAGCATAGATTAATAAATTTATATAATGTTTGGCTAGTTCTGAGTCGTTTGGCATCAAATTTGGAGGTTTGAGCGCATTCTTAAATTGGGAAGTAAGCTTTGAGACGAGGTAAGTCTCTTTTCTAACCTTGTAAGAGGGAACTTACCCTATAGGTGAACTTAATTAATATGTGTTGCTATCTATGGGGGATACGTACGCACGAAGTGACGAGAGTCCGTAAGTAGCTATTATTCCTGTTTATGTTCGGGTAGTTTTAGGTTTACACCATGCTTGTGGACACCGTTATTTGATTATATTTGTTAACTGTATCAAATGGAACTGAGTTGAGGATTTTTTTAAGGATTTAAAAGCTTCAAGTCGAATTGTCTTTATTTTGAAAAGAATCAAGAAAGGGTTATCATTTATTGATAAATTTATATTTGGCCGCGTCACATGTATGATCCGCGAGCGGGGTAATAGATGCATCTATGGTTCGCGCTGTTCGACCCTCGGCAGTGCACAGTTTACATTTATGTTGTATCGGGCCGAACGTCCTCGATGGTATTCATGTGTGATAATAGAACTGGAAGTTCCTTTCATAATTAGTATAAATTCATTGTTTGTGTGATCATATGTTTTAAAGGAAAGAAGTGATTCAAGCTCTTAAATATTTCTAAAGACTTGTCCAGTTATCTCTTGTTCTGAGTATTATTGTTGTATATCATGCTTAATTAGAATTTCATATTATCATGTTATTGGCCCTAGTAAGTGTCGGAGTCGACCCCTCGTCACTACTTCTTCGAGGTTAGACTAGATATTTACTGGACACATATTATTTATATACTCACGCTACACTTTTGTACTTAATTGCACGGGATCTGAGGCAGGTGCATCTGGTTACCAGTCTGCTGCGTAGATTTGATCCCCATCTCGAGACTTCATGGTGAGCTACCTTCCCAGCCGTTTTGCAGTAGTTGGAGTCTCCCTTATGTTTTATTTCCTGTCTATTTCCTTTCAGACAGTAGGCTAGTGTTCTTTTTTATATTCTACTAGATTGCCCACATACTTGTGACACCAGGTCTTGGCACACACACTAGTAGACTTATGATTTTGGATTTGTTTCCATGATTACGATTTGTAATCGTTTGCTTCCGTTTAATTATGTCACATTCGCAAATTTCTAAATCTCTTTAACAAATGAGGAAATGTTATCCACTTAGTATTTTATTTAAACGGGAAACCATTAGTTTGATCAGTGTTGGCTTGCCTAACAATGGTGTTGGGCACCATCACGGCCTAAGATGGAATTGGGTTGTGACAACATGGTATTAGATAACTAGGTTCACGTAGGTCTCACACGTTATGGACAGACCTAGTAGAGTCTTGCAGATCGGTGCAGAGATGTCCGTACTTATCTTCGAGAGGCTATAGTGTGTTAGGAAACTACTCTTTATTCATATCCTATCGTGCAGTTAGTAGTATACTAAAACCCTTTCTCTCATTCTCTCACAAATGGTAAGGACGCATACGGCGGACATTCCAAACCCGAGAGGAGCTGCCCCCTCCCCCCATTGCTAGAGGTCGAGGCAGAGGCTGGGGGAGGGCATCGGCCCGAGGTAGGGGACAAGGGCATCCCAGAGCTGCCCCAGTAGCACCACTAGCAGATACAGTGCCCGCCGCAGAGCCAGCCCTGGTAGATTTCATGTCAGCACCGAGTTTTTAGGAGGTCATGGGCCGTAGGCTGACACTATGACTCAGGCTGGTTTATTTTCAGCAGACCCAGCCACATCTCAGGCGGGAGGGGGAGCACAGACCCCTACTTCCCAGGATCCGGGGCATGCAACTGCAGTATATCAGACTCCGGGTACACTGCCTGTGGGCGAAGCCCAACCAGTTGCAGCGGTTGCACCTGAGCCTAGATAAGCTGCGGACAGCGATCCGCGGAAGCTATTGGACAGATGGACTAGGCTACACCCTCCTATCTTCCGGGGTGAGCGGCATGAGGATCCCCAGGACTTCATTGACCGGTGCATGGATAGACTGCACAACATGAGGATATTGGAGTCCCATGGGGTGGATTTCACTACTTTCTAGCTGGAGGGTAGTGCCCATAGGTTGTGGCAGTCTTATCTACTTGGTAGACCAGCGGGTTCTCCTCACATGACTTGGGACCAGTTTACATAGCTTTTCTTGGACAGGTATATTCCACCCTCTCAGAGGGAAGAGTTGCGAGGTCAGTTCGAGCAGCTCGAGCAGGGTCAGATGTCAGTGACCGAATATGAGGCAAGATTCTCTGAGTTGTCTCGCCATGCACTTATGATACTTCCTACTGATGTAGAGAGAGTGCAGAGATTTGTTGCGGGGTTGCATCCCGGTATTCGGGCTAGTATAGCCCGGGAGGTTGAGATCAAACTGTTTAAGTATTATAATGGTTTAGTTGGGTAGCCATTTGAAAAGGAGAAAGAAAATTGTGATTTTCTACTCCAATTTGGAGATGAAAATCTTCATGATTTTCTACTACTGCTCCGAGATTAAATCTGCGTGATTTTTTACTCATTCATTAAGATTAAAATCTCCGTGACTTTCTACTCATTAGTGGAGATTAAAGTCTAAGTAACTTTCTACTCGTTTTGAAGACTAAAATCTTAATGATTTTCTACTCCAATTTATTATTTGGTTTGAAGATTAAAAACCTCACCGATTATTAAATTTGTCTGTGTCAGATATTATTCGTCTTGGAGATTAAAAACTTTATTGTTTATTAATTCTGATTGTGTCAGATTGATTTGAAGATTAAAAATAAATTTCACCATTTATTAATTCTGGCTCTATCGTGACACAACAACAGTTCATTGGCTCTACAAAGCAATATGGGTGGTGAATATGAATCTTTTGAAGAAAGATGTTTGGAATATGGCATTATTCATCAAAAAACTGCCCCTTACTCGCCACAATCCATCGAAATTATGGAAAGAAAGAATAAAATATTGAAGGAGATGATGAATGCCTTATTAATAAGTTCTGGTTTACCCGAGAACTTGTGGGGGAAAGCTATTCTTATAGCTAACCGAATACTCAATCGAGTTTCCCATAGCAAAATGCAATGCCTTCCATATGAAAAATGGAAAAGAAGGAAGCCCACATAAAATATTTTAAAGTGTGAGGGTACTTGCTAAAGTGCAAGTTCATAAATCCAAAAGGGTAAAGATTGGATCGAAAATAGTTGATTGGGTTTTCATAGGATATGCGACAAATAGTAAGGCATATCGTTTTCTGGTTCATAAATCAGAAAATCTCGACATTCATATTAATACGGTAGTCGAAATAGATAATGCTGAATTCTTTGAGAATATTTATCAATATAAAAATGAATGTGAGTCGTCTAGTAAAAAATCTAATCGACATCAAGAAGAAGCAAAGAAAAGTACGTTAATGAGGAAAATCGAAGACGTAGTAAACGTCAAAGGACAACTACTTCCTTTGGACCAGACTTTTAGACATTCTTGTTGAAAAATAGGCCTCAAACATATAAAAAAGCAATGTCTTCCTCGGAAGCACAATATTGAAAAAAGACAGTCAATATTGAGATAAAATCTATATTAAGTAATCATATTTAAAAATTGGTTGATCTTGCTCCAGGAATAAATATTTGGATTCAAAATGGATTTTCAAGAGGAAAATAAAGGATGATGGCACTATTGACATATATAAGTCAAAACTTGTTGTCAAAGAGTGTAGACAACGAGAAGTCATTGACTATTTTGATATATACTTATCGGTTACGAGTATTACTGTAACGACCCGACATGTCATTTTAAGAATTAACACCTCGTTCAATGTCTTAAGGTCTCGAGCAGTTTCGTAATATGTATTATGACCCGCGGGTGTGGTCGAGTTTGATTTTTTGGAAGATACGAAATTAAATTAAAAGAACAATTCTTATTTAGAAGCTTAAATGGAAAGAGTTGACCAGAGAGTTGACTTTTAAGCAAATGACCCCGGAATGGAATTTCGATGATGGAAATAGCTTCGCATAATGATTTCGGACTTAGGCGTATATTCGGCTTTGGATTTGGAAGTCCGTAGGTCAATTCGACGCATTTTGGCGAAAGTTGGAAAATAGAAGATTTTTGGAAAAATCCGACTGAAGGTGGAATTTTTCGATAACGAGGTCGGGTTTCGAATCCGAAAATTTTAATAGCTCCATTACATCATTTATGACTTGTGTGAAAATATTGAAGTCATTCCGGATTGATTTGATACCTTTCGGCATAAAATATAGAATTTGGAAGATTTGAAAACTAATAGTTCAATTCGATTCGCGATTCATAATTTCGGCATTGTTTGACATGGTTTGAAGCCTTGACTAAGTTCGTATTGTATTTTGGAACATGTTGATATATTTGGTAATGGTCCCGAGGGCCTCGGGTGAATTTTGGAAGGTTAACGGATCAATTTGGACTTGAAGAAAGCTGCTGGAAAATGGCAGCAGTTGTTGGAATCGCACCTGCGGAATTATGGGCGCAGGTGCGACCATCGAAAAAGCTGCCTGGGCAAGGCTGATGGAGAAAGCCGCAGATGCGGCCACAATTGCGCAGAAGCGCAAGCGCAGGTGCGGCCACTGTGCTCGCAGAAGCGGAGGCAGCGCAGGTGCGCATCTTGGCTCGCAAAAGCGAGGCCGCCGATGCGGAAATATGTCCGCAGAAGTGGAAACTGGACAGAATTATAAGGACAAAAAATGGTCATTTTGCCATTTTCGTTTTGGATTTTTGGATCTCGGATTTGGGTGATTCTGGAGAGATTTTTCACAAACTTGATTGAGGTAAGTATTCTATATCCTAAAGTGCTTAAATTTCATGAATCTATAATTTAATTCATTGTTTAATTCAGATTTTTATGGAAGAAATCAAGATTTCGGCAAAATCTTCCAAAAACAAAAATTTAAGATTTGGAGGTCGAGTTGTTATCGGAATTGGATAAAATTGGTATGGTTGAACTTGTATCGGAATGGGTGTTCGTATTTCATGAAAATTATATCGGGTTCCCAGAGGCAAGCCCCGCATTGACTTTTGTTGATTTTTAGGATAAATTTCTAAGTTGACATTTTCTTATCCGGAATTGTTTCCGATGAATTTTAATAAAGTGTTACAATTTATTTGGATAGATTTGAGCGGTCCGGAGGTCAATTCAAGCAAGAAGGCAATTTTGAAATATCAGCATAACATCGAAAAGGTAAGTATCTTCCCTAACCGTGATTGGAGGAAATTCCTCTTAGGCATTGAGTCTTATGTGCAATTTGTGTAGTTGAAAACCATGTACGCAAGGTGACGAGTACGTACTTGGTTTATATGTGTAAATTACACTGGTTAAGATCCTTAGACGCCCTTATGTATTAAATTGGAAATTATTTGCACTTATTAAATCCTTTAATTTTCTTGCCTAAATCCTTGTTTTGTTGGATTTGTTTTTATATGATGATTTGGTGTGATTGCCACATTGATTTTTATGTGAAACATTATTTTGTTGAGTTGTTCACTCCCGGATATATTTGTTAAAATTTTGTGCACATTATGGTCGAGCCATGGGCTCCTTATTGTGGAAAATAATGTATTGTTGAATTTTGTGATAAATTATAATATTTGAGCACTTGATGTGCAATCTGTGATAAATTGTAAAATTTGAGCACTTGAGGTGCAATTTATGAGATGTGATATTGACACGTTATATTGTTGGGAAGTTTTGTTCGGGTGTTTGCACGAGGTTTCTGTCGTGCTATTATTACTATTGATTTATGCACATGCGGCATGACAAGGCGGGATATATATATATATATATATATATATATATATATATATATATATATATATATATGTGTGTGTGTGTGTGTGTGTGTATATGGGATATGGGAAAAGGTTGTGTGTGGGGGGGGGGTTGCGCATGTTGCGAGACAAGGTGGGAATATTGTTATGCGCGTGCGGCGAGACAAGACGGGCATTTACATTATTATTGCGCACGTGGCGAGACAAGGTGGGCTATGTGAGGGATAGAATTGTGATGATTTGTGATAGCCTGGGGGCATTGTTGTTTGTTGCATATTTACTTTGGGACTACGAGGTGGTACCTCGGGAGATCCCCCTGTCTTGCATATTTATTTTGGGACTACGTAGCAGTACCTTGGGAGATCCCCCTTGTTTTGCATATTTACTTTTGGGACTACGAGGCGGTTGTAACAACCCGACCAATCGGTTTAAAAGTTGTAGCCCCATTTCCCTATTTACTGCTCATTCTATACTTTATAACTGTTATGTGACTTGCCGGGGTAGTCGGTTCAGGTCCGGTGAGGTTTTGGAATGAATTGGAACACTTAGTTCCAAGGTTTAAACATTAAGTTCAAATAGTGACCGGATATCGACTTATGTGTAAACGACCCCGGAATAGAATTTTGGTGATTCCAACAGCTCCGTATGGTGATTTTGGACTTAGGAGCGTGTCCGGAATTTTAATTGAAAGTCCGTAGTTAAATTATGCATGAAATGGCAAAAATAGGAATTTAAGTTTGAAAGTTTGACCGGGGAGTTGACCTTTTGATATCAGGGTCGGAATCCAGTTCCGAAAATTTTCATAGCTCTGTTATCTCATTTATGACTTGTGTGCAACATTTGAGGTCAATCAGACTTGATTTGATAGGTTTCGACATCGAATGTAGAAGTTGAAAATTCTTAAGTTCCTTAAACTTGAATTGGGGTATGATTCATGGTTGTAGCATTGTTTGATATGATTTGAGGTTTCGACTAAGTACGTATGATCTTATAGGACTTGTTGGTATGATTTGACGGGTCCCAGGGGGATTGGGTGTATTAATTTTGGATCATTGGTTGAGAGACTAGTAGGGTTAAGAAATTTTGGAGTTTGACCATGGTCAAGATGACCTCTTTTTAGTGTTTTGATGCGCGAGCAGGTCCGTAGCGTGTTTTATGATTGAAATTCATATATGGTTTGTGTCCGGGAGGTTTTGGATGGTTAACGGATCAAAAGTTGGACTTAAACAGCTGTTGCAAAAGTTGCTGCAATTTTTATTCTACTGAAAATTCGGGGGCAGGACCGAAGTCCGAGGATCGAAGGCCGAGGATTGAGATCCGAGGGCCGAGGGCATGATCGAGGGCCAGGATCGAGACCGAGGGCCGAGGCCGAGGATCGAGGGCCAGGATCGAGGCCGAGGGTCGAGGCCGATGATCGAGGCCAGGATCGAGGGCCAGGATCGAGGCCGAGGATCGAGGCCGAGGGTCGAGGCCGAGGGCCGAGGGCCTGGACAGAACTGTAAGTTATAAAACAGGGGACTTCGTCCCATTTTCCATTTTTGTCAAATTAGAGCTTGGGGAGAGGCGATGCTTTGGAGATTTTCAGAGAAAACATCGGGGTAAGTGTTCTTAACTCAATTATGGTTAGATTACCCGAATCCATCATTTGTTTTCACCATTTAATTAGTGTTTTGAGATTGAAATTTGGGACTCATAATTGAATGGGTTGTCGGATTTTGTGAGTTTCGCCGGATTCCGAGACGTGGGCCCCACATGCGCTTTTTGAGCTAATTTCGGATTTTTATCGAAAAATATAATATTTTCTTATGAAGTTGATTCCTATAATTTTTGTTGACTGTATCGAATTATTTTGGCTAGATTCGAGCCATTCAGAGTTGGATAATCGAGGAAAAGGCCTACTAGTGGATTAAATTGAAGCAAGTAGAGGTATGTGACTTGTCTAACTTTGTGTGGGGGAAATTCTCCCTAGGATTGGTATTGATGTGATAATTGTAATATGTTGAAAGTCATGTACACGAGGTGACGAGTGTGTACACAGGCTAAATGTGAAAAACTCTGGTTTTTAAATTTGTGTATATCTCTGTCACACATTAATTAAATTATTTTATCTGATTATATTCATCATAATTGATCTATATTATATTCCTAAATTTGCCTGAAAATTTTCCTACTAATTATTTTTACCTGTTTAGTCGAAACTTTGCTTTCTTTGATTCTATGTTTTATTTGAAGGTTTAATTTCCTTAAATTAAATATTATTAAAAATAAAGTATTTTACATTTAATAATTGGATGTTAAGTCAAGATGTTAAATTTGTGGAAATATTATTTTGCCGAATATTTGGTGAAGACTTTTGTATTTACCGTGATTGAGTCGTGAGCTCCTTATTGTGGAAAAATATTCTGGTTGTTGATTTATTTTGGCAAGTTGAAATATTTGGGCACTTGAGATGCAAATTGTGATATAATGTGATATTGATACGCATGCGATGGTATACGGTATGGGTGTTGAAACGCATGCGATGAGATAAGGGTGGCTTGATACGAGTGGCTAGAGGAACTACTAGAAGTCATGCGGTATGATAAGGGTGGCTAAAACGCGGGATGCTATTTCGAGAAAAAAATATTTTCTTTAAAATTAAATGTGAAGGTTCATTCCAAAGATCATAATTTAACTATTAGAGTAATTACCCAACACAAATTGGAAGATTCCTAAAAATTCACCCCCCCGGGCCCACGTGCCTAGACCTTGGAAATGTTCGAAGAAAGTTGTTACCCATAATCCTACAAACTCAAATATATAATTTTCACTCAATCCCATAACCATTTTTGTGGGTAAATCCCATTTTTATCAAAAACTAGAGTTATTCATCTAAACACATAATTTTCACAAATTTACATGTTAAAATTTACCCATAATTTGTGTATTTAACTTACATTGGATAGAAATTACTTACCTCCAATAGCTAGGTGGAAATCTCTGTCTAGGAATATAACGATCTGATCGGTCGTTTTGAGCTTTAGCGCGTCGTTCGGCGGTTTGAGGTCTTGAGTAGCTTCACTTCAGGTATTATGACTAGTAAGTGTGGTCTGAATAGAACTTCGGGAAGTTCGGAGTTTATTTGGAAGGAAAATTCTAATTTCATAAGCCTTAAGTTGGAAGAATTGACTAAGGTTTGACTTTTGAGTAAATGACCTCGGAATCAAAATTTAAAGGTTCCAATAGGTTCGTATGATGATTTTGGTCTTTGGAGCCTGTCCGGATGTCGATTTGGAGGTCCGTGAGTCATTTCGGCATCATTTGGCAAAAGTTGGAGATTTAAATGATTTTGAGAAGTTTGACCGGGGGTAGACATTTTGATATCGGGGTCGGATTCTGATTTCGGAAGTGTGAGTAGTCCCGTAATGTTAATTATGACTTGTGTGAAATATTTGAGGTCAATCGGACTTGATTTGATATGATTCGGATAATTTTGATGTTGTTTGGCATGATTTGAGGCCTAGACTAAGTTCGAAATATGTTTTGGAACATGTTGGTATAATTGGTTAAGGTCCCCAGGGGCTCGGGTAGATTCTTGAGGGTTAATGGATCGAGTATGGGCTTGGGGAAAAGCTGAGGTAGCTGGTGTCTAGTTCAATCGCACCTGCGAGAAAAGGGTCGCAGGTGCGAGACCGCAGAAGCGGCCAAGGGGTCACAGATGTAGAATAGTTTGAGGCTGGATGGATTCGCAGGTGCGAGAAAATTTCCGTACCTACGGGCTTGCAGATGCGGGCGGAGGAGGGCAGAAGCGGAGATAGCCCAGGTGAGGGACGTTCACAGAAGAGAGTGTTTACTCGCAGAAGCGAGGCCGCAGATTCGACAATTCTGTCCGCATAAGCGAAACTTGGCAGAATATAATGGATCGAACTTGGTCATTTGATCATTTTCGTTTGGGATTTTTGGAGCTCGGTTCTTGGGCGATTTTGAGGAGTTTCTTCATGTAACACAAGATAAGTAATTTCCCACTTGTTGTGAGCTAAATGTAAGGTTTATATGTCGATTTAAGGAGGAGAATTTGGGAAATTTTGGGGTTTTGGTAGAAAAACATAGAATTGGTATTTTGGGATTTTAACCACGAAATTAGACATGGAATTTGGGACAAGTTATATATTTGAGTTCGTGGTTTTATGAGTAGGTTTATTTTCAAAAAAATTTCGAATCTGGGCACGTGGGCCCGAGGATTGATTTTATCGATTTTTCAAACGGAGTTGCGAATTGTTTAAAATGATTAATTATGAGCATTAGAATATATTTTTATTGGTTTGCACATTTGTTTGAATAGTTTTGGATCGATGGGCATCAGTTTGAGGTGTTAGAGAGGCTTTGGAGCTGGTTATAGAACTTCAGAGCGAGGTAAGTCTCATGTCTAACTCTGTGAGGGGGAAACTACACCTAGGTGATGTATTTGTTTTGTGTTACTTATTGTGGTGGCTATATACACACAAGGTGACGAGAGTCCGTGTGCAGCTAGATTCATGTTATGTCCGGGTAGACTTAGGCTCACACCATACTATAACTGTACTCCTTGAGTTGTTAATGTCTATTAAATTCCTTTATTTTTACGATGCGACTTGAGACTAGACTTGTGTAGAAGTAATGGACTCGCCATCGTAGAGATTCGATGGGCTTCATGATAAGCCGCTATATAATTGAACTCTCCTACGAAATTCTCTCGTGCTATGGGTTCTCATTGAAAAGTCCTCTTAAAATCTATAACTCACACGACTATTCGTGAGTTGGGTCAAGGACCGGTCAAAGGTTCTTATTATAATGGGATCGGGCCGTTCGCCTCGGCAGGATAGATACATCTATGGTTTGTGCCGTTCGACCCTCGGCAGTGCGCACACTAATGGGATCGGGCCGTACACCACGACAGGATTTATGTACCACACTCTCATGGGAGCGGGCCGTTCGCCTCGACAACAAATAGATGTATTTATGGTTTGGTAATGTTATGATGGATTGGGTCGTACGCCTCGCTATTTCTATGAAATACTATTATGAAATGGTGCGCAATAATTGGCAAGAAGCCATCATATCTGTGAGCTTCCCCTGATTGAACTATGATGACCTATCTGGTAAGGTCCATATTATATATACTCTTATTGAGGAGGTAACTACTAGCTGAGAGCTTGAGATATTTTTGAGAAGAGAGTTGCACCACGTATTTACACCTGTTATTTTTGTTTATTTACTTTGAATCACATATGTTTACTCCTACTGTATCTGTCTTATTGGACCTCTAGTAAGTGTCGATGTCGACCCTTTGTCACTACTTCTCTAGGGTTAGGCTAGATACTTACTGGGTACACGTTGATTTACGTACTCATGCTACACTTGCTGCACTTTTTGTGCAGGTACTTATATGTCTGATGGTCCTTTGGGCGCAACGGTGCGGCTATTGCGTGGACTATACCATGAGCTTATTTTCATGTTACGCTTTGCAACCTACTCAGTCTCCATCATAGTTATTTGTATTTTTCCTGTGTAATTTTGTATTCTAGACAGATGTTGTATTTTATTATACTTCCTAGTTGATGCTCATGCACTTGTGAGACCGGTTTTTGGGGTTTCCTACTGTTGTTTGTCTTTGCAGATCACGTAGTTATTAACATTTCTCCTCTATATATCCCATTTTATATTTAAGTAATGAAAATTATGATTTCAAAATATTAAAATGAGTAATTAAATTGATGAATCATTGTTGGCTTATCTGACAGCGGTGTTAGGCGTCATCACGACCTATAGTGGATTTTGGGTCGTGACAAGAAAGCTCCAAAATCGCCCCAAGAAGTGAAATAAATGAACAAAAAATGACCTAAGTCCGAAATAAATGGACCTCACTAACTCCAGGACTTTCGCATCTGCGGTCTATGGGCCGCATCTGCAGGAGGTTCGTCACAGATTTGGACCCTTCTTCCCTGGCCTAAATCCACATCTACGAAAGAATGGCTAGCTTCTGTGAGCCCACTCTTGCGATGCGCAAGCCGCACCTGCGCCCTTCCTCGCTTTTGCGGCCCCTTGACCGCATCTGTGCCCACCGCATCTGTATCTGCGATTTCTGGGTTGCCTATGCTAGGCTTCTTCTGCTGCTACTGGCTCGCTTATGCGACCTCGCACCTGCGGCTGGTCCTCCGCAGGTGCGATTGCACCAGAAGCTGGATGCTTCGGTTGATCACCCAAGGCAAAAATACTTGTGTGCATTGTCTGAATGGCATCCGGAGCCCCCCGAGGACCCGTCCAAACATACCAACAAGTTTGAAAACATAAAACAGATTCGCTTGTACCCTTGGAATGTGGAAAACAATATTAAAACTAAGAATCGCAACCCAAAACCAATAGGATCAACTTATGAACTTTAAATACTTCCTCTTACTCTAACACGCGGATTCGTACTTAAACTACTCAAAATGAAACCATATTTTGCGTGCAAGTCTTAAATTACCATATGGAACTACTCCGAGGGTTAGAATCCCAAAAAGACCTCGATAACACCAAAACCTACTCCAAACCAAATTAAAGAACTTTAAAGCCTTCAATACGCCAACTTTCAACATTTTATGCTGAAACGCTCTCGGGTCATCCAAAACTCGATCCGAACGTACGCCCAAGTCCAAAATCATAATACGAACCTATTGGGACTGTCAAATCCCGGTTATGAGTTCGTTTACTAAAAATGTTGACTAAAGTATAACTTCGCCCTTTTTAGCTAACATTAAGGAACCAAGTATTCTGATTTCAAACTGAACCCTTCCAAATCCCCCAACTAACCATCCCCGCAAGTCATAAAATAGAAAAAGTACATACGGGGAGTCTTATTTAGGGTAACAGAAATTTATAAAGTAAAATGTTTGGTCGAGTCATTACATTCTCCCCCTCTTAAACAAAAGTTCGTCCTCGAATGGGTCTAGAATCATACCTTGAGTGCTAAATAGGTGTGGATATTTGCTCTGTATGTCCTCCTCAGCCTCCCAAGTCGCCTCCTCGACAAGTTGGCCCCTCCACTGAACTTGTACCATAGAAATTTCCTTAGACCTCAGCTGGCGAACCTGTCTGTTGACAATGGAAACTGGCTCCTCCTCAAACCCAGGCCCAATTGGAGTATCCGAGTTTGATTGATGAGAAAAGATTGGCAGCGGTGTGTCATGGTCAATTATATCAGAAGAGAATGGCAAGAGAATACAACAACAAGGTGCATCCCCGAAAATTTGAAGTGGGTCAGCTAGTATTGAAACACATCCTTCCATATCAGGCCGAAGCTAAAGGTAAGTTTGCTCCAAACTGGCAGGAGCCATTCATTGTGACAAGAGTGTTTCCCAATGGTGCTTTTTATTTAACAGACATATAAGGCAAAGTTGTGGTTATGACTATCAATTCTGATGATGTTAAGAGATACAATGTAAAATTTCTTCACTCATCTTTAATAGCATATTTTGTACTTCGCATGTTCAAAGTTGGAATGACGAAGGCGTTTTATTCTGCTACCCAAACACTTTTATCTTTTGCTACCTCTTTTGAGCGTTAATTTATTTTCTTTCATACCCCTCTTTTGGAATCAGAAATAGAGTTAGAAAAGGAGAAAAAGTAGAAAAGAGAAAAAAAGAAAAAAGAAAAAGAAAAATAAGAAAAAGAAAAAAAAAAGAGAAAGAGAAAAAAAAGAAAACAAAGAAGAAAAAATGAGAGAAAAAAATAAAACAAATGAATTGTGGTTGGAACTACGTTCGACCTGATTCCTTTAAAGGATACGTAGGCAGCCTTACTTTGAGGTTCGATCCCACTAAAATAAAAATCTAAAATTCCCCAGACTCAAAGAAACTTGGGAAGAAGTTTTAGTTTTGCTATAAGATATGATTCCAAAAGTTGTAATTTTAAACTATTTCATCTCAAGTTGTTTTGAGCCTACATGCCATCTTTTCTTTCTAAACATATCCACATTACTGTCCAAAGAAAGAGCTTTCGATCAAGTCTTTTAGAATGCCAATTCAAGCGTGTAATAAATGTATGATTTTCTTGCATCATGGGTAACACTTTGATCATGGGCACAAGGAAAAATGAATAAAATGAGAGAGTATTACAGGTGAAAACCCTCACGGGTACCGTAAGGCGATGGTCAGTTGAGTGAAATATTAAAATGAGAGAGTCTTATTGGTAAAAACCCTTGCGGATACCATAAGGCGACGGTGAGGGAGAAATAAACAAATGAGAGAGGCTTGATGGTGAAAACCCTTCGGGACACTACAAGACGAGTGAGGATTGTGGATTTTACAGAGAATTTGGATCAGTTAAGCCCAACCTCAATGTATGAATACATGACGCAAACTGAATGTGTGATTGGTTGGACATATTAGGTTGATCAGTCCAAAATGTATGTCACGATCATTGGAGTCACTCAGATAAGTTTCTTTTCCTCTCTTCTCCAAATAGACATCCTTGTTCAAACTTTTTTTGTCATTCCTACTGCTCAAACTCACTTCGCTAGGTTCTTTTGGTACTAATTCTCTGAGTCTCTTTCAAGTTAGCCTTTGTTAAAACAAGTAAGAAGGGACTTCAAAGTCTAGTACCAGCTTTTTGATTGCACAAGGCGAATTTTGTCCATGCACATCACATGTGACATGATTCAGAATGATCAATGTGGTTATAACTTGAGTTCAGATGATCAATTGATTCTTGAATTTTGAGAAATATAGAGGTTCAACAATTATCAAAATGAAAACACAATGCAACAAGTGAGTGGTAAGGGATTCAATTCACTCGAAGGTTTTCGTGGTCGAGGTTTGATCAGAAGGTCAAATAATTCCTTGCTAGCCCGAAGCAGCAAATCAAAATGAAGCATGATAGTGGTAGAAGCGGACACTTTCAGCAACGATGCCACAAACTAACCACTTTGTTTTTAAACTCACAAGATTTTCTTTGATTGAAACATGGGCAATGAATTTTTTTTATCTTTTGTAGGTATCCTCTATGATGAAAGTAAGGTTTTAAGGCAAGTTCATTCTCGACTCTTCAGGACCCTCCTGGATAATGGGATTTTAATTTTTGAGATCTTTACTTTTAAAAACAGAAATTTTAATTTCTTAAGTCAGGACCCTCCTAGATAATGGGATTTAGTTCTAAGTTCTTTTCTCATAGTAAACGGGATTTAATCTTGGAATTGTGAGGACCCTCCTGGATAATGAGATTTATTTTTAAGTCTTCAATTTTAAAAAATGGGATTTAATTTTAGAATTATCAGGACCCTCCTGGATAATGAGATTTTATTTTAAGCTTTTGATTTTAAAAAATGAGATTTAATTTCTAAAGATCTCAGGATCCTCTTGGATAATGGGATTTAATTTTAAAGCTCTCAGGACCCTCCTGGATAATGGGATTTAGTTTTAAATTTTTGATTTATTTTTAAATTAAATTAAATTTTTAAAGTTCTCAGGACCCTACTAGATAATGGGATTTAATTTTTAAGTTTTCTTGACCATCCTGGATAATGAGATTTAATTTATTAAGTCTACAGGACCCTTCTGGATAATGGGATTCAACTAACACTCACGAATGTTCCTCCTACAAATTGGGGTAGAGAAATTTCTTTGTTTTGTCTATTTCATTGTGATTGCAGGAACCCACCAGGAGAATGAGGGTATTCATTTCAAATTTTATTTTAGTTTCAACATTAGTAGCAGGAACCCACCTGGAGAATGAGGGAATTCATTTCAAAGTTGATTTCAACTCAGTAGCAGGCACCCACCTGGAGAACGGGGGTATTTATTTCAGAGTTAATTTAACGTTCATGTCAGTAGCAGGCGCCCACCTGGAGAACGAGAGTATTTATTTCAGAATTTCGACTTCAAGTTCATGTCATAGAAGCAGGCGACCCACCTTAAGAATGAGGGATCACAAGTTCAAGTTTATTTCGAGTTCGAGCAGCAAGAGCCCACCTGGATAACAGGGGTATTTGTTTTAATTTTTAATTTATAAGTTCAAGTCAGAAGCACCAGGAGCGCGCCTGAAGATTAGTCTCAATTTTTTAATTTTCAATTTTCAATTTTCAATTCAACCAAGAAGTAGCAGAAGCTCGCCTTAAGAATGCGAGTCAGCTGTTCGAGATGCACACGAGACTGAGAAAAGATTTAAGATAGAAGAGTAGATAGGATTTTGTAGTTTTTCTTGTAATTTTTATTTTATTTTGTTTTATCTTTTATGTAATGAACAAGAACTGCGGACCGGAACCTCGACGCACTTCACTCGACTCTCCACCTCGGTATCCTTCTCTATCTTTCCTTGCTTCAGAACTACACGTGACCTGATTCCTTTATAGCCAAGGAAATGTAGGCAGCTCAGATACCAGAGCTCGGTCACATGCTTTTTATCTATTATTATTTTCTTTTGAATAAGAGCCGGGTCAGAAATCAATTACATTGCTTACTTAATTCTTTGCTCAAAAACACTTCGTGTTTCCAAGCAAAGAGGGCAGTTGTAAGCATGTAATTTTTGACCCGCACAACTTTTAAAATTATTTTTTAGTGTTCTTAGTTTAATATATTTACTTGGGTTATGTTTATTTGGTTTTTTTATTTTTTTTATTTTAGAACACATATTTGAAAATACAAAAATAGTTTTGTTTTATGATATTTATTATTTAATATATAACTTGTTAATATTCCTTGTAATAAATTTGTTTCATTTAACTAAGATGGATTAGTAGTAATTGTATTTCTATTTTTAAGTGAAAGTGAATTGATTTTGGTTTGGACATGGTCTTTAAATAAAGTCCAAAAAGAGTCCAAGAGAGGTCTATTTTCATATTAGACATGACCCAAATTCCAGGCCCACTTCCCCCAACCTGTTGACCCGCAACCCATCTTGTCACGACCCAAAATTCTAACTTATCGTGATGGAGCCTAACACACTGGTTAGGCAAGCCGAAATATGATAATAAAGGCAAACAGAACAACGAAACTTTTAGAAACAGCATAAGTCTGAAATCTCAATACAATAAAACTACTAATACAAAGTAAATCCCCCAGAAACTAATAAATACAGAGTCATGAGCTCTACAACGGAATACAAGTCTGAACTGTCTGAACTGTAACAACAGTATGAAAGGAAAAGACAACATATAGGGTGATATAAGTATTGTAACTAACTACGACGAGGTAAAATAAACAAGAATTATAAATGATACATGCTATAACCTATACAACTTTATATAATTCAATAAGTACAATACAGTAACGTGAACATGTATAAAATACTGAGAGGACTATCTGTGCGTGGGTGTAAAATTACTCATAATCTCTACTCAGTCACAGATAAAACATATAAGGTGATATACATATAATCAGATAATAAACTATGGAAATTACAAGTAGAGATGAAATGCAATTCCAAAATAACACTAGTCAGACTTTCCTCAGTTTTTCCATATACGTACCAACTCGATGATCAGTTTTCTTCAAAACCGCGTGTACACCATCAAGAGATAAACATGAGAGGGCGACCCTAGGGGGATGGATCCGTATACACATGCTGTACGGACAACTCACGTGCTAATAATAGAACTCGCATGGACAACTCATGTGCTGCACTAACAACTTACGTGCTAATAACAATAATATCTGGATCCGCACGGATAACTCACATGCCAACAATCACAATCCGCCCGACGTGGTCACAACCTACCAGTGAAGCTAATAACACAAAGAAAGCAAATATACGAGAGTACATGTACATGATCAATAGTTACCAATTCCATACTCCTGGACGGGTATATCTAACATGCTATAGTGTAGGCATGTTCATTGTGTGCTATCACAGCAAAGATAGGTAATTTCTATCAAGAATAGCAGTTATCAGGTTCAACCGGAAGAATAACCTCAACGAAACTCAAATATGGTACAAATAGCTCACAAAGTTGTACGAGTAGGAGAAACACTTCAACTTGAAGCTTATCATTCATTTCAAGGCATGTCATAGCCTAAACACTACCCGAACATGGAATTAGTACCCCCGGTGCACGCATAAGAGCCCAACCCCGCACATGTGCACCACCCATAGCATGTAGCTATCACAAATAATTCAGGCAACTAATGCCTTAACCAAGTTTAGATAAGATACTTACCTCAAGTAAGTCAAATTACTCCCATAAATAGCCCTTTCCGTGAGTAACAACCTCCGGAAGGCTCGAATCTAGTCAAAATAACGTAATACTATCAATAAAATCTATAGCAATTGATTCCAAATGATAAAGCTAAGATCTTTAACCAAAATTAAAAAGTCAATCCCAGGACCACGCCTCGAAATCCGATAAAATTTATAAAAAACCAAACACACATTCAATAACGAGGTCTAACCATACTAAAATCATCTAATTCCGACCACAAATCGACCTTCTAACCCCTAAATCCCACTCTCCAATCCCTAATCCAAAATCCCCCCCCCCCCCCAAATCGCACCTCAAAAACACATAATCTAGGTGGTAAATTCAATGGGTATTCAATATTAATGAATAAAAATGATCAAAAGTCACTTACATCTTCAATCTAGGTGAAAACCTCTCCAAAATTCGCCATTAGACGAGCTTGCAAAGTCAAAAATGAGAGAAATCACGAAACCCTTCTATTTTATCCTTCTGCCTGTGATTTCGCACCTGCGACACTTAACTGCTTCTGCGGTCTTGCTTATATGGTCCCACTTCTGCGGAAAGGTGGCCGCATCTGCTGCATGAGACTTTCTAGCCAACATTCGCTTATGCGCACGCGCACCTGCGCAACAACACCTGCTTCTGCGCACGCGCACCTGTGCAACAACACCTACATCTGCGGAAACCCAAACCAATCTGCACTCTGCTTCTGCGCTCCACTTCCCGCATCTACGAGCTCTCAGATGCGGAAACATCTTCGCACCTGTGCATCCCCCAGCCCCTAGCATATTCGGCAGCTGTGATTGCATGACCGCTTCTACAGTCTTGCACCTGCGACCAAATCCTCGCAGGTGCGATTGCACCGGACCTGCAATTCTTCAACATTTCCTCAAGTCCAAACATCAATCCGATATCAAGCCGTATCACTCCCGAGGCCCCCGAAACCCCATCTAAACATACCAACACATCCTAAAGTATTATACGAGCTTAGTCTAAGCCTCAAATCACATCAGACAATATCAAAAACATGGATCGCACTCCAATTCAAGCCTATTGAAACTAATGGATTTCCATCTTCTATAATCGATGCCGAAACCTATCAAACCAATTCCGATTGACCTCAAAATTTGCACACAAGTCATAAATGACACAAAAAACCTATTCCAACTTCCAGAACCAAAATTTGAGCCTAGTATCAACAAAGTGAACTCTCGATCAAACTTCTCAACTTTCCAAACCTTCAACTTTCCAACTTTCGCTAATTCTAGTCTAAACAACCTACGGACCTCCAAATCGATATACGAAAACACTCATAAGTCCAAAATCACCATATAGGGCTATCGGAACCATCAAAACTCCATTATAGAGTTGTTTACCCAAAATACAATATCCGGCCAACTCTTACAACTTAGGCTTCCAACCTTGGGACTAAGAATCCCAATTTATTCCAAACCATCCTCGGAACCAAACCAAGCACCTCGGCAAGTCACATAACTACAATTGAATATAGAATAAGAAATAAATGGGGGAACGGGGCTACAATACTTAAAACGACCGGCCAGTTCGCTACACGTCTGTCCCAACCCATTAACCCATCAGACCATTATCAAATCTTAGCCTTTCATCCTCTCCTAATCCAACGCACCCAATTAATTCACACACCCCATATAAAAACCTAATTATAACCAAACCCAAAACCCAATTCTGAAAGATAAGCCACAACCACCCTTGTTCCCTCTGCCCGCCGCCGATCCCCTCGCCGGAATAGGAAACATCTGGCGACGCGCTTTTGGTCCCCTCTCTCATTCTCTCCTTCTTACACGTCACACACCCATACGAACCTAATCATTGTTATCTGAAACACATTTTCTCCCATTTCTTTTCGAATTTATTTCCCTTAGACGAGAATCAGAAAAATGGGGTGCGCAGGATCGAGTTACATTCGATCTACTCCCTCCATCTGTCCCATCTCGTCACTACAAGAAGATTTTTTTGGATTTTTGGGAGATTTCTCAAAAATTTTAGATTGTTTTCTTGGAGAAGAATAAGAGGAGAACATTATTAGCTCTCTATATATACTTGGTATTTTCATAAATTAAGGGGATTTTTGGACAGAAAAGTTCAGGGTAAAAAGAACTAGGGTTTCTTTTTGGTTTTTGGATCCTGCTTTTGATTTCTTGTTTTCATTCATTCATATATATATAAAAGGGAGAATCAGTTCTTCTAGTTCCGTTCTTACTTCAAAAATCAAAAATATACAAAAATATTTTGGTTTATGTTTTTGATATTCACTTATGGAGTTTATTTGAGGTATTAGAGTTTGATTCGAAATTTTCTATTTCGCTTTTTCTGAGTTCAATGGGAATCGATTTAATTCTGCTTGTATGGGGTCTGTTTGAGTGATCGAGGTCTGTTCATAGCTCTTGAATCTGTTGCATTGTAGCTGCTATTTACTTCGGATTTTTATTGCCGGATTCACTTGTATTTGATTCCACGCAAAATCAATCAAGAATTTTGTGTTTCCAGTGTTTCGCGCTTCCAATCAAGAGGAAGTTATCAGAGATGGATGTGTGTTGCAACTTCAGGATGTAATCAGCATTTTCAGTGTTGATGGTTAGAGGGAGATGATCCCTAAGGTGGTCTCTGTGCTTAGGAATTTTGAATGTGATGAGAAGGGCTTGATCGGAATATAGGAAAATGTGAGTATTCGATTCTTGTTTTGGATGCAAGGCGGCTTCGAGTTTCAAACATATTATTAGACCTTCCGGTGATGTTAATGAATAAAAGGATTCTTACGGCTAGCGGATCAGTGTGGACCCAGGGAGAATAAGTGATTTCATGATGGATGTAACTATAGTAATAATGTTAGACGAGGTCGATATAAGGTTAAACAAGTGGGTTATATACTATGAACAGGTTAGCTATTGTGTGGTTTTGATGAGGTTCCTACGGAGTGCTCTACTTTATGCCCAACATGGGATGCATGTATTGCGATGTGAGCTTGGATCGCTTGAAGAAGATAGTATGACCCCTAGGAGGTTGAGTTTGCAATGGAGGCTGATAATTCGGGATGTGTTATGATTGGTGCAACAAGAGCTTACGAGAAGTTGGTCGAGTAACAGTGTGGGATCATGGTTACTGGGAAGAAGAAGTAGTTGTGGTATCTGGATCTATGTGATTGTAGCATAAAGATAAGTGGGGCATCCCACCGTCTACGAATGGGTCACGTGGTTGTGTGCCTATGCAGCTTCTGGTTATCGATGCATTAATGGATTAGTTATGACCAAGAGGATATTATCAATTCATGTGCAGATGTTAGGGATGACTCAGAATTTATGCTTCTTATAGATGCGATGTGCAAGGAAAAGAATTCATCTGGTTGCTTTTTGGAAGAGTTCATGTGCTAGCAGAGCACTAGATTTTGGTTATATATTCGGGACCAGGTCAGAGTGTGAAGAATTTGTAGTAGAGTGTGAAGAATACTTGGGGAATTTCTATGTTATCATCGGGTCTACGGTGCAATGTTAAAGAAATGGGAGAAATAGCTTTGGATTCACAGGAGGTCTTACTGAACGGGTGTATCAGCTGGAGATACTATTAAGTGCATGAGGATGGTATGAGATGGCTGATGGGTATTGAGACGATGTGGTTATGTGATTTGGGTCACTGGGGATGAGTGTGGTTTGGGGCCCGTTATGTGTTTGAATAGAACTATTATTTCGAAGGCAAGTCAAGAGTAAATTGGAAGAAGTTGAGTTTGTTAATTATGGTTTGAATCAGCAAGGTTGTGGAAATAATTTGTTCCTTCGGTTTAGTGAGGCTATACAAGTGGTTTGTAGTTGTACGTGCGGGCTTGATAGCCGCTGTGGTTTGATTGATTTGGAGGTATTTGATTCTGATAGCTTGGTTATGTGTGAATGGATCCCGGAAGAGTTATGGTGGTTTAGACCGCGACTTGAGGTTTACATTTTCTGTGGTTATGAGAAGTTGGTTATAGGTGGAAATTCTTCTTCTAAAATGAGTTAAGTGAAAGCTTTCGAGTCGATGAAGTGTTAACTCTATTGATGGTTTAGGAGATTATGATGAAATTCTTGTACTCTCAAGTAACAACATGATATGTGCAGTGAGCGGTATGGAGATTGTAAGTTGAGGATCAAGGTTGCGGTTTAGTCTTATTAAGAATGTCACGAGCCCGGAAGAGCGGGGGGAAGATTTCAGATGTTCAGAGTATGCTGGCGCTATCTTAGTGTCGCCTGAGAACGGTGTTCTATGTAAGAGGCATGGTGTATTGATTTGCGAATTCTTGAATTGCATTACAGAATTTGTACGATTAGTGGTATGGATGTGCAGACCTTGCTACCTGGTGCGGAAAGTAATGGACTCCCGGGGGATGATTGTATAAGTGTGGCGTGTCAACCATTTATGTGGTAGGGATTGAAATCAGGTATGGAGATTCTAGTACTGTCACTGATGGGAGAGTTTATGTCTAAGAGGTGCTCTATTTCTTTGGTTGCGGACTGTGGAAATTTGCTCTTGATTTGATGGTTGATCGTATATGTCATGGATATGGTCATTGTGGATCTTTGGGAGGTTATAGACCCATTTGGAGATGATCGAAATCGTCTTGAGGTCAGTTGGCAGGCCTAATGTGAATGTATATTTTATACCATATCAGATGCGCTTATTCGGCATAGCATCGCTGATGGACGGGTCTTCGAGTGTAGCGGATGGTATTCCTGGCGTCATCTATTTCAAGTGCTACTCTTTTATGCCATGTGGGTTGTGAGACGACTTGATTATTCACACGTGTGTTATGGTCCTGTGTAGCTTGTCATTTATTGCACCTTAGTTAAGTTCGAGTTTTGTAGCGCATGGCACTATTCGTCTCCCCAGGGTTGTATTTATGCATTTGGCGTTCTCATGGTTGATATTCGGGCATTTAGTGAGTTTGAGCGTTATGGATGGATGGATATTTCCCTTTTGATTGTTATGTGTGGATCGGGTTGCACGCTGCTACGGTATCATATGGGATCGGGTTGCACGCCAGAACAGTGAGATATTCAGTACAGTTCTTTATCCTTATTTTATGTGCCTCGTTTCTCATCTTTGAGATAGGCTCATAGCATCTATTTGGTTGTTTTATTTGTTATGCGTGCTGGGTAGCTCTTTGCTAGAGTTCATTCTTCCTTAAAAGTCATATTCGAGTTTTAGCTTATTGGCATATTAATGTCGTCATAGGAGATTTTAGGTGATTTTTTTATGTGTCTTGTCAGTCGAGCAGCTTGTACCGGGTGAGACGAGGTGGTTGGACGTGGAGTTAGTGAAATCAGATTTAGATAAGGTATATTATAGGGAAAATGTCATTATTCAGTTCAGAGTGAGGCAAGGGCTCTCGTTGAGCAGGGAAATTCCATAGAATTTTTATTTGGCGGGTGGTAATGAGATTCTACATGTCTCTTTCATCGTCGCAGTATTGAGAGGGTTGGAACATGGCTTATACGTGTTATGAGATATACTACGCGCATCATGTTAGTGAGTTTGCAACTTTTACGGTTGGAGGATGTTATCATGGGCATACGGATTATGTGGTGCATTGTGTGGTTTAAGCATGGGTGCATGATCATATATGGTACAGCGGGTTGAGTTTGATACGGTGTTCATATGCTAGAATCAGGTCTCATAGAGAGTCCCAGATGTTCGAATTTGGTTATAAGGTTTGTGGGCTAAGGTAGCAGGAAGGATCTTTAGTCTGGCTCGACCTAAAGTGCTCACATGGGTTGCAGTGGCACGGGTAGGTGAGCGAGGTGTTAAACAATGATTTTGGGCAACTCTGGAACGGTTTTTGGCATGTTCGAGGACGGATGTATGTTTATTTGGGGAGAATGTAACGACCCGATCGGTCGTTTTGAGTTATAGCGCATTGTTCGGTAGTTTGAGGCCTTGAGTAGCTTCACTTTATGTATTATGACTTGTACGCGTAGTCGAAATTGAATTTCAGAAAGTTCAGAGTTGATTTGGAAGGAACATTCTCAATTCGGAAGTTTTAAGTTAGAAGAGTTGACCACGGTTCGACTTTTGAGTAAACGACCTCAGAATCAGGAATTGAAGGTTCCAATAGGTTCATATGATGCTTTTGGACTTGGGCGTATATTTAGGTTGAGTATCGGGTGGTCCGGGAGTATTTCGGCACTTCTTGTGGAAGGTTGGCATTTTGAAGGTTTTTAGAATTTTCTAAGTTTGGTTTGAAGAGGACTTTGGTGTTATTGATGTCCGTTTCAAATTTCGAGCCTTGGAATAGGTTTGTATCGGGAATTATTACTTGTACGCAAAATTTGGCATCATTCTGAAATGTTTAAGTATGATTCGGACGGTAATACTAATAATAGAGATAGTCAGACTCTAACTTGAGAATGTTATAGCGCTGTGAAATAAGGACATTCTGATCGACCCGATTGGCTCTCGTTCTGGTTTGGCGGAACGGTGAAAAGCACTAAATCTTTCTTCCCGGTTGGTGTACGGTAGAAAAATGAATTAATTAAATTAAAGTTCTTTCTTTGACCTAATTATCGATTAGAAGATTTAGCTTGTATGAATCGTTATTGGTTTAATACCAATAATGGTAGTCGTTTCAGTATCTTAAGGATACATATGTATCCACGATTGAAAATAAATTGATAGTACTATATACACTGTCTCGTATAGAGTATCTGAAAGCACCAAGGGTTCTTTTCTCTTTTCTTCAAGCTTAGGATTTTCTTCTATTGGGCTAATTGTGGCCTTGTAACCTAACATCCCTGTTTTCTTCAAATCAAGGACATACTTCTTTTGAGAGATGGCTCTACTTCTTATAGATCTCGAAAACCTCTGTGTCCAAGAAGTGCCTTAGCATGCCAAGTTTATGTCGAAGGTGCGGCTCATGCCATATCGAGGGAATGAAAATGAACTTGTCCCTAAACAAAAGAGAAAAAAACTGGAATGAGAAAGATGCCTTAACAGGTTGGTCATCTGTCAGGACGAGAATGTGAGTCCTTCTTATTATCGGTGAGCCACTGCCCCTCATACTCTTCTTTTCATTTTTGGGTCGCTCTTCTTATCTCGCGGGCCTTGTCTCGCGTTCATGTAGAGGAATTAGGGAGCAGAAGTTGGTAGTGCTTCGCGAACGCGAGGGACTTGTCACGTTCACAAAGAAGGTCGGGCTGGACAGTGTTGTTTTGAAATCGTGGGTTTGTCATTTACACTTCATTTTTTCCATGGGAGCCGACTTTGGAGCGTCATTTTCATCATTGTGCGTTAAATACACGAATTTAGGCTTGTAAATTTAAGAAGTTAAGTTTTTCTTTGTGGAGCTATGGCTAATGTTTTTCTTTGAAAATTTTTGGAAACCGAGCACGGGATTGACTTTGTTGACTTTTCGAGCGGAGTTGAAAATTGTTATAAATTGATTAATTATGAGTATTGGAGTATATTTGATTTGCATGTTGTTTGACTAGGTTCGGATCGATGGGCATCGGCTTGAGGTGTTAGAGATGCGTTGGAGCCGATTATGGAATTTCGAAGCAAGATAAGTCACTTGTCTAACCTTGTGAGGGGGAATTTACCCCGTAGGTATTATATTTATTATGTGCTACACGTTGTGGGAGCTATGCACGTATACTATTTGAGTTATTCTTGCCTTCTTAATTACTTCAATTCGCATTATGACTTGAGACTAGACTCGCGTAGAGTAATGGACTCGCTATTTTAGATATTTGACGAGATACTTGGTTAGCCATAGAAATTGTACTTCTCTTGTGGATTTCTCCCGCGTTGTGCGTATTTATAAAAAAAAATCACTTGAATTCCATAACTCACACGTACATTCATGAGTGGGGTCATAGACCCGTAAAAGCTTCACACTCTTATGGGATCGGGGCGTTCACCTCGGCAGTTCTATCAAAACACTCTTATGGGATCAGGCCGCTCGCCTCGGAAAATCGTGCGAAATACTTGATAAGGACTCTGCATACTCATGAATTTCCTGACTTGAGATGTGACCGTTGATTTGGTATTGACCATTACGTATTCCATTTGAGGAGGTATCCAATAATTGAGGACCTTGTGTTCATTGTTCAGCTGTAAACAGTATTATTTGCCTATGTTTGTACTCATTATTTACTTACCATGTTTCATACGTGCCTACTTTATTATATTTGATTTACTGAACCACTAGTAAGTGTCAATGATAATCCCCCATCACTACCTCTTCGGAGTTAAGCTAGATACTTACTGGGTACGCATTGATTTACGTACTCATATTGCACTTCTGCATTAAATGTGCAGGATCTGACAGGTTCATTGGGTGGCCATTTGGGCGCGTAGGCGTAGCTACCGAGGGGACTTTTTGGTGAGTTGCATTCCATGCTACGATTCATAGCACACAGAGTCTCTATCATAATTATTTACTTTATCATGTCTATATTGTATTCCAGACAGATGTTATATTGTTATTGTACTTCCTAGTAGATGTTCATGCACTTGTGACACCAGGTTTTGGGATATTCTAGTTGATGTTTATGGATTTGCACAATATTATCATCTTTTATTCTTATTTCTTACTTACTAACTATGTATGTACCTATGATTCCCAATGCAAAAATTCTTTTACTTAATAAAACTTATGATTTCAAAGTAATAAAATGAATAATTATTTAGATGGTTCACCGTGGGCTTACCTAACGGCGACATTGGATGTCATCACGGCCTATAATGAATTTTGGATTGTGACATGCTTTGTGCTTAAATATCTTATAGGTTCTATCAACCTGGTTTCGAAGCGCTCGATTGAAGTGTAATTTGGTTTTGTGACTATCTGAATGGGCAAAATTATGTCTTGTTAGAATCTGCTTGGTTTCGGTCATAAGTGATTGAAGTTTGGTTTATCGTTGTTACTGCTTTATTGAAGCTTGGATCGACATAACATGTTTCATTCTCTATTGGAAATATAATTGATCAATTAATTTATGATGAGTTAAAGTAGTTGAACGAGTTCGAACGATTTGTGTATTTCTCTGAGTTTTCATGCTTGCTTGTTTCTCTATTTGTGAACTTATCATGTTAAGCTCACCGAATCTTCATTAGCTTCTTAATTGTAAATTTGTGAGCTTTGAGTCTGCAATCTTGAACACGTTAGTCTGCTACTTTAATTACAGCCATGGGTTAGATGCTTAACTAATTTATCTGAGCAGGAGCATGTCACGGAATTCGTCTCACAGACTGTTTAATTTCTCTTATCTGTCTTTCTATAGTTCAAACGTGAAAATCTAAAGTTATATTTCGAAAATGTTGATCTTTTGCTTATTAGTAGAGTAACATAAATTTCAGATGGTTCTCCTTTATGTAAAGTTAGCTCGTTCGCGATCATTGAAATCATTTTCAGAGGCAATAAAAGACTTTTTCTTAAACCTGCTGGAATGATTTCAGTTGTGACTGTTGCATGGTGTGAATTCATGTACTAGCTCGGAATACATATACGATTATGTGAAGAAATTTTGCAATAGGATAAGATGAGTAATTAAGAAATAAAAATGCAGTCCTCTTTGAGTAAAGAAAATGTCCTTATGTGAAATTAGCATATTTCGGCTGATAATTCTAAGTTGAAGTTTCATATAAATTGGAGATTAAGTTTGGTTCATGGAGTTGATTAACTACCTATTATCACTAATTTGATCTATTGATCACTTTTTCATGCGTTGATTGGTGATAGCACTTTGTCAGCACTACAATTAAGAATATGCTTGCTCTTTTGTTGACCTCTTGAAAATTCTACTTTTCTATATCGTGTAGTAGAAACTGATGCCAGCTTACTTTGAGCTTTTCTTTTCTATATCCAGGTTGCTGTGAGTGTTTGACTCGCACATGAACTAATTTCATGATTTTATTTAATTCATCTACATGCTTTAGGATTAGGCTCGGTCTAGATACATGAAAAATAAAAAGTTAAAAGAAAATGAGCAAGAAATAAATTTTTATTTACTTTAGTTTTATTTTATTTTTACTTCTCTTACTTGACCGCTAGGAGTATGCTTAGGGCCGTCAACGCTTGCGTAGGCAAACTTTAGGCCTTTTATTTTATTTTATTTGAGGTAAAAAGTCGTTCCCTTTAGTTTATGATCAGCAGAATGTCCGGTAGACTTTGTAAATATTTTTATCAAGGGAACGCCCCAAAGTGAGTGTAAAAAGAGGCTGAGGCAACATCATCACGGAGGCATAGTAGGATAATTAGATTTATTTTTATTATTTTTATTTATTTTAGGTGGAGACGAACTCGAACCTCTTTTGGTGTTTATTTTTATTTTTGTGTGTTTTTACTTCAATTTGAGTAATTTTAAAAACCAACTAGATCATGTATGCAATTGTATTAGTTACGGGACTTGGGAATGCCTAATACCTTTTCCCCGAGTCCAAATGTGTTTTCAAAAAGAAAAATTATTTTTTTAAATGGTGACTTAGCACACTGAAATTAATTTTTAAGTGGTGACTCTGAAATATCCTTTAAAACATAATCTTTTTGTCATTGTTCAATCGAAAACCCTTTTGAGCTTTAAATCATTACAAATATCTTTACTCTTTTTGAATGGGTTAAGGTAAAATAAAAGGGGTCTTCAATTGATGTTTTCTTAACCTTTCGAAGACCTTGCATAAATTTTCGACAGAACTTCATCACACCCTTCATGGGTGAAACTCGCAGCAAAACCCTCTCTCCCACCATAAATTCCAAATCACGAACCTTTCGATCAACATAACTCGCCTGCCTAGACTGTGCTATATGAAACCGATCCTTTATCAACTTGACTTTCTCCAAGGCATCCTAAACCAAATTAGTGTCCAATAACCTAGCCTCTTCCGGCTCATACCAACTAACTGGATAACGACATTGCCTCCCATATAAGGCCCCATTAGGAGCCATCTTCCAAGAACCCCCGAAATATTTATTTATTATGCTATCTACATCAACTTGATCATAGACATAATGGATATAATTTTCTCTAACTTAGAATATATAATTTTTTCACGAACACTTTTTCTTTAGCTAGAGTGATATAGACCCTTGTTCTGAAAAAGATCTTAAAATTTTCACAACAATATTAGCAAAAACATGGATTGTATCTAAGCATATATGTTTAATTCATTTTTATTAAGAAATATATGCACTAACCTATCTTATGATTTATTCAGTAATCATTAAATTATAGGAATCCAAGCCAATAAATTAGCAAACACATATAGCTTTTAGTGACTTCCTCATTAAGTTTGCGATATAATCATTTTTCGGTGGTAAATAAATATAGTATTTCATTTTTACTTTGCAAAGTATATTTGAAGCTACTCAGCTAAACTCTTAAACTCCTCTTCAATCTTTATTATAAAATATGTTATCATATTTTAATATCTCTAACTAATATTGAGTTAGTGTTATTGCTCAAGTGATACAAATCTAAGTACGGAATTGAAAAAATTAAAGAGAAGATAGAAATTGAGAATAGACCCAACAGAGAATTATTTATCAGATAATTGAAATAATCAATTACCCATCAAATTACAATACTTAGTAGACCTAAACTATAGGATTAACCTCAAGCGGAATGAAATTGCTCTTGTGAATACACCTTGCAAGAGTTTAAATCAATAAGTTGGAAACACATGCTCCTCACAATTCTTCAATATTCAAAGATAAGCTAAACTAGAAATGACCTCATCATATATTAGTTATACTAGGTCCAAATAAGGTAAGAAAGACATAAGTACCCGTAATAGGTCTAACTACTATGCCCACAATGAAAACCTTATAACACAAGTCTCCATTCATTGGCAAGCATGGCCTAGGTCCACATGCTTGCATCTATGACATCAAGGGGGCACACATATGTGCCTATCACCATCCATGTAGACATGGCCTTCCACGTGGGCATAGGGGGAGTAGGCTACCGATTCATCCACGTAGCCTACGTGGTCTCCATGCTCCTCCAAGACCTCCACCTTAAACATATTGTATGCCTTCAAGGGCCTTCCACCATTGTCTTCCAATGCTTCCAAGATATCCAATGCTTGGTGAAAAGGTGCAAGTCCCTTAGTTCCTTGGATTGAGATATTGTGAATGACCTAGATGCCATTGGTGTTCCTTGAGGTGTATCATTCTCCCCTTCTTGAGAAGAATTTTTTCTCAAATACAGATCATCATTATTTCCTACAACACAAGGAAGCAAGTCACTAATATTGAAAATATTATGAACTTGATACTCACTTGGATAGTCTATCTTGTAGGAATAGTCATTGATCTTCCCCATCACTTGGTAAGGGCCTTATCCTCTCGGCATAAGCTTTCCTTTGCTTTTTCTTGGAAATCTATCCTTCATTAAGTGTACCCACACCCAATCATCGGGTTGAAGGATCACTTTCTTCCTTCCCTTGTCTTTTTTACTCTCTACTTGTTGATATTTCTCCTCACGTTGTGCCTTGACCCTTGGATAAATCTTCTTCATAGCATCAACTCTCTTCTGTGCATCTAAATCAACAACATCATCTTGGGAAAGAGGAGTAAAATCAAAAGGAGTCAAAGCCTTAAAATCATATACAATCTCAAAAGGGTTCATGCAAGTAGAAGAATGCAAAGATCTATTATTAGTGAATTCAACCATAGGCAATTGTTCTTCCCAGGAAGTATACTTCCCTTTCACTATATCCCTCAACATGTTCCTTCATGATCTATTGACTACCTCAGTTTGACCATCCGTTTGGGGATGACAAGAAGTAGAAAACAACAAATGAGTACCCAATCTACCCCACAAACGCCTCCAAAGGTGACTCAATAATCTAGAATCTCTATCACTCACTATGGTTCTTGGTATACCATGCAACTTAAGCACATTCTTAACAAATAAAGTAGCAACATGACTAGCATCATCATTCTTGTGGCAAGGAATAAAATGTGACATCTTAGAAAACCTATCCGCCACCAAAGATGCTATCTCTTTCCCTTCTAGTCCTAGAAAACCCTAGCACAAAATCCATAGAAATGTCTATCCAAGGTGCACTAGAGATGATCAAAGGTGTATACAATCCATGGGAGTATGTCCTAGATTTAGCACTTAGACACTTAAGGCATTGACTGCAAATATTCTCTGCATCATGCTTCATCTTAGGCCAATGGAAATTCTCTTACAAAATGTCTAAGGTATTTTCTACTCCAAAAATGACCCATAAGACATCCAATATGCACCTCCCTAACCAACAACTCTCTCCAAGATAACTTAGGCACACACAATATATTTTCTCTAAACAAGAACCCATCAAACATATGAAACCTCATCAACCTTTCATCCTCCAATTCACTAGGTCTCCTAAATTGTTCCACTTAATCACACCTAGCATAGGCTTCCTTAAAGTCATAATCTAGTGGGTACATTCCTTTCATACTCTCAAAACCCATCAACCTAGAGGTAAGGGTGTTCATCAAAGAATATCTTCTAGACAAAGCATCAGTAACCATATTATCCTTCCCTTGCTTATACTGGATAACATACAGAAAGGTCTTTATGAATTCCACCCACTTAGCATGCCTCTTGTTCAACTTACCTTGGCTCTTAATATGTTTAAGAGACTCATGGTCAATTTTAATCACAAACTCCTTAGGCCAAAGATAGTGTTGCCAATTGGTTAAAGCTATCGCTAGAGAAAATAACTCCTTATCATATGTGGAATAGTTCAAGCTAGCTCCCTTCAATATCTCACTAAAGTATACTATAAATATTTGGTGTTGCATGAGTACGACTCCTATTCCTAACCCACTAGTATCACATTCAATCTCAAAGGTATTGTCATAACTAGAAAGTTTCAAAAGAGGTGCAGAACTAAGCTTCTCCTTCAAAATTCTAAAAGAATCATCTTGGTTCTCTCCCCAATAGAATGGTTTGTCGTTCCTAATCACCTCGGTCAATGGACTAGCTATAGTACTAAAACCCTTAACAAATCTCTTATAGAAACTAGGTAGACCATGGAAACTCCTAATATCACTAATTCTCTTAGGTGTTGGCCAATTTCTAATCGCCTTAACCTTGCTCTCGCCTACTTCCACACAATGAGCACCTACCACAAATCCCAAGAAAATAACCTTATCAATAAAAAAATGTACATTTCTTACGATTAGCATATAGTTTCTCACGTCTCAACAAATCAAAGATTTGAATCAAATGGTACGCATGATCATCAAAGTAGACAATAACAAACTTTTTAATGAACGGTTTAAGCACATAATTCATAAGCCTCATAAAAGTACTTGGGGGAATTCGTCAAACCAAATGACATAACGATCCATTCATATAGACCATACTTAGTCTTGAATGCCATTTTCCATTCAACCCCCGATTTTATCCTAATTTGATGGTAACCACTCCTCAAATCAATTTTAGAAAATATACATGCGCCACTAAGCTCATCCAACATATCATCTAACCGAGGATAGGGTGGTAGTACTTTACCGTGATCTTGTTAATCGCACATCAATCTACACACATTCTTCAAGTATCATCTTTCTTTGGAACAAGAATGGCCAAAATAGCACAAGGACTCAAGCTTTCTTTCACCAATCCCTTTTCAAGAAATTTCTCTACTTTCCTTTATAGCTCATTTGTTTCTTCCGGGTTATTTCTATATGCCGCCTTGTTTGGAATTTGAGAATTTAGGATGAAGTCAATTTGATACTCTATTCCCCTCAAAGGTGGCAATTATTTTGGAAGCTCTTCCGGGAACACATCTACATAATCTAACAAAAGAGAAGAAAGAACACTAGGCAAAGAAGATATTAGAGTGTTAGTTGTCAAGACATAATCTTTGTGAACAATACAAATAGGCATATCTTCCTCTAGCTCTCTCATATACCCTTGATTTTTCATCATTATGCACACTCTCTCTTTTGTCTTAGACTTTTTCCCCTCATTTTTTGATGCACTCTTATCTTGTGGAAACTTGCTCACATCGCTCAAATCTTGCTCTCCTTTTTCTTCTCTAGTGTTGCCATTAGACACTCCCTTACTTCTCTCATTCATTTCTCTCTCATTGTAATGACCCGTCCGGTCGTTTTGAGCGTATTAGCCCCGATCCCCTATTTACCGTATTTTTTGTATCAATTTCTGCTTATGTGACTTGTCGGAAGGTTTTGTTTTGATTTCGGAGTGTTTTGGGAAACTTAATCCCTTAAACGAAAGCTTAATTCTTAGAATTTTGACCGTAGTTGGGATGGTGTGAAGACTACTCCAAAATGGAGTTCTGTTGGTTCTATTAGCTTCGTTGGATGATTTTGGACTTAGAAGCGTGTCCGGACTGTGAATTTGAGATCTGTAGCTGATTTAGGCTTGAAATGGCGAAAGTCGAATTTTCGAAAGTTTGATCGGGGGTTGACTTTTTGATATCGGGGTCGGATTCTGATTTCAGAAGTTGGAGTAGGTCTGTAATGCTGAATATGACTTGTGTACAAAATTTGAGGTCAATCGGGCATGGTTTGATAGGTTTCGGCGTCGTTTGTGGAATTTGTAAGTTTAGAAGTTCTTTAGGCTTGAATCCGGGTGTAATTAGTGTTTTGATGGTGTTTTGAGTAATTCAAAGGCTCGACTAAGTTTGTATAGTATTTTGGGACTTGATGGTATGTTTGGTTGAGGTCCCGGGGGCCTCGGGTGAGTTTCGGGTGGTTAACGGATTATTTTTGGCCTTGGTGAGATAGCTGATATGTGCTGCTGCATTTTTCTGGTTTCCTCTTACGCGTTCGTAAGAGGAGCCTCGCATTTGCAAAGAGTGTTTCTGAGTTGGTTAATTTTTGCTCTACGCGTCCGTGAAGGACAAGACGCGAATGTAAAGGTATGGCAGTATGTACATAGCGAATGCGTAAATGGCGTCGTGTTCGCGAAGGGGAGTGAGACAGCTGGGGACCCCCAGTCTTTTGGTCTACGCTTTCGCAAGGTGAGGGACGCGTTCGCGAAGGTCTGAATTTGCAAAGCTTCGCGTTCGCGAAGCGTAGGTCACATTCGCGAAGAGTTAAGTTGAGAGGCAGTCTGAGTTGGTCTACGCGAACGCAAGAGGACGGTCGCGTTCGCGAAGAAGGATATCTGGGCAGGCAGTATTAATTTTAAAAATGAGGGTTTGAACCCATTTTTCATATTTTGAGGTAGAGAACACGGAATTGGGCGTTTCTTGAAGGGATATTTGTCGATTTGATTGGGGTAAGTGATTCCTACATTGTTTTGGTTAAATCCCGTGATTTCATCTTTATTTTTATCATCTAATTTGTGATTTGGGGTGAAAAATTGGGGAAAAAGAGGAAGAACTCTTGAGTTAGAATTTTGAGATTTTGAATGGGATTTTGTTATCGGATTTGAGTAATTTGGGTATGGTTAGGCTCGTGAGTTAATGGGATTTAGGTTTTTGTGACTTGTCGAATTTTGAGATGTGAGCCCGAGGTTCGGGTCGATTTCGGATTTTTGGCTTATAATTTCATATTTTTCTTGTGGAGTTGATTCCTTTAGCCTATATTAATTATATCGTAATATTTTTGGCTATAATCGGGGCACTTGGAGACTGATTTGATCAGCAAAGGAATTTCGTAGTAGGATTTGCTCGGTTTGAGGTAAGTAACGCTTTCAAACTTGGTTCTGAGGGTTTGAAACCCCAAACTTTGTGCTATACGATTGGTATTGAGATGACGTACATGCCAAGTGACAGGAGTGCGAGCGTGCACCATGAGAATTGTGGCCTGGTTGATTCCATGGCACTCTATAGTGACTCTATTTTGTTGATATCCGTGTTTTCATCTTGTGATAAAGTAATTGAGCTGTCAATCATGTTAGATATCATGTTTAGGCTTTATGCCCCTAGTGGTCGTTTCTTGCTGTCATCTCACTGATTTCATTGATATTATGTACTTAGTCATGTTCATGCATTTCATATCATATCCCCGTCTCAGTGGTTGTTTATTAATACATCATATCATTGTTTCGGGATAGTTTTCATGATATTGTGAGCCCATGAGTGAGACTGGAGAAATTGATGACTGAGTGAGGCTGAGAGCATGATTATGAGTGACAGTTAAGGGATCGGGCTGCACGCCGCAGCGGTTATACTAATTTTATGATAACGCTTGGGTTGTAGGAGCCCCTCCGGAGACTCTATACACACCTAGTGAGCGCAGTTGATATTATTGAGGGATGGATCTTCCCTAGACATGGATCTTGTTCGAAGTACTTGATACCTGGAGATGGATCTTCTCCACAGGGCTGGATTGGCCTTCCTCCATACTGGATGACTTATAGTCAGTGATGTATATTTTTTGGGATGGATCTTCCTTGGGCCGTATGGGCCATATACAGTACCGAGTGGTTGAGCATTCGAGAGTATGAGAACATAAGGCTGACAACATGGTGCATCATATACAACATGTGCATTGGCATGTAGAGATGGCAGAGTTATATTCTTTACACTGTTCGGATCTGCTTCACTTTACTGTTTGAGTTGCCTATTTAATTTGAAAGCAAGCCTATGTTTCTGTTCAGTTATTTCTATTTTATTTGTACCGGTTGCGTTCGTCACTACCTTTCAATCCAAAGTTTGGAGTTGTTACTTAATGAGTTGGATTTACTCACGTTACTCCCTGCACCTTGTGTGCAAATCCAGGATTTTTTGGTCACGGCGGCAGTTGCTGATTGCGGCTTTAAAGTTCGGGGATTACCAAGGAAGCTGCACGGCGTTTGCAGGCCTTGACTCTCCTCGTTTATCACTAGTTGTATTTTCAGTTTATTTCTCTAGACACTGTAGTGGACTGTATTCTAAGTGAGACACTCATGTACTCTATGACACCTTGGTTTTGGGATGGATTGTATCGTATTTTGGATATTTCTGTTTTCAAAAAGGCTTTCCTAAATTATTAAATTGCTTCTCTCTTTATGTTCAATTATTTTTCTATGTTGGGATGTTGAGTTGTGGCTTGCCTATTGCCACGATAGGTGCCATCACGATGGGGTAGGTTTTGGGCCGTGACAAGTTGGTATAAGAGCCTAGGTTACATAGGTCTCATAAGTCATGAGCACATTTAGTAGAGTCTTGCGGATCGGTACGGAGACGTCTGTACTTATCTTCGAGATGCTGCCAAACCATTAGGAAACTTCACATTCTTGAATTCTTGTCATGCTAATCTTTTGGTTCTGGTAACTAAATTTTTGTTGTTCTAATTCTCTCACAGATGGTGAGGACGCGTACTATGGGGCAGGATGGACAGCCACCAGTTCCACCAGTCAGGGCCACAAAAGGCTGAGGCCGCGGTACAGGTCACGGTAGGGGAAGAGGTGCAGCTCGTACCGCAGGCTAGGGCAGCACCTGCAGATCTACCTGTTGCCCCAGTTCAGGAGCAGGCTCCAGTTGTGGATGAGCCTATGTGGCCAGCTCAGGCACCACCTGTGCCCATTGTGATTCCAGGCCTTCAGGAGGCCTTAGCTCAGATTCTAACCATGTACACCAGTCTTGCTCAGGTGGTCTCTATTTCGGCCGCAACAACCACTTCTCAGGCTGGGGGAGGCACTCAGACTCCTACCGCCCACACACCTGAGCAGGTGGTACAGGGAATCCAGACACCGGGGGCACCACTAGCCCAGCAAGTTGCAGCTGCTCCGGACTATGTGGTTCTTGCTATGCCCGAGGATGAGCCGCGTAGATTGGAGAGCTTTGGGAGGCTCCGGCCTCTATCTTTCAGTGGTGCAGACAGAGAGGATGCGCAGTCTTCTTGGACATGTGTCAGAGGATACTCTGTACAACCGATATTCTAGAGACCAGTGGAGTCTCGTTCACTACCTTTCAGTTCTATGGGGCTGCCTTCAATTGGTGGGAGGCTTACGAGAGACATAGGCCGGTCGGCGCAGCACCCCTTACCTGGCAGAAGTTCTCCGTTCTCTTTTTGGATAAGTTCGTGCCTCAGTCCGGTGGAGAGGAGTTACGCAGGCAGTTTGAGCAGATTCGTCAGGGTGATATGTCCGTGACGCAGTATGAGATGAGATTTTTAGAGTTGGACCATTATGCTATCTGGTTGGTTCTCACAGACAGGGAAAGGATCAGGAGGTTCATATATGGCCTCACTTTTCAGCTGTGATTGCTTATGACTAGAGAGAGAGTGTGTCTGGTGCTACCTTTGATGAGATTGTCGATATTGCTCGTCAGATTGAGATGGTTTGCAGCCAGGAGAGTGTTGAGAGGGAGGACAAGAGGTCTCGTGGACAGGGTGGATTCATCGGTATTCCTTCTGGGGGTTAATTCCACCATGGTAGGGGCCGTCCTTTCAGACATGCACAGACGACTCATCCGGTTCATTGTGGTGTATCATCAGGCCACGATGCATACAGCTATCAGCACGGCCAGTCTTCATTCAGTGCACTACCAGCTCAGAGTTCGTCTCATGCACCATCAGCTCAGGGTTCATCTATGTTAGGACCTTCTAGCAGTTATTTCGGTGCTCGGGGTTCCCTTCAGTCCCCACCGCCATTTGCAGAGAGAGGTTTCTTTCAGTGCAAAGATTTGGATCAAATCAAGAGGCAATGTCCCCACCTTTCGGGAGGTTCATCTCAGCAGGGGAGTTTGCCTTTGACTTCGGCACCAGTTACATCACCGCCTGCCCAGCCAGAACGGGGTGGAGCTTAGTCAGCTAGGGGTCGCCCTAGGGATGAGGCCGATCAGGTGGGGGTCAGGCCCATTTCTATGCACTCCCTTTCATACCAGATGCCATTGCTTCGGATGCTGTGATTACAGGTATTATCTTAGTTTTCCATAGAGTTGCCTCTGTATTATTTGACTCTAGTTCCACTTATTCATATGTGTCCTCGCATTTCGCTCATTATTTGGATATGCCATGTGAGTCTCTAGTTTCACATGTTCATATGTCTATGCCGGAGGGTGATACTATCATTGTGGACCGTGTATATCGGTCATGTGTGGTGACTATTGGGAGTATGGAGACTAGAGTAGATCTCTTATTGCTTAGTATGGTCAATTTAGATGTTATCTTGGGTATGGTGAGTTATCAGATGTTTTGTTATATGGATTTGATCCAAGTGGGAGAGTCTACTATCTATGATTTGATTGCACAATCTTGTACGGTATTAGTTTTTGGGCTGAGGCATACTTGTTGATTGGTTATGACTTGTAGAGGTTAATATCGGGGATGACTTGAGTAAGAAATTTCTTGAATGCGGGTTATATTGCATTTTATAAAAAAATCATGAAATGATTAAATTGTTATTTTGAAGGATATAGTGCGCACGGGGTATGAATTTGATCGGTGGTGTTAAGGCAGGTTTACCCCTTCGAGCGTTGATGTGCTACGGTGCAATTTAGAATTTGAAATTATATTTAATGGTGTCGAGATTTGCGGTAATTCTGTATGATTATGGATTCTACATTTTAGTATAAAAAAGGTAAGAAGAATAATTTTTAAATTCACATAAGGTATTTTCAGAGTGAGCGTTATAGTTGCGGTATTTATGGAGGTACTTAAGAAGAGTGCAGTGGCTTACAGGCGTTATGGTGGTGTGGTGTTATGTTAGGGTGTCTTGTAGTAAGCGTTGGGTAAGGATCGTAGAGTCCTGACAAGGAGAAGTAACAAATTGAGGATAATTTAGAAGAAACTCGAAGTGAATAGGACAACTGGGTAGTAGGCTAGACCAATATGGTAATGGCATACTCGGTTCATTTGGGTAATAATGACGTGGAGACATTACAGATATTTTGGTGGCAATATTTTTGGGCTTTAATGACCTGCGTGGCTCTGGCGGTGGAGTTGGGATCATATATAGGATTCGTGTGTTATATGGATTTGGAGATTGGGAGTTCTCAAGAGCAGGTTGTTTCCATGGTTGTGGACTGTGAAGTCATGGCCGAAGCTAGCTAGACGATGGTATGTGTTATGATTCAGTTATTGTGGGCTTTCGGAGGGTTATTTATCCATATGTAGGTGCCCGAAGTTGATTGTGGGTCCTTTGTTAGGCCGAGTTAGGATGTGTATTCTACATCGAGTCGGATTGGTTGGCTCCATACTGCTATTGTTGAGGGATGTGCCATTCGGTTGTTGTTGAGCTTATTCGTGTTTTGATATATTCAGTGAGTTACTCTTCTATGCTACGAGGGGTTGTTGTGATTTGTTGGTTGTATGCACCCATGGTGCAGTTCTATTGGGGGCCTTATAGCGGGAATTACGCGAGATGGGTATTTGGGTGATGCATGAGTGGTTGCGCATTGGTTACGTTCTTTCGGGTTTGTGTGGCATTGTGTCATTTGCTTCTCCAGGGTTATGGTAATGCACTTTGAGTACTTGATATCGGATTGCGCGTGGTTATTGACTTTGAGCATGGTGGTTGGGGTATTTCATATGGATCAGTGTTTGGATGGGGTCGCGCATTGCGGCAGAGTTATGTTGAGATATGATCGTTGTGTTAGATTCGTGTGTTATGGTTCTACGGTGTGTGATGGGTTCTTAGCATTGCGTTGGGGTGGTACCCGTCGAGCTTACGGGACGATTCTGTTGTTTGAGTCATTTTTGTGATTGAGTACATTTGGAAGGTTGGTTATTGGTGCACGGATTGCGGGTTGTGGCTTTAGATACTATTGGTGTGGCATGTCAGTAGAGTAGCTAATATTTGATAAAAGGAAGTCGTCAGATCTAGGATGGGTGCTATCAGATTTGATTGTGGCATATTTGGAAGGATAATATCGAAAGTCAGCTTAGGAATTTGCTATGGTTCTTGTCGAAGGAGAGGGAGCTCCACGACTGGTAGATCTGGTGAATGGTTATTAGTCTTTGCGTGTTTCTTTCATCATCGATGGTGTACGAAGGTTTTAGAATGGAGTCTTCTTTGATATGAGGTTTACTACCAGCATGGGGTTGTTTCGAGCAGCTACGGTGATTAGAAATCATTGCTTCGAGCATTTGAGCTATGTGGTATTTGAAGTTTTAAGAATTTGAGTTATGGTTACGGCTTTTGGTACAGCTTGTTCAGACTTATACAACGTGTAGGCTGCGGGATTCTAACCTTATAAGAAATTACGGATGTTGAAAATTGGATTCTAAGGCTTGTGGGCTAGGTAGAATTAAGAAATTTCAATTATGTGGTGTTATCAGACCTATATGGGATAGGGTGACGTGGGATCACCCTCGGGTAGGTATGTGGTAAGATGGAATAGTGATTTAGTGGCTTGGAAATAACTCTTGGCACGTTCGAAGACGAACGTATGTTTAAATGGGGGAGGATGTAATGACCCAGCCGGTCGTTTTGAGCGTATTAGCCCCAATCCCCTATATACTGCATTCCCTGTATCTGTTTCTGCTTATGTGACTTGCCGGGAGGTCTTGTTTTGGTTTCGGATTGTTTTGGGACACTTAATCTCTTAAACGAAAGCTTAATTCTTAGAATTTTGACCGTAGTTGGGATGGTGTGAAGACGACTCCAAAATGGAGTTCTGTCGGTTCTGTTAGCTCTGTTGGGTTATTTTGGACTTAGGAGCATGTCCGGACTGTGAATTTGAGGTATGTAGCTGATTTAGGCTTGAAATGGCGAAAGTCGAATTTTCGGAAGTTTGACTGGGGGGTTGACTTTTTGATATCGGGGTCGGATTCCGATTCTGAAAGTTAGAGTAGGTCCGTAATGCTGAATATGACTTGCATGCAATATTTGAGGTCTATTGGACGTGGTTTGGTAGGTTTCGGCATCGTTTGTGGAATTTGAAAGTTTGGAAGTTCTTTAGGCTTGAATTCGGGTGTAATTGGTGTTTTGATGTTGTTTTTAGTGATTCAAAGGCTCTACTAAGTTCTTATAATGTTTTGGGACTTGATGGTATGTTTGGTTGAGGTCCCAGGGGCCTCGGGTGAGTTTCGGGTGGTTAACATATCATTTTTTGCCTTAGTGAGATAGCTGATATCTGCTACTGCATTGTTTTAGTTTCCTCTTACGCGTTCGCGAAGAGTGTTTTGAGTTGGTGAATTTTTGCTCTACGCATCCGCGAAAGAGAGGACGCGAACGTAAAGGTATGGCAGTGTGTGCATCGCAAACGCTTGAGTGGCGTCGCGTTCGCGAAGGGGAGAGAGGCAGCTAGGGACCCCTAGTCTTTTGTTCTACGCGTTCGCGAGGTGAGGGACGTCTTCGCGAAGGTCTGAGTTTGCAAAGCTTCACATTCGCGAAGCGTAGGTCGTGTTCGCGAAGAGTTAAGTTGAGAGGCAGTCTGAGTTAGTCTACGCGAACGCGAGAGGACGATCCCGTTCGCGAAGAAGGATATCTGGGCGGGCAGTATTAATTTAAAAAACGAGTGTTTGAACCCATTTTTCATATTTTGAGATAGAGAACACGGAATTGGGAAATTCTTGAAGGGATTTTTGTGGATTTGATTGGGGTAAGTGATTCCTACTTGGTTTTGGTTAAATCCCGTGATTTCATCTTTATTTTTATCATCTAATTTGTGATTTGGGGTGAGAAATTGGGGAAAAAGAGGAAGAACTCTTGAGTTAGAATTTTGAGGTTTTAAATGGGATTTTTTTATCGGATTTGAGTAATTTTAGTATGGTTAGGCTCATGAGTAAATGGGATTTCAGATTTTGTGACTTTTGTCGGATTTCGAGATGTGGGCCAGGGGTCCGGGTCCGGGCTGATTTCTAAATTTTGGCTTATAATTTCATATTTTTCTTGTGGAATTGATTCCTTTAGCCTATATTAATTATATCGTACTGCTTGTGGCTAGATTCGGGGCATTTTGAGACTTATTCGAGGGGCAAAGGCATTTTGGTGTAGGATTTGCTAGGTTTGAGGTAAGTAACGCTTTCAAACTTAATTCTGAGGGTTCGAAACCCCAAACTATGTGCTATACGATTGGTATTGAGGTGACGCACATGCCAAATGACGGGCGTGCGAGCGCGCACTGTGAGAATTGTGGTCTGGTTGATTCCATGGCACTGTATAGTAACTCTATTTTGTTGATATCCATGTTTTCATCTTGTGATAAAGTAATTGAGCTGTCAATCATGCTAGATATCATGTTTAGGCTTTATGTCGTTACTGTTGGGACCCTTAGTGGTCGTTTATTGCTGTCATCTCACTGATTTCATTAATATTATGTACTCAGTCATGTTCATACATTCCATATCATATCTCTGTATCAGTTGTTATTTATTGATGCATCATATCATTGTTTCGGGCTAGTTTTCATGATATTGTGAGCCCGTGAGTGAGACTGGAGAGATTGATGATTGAGTGAGGCTGAGAGCCTGATTATGAGTGACAGTTATCGGATCGGGCTGCACGCCACAGCGGTTATACTGATTTTATGATAACTCTTGGGCTGTAGGAGCCCCTACGGAGTCTGTACACACCCCTAGTGAGCGCGGTTGATATTATTGAGGGGTGGATCTTCCCTGGACATGGATCTTGTCCGAAGTACTTGATACCTGGAGATGGATCTTCTCCACAAGGCTAGATTATCCTTCCTCGATATTGGGTGACTTATAGTTAGTGATGTATATGTTCTGGGATGGATCTTCCCTGGGCCGTATGGGCCATATACAGTACCGAGTGGTTGAGCATTCGAGAGTATGAGCACATGAGGCTGACAGCATGGTGCATCACATACAGCATGTGCATTGGCATGTAGAGATGGTAGAGTTATATTCCTTACACTGTTCAGATCTGCTTCACTTCACTGTTTGAGTTGCCTATTTAATTTGAAAGTATGCCTATATTTCTGTTCAGTTATTTCTATTTTATCTGTACCGGTTGAGTTTGTCACTACCTTTCAGTCCAAAGTTTGGACTTGTTACTTACTGAGTTGGATGTACTCACGTTACTCCCTACATCTCATGTGCAGATCCAGGCATTTTTGGTCACGGCGGCGGTTACTGATTGTGGCTTTAGAGTTTGGGGATTACCAAGGTAGTTGCACGGCGTTCGCAGGCCTTGACTCTCCTCCTTTATCACCAGTTGTATTTTCAGTTTATTTCTCTAGACACTGTAGTGGACTGTATTCTAAGTTAGACGCTCATGTACTCTATGATACCCTGGTTTTTGGATGGATTGTATCGTATTTTGGATATTTCTATTTTCAAAAAGGCTTTCCTAAATTATTAAATTGCTTTCGTCTTTATGTTCAAAAACATTTCTGTGTTGGGATGTTGAGTTGTGCCTTGCCTAGTTCTACGATAGGCGTCATCACGACGGGGCAGGTTTTGGGTCATGACACTCATTCTCTCCTTTATCTTTCTCTCTCAATCTACTCATGATTTTATTATCTCCATTCACTTGAGAAGGAGCTAATAGATGAAGAGTATGTTTCTTTCCCTTGTACAAGAAGGAGTATCTATTTGTTCTACCATCATTAATAGCTCCCCGGTCATATCGCCAAGGTTGTCCCAAAAGCATGTGACATGCTTGCATCGGAGCAACATTACATAAGACCGCATCTTCATGTTTTCCTATGATAAATTTGGCCACGGCTTGCTTGATCACCTTGAGTTCACCACACTCATTCAACCATTACAACTTGTATGGTCGAGCATGCTTCATAATATTTAGACCCAACTTCTCAACCATGACACTACTAGCAACATTGGTACAACTTCCACTATCCACAATCAATGACGCAATATATTCCCCAACTCTACATCTAGCATGGAACACATTTTCTCTTTGGTCTAGAACATCTTTTTTTACGGTTGTACCGATCATTCTTCTCACAACACAATTTGACATATTCAGTATTTCTTCGATCCTATCAAACACTTCTTGATCCTCTCCACTAGAAGGCTCCTTGTGAGAATCCTCATCATTTCCACTATTGGCCAAATGGAGTCCACTCTAACCAATGATAATTGCCCTCCGGTTGAGACATTCCGCCGTAACATAACCATAGCTGTGGCACTTATAATATTTTATATTACAAGTAGAAGTAGAAGAGTGAGACTTAGCATTGTTACCTCCTTCCTTGGACTCTACTTTCGGTTTTCTCTTGTCATAATATGTCTTGGCATCCTTTTTTAATTCCCTTGGTTTGTCATCCTTGGAAGATGGCTTCCAAGAGTCTTTTACTTTTTCCGACAAAGTGTTGTATCTCTTTGACTTGTAGTCCTTGTAGTCCTTGTCTTCCTCCAAGTATCTTTCAACTTGACTTGCTGCTTGGAAGACATCATTCAAAACCTCATACTTGTGAAGCTTCATAGGTGGAGAGATTTCCCTATTAAGTCTCACGATAAATCAGATCACCGTAGCATTATCCTCTTCCTCAAAGTTGGCCCTTATGTGAACAAGATCAAATTCATTGTGGTATTCCCCAACACTCTTGTTGCCTTGCTTCAAAGAGTAAACTCTCTTGAGAAGCTCTTGTTTATAGTTTAAGCACAAATCTTTCATCCATAACACTAATCAAATCTTCTCATTCATCTATCATAGAATGCAAAGTCTTATCCTTCTCCTTTCTTCCGAATCCCACCAAGTAGATGAAAAGTATTCAAATTGAGTGATTGCATACCTAACTCTTGGGGTACTAGAAACTCAGTTCGTTCGAAAGAATTCACACTTTGAACAACCCAACTCAAGTATTCCTCTGGATCATTACTTCCTGTAAATGGAGGAAAATTGATCTTGATGGTGTTCACCCCTCTATCCGGATCTCCTTGGTTCTCTCCAGAGTATCCCCCATTGTTGCATCGATTTTGCCAATTTCGTTGAACCCTTGGTTGGCCATAGTTCATGCGTAGATATTGGGACATTATTTGGTTATCTCTTGTTTCACCCCTTTGGTTGCCATAACCAATAGGAAGAGGGGTTGTGTGGTGTTGACGTCCAATAGGAAGAGGTGGTGGAGTAGTGGAAGTGTTGTAGTGTTACTTGCCCCCTCTCCAGTTTGCAAAGACGTTTCTCCTCAATTATAACAATTATTCATTGAGCTTCACTGAAAGCTTAATTTCTTTGAGTTCATGGGTCAACTCTCCCATTTATTTCATCACTTGCTCCATGAAGGACTCTATTTTATTGGGAGACTCTTCACTTGTCCCCGTCATACCTACAAAATGAGCAAACAAGTTAGTGAAAACAAGGACCTTATGTTCACTTCCTTAGTATTTCACTCTTGCTCAATGTCTCTCAATTCCCTCGTGTTTCACTCAAGATCCTTGGCTTTTATCTCATTCAAATATTCTCACTCACTCTTGTCTTTTACCACTCTTGGTTTCCCACAAGTTGATCTTCAACTCTAATCAAGAATATTTTCAATAAGAAGAACCTTCCACTTTGGGGTTAGAGTGGAGGTTATGTGACACGAAAGAACGGTTCAAGCTAATGGAAAAGAAACAAGTAACTAACCAACGTAATAAGAGAGAAAAGAACAAAAAGAGGTAGCACGAAAGAGAAATAGCACCCAGAAATTAGACTAAAAATCAATATGGACTAATATTATTGTATTCTAATTAGAGTAATCAAAAGAGTAGAAGAAATGGAAGAGAAAAAATATTAGATCATACAATGCAAACCTCTGTTTTTTTTCAAGTTCTGTAGCCTAACCTACACAAGGTTGTGTAGCCTACGCACGGAGCCTACACAAGGTTGTGTAGCTTATGAATGATTTCTACGCAGCCTACACACAAAATATCCTCAATCTAGTGGCGTCTGGAATTGCCTACGCAAGCTACGTAGCCTACGCAGTACTTCAGATTTGCAATTTTTCTGCAACTTTTCTTCACTTTTTGGCTCGATTTTGAATTTATAAATTGATCCAAATCACGTCCAAATGGTTTCAAACTTCATATTTCACTTGGGAATAGGGGTGGGCATATGAAATCTAAACTGAAATTCGATTAATTTGGACTTTTTGTTTAGATTTTTGGATTATGGATTGAATTTTGGATTTAATTTTAAAACTTTTTGGATTTCGGATTGGATATTGGATTTGGTAGTTCGAATTTTGGATATCTGAAATTCTTATACTTTATATTTAGTCCATTATCCATATGTCAATAGTAATAAGTTCAATACCCTACCCATTAGATATTATCTCATAAATTCAATATTAATTACTAAGTTACTATGAGAATACTTTCTATTTGGACATGATTTTACTATTTCTACTTCTTATCGGTTGTATTAATGTCTCAATTATATTTTTTTAATAATAATTTCATTACTTGAATACTTTATTTTGTATAATTGCGGTGAATGAGGAACTTTTTAGGCAATTTAACATGAGTACTCATTTGGATATTCATTTTTGTAGAAAGAAGAAACTTCTCAACTTATAAGCTCAAAACCAAAAATTCAAAATATCCAAACTAATTAATCTGAAACCGAACTTAAAAAATCCTATCCAAACCGAATTTATTTGGATTGGATTTGGATTGTCATTTCTTCAATCCGAAAATCAAAAATCCAAACCGAAATTTTCATATGCAATCTGAACTGCCCGAACACCCACCTCTACTTGGAAATCACCTTAGGATCAAAGCCCAATTATTTTTAACATCAAATTCATGAATCACATCAACTCAAATGGATCAAATTGTACTTTTTATCATGAACCCACTTATGATAATGATAAACTTGAGGAACAATAAACTTTTCAAATTTACTTGTAGACACTCAAATAACTTCAAACCAACTTCATTTGATCTATTTTTACATAGAGAACAAACTCCAATCAATTTCAAGTATCAATATGCATCAAGATCCAAGAAATCAAAGATTTAACTCAAGAACATGAAGAATAATTTTTTTTTTGGATTTTCAATAAAATCAAATACTTAGCTAATGTATGTAGAAACACACACTAATCCAAGCTTTGATACCAAATGATACAAATCTAAGTACGGAATTGAAGAAATTAAAGACAAAATAGAAATTGAGAATAGACCCAAAAAAGAAGTAATTGTCAAACAATTGAAATAATTAATTACCCAATAATTTTTACAATAATTAGTAGACCTAAACTATAGTATTACCCTCTTGTGAATACACCTTGCAAGAGTTTGAATCAACAAGTTGGAAACACATGCTCCTCACAATTATTCAATATTTAAAGATAAGCTAAACTAGGAATGACCTCATCATATGTTATTTATGCTAGGTCCAAATAAGGTAAGAAAGACATAAGTACCCCTAATGGGTCTAACTACTATGCCCACAAAGAAAAGTTTTAACCCAAGTCTCCAATCATTGGCAAGCATGGCCTAGGTCCACATGCTTGCATCCAAGTCATCAAGGGAGCACACATATGTGCCTATCACCATCCACGTAGACATGGCCTTCCACGTGGGCATAGGGGGAGTAGGCTACCAATTCATCCACGTAGCCTGCGTGGTCTCCATGCTCCTCCAAGACCTCCACCCTAAACACATTGTATGCCTTCAAGGGCCTTCCACCATTGTCTTCCAATGCTTCCAAGATATCCAATGCTTGGTGAAAAGGTGCAAATCCCTTAGTTCCTTGGATTGAGATATTGTGAATGACCTAGATGCCATTGGTGTTCCTTGGGGTGTATCATTCTCCCCTTCTTGAGAAGAATTTTTCCTCAAATGCAGATCATCATTATTTCCTACAACACAAGGAAGAAAGTCACTAATATTGAAAATATTATGAACTTGATACTCACTTGGATAGAAGGTCGCAATGTCTCTAACAATGTCGCAGTTATTGGTTCATCTAATCAATTTTTAAATTGCACATTACTGTGTTTTGAATAACTATGCATGCATATTTTTTGAAAACTTTATTTTTAGCCAGATGCTACCCATGGTAACTCGAACAGGATTCCAATGCGAAGCGGAGCAAACAAAGGCACGAACCAACCTCCCCCGCAAAACTCACGATATTTCTTTGAATGCAGGAACAAGAGATAGTCGTCAGTACGTGCGCACCTTAGAATCACTGTCTTCACAACAACAAGGCTACCGAACTCATCCACAACTAAGAAATACTCCTCTATCACTTATTATTTATTCGCTGCATGAGACTAAGCATTGTCTCAAATCTTGCATGAGGCTAAGCCCTGCCTCCTCAACTGCATAAGGCTAAGCATTGCCTTCTATTTGCATGAGACTAAGAATTATCTCAAATCTTGCATGAGGCTAAGCCCTACCTCCTCAACTGCATAAGGTTAAGCATTGCCTTCCATTTGCATGGGAATTTGCATGAGGCAAAGGGAATTTGCATCATGTTTAAATTTATGCGATAATCTGTATGCATGCATCGTATTCTGAGTTTGTAGGTAATCCGGGAAGTAACCGTTCTCATAACGGGAGCAATCTTCGCTACAGTTTCCATTCAACGTTCATATCCTTCAATTATTTCAAATGCAACCGACCACCATCCGTTACTTATTCTCACCTGATGCCCACTCAAATATCCATAACCATTCTCAACCTATCATATCCAGAATATTCAGTCCGTTCTTACAATAATTCCATCGGTTTATTCCACCGTCAGATCCAGAACTACACATGGCCTGATTCCTATATAACCAGGGATATATAGGCATCTCAGAGATCAGGGTGTGGCCTATATTTTTCAAAACACCCCATTCGGTCAAAAATTAGTCCCGACAACTCTTTCATCCTTCCCGAGTAAAGAGGGGCAGTTGTTGATACCCAATTTTCCCTCATATTTTTCAAATATATATATATATATATATATATATATATATATATATATATATATTCAAATTAGTGCATATGCATCATTATTTGCTTTACAAGCATATACAAGTATTTTCATAATTTTTCATAATTTTTAAAGGCTTTAAATCAATTTATTTCCTCATTTTTATTATATAAATACCCATTAATTACCTTACAAATAATATTTATGATGCTTTTATCATATAAACTCATCTTTTACACCCATGTTAGGTTATAAATATTTTTACTACACTTGTTATAATTACATTTGCATTTTAAAGACTAAAATTGCATATTTTTGCAATAATAGCCTATATGTACTTATAATTACTCTATTTATGCAACAATAACTTTTTTATATTTTTATAATGTTAAATATTTGTTTTCAATCATTTTTATGCATAAATGATATTTTTATTATTTATCTATTATTTTTACAAATTATTTTATTGGTTATATTTGGGTATTTAAAATTTGGTCCCAATTTTAATTGATTTCGGACCTAAAACTACCCAAACCAACCCAATTTTCCTAAGCCCAATACCCTACCCATTCATTAATACCCAACGCCAATCCGCCTAAATCATGGCCGTTGATCAAATATGATCAACGACCCACAAATAATGACCCCCTTCCCTTGTATCCCCTCATCTTTACCCTAATCCTGACTTCTCTAAAGCCTCCACCCTCATTTACCCTCCCCTGATGAACCCTAACGCCGCCTCCTCACCCAAATCCCCCTGAATCCCGGTCCTAATGGGATTCTTTCCCTATTCCCTTACCATTTTAGTGTTTTACTTTGATTTGGTGCTAAATTTCAGAATAACTTAGGTACTTGCCTAAACATGGCAAGTACCCCACTGTGATTCCGTCCAAATCAATGTTTACCTCTTGAATCTGGACAACCTCGAGTCCAAGTACGTTATTTATAATGATTCTCTCATATCTCGCTTGGTTCGCACTAAGCCCTAAAGGTTAGGGTTCCAAATATTTCTTTGATTTGAACCCAATCTGGTTCAAACTCTGATTTTTAACTTCTTTTTCCGTCTATATTCGTTCTATTACTTATGAATCTGCTTATTTTTTGCCGATTTTGTGACTTACTTAATTTATGGTTTCAAACCCTTTTTATTTGAACCAAATCTGGTTCGATATTAGGTTTCCTTTTGAATAATTTCCTATATGTGTTCCTTGCCTTTATTTTTTGCTGATTTTGTGTTTTACCCAAAATTAGGGTTTCAGCCCCTTTTTACTTGAACTATCTGGTTCGATTTCATGTTTCTTTTGAATAATCCTTGTCTACATTCATCTTTATGTGTTAATGCGTGATTCTTTGCCATTATTCTCTACTGATTTTGGAGTTTACCTAATTTAGGGTTTCCGACCCTTTCACTTAAACCAAATCTGGTTCGATTCAGTATTCTCTTTTTATAATAATCTCTTGTCTTCCTTATGTGATTCTTTTCCTTATTTCCTACTGATTTTGTGTATTTCCACCTAAAATTTAGGGTTCAGCCCTATTTATTTAAACACTGACCTCAGTATTTAAGTGGCCAATTCTTTTACGGCTAAGAGGAGGCAATACTATTCGAACCCCTCCCACTTTCCTATGGAAAAAAAGATATTTTAGAGTTCGAAATTTCTCACTACTATAAACAAAATCTTTCACTCTTATTATATCTAGCAATATTATTTTTTGCTTGTGATTCCTGGCCTGCTGGAAGCCAAGGCCAGAAATCCTCAATTGTTCTGCTTCTGTTGGTGACAATTGCTACACTATTGGATTCCTTTTTTCATGTTTCACCTTAACTGGTGAGTTATTGAATCCTTTGCTATGCCATTATGATTACTTGTTTAATATGTTGCTTCTATTAAACCATGTTACCCTAAATTCTATTACTTATAGTTAAGACGTGTTGAACTTAGTTGAATCGATTAGTGAAATCTGCCTAACTCTGTGTTATTTAGGGATGTCTTTTAGAGTAAAAAATGTTTTCATACCTCTTCTTAAGGACTGGTTAATTATGTGTTCCTTAACAGATTCATCAGTTTGTTTGTTGAACCTGTTACCATGTGATTTGTTTGGTTCTGTGCTCACTATGTTATGATACCTCTGCTAAATGGTTTAATCAGATCCTCATACTAATTAGTGTGTTCCTGACCTACTGTTAATTAATGAGATTTCTTTTTGTGACTTAGTCTAATATGCAGTCTTTATTATCACTGTGAACATGTTTATGAACAAGTCTTATTAGCATGCGACTGTGTTAACTTCTAGGAAATTGGATTAAGTCTGCCTAGGTTCAAATGTGTTGCTATTTGTTTGTGTTCTATGTGTGATTCTGTACCCCCTAATCCCATCCTACTCTCCTGAATTCTCACTCTTTGCTGGATGAAAGCCAAAGCAATTTAGGTTCTGTCCCTTGGCCTCCCTAGTGTAAGCACTGATGAGGGTTCGTATGAGACCCTCGTAAACTCTGACATACTGGGATTTGGTCCCTAGTCTTCTTTGAATTGTTCTGATTATTCTTCTCTAGTGTGAGCCCTGTCCTAGGTTCTTGAACCCCTTGGGAACTCTGACACACTAGAGATTTGGGTTCTGTATGCTTATCCTTGAGATATGGGTGAATCATTCACTGCTAGTTACTGTGTATCTTTGAACATGGGCTTTTGGAGCCACTGTGAGTTGAAGGCCTGGCCTGTCCAGGTGTATTTGGGCCTGCTGCAGACTTCCTATAGTTTTTATACTTTGTAATTCATTCATTCAATTCTAGCATGTAATAATAATTGGAGTATTAGTAAATTGGAAAACTGGGTTTTATTTTAATATTTGCATGAGAATGGGTAGAAATCCTGCTTATAGGTGTTTACTTTGCTCATTCTACTATTGTGTTAGATAACCTGCCTATAGGTGTTTACTTTGCTCATTCTGCTATTGTATGTTAGATAACCTGCCTATAGGTGCTTACTTTATTCAAATACATTCTGCTATTGTATGTTAGATAATCTGCCTATAGGTGTTTATTTTGCTCGAATATGCTCTGTAGATAACCTGCCTATAGGTGTTTACTTTATTCAAATACATTCTGCTATTGTATGTTAGATAACCTGCCTATAGGTGTTTATTTTTCTCGAATATGCTCTGTAGATAACCTGCCTATAGGTGTTTACTTGCTCGAATAAGCTCAATGGATAACCTGCCTATTCTTATTTTTAGATACCATGCCTATAGGGAATAAAATAACCAAAGTTCAATTTGCATTGCAGCATATTCATGAGGCATCATGTTCATAGGGTCATTTATAAATCTGCATTTTTTGAAGTCATGCCCATAGGGTTCTTAATTGATTGATATGCTATTGTCATACTTGCTCATTTAGTATATAAGAACTAAAACTAGTTTCAATCATCAGGGGTAAGAATCATGTCTATAGGGTAATCACTATCTGTGTTAAGAACTAAAATCAGGCTTTAAAACACTGCATCATCGAACACCAGTAGAAAGCATGCCTATAGGAACAACTGAGTAATTCTGAATATCTCTCGTATTTATTACTGCCAAATACTGAGTAAATCACCTATATAGCTTGTTTATAGGTTTCAACCGCTTATACTTATAATCAGTAAACAACTGTGCAGTCACCTAGAAATTACTTTGCATAACTGCTCGCATGATTAAAATCCAGAATCATATAGAAATCATGTATATAAGGCCTAACGACTTCAATTGTTGAAACTATCAAACCGCCTAATTTGTTTGCGTGCATTTGCTGCCTAAGTGTGGAGGCTAACCTGAGCCCTTATTTGCTTTTACATGAAAGTCCAATTTGTTTAGTCTAGAACCATCCAAAAAATAGAGGTACAAGCTCCTCCTGGGCCATAGGCAAGGGACGGGTAGTGCACGCATAGGGTACGATTTAGAATTGATTAGAGCACTTTAGGTAAATAATTTAAAGATAGTAATCGGGTAGCAGGAGATGATAGTCTGTGCCCGCTGAATAATATGAGTAACACCACCATCTTAGGGAAGTTATGAAGTATTATTTATGTTGCACGGGGTGATCCTTTAGGCTAAAGAACTTAGGACCCCCCCCCCCCCCCCCCCCCCCCTATTAAAATAATTCTTTCTTTCTCTTCTTTCTTAGACTAATTCACATGATTTAAGTTCGACCGGGATCCACCGTTGTAGACCTCGAGGAGGAGTGCCTAACACCTTCTCCTCGAGGTAATTTGACCCCTTACCCGATCTTTGGTGACGCAAACTAGTAAACCCGAGTCATTTGCAATAGGTACCCTAACACACCTTAATCCGTTAGGTGCCGACTCTCTTTTAATAACCTTTCCTTCCTTTTAAAAGAGTTGTCTCGACGTCGAAGCCCGATTTTGCGAGAAAGAAGGGGTGCGATACTGCGTATTGATAACTTATTTGACCAACTTCAGGGAGCGAGGGCCAAAATTGATTTGAGATTGGGGTATCACCAGTTGAAAATTCGGGATTCGAATATTCTAAAGACGGCATTCAGGACTCGTGCTGACTAACGCCCCAGCAACATTTATGCACTTGATGAATAGTGTATTCCAGCCGTATCTTGACTCATTTGTCGTGGTATTTATTGATGATACCCTGGTGTACTCACGTAGCCAGGAGAAGATGTACAACACCTGGGTATTATATTGCAGATGTTGAGAGAAGAGAAACTTTATGCCAAATTCTCTAAGTGTGAGTTCTGGCTTAGTTCAGTGGCATTCTTGGGACACATAGTGTCCAACGAAGGAATTAAGGTATATCCGAAAAAGATAGAGGCAGTTCAGAGTTGGCCCAGGCCATCTTCAGCTACTGAGATTCATATTTTTCTCGGCTTGGCCGATTATTATCGTCGCTTTGTTGAGGGTTTCTCGTCTATTGCATCGCCTATGACTAAATTGACCCAGAAAGGTGCTTCGTTCTAATGGTCAGAAGAATGTGAAGAGAGCTTTCAGAAGCTCAAGATAGCTATGACTACAGCCCCCGTATTGGTGTTGCCTGTAGGTTCAGAGTCATATACTGTGTATTGTGACGCATCGCGTATTGTTCTCGGTGCGGTGCTAATGCAAGACGGTAGGGTAATTTCCTATGCGTCCAAACAGTTAAAGGTACATGAGAAGAATTATCCGGTCCATGACCTTGAGTTAGCAGCTATTATTCATGCCTTGAAGATTTGGTGACATTATTTGTACGGTGTCCATTGTGAGGTTTATACCGATCACCGGAGTTTACAGCATCTGTTTAAACATAAGGATCTTAATTTTCTACAACGAAGGTGCTTGGATTTGCTTAAAGATTATGATATCACCATTCTCTATCATCCCGAAAAGGCCAATGTGGTGGCCGATACCTTGAGTCGTAAGGCAGAGAGTTTGGGCAGCTTAGCATACTTACCGGTAGCAGAGAGGCCTTTAGCCTTGGATGTTCAAGCCTTGGCCAACCAGTTTGTCAGATTGGATATTTACGAGCCTAGTCGAGGTTTGGCTTGTGTGGTTTCCTAGTCTTCTCTTTATAATCGTATCAGAGAACGTCAGTATGATAACCCTCATCTGCTTGTCCTTAAGGACACGGTCCAGCACGATGATGCCAAGGAAGTCACCATTAGGGATGACAGTGTATTACGGATGCAGGGCAGACTATGTGTGCCTAATATAGGTGGGTTGCGTGAGTTGATTCTACAGGAAGCTCACAGTTCGCGGTACTCCATTCATCCAGGTGCCGCGAAGATGTATCAGGATTTGAGGCAGCACTATTGGTGGAGGCGAATGGAGAAAGATATAGTTGGGTTTGTAACTCGATGTTTAAATTGTCAACAAGTAAATTATGAGCATCAGAGACCGGGAGCATTACTTCAGAGACTTGAAATTCCAGAGTGGAAATGGGAGTGTATTACCATGGATTTCGTAGTTGGGCTTCCAGGACCTTGAGGAAGTTTGATGTTGTTTGGGTGATTGTGGATCGGTTGACCAAATCCGCGCATTTTATTCCAGTTGGTACTAATTATTCTTCGGAGCGGTTGGCTGGAATTTATATCCGCGAGATTGTTCGCCTGCACGGAGTGCCAATATCCATCATTTCAGATCGGGGCACGCAGTTTACATCACAGTTCTGGAGAGAAGTGCAGCGAGAATTGGGCACACAGGTTCAGTTGAATACAGCATTTCACACTCAGACGGATGGACAGTCCGAGCGCACTATTCATATATTGGAGGATATGCTACACGTTTGTGTCATTTATTTTGGAGGTTCTTGGGATAAATTTCTACCACTCGCAGAGTTTGCTTACAATAACAGCTACCAGCGGAGTATTCTGATGGATCCGTATGAGGCTTTATATGGGAGATGGTGTCGGTCTCCGATTGGTTGGTTTGAGCCGGGAGAGGCTAGGCTATTGGGTACTAACTTGGTTCAGGATGCTTTAGAGAAGGTTAAAGTGATTCAGGAAAAGCTTCGCATGGCGCAGTCTAGACAGAAGAGTTATGCCAACGGGAAGGTCTGTAATGTTTCTTACATGGTTGGGGAGAAGATTCTGCTCAAGATTTCACCAATGAAAAGTGTGTTGAGATTCGGAAAGAAGGGCAAGTTGAGATCTCGGTATATTGGGCATTTTGAAGTACTTAAGAAGATTGGAGATGTGGCTTATGAACTGGCATTGCCTCCTAGTCTATCGAGTGCTCATCCAGTGTTTAATATATTTATGCTACGGAAGTATCTCGGAGATCTGTTTCATATTTTGAATTTCAGCACAGTGCAGTTGGATGGTAATCTGACTTATGATGTGGAGCCAGTGGCCATTTTAGACCGACAGGTTCGAAAGTTGAGATCAAAGAACATAACTTAAGTGAAAGTGCAGTGGAGAGGCTAACCAGTCGGAGAAGCTACGTGAGAAACTGAGCGGGAGATGCAGATCAAATATCCACACCTATTTGGGACTCTAGGTACAATTCTACACCAATTTGAGGATGAACGTTTTTTTAAGAGAGGAGAATTTAATGACCCGGTCGGTCGTTTTGAGTATTACAACCCCATTTTCCCATTTACTGCTCAAATTATGCCCTACAGTTTTTATTCGACTTGCCAGAGTAATTGGTTCGGGTCCGGTGAGATTTTTGGAATGATTTGGAACGCTTAGTTCCAAACTTTAAAACTTAAATTGAAAGTTTGTTACTCATTCATCCTTAACTATAGGTCTCGGGAGTCTTGAGTATGAAGTCTCCTTTGTTAGAATGTGTTTTACCCCTCAATGTGAAATATTTCGACGCGAATCCGGATTTAATCAAGTCCTTATGTGAATACTCGACACTGGGCGGGAAACCAAAATTAAGAAAAAAAGTGCAGCGACAGCTAGCAAAGAAAGTATTTTCATCAATTCTTATCGAGGATAGACCTTTTTAACTACTAATAGTTCCAAGAGAAAACAAAGAAGGAAAATCTCCCTAATAGATTATCTTCTCATCAATCGCCATTAACTTCATATGACATAAACTTCACAGTACCCTACAAATGGTAATTCCATCACCCAAAGGAACTTGAGAAATTTGAATGCGAGAATCAGCAGCTAAAAACTTGTTAAGTTCGATAATGTGATGCCTGTCTGGTTTTCGAGCTTCTGGAACAGACTCCTCTGCCATAGCAACTGTTCCAAACCAGAGTGTATTATCATACACTATTATGCCACCAACCTTCACTAGCTTCAACAGTCTCTCATGGTACTTTTGATAACTACATTTGTCTGCATCGACAAAAGCAAAGTCGAAACTTCCTCTGTTGCTTTGCTGCAAATAACAGAATATATTTTAAATGACACATGAAAATTAGGTCAGCTAGTTGCACTAAACTCCTGCTATGTCCGGGGTCCGAAAAAAAATCGGACCACAAGAGTCTATAAGTTATTCGCTACTTGTGCTTGTGAGAAGAAGCCCGTGCCGGTTCAACTAAACTCAGCATTTCTATATATATATGTGTGTGTGTGTGTGTGTGTCACATCTCTACCCTCAAGATAAGGGTAAGGTCCGCGTACACACTACCCTCCCCAGATCCTACTCATGAAATTATACTAAGTTTGTTGTTGTATGTGTGTGTAAGTGATAAATTACTAAAATACTATTTTCTTCGAATTTATACCAACCTTTTTTATTGATCATGGAGTTTGAAAAATAAATAAAGATTTTTTTTTTGAAATTTGTCTGTCTTCGATAAACCCTAACTTTGTGTGGATATAATCCCTTGAAATTTATGGTATTAAACATGATATAGTATTTATGGCTCTAAAAGCTTCTCATTAAGCATAAGATGAGAAGTTTAATTTAAATTACTTCGACATCTAGAGAAGAGTTATTCTTTCTTAAATAAATTAAAAATGAAATATATTCACATTAACTAGAACAGATGGAATAACAAATATTATATTCCGAATGCATAATTTTAAAATTTTCAATCAGCGTTTAAAATTTTAAAGGCCGAATTCTATCAAATTCAAATCCTGAATTCAATGAAATAATTGAGGTGCACACAAGTTGGGGAGGTTTACCATTCCACCCTTATAGAAGAAGGTTTACAGTATTTAGTTTTCTTATACTTTTTTTAGTACTTAACCTGCTGAAATATGATGGGATGTGAGAAAACTAGGCGTTTGGCTATAAATTCCAAATATTTTTCACTTTATTTGAAATATTTGAAGCTGGGGTTAAAGATGGAGTTACGTTTGGTTATACATTTTGCAAAGAAGAGAAGAGCCCTTTATTTGGAATTTATAAAAATGGAGTTGAAAAACAGGTTTGGAGCACTCTTTTCAAATTTGAAATCCAACTCCAAGTTGGATTTGAAAAATTTTATGACCAAACATTAATTTTGAAAATAAGTAAAATTCTTCTGAATTAAAAAGGTGAATAAAATTAATGGCCAAACAACTCCTAAGAACTAACTAACAACTTGCAATGCCAAAAGAATTTAAGGTTTATTTTTCTTACATCTTCCAAGAGTTCATCAAGGGCTGATAAAGCCTGCGACTGTATGAAATTGATTTTGTGCTCAACTCCAGCCTTTTTGATAACTGGCAATCCCATTTCGTATGCATCCCGATTCAAGTCTATAGCTGTAATCTGCACCCAAACATCCCTTAAGAATTTATATGTTATATGCATAACGCGTTTGTGAAGATATTTACTCCTAAGTTGCTCGGACATGGGTGTGGGTGTCCGACACAGGTATAGATCTAGAGGTCGGATCCTTCAAGATGTAAATTTTAAGATTCGGTCCTAGTACGGAGATGGGTATGAATCCGACTAAAATAATAATTACAAAAATTAAAATATAAAAATATTTTTAAATTATGAAAAATTTTGTGGAATATTCACCTATAGCTTGTAAAGTGTGGATTTCTTTTTTATTCTCAAGTTGTAGATAAGAAAAAAATTGATTTCCTAGATAAGACATATATGCTATTTTCTTCAAATTTACCCTAGTTTTGGTTCTGATTTCGAGAATCAAATTGTATCTCGTCTCGAATTTTCCGTCAGTCTAGGTCAAAGTACTCATATTGTTTTGATCAGATCTGGTACGTATCCCATACCCACACCCATATAGTATCGTATCGATATGGGTACGATACCTAAATTTTCGTGTCGGAACAACTTAGATTCAGTCCTATAACCCAATGTTTAACAATATACTAGCTTGCCTTAAAAAAATAAAATAAAAAAATAATCAATGATACTAGCCTTTCCATCATCAGGAATTGTAAGCGCAGTAAGGAGCAAGGAGTATCCAGTGAAAACTCCAATTTCAATAGTCTTCTTAGCGTTTCCCACTTTCAAAAGCAGGGCCATCAATTGGCCAGCTTCTGGTGCAGTTGCCATATTGAACCTGATGCATAAACAAAATTAAAATTGATAAGTTCTTAATTAAACACATTACTTGAAAAAATAATAGTCCTTTAGCCATTTATGCTCAATACATGTTTTTAAAGGATGATAGGTTAAATCTGATTAATTTGCTGCTTGAGCCAATCATAGTTCTTTAATCACGTCAACAAATTAAATTAAGGCAAAGGATTAGGTAACTAAGTGTTGTCCTTGCGCGTTCCAGTAGCTCTAGTGCATGACTCAATGTTAGTCTTGCGTTTTCTTATTCTTTGGATTTTTATTATTACTTGTTGTTTCTTTCACTTTGGTTTCTGGTTGAACTAACCTGGTGTTAGTCTTGTGTTTTGCGTTACAATTTTCTAATTGGTTTGTTTGTTGTTGTTTTTTCCTTTTATCCTTCATGAGTCGAGGATTTACCGGAAATAACCTCTCTGCGTATAAATAGGGCTAAAGTCTGGGAACACACTACCCTTCTCATACCCCACTCATAGGATTACAACGAAAATTAAAAAGTAGAAGAATGTAAAGGGAAAGGCAAAGTACCGTGGATGATTTGCAGTTATAGCCCTTATCTCTTTGAGAAGCTCTGGTTCACGTGGATACACAGTAGTCTCCAGAAGATACTTAACATCATTACAGAAAAATGGATGATATATTTAGTAATAACTAATAAATTAACAAAAGAAAGGAAATAGATGAAAAATGCGCAGAAGAACAATGAGTACCTTGTGCAATTCACGACTCTGCAACAATCCCTTCGTCACTGATGCCATTTCTTTTATTGAGACTTTATTGCAACCACAAAGAGAGATTAAATTAGCATTGAAGTATTGAATTAAAAGAATCAAAAGAAATTATTAAAGATGTAGAAAATTATATTTGATTGGATCGTTTAAGAATGAAGTCAAAATGGGTAAAAAGAGTTACTCTGTCCATTTAAAAAGATTGTCTTAGTTTAACTTGTCACAAACTTTAATAAAGAAAGAAAGACTTTTGAGATATGTGGTCTTAAATAAGTTATATCATTTGTGTGACTGTAAAACTTTTAAAACTTATAGTCTGAAACCCGTCATAACATATGTGTGGCTATGAATACTTCCTATTGAGAAGATATTGAAATGTATCAATCTATTTTAAACATATTAATAAAGAAATAGTGTCAATCCTTTTTATACGGGAGTAGAATAAGACTTGCCACACTTTAGAAATAATATCACATGATTGAATGTTCATGTTGCCATGTTTCATGTCAATAAGCAAAAAAAATCAAATAAATATTAAATTCTTAGAACCCAACTACCAAAAAATCGTACCCAAAAACATAAAGGAAGAGGAAGAAAAAAGGATAATTTACCCCTAACCTTTTCAAAGCTTGATTTCACTAAAGAGGTGTAGAAAATGCAAAAGCAAGAATGGGTATTTATATTTCTCTAAAGACTTCTCAATTAAATGCAGATTAGCTTGAATTCAAAAAGGTCAATTCTTCTTTTTGTTGTTTCTTTCCTCAGAGATTCAACAAATAGGAGTGAGATTACATTGATTACATTGTAATCTTATTTTTTGTTTTTTTTTTCTTTTTGAAAAAGTCTATTTTCACGCTAAGGGGTCGTTTGGCGCAATAGTGGAATATTCTATGGGATTAGTTATCTCACCTTCTATATGAGATAAATAATCTCATCATTTTAGTGTAAAAGTTATTTCGGGATTAACTAATACCCCATATCATACGTGAGATAAATTTAATCACAAAACTTTATCCCGGTTTATTATTCTTATCTCATGTAACAAACGACCCCAAAAGTTTTTCATGAAAGCAGTCCAATACCTCAAGAAATATCTGGAACTCTTGAAGTACCAAAAAGAAAAGTGTATGTAATTTTGAGAGGATGCACCACTACCTCTTAACATATGTGCAATTATATAAGTCATCGTAAAATTTATAAAGAGAATTAATAGAATGATAAGATTTAATTTTTCGTTTTCACTTGAAAGATAATACTTATAAACAACGCACATTTGGATTAACTTATTCATTGACATACAAAAAAAACCATCATGAAATAACTACTTGTTGTAATTAGAACTGATAGCGGATTTTGAAAGGATGGGTACACTAGTACCTCTATCATATATAGAATTTAATGGCGAAGAACATTAAACGACAACTAATTGTTTGACAGTACTATAAGAATACGATATTATCAAGAATGCATGTCAAAATCACATAAGAACCAATAAAGAATATGGATTAGACTTCGAAGAAGGAAAAAAAGAAAAGTATTTTTAAAATTTTTTTTTTTTGGGAATTTGAAACCATTATTAGATTTCATCTATTCTTATTCTGTAATCTCATTTGAAATTATTCCAAAATATAGTTACAAATAATTTGTATTTACTCTGTTTGGTAACAACTAGATATTACACTTTATTTTATTTTCATCAAAATAATTACATGTCAATCCAAAGATTTACTCGGAATTATTTACAAGATATTATGTCTTAGATGCGTTTATTCTGTATTGTATTTTATTGACATGTATCGGATGTCTTGACGTTGGGATTCTATCTAGTCACTTATACTTTGGATTTATTGGTGTCAAAATTGTTATAATATTTTAAGGGTAAATTTCACAAATGGTCATATAACTATGACTTTTTTTTAACTATGACTTTTTTTTACCAAAGTCATATAACTTTGTTTTCTCATACAAAAATCATCAAACTTTTACTAAGTCACATAAAAATCATAGCGGTGGGAAAACATATTCTATGGTATTTTCTTATTTTATATTTTTTTATTTTATTTTCAGTCTAATAAATAATTACCCAGTTAAAATAGGAGAAATATGAGTATATTTTTAGCCCTCCCAAAAATAATAGCCGATAAAATATTATTTTTATATATGTGTGTATTATGTACATATAACATACACATTATATATATATATATATATATATATATATATATATATATTGGCTGGCAAATGTAATTAATTTCGACCGGTCGGTTAATTTTAGATTTTTTCCTTAAAATAGGAATGACCCAACCCAGCCTGACCCAATAACCATATACGCAAGTTAAAATAATACGAAAAGTGAATTCTTCCCCCATAAAAAACTTAGTTCGGAATGCATGAGATTCTAACAAAACAAAAAAGAAGGTATAATTAGGGAGCACTTGAAATAAAAATGCTATCAATTTGAATAAAAATCTTGAAAAGAAAATAAAAGATAGAATTATCATGTTTTGAAGGATTTACTATTCACTTTTAGTAATATTTTAATTTTTATATATGAGTATTGGGTCGGGTGGGCCAGGTCGGGTTGAGCCATCCCTATTTTAATCGGATTATTATTTATTAGAATGAAAATAAAAAACAAAAATCACAAAATAAGAACATACTACTGAAAAATTATATTTTTCGATCACTATGAGTTTTTTGTGAGTTAGTAAAAATTTTATAATTTTTGTATGAGAAAACATAGTTATATGACTTCGGTGAAAAAAGTCATAGTTATATAATTTTTGTGTGAGAAAATAAAGTTATATGACTTTGGTGAAAAAAAGTCATAATTATATGGCCATTTGTGAAATCTACCAAATATTTTAATGAACGCTCGGCCAAATGTTAATCAACTGGTCCAACAAAAGTTGCGACAGGCAAACAAGGATTGAAATTAAATAGGGGTTCGTGTGGGTAAATCAACTGTGTATTTCACGACTACGGATTACTTTTTCAATAATATAAGCTCACTCTAATTGAGAAATTTTCGTGGGGAAAACCTGGAATAGAAGAACTCAGAAAATGATTTGTCAATAAAGGTTCCCTTCAAAGGTTCAGTAAACATTGCGTACTATAATCCAAGGTATGTTTATCTTGACTTTACTCATAAAGTGGATTATCATTTGATATATTTCAAAACAAATATGAGACATAGGGGACACTTTATGAGGCATTTAAGATTTTGACCTTGATAAAAAAATTCTTCGGGGTATTATCATTTTTAACAGACACCAGAAACTATAATTGTCACGATCCAAAATTCACTAGTCGTGATGGCACCTAACCCGACCCACTAGGTCAGCCAATCAACAGTTATATAATTCTAAGAAAAATAAAAGTGATCAACAAGTGATATGACTGGATTCCATACAAAATTCCAAGGACCGGTAGAACAAGACATGAGCTACTAAGACTGGATTATTGTAAAAACGGTTATGAAATAAATACAACTTCTATTTGAAATGTACATAAATAGAATTCAACTCTAGAACTACCTAGGGATAAGTGGTAGCCACATCCGTAAGGAACAAATATCTTCAAGTCAGCCTCCAACATCCACCGCAGCTCCGCTCCAAAATCTGCACGCTAGGTGCAGAAGTATAGTATGAGTACAACCGACCCCATGTACTTAGTAAGTATCTTGTCTAACCTCGGTGAAGTAGTGACGAGACTTTTTTTAGTTAAAAGATACTCACTGATATAACCTGTACAGAAGACTAGCAATAGAACAATACTAGAACATAACATAATAGAGTACGAGGAACAATTATGCGAAGCAGTAAATGAATTCTAGAAGAATCACGATTAGTACTCCTCAACATCACGACCAATCCTTTCCTTAGAGCGATAACCAGCAAATCTCAGTAATAAATCCATAACTTTCATAGTGTGAGAAATATACTCAAGACATTAAATCGAATGGCACGGTAACACCCTTCGTGCATTTATCCCATCCTCACCAAATATACGTGTAACAGTACCAACCAAATGAAAGGAATACCGATAACAGTAATGACAAGGTAGAAAATATAGAAATGATGACATCAACTAGGAAAGAAGAACATAATTTCGTCTAACTAGCAGAGTAGAAGGCATAGACGTAGATATAACAAATAAGAGGGGAAAACATTATCTTTATAAGCTAACAAATAGAGGCATGAATGGCTAACATGGTAGAAAGCTTATACTAAAGTGAAACAAACTACATACGGCATGGATGTAGATATAACAGCAGGAAGTAGGCCTGATAATTGCAAGTTAAACAAGTAGAAGGCATGTGCAACACAGCAACAATTGAGATAGAGAACAAAGACAGAATAATAACGACAAGTCACATAGGAAACATAGGTACGACAGTAGTAGCTCAAGGTAAAGGCATCAACGTATACACAAGGAAAAGATATCACAACATAATTCATGTCCCTCTTCCTCGCCTACACGGAAACACCCTTCGTGCCATGAACTCCCGATAATATAAAAACATGATAATATAATAAAATGGCACGGCATCACCCTTCGTGTTTTTACTCTCATCCCCACATGATAATGTAAATGAGATCAGGATAATATAAATAACGCACAGCATCACCCTTCGTGCTTTTACTCTCAAATGCAATGGCACGGCATCACCCTTCGTGCTTTTACTCTCAAATGAAATGGCACGGCATCACCCTTCGCGCTTTACACTTTTCTTCACATGATAAAATATATAAAATGGCACGGCATCACCCTTCGTGCTTTACACTCGTCCTTACCAAGCATATGTATATCAATGACAAACAAGGTAGGAAGCATAAATAACGTTAAGGAGAGTGGTTAAACGAATATTCTAAATGAACCTCAATCACAACTTTCAAGCCAACAATAGTTCAATAAACCCTCAAGAACCTTATTATTCAATTGTTTTAAACAAATCTCAAGGATGATCTACAACACGAATATAGAATCTAATATCTCAAGAATAACGATCGTAATGATGTATTAGTGATTAAACATAATGATGACCGAATTAGACACATCAATATTTCTCAAGATTTCGTCAAATCCTCCTTCATACGAAGGCATCGTAACATATACATCAATTTTAATCAAGTTATATAAACTAAATCTTGGTTTCTAACATTTATTTCCGTATTCTTAGTAATCTAGAAGTCAAGTAAGGCATGAAGAAAGAAGGTCACGTAATTTTACAAGGCACAATTAGTCATATAATTTACCCCCGAGCATGATTAACCCTGGCACACGTATATACGCTCGTCACCTCATATATGCATCACCCCCGCATGTAGCAAACAATGAGAATTAGTAGAAAAAATTTCTCCAATAAAGTTAGGAAAGACACTTACCTCGAACAAGCCAAAACGATACACTAGAAGCGCCATCCCGCTCAAACCATCCTAAGAACGGCTCGAAACTAACCAAAAGTAACTCTAAATTATCAAAAAATGTCATAGGAATCAAACTCAATCTATAAAGGTAGAATATTTACACATTTACCCTTCGTGAACTCTAAATCATCAGATAATGTCATAGGAATCAAACTCAAAATATGCTAAAATGTCTGAAACCTTCGAAATAGAGTACTTTATAATACTGCTCCACTAATACCCTTTGTGAACGCGGGAAGACCACCGTGTTCGCGATGAACAAAATACACCAGCACAAAAAGACTCTATGCGTTCGCCGCATAGTCCTCGCGAATGCGATGCACAGCAGAACCAACCCTTCGCGAATGCGGCTTCTACTTCGCGAACACGAAGACATTTCCTCCAGCTCCTCAACTAAAACTCTATGTGAACGCGACACCTCATCGCGAACGCGGAACACAATCAACTTACCTTTCGCGAACGCGTTCCATATATCGCGTCCGCGAAGAACAAATTTGTAGCAGATCAAATTACACTTCGCGATCGCGGCTGGACCTTCGCGATCGCGAAGAACACCAGAAGCAATGGTTAACAATAGAAACCAGCAATAACAACATGGCCCAAAATGGTCTGAAACCCGTCCGAAATTCACCCGAGCCCCTCGGGATCCCGTCCGAACATACTAACAAGTCTCATAGCATAACACAGACTTACTCGAGGCCTCAAATCACACATAACAACATCAAAACCATAAATCGCACCTCGAATCGAACTTAATGAACTTTGAACTTTCAACTTTCAAAACTCGCGCCGAAACATATCAAATCAACCCGGAATGAACTCAAATATTGTACACAAGTCCCAAATGATATATTAAAGCTATTCTAATCACCGTAATCACAATCCGAATCCGATATCCTCAAGGTCAACTTTCGGTCAAACTTATGAACTTTCCAAACCTTCAAATTTTCAACTTTTGCCAATTAGTGCCAAATATTTCTAGAAATATCCAAATGTAAATCCGGGCATACGCCCGAGTCCAAAATTACCATCCGGGCCTAACAAAACCATCAAAACTCCAATTTGAGGTTGAATACTAAAAAGTCAAACTTGGTCAACTTTTCCAACTTAAAGCTTCAACCATGAAGTTCATTCTTCCAAATCGATTCTGAATAATCTAAAAATCAAAACCGACGATTCATACAAGTCATAATACATCATGTGGAGATACTCGTGCCCTCAAACTACCGAGCGAAGTACAAATGCTCAAAAGGACCGGTCGGGTCATTATATTCTTCCCTACTTAAACATACGTTCGTACTCGAACGTGCCAAGAGTCATTCGAAGGCCATCAAATCACGGTGTAACCTTACCATGCACATACCCGGGGGTGATCCCATGTCATCCCGCTCCATAGAAGCTTGCCAACACAACATAACTGGAGATCTTTACTTCAACCTTAGCTCATAAGCCTTAGAACCCAAATTTCCAACATCCGAAATTCATTACAAAGCCCGAATCTCGCATCTACACACTGTATAAATCTGAACAAGCTTTATTAAGTCATAACCATAACCCAAGATGTAATCACATGATATACCCCATCACTCCGATACTCACAACAGTAATTTTTGACCACCATGGCTGCCCAAAAACAAATTCGGTACCGATAGTAAACCTCATATCGATTAGAACGTTTTTCAAAACCTTCATACACTGCCGATATTGAAGAAACACGCAGAATCTCTTAACCACTCGTCTGATCAATAAGCCAAGAAACTCACTCGTCCGACCAGAGCCATTGCCTAAATCCTCAGCAGAAATATAGTATCATTCTTTCAAACATTTCTTATCCCAATTCGATAGTGCAAATCTCAGGTATGGAAATCTCATCTCAACCAATATGAGTAGCCCAACCGACAAGTCTCAGCCAAAATCATATGGAGCCCCACACAGCGCGGTTCCGTACACTCAGCAAGTAATAATTCAGACATGATAGATAACAGTAGGAAAGTTAAATAAGAAGACTACTAAGCCAGTTAAGCATGCAGGGTAATTTTAACATTTTCCATGAACTATTTTCAACAAAGTGAAAGCAAAATACACGAAATAAGCATAATGAGTTATATTTCATCACAGTACCGTTGCGGTGCGTAACCCGATCCCATCATATCAGTCCACATATGGTACCCATCGAGCCATAATACACGGGCTCACTGATCACATGTGCGTCAACATCAAACACGATAGAGTGCACCAATATAACTGTGGGAAGATGATTAGGCACAACAATACTAAGAAAGACAAGCATAACTATGGTGCAATAAGCAAGTCAACATCACGAGGGTCATCTCACCCATAATGCCATAAGGCCTAAATGGAATTACAATATGCGTGTTAAGAATCATGTAACCCTCACAACCCGTCATAGCATAATAGAGAAACACATAACATGGGCCAAGGCATGAATAACATCCATTCCGCCCGATGATATACCTGTGGTAATAGCTGCGTAGGAGCAAGCAAATCCGATCCAATGCAGAATACACATTCTCATTAGGCTCACAAATACTCCTCAAACCAAATTCGGATCATTCCCAAATAGGTAAATAACCTTCCAAAAGTCCATAGCAACATTTCCATAACACACACCATCAATCACTTGATCCTCAACATTTCCTCACAATTCGCAATCAAGGAATAGTCTGTCAACGAGAACATCCAGTCTCTGAACCTTATGTACACCAGAATTTCCATATTTGATCCCAACACCGCTACTCAAATGGCTGATACGATCATACTCCATCATCTTACAGAAAAACACCCTCAAGTCAAAACACAATGCACCTGCCAACATGTGCACTCTCCTCCGGCGATAACAAATAGTTCTAGCATCCTCTTAAACATCTGGAATCATCCGTAACATCAAAAACTCATATCCTTCCCTTCAAAACTTAACCGAAATCTTGAACTCGCAACTTTCAACTCAATCAACGCACCGCCACTAACATGAAACTAGTGACACTACGAAAATTCCATGATCAACTCTGAACCATGAGCAAATTGAACATCTCATCAATTGCGAACCTTTCATTTAACTCAATCCAGGAGAGCGTCACCAAACACAATATAGCTTCCATACCTATAGCAAACACCAACATCCGACCGTGGCCATAACCATTGTAAATTCTTCGAAACTCATTAACACATGATCGAATCATCAGAACTGATCGCCTCTAACTCAACCGAATTACCCAGACTGCCAACCCGGAAGTAACTCAATCTGATATGCATCGCTCTAAAGGGGCCTTCTGGGAATCTGAAGCGGTTTCTTGCACCTCTCCAATATTGCCATGTAGAATCATTCTTGACATAGAAATACCGCAGATCCGATTACCATTCGATACCGATCTTAAGCCTTACCCATACAGAAATTCAGAAGTCCCTAAATGCTACATAAGACCTGAAACTCGTCAGAACCTTCTCGATAACCATTCACCTTACTCTGATCTTCAATACACAGCTAATATACATCGAGCAACCCGTGCTTCACCAACATGTGACTATTCGAAGAAACAACCAAACAATCCTTCAGCCCGAAAACTGATACAACGTATGATCCTACAATCCAATCGTCATTAGAAGACTCCCCCACTTAGCCTGAAGCCATAAAACACCTCATCATCAATCCAAAGTACTATATCTTCATAGCATGCTTTGATCCCGCACAGCTATTTAGCTGCATACTTCAAAAATCCATGCAATACTGGCCATAGAACACTCTGAAGATTCTGCCAAGCGCTTACTCATCCTTAAAATAGTCAAACAACTTCCCCAAATCCTCTGAAATGATAATAAATGCATTCCACCTAATGGAAACCTCATACGAAACACGCGATCCAAACTTATCACGCAGGAGATGGCCCACCGGCTGTACTCAAATCGACACCTTACTATGAACCCACCTTAATCACAACAACTAGGCCACCAGCCAATCTTTCCAAGTCTGTGCTTACCAACTAGATATAAGAAACGGCCCCGTACCACAAATGTACGACTGGAAGATTTAACATTGCATCTGCTCCCAAGACTAGACATCAAATCGCAGTGATAATCCAACATCCATAGCCCTTCGTAATTCATCCGCAACATCACTGATCATCGGCGCATAGATAATACTGAGTGTGCCACATCACATATGAACGAATAGAAAGAATCGAAATCGTAGGTTTCAAGTAGAAACAAGGATGCACGATAAGGAAAGAAGAAAAGGGAATTTTTCTTAAATGCCGCGTAGCCTCCAGAAGATAGGTATGGACGTCATCATAGAACCTACGAACCTAGTGCTAAGCTATTATTGTCACGACCCAAAATCCACTAGTCGTGATGGCACTTAGCCCGACCCCCTAGGTTAGCTAATTAACAGTTAACACAATTCTAAGAAAAATAAAGGTGACCAACAAGTGATATGACTGGATTCCATACAAAATCCCAAGGACCGGTAGTACAAGACATGAGCTACTAAGACTGGATTATTGCGAAAACGGTTATGAAATAAATTTAACTTCTATTTGAAATGTACATAAACTAATTCAACTCTAGAACTACCTAGGGACAAGTGGTAGCCACATCCGGAAGGCACGGACATCTTCAGAGTCATCCTCCGACATCCACTGCAACTCCACTCCAAACTCTGCACGCAAGGTGCAAAAGTGTAGTATGAGTACAATCGATCCCATGTACTCAGTAAGTATCTTGTCTAACCTCGGTGAAGTAGTGACGATATTTCTTTTAGTAAAAAGATACTCACGGATATAACCTGTACAGAAGACTAGCAATAGAACAATACTAGAACATAACAGAATAGAGTACGAGGAAACAATTATGCAAAGTAGTAAATGAATTCTAGAAGAATCACGATTAGTCCTCCTCAACATCACGACCAATCCTTTCCTTAGAGAGATAACCAGCAAATCTCAGTAATAAATCCATAACTTTCATAGTGTGAGAAATATACTCAAGACACTAAATCCAATGGCACGGCAATACCCTTCGTGTATTTATCTCATCGTCACCAAATATACGTGTAACAGTAGCAATCAGATGAAAGGAATGCCGATAACAGTAATGACAAGGTAGGAAACATAGAAATGATGACATCAACTAGGAAAGAAGAACATAATTTTATCTAACTAGCAGAGTAGAAGGCATAGATGTATATATAACAAATAAGAGGGGAAAATATGATCTTTATAAGCTAACAAATAAAGGCATGAATGGCTAACATGGTAGAAAGCTTATACTAAAGTGCAACAAACTAGATACGACAAAGATGTAGATATAACAGCAAAACGTAGGCCTGATAATTGCAAGTTAAACAAGTAGAAGGCATGGGCAACACAATAACAATTGAGATAGAGAACAAAGACAGAACAATAACGACAAGTCACATAGGAAACATAGGTACGACATTAACAGCTCAAGGTAAAGGCATGAACGTATACACAAGGGGAAGATATCACAGCATAATGCATGTCCCTCTTCCTCGCCTGCACGGAAACACCCTTTTTGCCATGAACTCGTGATAATATAAAAGCATGATAATATAATAAAATGGTATGACATCACCCTTCGTATTTTTACTCTCATCCCCACATGATAATGTAAATGAGATCAGGATAATATAAATGAAATGGCACGGCATCACCCTTCGTGCTTTTACTCTCAAATGAAATGGCATGGCATCACCCTTTGTGCTTTTACTCTCAAATGAAATGGCACGACATCACCCTTAGTGCTTTACACTTTTCTTCACATAATAAAATATATGAAATGGCATAGCATCACCCTTCATGCTTTACACTCGTACTCACCAAGCATATGTATATTAATGACAAACAAGGTAGGAACCATAAATAACGTCAAGGAGAGTGGTTAAACGAATATTCCAAATGAACTCCAATCACAACTTTCAAGCCAACAATAGTTCAATAAACCCTCAAGAACCTTATTATTCAAGTGTTTTCAACAAATCTCAAGGATGATCTACAACACGAATATAGAATCTAATATCTCAAGAATAATGACCGTAGTGATGTATAAGTGATTAAGCATAATGATGACCGAATTAGACACATCAATATTTCTCAAGATTTCGTCAAATTTTAATCAAGTTATAATAAACTAAATCTTGGTTTCTGACTAGTGAGGCTTGCTCAGTTGGCAAAAGCACCTCCACCCACGACCGTTAGGTCTTGGGTTCGAGTCACGCTGGAGGAGAAGTATGGAAACACAATAGATCCTCCTAATTTGGGAGGGGTTTAAAAAAAATCTTTGTTTCTAACATTTATTTCCGTATTCTTAGTAATCTAGAAGTCAAGTAAGATATGAAGCAAGAAGGTCACATAATTCTACAAGGCACAATTAGTCGTATAATTTACCCCCGAGTATGATTAACCCTGGCACACACATATACGCTCGCCTCCTCATTTATGCATCACCCTCTCATGTAGCAAACAATGGCAATTAGTAGAAAAAATTCTCCCAATAAAGTTAGGCAATACACTTACCTCGAACAAGCTAAATCGATACACTAGAAGCATCATCCCGCTCAAATCATCCTCCGAACGGCTCGAAATAACCAAAAGTAACTCAAAATCATCAAATAAACCCAATCGATAAGGGTCGAATCTTTACACATTTACTCAAATTCAACCAAAACTTTAAACCCAAGCCCTCACCTCGAAACCCAACAAAACTCACAAAATCTGACAACCTATTCAATTAGAAATCCAACAATACTAGTTTCACTCAAATCCGATTCCGAATTGATGTTCAAAACTCAAAATATCACTTTAGGAAAGTTTAGGCAAAAATCCTCAATTCCTCTTTTGAAATCATGAATCAAATGCCAAAAATGAAGATGCAATCACGGAATATAATCAAAATCGAGTAGAAAACACTTACCTCAGTCCATGTGGTGAAAATCGCCTCCAAGATTGCCCAAATCCGAGCTCCATAGCTCAAAATATGCTAAAATGCCTAAAACCTTCGAAATAGAGTATTTTATAATACTGCTCCAGCAATACCCTTCGTGAACGCGGGAAGACCACCGTGTTCGTGATGAACAAAATACACCAGCACAAAAAGACTCTACGCGTTCGCAACATAGTCATCACGAACGCAATACACAGCAGAAACAACCCTTCGCGAACGCAGTTGCTACTTCGCGAACGCGAAGACATTTCCTCCAGCTCCTCAACTAAAACTCTATGCGAACGCGACACCTTATCACGAACACGGAACACAATCAACTTACCTTTCGCGAACACGTTCCATATATCGCGTCCGCGAAGAACAAATTCGCAGCAGACCAAATTACACTTCGTGATCGCGGTTGGACCTTCGCGATCGCAAAGAACACTAGAAGCAATAGGTAACAGCAGAAACCAGCAATAACAACATGGCCCAAAATAGTCCGAAACCCGTCCGAAACTCACCCGAGCCCCTCGGGACCCCTTCCGAATATACTAACAAGTCTCATAATATAACACAGACTTACTCAAGGCCGCAAATTACACATAACAACATCAAAACCACGAATCGCACCTCGAATCGAACTTAATGAACTTTCAACTTCCAAAACTCGCGCCGAAACATATAAAATCAACCCGGAATGAACTCAAATTTTGCACACAAGTCCCAAATTACATATCAAATCCATTCTAATCCTCGAAACTACAATCCGAATCCGATATCCTCAAGGTCAACTTCCGGTTAAACTTATGAACTTTCCAAACCTTCAAATTTCTAACTTTCGCCAATTAGTGTCGAATCCTTCTAGAAATATCTAAATGCAAATCCGAGCATACGCCTGAGTCCAAAATTACCATCTGCACCTAACGGAACCATCAAAACTCCAATCCGAGGTTGAATACTAAAAAGTCAAGCATGATCAACTCTTCCAACTTAAAGCTTCAACCATGAAGTTCATTCTTCCAAATTGATTCTGAATAACTTGAAAACCAAAACCGATGATTCATATAAGTCATAATACTTCATGCGGAGATACTCGTGCCCTCAAACTATCGAGCGAAGTACAAATGCTCAAAACGACCGGTCGGGTCGTTACAATTATATTCGGTAGCCGAAAGAGTATATAAAATTTGTATAATTTTTATATATAACATACAATATATATACAAAAATTTACAAAAAATATTTTTTTTTTTACTATTATTTTGAGAGCGGCTATACAGTGTCATTTTTTCAACTAAGAAGAATGTGATTATTGACTCAATATAAAATTTGAGGGGATCCTAGATTACTGCAGCTATTGTTGGTTGTAGGGTCATACTAAATATATCTCTAAAAATAAGTAAAAGAATCTAAAGAATACTAAGGGGAAAGAAAAATAGAAGCAAGATCAAGAGGAAACAACAAATAACAAGAAAGATCATAATCAAGAGCATAATGTAGCAACACAAACCAAAGAGTATCACAATGCAAAGTTAGAACAATGGAACAATGGCAACAACCAAACAGAAGAAATAGAGCCAGAGCTAGGAAAACTAAGTAAGCTTTTATTCTAAAACAGGGGTCATTGATGCAAAAAAGGATCGAGCAAAGAGGTGAATGTCCAGCAACAAATGCAAGTCAAAGAGACTAAGCAGATTGTTAATGAGTATTTTGGTGAGATAAATGAGCATCCTAGTTCTACTCAAAGGGGCCATAACTACGCTAGAGTGAGGAGAACGTCAAATCTTATTATTACTACTAGAGCAGATATTAAGACCACTAAATCTTCTGACAATATTTCCCATGATTTATATCCTGTTTGACTAAGCTTCTAAAATCTACTTATTTTGAGAAGTACTTTTTTCAAAAGTGCTTTTCAAAAAAGCACTTTTGATGAGAATCAGTTTGTGTTTGGCTAATTAATTTGAAAAGCATTTTTTAGCAGTAATTAGTGTTTGGCCAAGCTTTTGAAAACTGTTTCTAAGTATATTTTTCTCAAAAGTATTTCTCAGAAAAGTGCTTTTGGAGAGAAGCTACATTTTTCTGCTTCTCAAAAACGGCTTTTTTTCCTTCTAAAAGCTTGGCCAAACACCTCAATTTTTGGCCAAAAGTGCTTTTGGCCAAAAACATTACTTTTAAGTTTTAACCCAAAGAAAAAAGCTTGGCCAAACATGCTATATTAGTATACCAGTACGGAATATCAGAGGAGTGTAATCTCGTGCTACATTACTTTACTATATATTCTACTATTTATTTAGAAGCAGGAGTTGAGGTGCTCTTCGTATCTTGCTTCTGCAAGTACGAAAAACTCCCTTTTTGTATTAAAATTGGGGGTTATTTTGATCTTCTGTCATGGTTTACATTGTCACGACCCAATTTCTCCTTCGTGTGACATCGTGACGGCACCTAGTCTCTACAACTAGGTAAGCCTTATATTTTTGCGGAATAATAAAATAAAAATATAAATTTAATCAATTATTCAAAAATACACAACAATCCCAAAACCCAGAACATCATGAATCACAAACTACAGGAGGAAAAATCTAGTGTCTCTATACATCAGAGTCTATCAAAAGAAAATACAAAAGATAATGGACATGAGGAAGAGTAGAAAGGGGACTCCGAGGTCTGCGGACGCGGCAGATATACCATGAAGCCTCCAAAGCTGTCCTGACTCACTGATAGTGCGGCTGATAAGGAGCACCTGGATCTGCACACGAAAAACATGTGCATAAAGCATGAGTACACCACAATATATTACTAGAAAAGAAATACCATTAACATCAACTATTCAGGTGATACGTAACTCATAGCAGGTAAGCTCTCAACATCTTCATAGAACACATAAATGAATGTTTAGATTAAAGATGATATTTTTAGGTCATCACAATCTTCACTTCTCCTAGGTAGTTGTCTCAATCGGTTGACCTCTCCATTGTACCCGAACTGAAGTATAACTCTTAGATCTCAACTGACGGACATGCCGAGCTAGAATAGCTATCGGCTCCTCCTCATAAGTCAAATCTTTGTCCAATTGAACTGAGCTGAAATCTAATACATGGGACGGATCACCATGATATTTCTGGAGCATGGATACATGAAATATCGGATGAACTGCCGATAAACTAGGTGGTAGTGCAAGCCTATAGGCTACTTCACCCACCCTTTCAAGAATTTCAAAGGGTCCGATATACCTAGGGCTCAACTTGCCCTTCTTTCCGAATCTCATTACACCTTTCATAGGTGAAACTCGGAGCAATACTCTTTCTCCTGCCATGAATGCAACGTCACGAACCTTACGGTCAGCATAACACTTTTACCTAGACTGAGCTGTGCGAAGTCGATCCTGAATAATCTTGACCTTATCCAAGGCATCCTGTACCAAATCGGTACCCGACAACCGAGCCTCTCCTGGTTCAAACCAGCCAACTGGCGAACGATACCGTCTCCCATATAATGCTTCATATGGAGCCATCTGAATTCTTGACTGGTAGCTGTTATTATAGGCAAACTCTGAAAGTGGCAAGAATTGATCCCAAGAACCTCCAAAGTCTATAACACAAGAATGATGCATATCTTCCAATATCTGAATAGTGCGTTCTGACTGTCCGTCTATCTGTGGATGAAATGATGTACTCAACTCAACCCGCATGCCTAACTCACATTGTACAACCCTCTAGAAGTGTGAGATGAACTATGTACCTTAATCAGAAATGATAGACACGGGCATACCGTAAAGGCAGAAAATTTTGCGGATGTAAATCTCCGCTAACTGCTCTGAAGAATAGGTAACTGCCACTGGGATGAAATGTGCTGACTTGGTCAACCTGTCCACAATGACCCATACTGCGTCAAACTTTCTCTGAGTCCGTGGGAGCCCAACAACAAAATCCATAGTAATACGCTCCCACTTCCACTCAGGAATTTCTAACTTTTGAAGCAAACCACCAGGACTCTGATGCTCGTACTTAACTTGCTGACAATTCAGATACCGAGCTACATATGCAACTATATCCTTTTTCATTCTCCTCCACCAATACTGTTGCCACAAATCTTGATACATTTTGGCAGCACCCGGATGAATAGAATACCGGAACTGTGGGCCTCTTCAAGAATTAATTCACGAAGCCCATCCACATTAGGAACACAAATACGACCCTGCATCCGTAGAACTCCATCATCTCCCACATCAACCTGCTTGGCACTACTGTGCCACACCGTGTCCTTAAGGACAAGCAAATGAGGATCATCATAATGTCGCCCTCTGATTCGCTCATATAAAGAAGACCGAGCGACTGTGCATGCTAGAACCCGACTGGATTCTGAAACATCTAACTTAATGAAATGATTGGCCGAAGTCTGAACATCTGCAGCTAACGGCCTCTCACCAACCGGAATATACGCAAGGCTGCCCATACTCACAACCTTTCTACTCAAAGCATCGGCCACCACATTGGCCTTTCCGAGGTGATACAAAATGGTAATATCATAGTCTTTCAACAACTCCAACCATCTTCTCTACCTCAAATTCAGATCTTTTTGTTTGAACAGATAATGTAGGCTACGATGATCAGTAAATACCTCACACAAGACACCATAAAGGTAATGCCTCTAAATTTTCAGCGCATGAACAATGGCTGCCAATTCTAAGTCATGAACAGGATAATTCTTCTCATGAACTTTCAATTGTCGCGACACGTATGCAATCACCCAGCTATCTTGCATTAATACTATACCAGGCCTAATGTGAGATTCATCACAATATACCGTATAAGATCTAGAACCCGTGGGTAGTACCAACACTGGTGGCATAGTCAAAGCCGTCTTGAGCTTCTGAAAGCTCAACTCACACTCATCTGACCATCTAAATGGGATATCTTTCTGGGTCAATCTGGTCAATGGGCTTGCTATAGATAAAAACCCTTCCATGAACCGGCGATAATAACCCGCCAAACCCAGAAAACTCCGTATCTCTGTAACTGAAGTAGGCCTAGGCCAGTTCTGAACTGCCTCAATCTTTTTAGGATCCACCTTTATGCTTTCTGCCGATACAACATGTCCCAAAAAGGCAACTGAGTTTAACCAAAACTCGCATTTTGAAAAATTGGCATATAATTGATTATTCTTCAAACTTGGAAGCACAATCCGAAGATGTTGCTCATGCTCCTCTCGACTGTTGGAGTAAATCAAGATGTGATCAATGAATACAACTACAAATGAATCCAGATAGTGCTTGAACACCCGATTCATCAAATCCATAAATGATGTTGGGGCGTTAGTAAGCCCGAATGACATCACTAAGAATTCATAATGCCCATAACGAGTCCGAAAAGCTGTCTTAGGGACATCAGATGCCCTAATCTTTAACTGGACGATGCCTGGGGGAACCGGCGATAATAACCCGCCAAACCCAGAAAACTCCGTATCTCTGTAACTGAAGTAGGCCTAGGCCAGTTCTGAACTGCCTCAATCTTTTTAGGATCCACCTTTATGCTTTCTGCCGATACAACATGTCCCAAAAAGGCAACTGAGTTTAACCAAAACTCGCATTTTGAAAAATTGGCATATAATTGATTATTCTTCAAACTTGGAAGCACAATCCGAAGATGTTGCTCATGCTCCTCTCGACTGTTGGAGTAAATCAAGATGTGATCAATGAATACAACTACAAATGAATCCAGATAGTGCTTGAACACCCGATTCATCAAATCCATAAATGATGTTGGGGCGTTAGTAAGCCCGAATGACATCACTAAGAATTCATAATGCCCATAACGAGTCCGAAAAGCTGTCTTAGGGACATCAGATGCCCTAATCTTTAACTGATGATAGCCAGACCTCAAGTCAATCTTCAAAAACACCTTGGCACCCTAAAGTTGATCAAATAGATCATTGATTCTTGGCAATGGATACTTGTTCTTGATAGTAGCCTTGTTCAACTGTCAATAATTTATACACATCCGCATTGAACCATCTTTCTTCTTTACAAATAACACTGGTGCACCCCAAGGCGAGACACTAGGTGTCACGACCCGAAATTCTCACCTTCGGGACTGTGATAGCACCTAATATTTTACTTGCTAGTCAAGCCAACGTTAGAATATAATTAGACATTTTAACAAAAAATTTAAATTTATTTAATAACAACAAAACAAATACGAAAATAAAGTCTGGAATAAAGAGAATTCTCCATAATAATTGCGAGAACTGCTTCCCGATAAGTGTAGGCGAACCAACTGGTCTAGTAAATACATAATCTCTCCACCACCTCTTGGCGGAACCCGTCGTCTGAGATACAGCAAAATCGACCCCATTGGTCTCAACTATACCTATGTTCCACAATACTTCATAGCAGTGGTCAAGAAAATCATGTGGGTCCTCAGAAGATGTACCACTGAAATTGATTGGAAATAGCTTGGTAAACTTGTCCAATCTCAATAATGCCTCAGAAGATAAAGCAGGCTTATCACCGGCGTATGCTGCAATAATTGGTTGAACTACCCCAACTGGATGGGCTACTGAAGCCTGATACTGGGGAGTTGTCTGCCCCGGAGCGGGAGTAGTGGGAGTTTGTGCTCCTTCCCCAGCCTGGGAGATGGTTGGTGCCACTGGAAATATACCATTCTGGGCCACACCCTCCATTAGGCTCACCAAATGGACTAGAGCGTCCTAAAGCACTAGAGTAGCTATGAATCCTTCCGGAACTTGAACTGATCCAACTGGTACAGTCTGAACTGGAACCTCCTCCTGAAGATCCCCTGAGGTTGTACTACGGGTGCTGCTGCTCGAGCTCTAGACTGGGCTCTACCTCTGCCTCTGCCTCGGCCTCTAGCGCGACCTCGGCCTCGGCCTCGACCTCTACCCCGGTCATAGTTACCACTAGGGGCTCTAACCCTTGTCCGTCGGTAGATGTATTATGCGTTCTCGCCATCTGCGAGAGAATAAGAATAGAATGGTTCAATCATCGATGACAGAATAAAATCGCACGATAGAATAAGAAAGAAATGATATTTTTCCTAAACTTCATAGCCTCTGAGAGATAAGTACAGACGTTTTCGTACCGATCCTTCAGACTCTACTAAGCTTGCTCGTGACTTGTGAGACCTATGTAAACTAGTGCTCTGATACCAACTTGTCACAATCCAAAATTCCCAACTTCGGGACCATGATGACGCCTAACATTTTACTTGCTAGGCAAGCCAATGTTAGAATTAATATTAGCCATTTTTAAACAATTTTTAAATTAATTAATAACAAAGAAACAAATGCAAAAGTAAAGTCTGAAATGTAGTGAATAATCCATAATAATAGCGATGTCTAAATACCATCCCAGAATTAGTGTCACAAGTGCACGAGCTACTAGAATAATACAAATAAAGGTCGGAAAGAAATACACAGCTATGATAAAGTGGAAGGGGACTTCAGAACTGCGAACGCCATGCATCTATACCCCAAGTCTCCTGCAAATAGCTGAATCCGAGCAAATCTACTATATGCCGATGGGACCAACTCTGGTATCTGCACAAGAAGTGCAGAGTGTAGTATGAGTACAACTGACCCCATGTACCCAGTAAGTGCCGAGCCTAACCTCGACGAAGTAGTGACGAGGCTAAGGCAGATCACTTATATTAACCTATACGCAATAACAATAATAACAACAATAATAGAAATAAAACAGGTATCTCTTTTCAACATCTGAAGCCAACTCGGCAGTCATAACCAATTATTATATCAATCAGTTTCCATTGTGGCGTGGAATCCGATCCCACAATATGCTCATATTCAATTCTGTTGCGGCGTGCAACCCAATCCCAATATATCTTTTCAATCAATTCTGTTACAACGTGCAACCCGCTCCTCCAATATATTCATTTCAATCAATTCTGTTGCGGCGTGCAACCCACTCCTCCAATATATTCATTTCAATCAATTCTATTGCGGCGTGTAACCCGCTCCTCCAATATATTCACTTTTATTTCCGTTGTGGCGTGCAACCCGCTCCTCCAATATATTCATTTACCAATTCTTATAAAAGAAATTAATCCAATAAATGCAATAATTAATATGAAATTATAAGACAACAAGCATACAATAATTATGATTTATTAGAAATAAGTAATGACAAGTAACAATTAATTGTGGAAATTAAGGTTGTAATATGCATTTTAATAATTAGTATGCTAAACGTCAAGTAGCAATTAATTCACATAAATCAATAAAGCATGTAGCAATTATAGCATGGATTCAAAGCATGATATTGAGCAAAGAACACGAGAGAAACAATTAATATAATAATTAATTCATGATTTAAAATGATTTGTGATTTTTCAAGTAATTATGCAAACAATTAATTTGACGACGTATAGACACTCGTCACCTCACTTATACACCGTTCATATGCATTTAACATAACAAATAATTTAAGGGTTCTATTTTCTCAAGTTAAGGTTAACCACGATACTTACCTCGATTTGCAAATAAATTTCAAGATTTCAATACACCTTTGCCTCGCAAATTCGTGTCTGAAAGCTTCGAATCTAATCACAAATAATTCAACTTACTCAACACGAATCGTAGGAACTAATTCTATATGAAATTATAAATTTTTCGGATTAAAATCTAAAATTTATTTTAAAAATTAACACTGGGACCTATATCTCGAATCCCAAAAAACTCACAAAATACGAACACCCGTTCCGATACGAGTTCAACCATACAAAAATTATCGAATTCCGACATCAGATTACCTTTCAAATCCTCAATTAAAGTTTTGTTTAAAGATTTCTACTATTTTCAATCCAATCTTTACCCATTTGAACTTAATAACATCCCCATAACCTTATTGGTACAAGCATGTATAACTAATACTCTCACATGCAAGAATCACACTCACAATCACTCGTCTTTACCCAAACCCAAAATTGAAGAATATGGGTTAGAACCTTACCTCTTGGGTGAAGATCTTGTGATAATTCCTTGTTAGATTTCAAAGCCTGAACAAGATTTTTGATGAACAAAGCACTTGAGCTTATTTATCTCTCTAAAACACTCTCACTTCTCTCTAAAATCATCAGTTAGTTGCCCCAAAATAAGCCCCAAAGCCTATTTATCAAAATGGGGTCAGGTTATAAAAATAGAAAAATTAACCCTCTGAAATCGGGTATGCGGTAGCATAATGGATCGCAGAATGGGTATGCGGGTCGCACAATGCACCGCAGAATCGGTGCCCAGAAATGGGCTTCTCTGGACAGGTCTGCGACTAGTTTTGCGGTCACATAACCACTTCTGCGATAGCATAATGGTTTTGCGATCGCAGATTTGGCCGCAGACTCGCATTCTGCCAGCCTTTGGTAATTCGGTCATAACTTCTTGTAGAAGTGTTCAAATGACAAAAGGTTTGAAGCTTAGATACTAGACTCGAAGATCTTTTATGTGATAGGTAGATCATCAATAGTTCCTTTTATATAATTATATATGCTCATTCAAAGTTTGGTCTTGTGCGTACCCATTTGAAACTTTAGTCTATTATGAAATTTTCCAACTTGACTTAGACTTAGGCCTCTCCTTAAACCCCACATCACTTATAATATGCCTCGTACACTTGTTATCATATCTAATTGGTATCCATAATATTAATATCCCTCAAATGAGAAGTAGAGTCCGCCCCCAAACACATAACATAACTTATCTCTTCTTTCACCCATTTTAATTTTCCGAATTTTTACTAACTCCCAAAATTTCTAAAATATTTCGCTAGAGTTTTCTTTGTAACTGGGCTTATCCACCTGCTAGAGAATCCAAGAAACCAATCCTAACAACACATACATAATCCAATCAATGTAACACAACATGAAAACAATACTAACAGTGGCATCATAAGCAATATATTACTAGAAAAGGAACGTCATTAACATCAACTATTCATGTGATACGTAACTCATAGAAGGTAAGCTCTCAACATCTTTATAGAATACAGAAATGAACGTTTAAATTAAAGATGACATTTTTGGGTCATCACAGAGGTAAATGCAAATTACATAAAATACTGTAGTTTTTTTAATTTTCGCTTTCCGAGCCAATTCATGCACTTACCTACTAGTTGTTTTTGGTTCGATTTAGAAAATCACGTGTAACGACCTGACAGGTCATTTTGAGCTCTAGTGCATTGTTCAGTGATTTGAGGCCTTGAGTAGCTTCACTTCAGGTGTTATGATTTGTACGTGTGGTCGGAATTTAGTTTCGGCAAGTTCGGAGTTGATTTGGAAAGAAACATTCTAAATTCGGAAGCTTTAAGTTGGAAAATTAAGGTTTGGAATTTTTATAAATGACCTCAGAATCAGGATTTGAAGGTTTCAATAGGTTCGTATGATGATTTCGGACTTGGACGTATGTTCGGGTCGAGTATCGGGTAGACCGGAAGTATTTCGGCGCTTATTATGATAGGCTGGCATTTTAAAGGTTTAATAATTTTCTAAGTTTGGGTTGAAGTGGATTTTGATGTTATCGATGTCCGTTTAGGATTTCGAGCCTGAGAATAGTTTCGTATGGTGATTTTGGTCTTAGGTGCATGTCCGAGATTTGGAGGTCCGTAGGTCATTTCGGCATCAATTGGCAAAAGTTGGAAATTTGGATGATTTTGAGAAGTTTGGTCAGGAGTGGACTTTTTAATATCGGGGTCGGATTCCCATTCCAAAAGTTGGAGTAGGTCTGTAATGTCAATTATGACTTGTGTGTAAAATTTGAGGTCAATCGGACATGATTTGATAGGTTTCGGCATCGATTGTAGAAGTTTGAAGTTCCAAAGTTCATTAAGTTTGAATTGGAGGGTGATTCGTGTTTTTAGCGTTGTTTGATATGATTTAAAGGCTCGACTAAGTTCGTATGATGTTTTAGGACTTGTTGGTATATTTGGTTGGGGCCCCAAGGGCCTTGGGTGAGTTTCAAATGCTTAACGGATCAGATTTTGGAATGAGCAAATCCCAGAAAAATCTGATTCTGGTGTAATCGCTTCTGCGGAGGCTTGACCGCAGAAGAGGCCTCGTAGAAGCGAGAAGAAGCTCACAGAAGTGACATGGGCAGCCTGGGCTTAAGGTCGCAGGGGCGGGGTTGAGCAGCGCACCTGCGTGTGCGCAGAAGCGATGCCACTGCCGCATGTACGGAAGATGCGCGTGGATGTATCGCACCTGCTTGCGCAGGAGCGAAAAAATATCCGCAGGTGCGATGGGCTGCTGACCATGGACTTCCGCAGGAGCGAGTTTTGTCTCGCAAAAGCGGGACCGCAGGTGCGAAAATATGACTGTAGAAGCGGAATTCGTGCTGGGTAGTGAGGCTTCTTTAAGTACGTGGGTTTGGCCCATTTTCATGTCATTTTCGTCCATGGGAGCCGATTTTGGAGTGCCATCTTCATCAACTATAATAGGGTAATTGATTTCTTTGCATTGCGAGTTAAATATACAAATTTAGGCTTGTAAATTTATGAAAATTAGTAAAAATTGGGATTTTGAAGAAAAACATAAAAATAAGTATATTTTGGATTTTGACCACGAAATTGGACATGGAATTCAGAATAAATGATATATTTGAGTTCGTAGAGTTATGGGTAAAGTTCATCTTTGAAAATATTTGGAATCCGGGCACGTGGGACCGAGAGACGGATTTTATCGACTTTTCGAGAGGAGTTGGAAATTATTTAAATTGATTAGTTATGGGTATTAAAACATATATTTATTGATTTGCACATTGTTTGCATAGTTTTGGATCGACAAGCATCGGTTCGAGGTGTTAGAGTGGCGTTAGAGCCGGCTATAGAACTTCAGAGCAAGGTAAGTTTCTTGTCTAACCTTGTAAGAGAGAATTTACCACATAGGTGATTTAAATTAATAATTGTTGCTAATTGTGGGGGCTACGTACGCACGAGGTGATGAGAGCCCGTGTGTAACTACTAATTATGCTATGTTCGGGTAGTTTAGGACTCAAATCATGAATTACTTGTAACAATTGCATCCTTTATTAATTAAAGTATTGGAATTATATTCAAAATTATTAGAGGAAATAGTAAAGGACCAAAATTTCACATACTTGAACTTTTGTGCAAATTACTTGACTGTTAATAGAAATTGTACATCCTTATGTGTTAGCCTTATAATAACTTCTCATTCTGGAGGTTCATAAGAAAATATCCTCCTTTCTTGTGGAGCGGGCCGAACTCCTCGGTAGTATAGGTGCATCTATGGATCGTGCCGCATGTCCCTCGGCAGTGTACACGACACTCTTGATCGGGCCGTACGAACTCGGCAGAAATCGTGCCTAATAATAATGATTACACGATACCTTGACATTCTATTGCAGCTTGTGAAGTTAATTGATTAATTGGAAAATTATTGCTATTCACATAAATCATGTCTATTTAAATATTTTTATTTTAATATTATTGACCCATAGTGAGTGTCAAAGTCGACCTCTCATCACTACTTCTTCGAGATTAAACTTGATACTTACTGGATACACGTTGTTTACGTACTCATGCTACGCTTGCTGCACTTTTTGTGTAGGATCTGAGATAGGAGTTTTAGGCGGCCCTACCGGTGCGCATCCCCGTTACCCCGAGGCCTAGTGGTGAGCTGCCTTTCTAAGCCGATCTGCAGCAACTAGTGTCTCTATTTATTTTTGTATTCTGTCTATTTTATTTCAGACAGTATTTAAAATTTTTTGGTATAATCTACTAGATGCTCCTACACTTGTGACACCAGGTCTTGGCACACACATTAGTAGAATAGTGAATTTAATTATTTTTCTTGGTTTTTATTTAATCAGAACCTTGAATATTTTCTTAAATCTTACAAGTAAGAAGAGTTTAATTACTTGAAAATTAATAAAAGAATAAATATACGTTTAATTCACTAATTGATTTGCCTAACTGTGATGTTGGTCGCCATCACGACCTATAGGTAAAATTGGATTGTGACATCACGTGCTTACCATACTAATATTTGAGGTAAAACGGACCCGTCTCGATGTTTAAAGAGCCTGAAGTTTTACTAAGAGAATTAAAAATATAAGGGTGAAAATCATTTATATCCCCTAAATTTTCTTTAAAAATCTCATCCTCCAACTTTGAACAATTTTCATTCCGCTCCTCATATCAATAGAGCTTATGTTTGATTTTTAGAGTAATTTTGGGAATGTAAATGATTTTCACCCAAAATATAAGGAAGTGAACACAAGAAAAAGTTTAGAGAATTAAACATATAATATATTTTATTTGACTAACCTAGACAATGTAATTTTTTCGCGGATTGACTCTCCTTGGACAAAAGTAGCTACGTCTCTATTTACGTCAACCTAATAAATATAAGTTATATGCTTTTCACACACACAATTTATTAATTTATTGGTTTTATTATAATTAATTTATGTGACAATAAGATCTAAGTCCATGATGAGCCTTGTTTAAATATTTTTATAACAATTTATTGGTTAAACATATTTGAATTTCAATCAAATTCTTGAAATTCTTTTTCAAAATTTTAGGATAAAATATAGTTTTTTCTGGATAAGCAAGTCACATACATATAAAGAACTCTTCATATGCTCTAAGAGCTTTTTGATATTTTCATTCTTCTTTTAGCTATAAAATTTGAGTTTCAATTTTTACGGTATTAAATTTTCATTAGTATTCTATTTTACCTTTTTATTTTGAATTTTATGCTAAAACCTGAATATGTTTTAAGATAAACATTATGCAATGATTGTCAGATTATAATTGATAATACTAATGACAAACATAGATTTAGATTAGCAAGATTATAGTTTATATAATATGTAAAATTATTAATATGTCATAAAACACTAATATATATATATATATATATATATATATATATATATATATATATATATATCAATCACTTGATACTATGACAAGTATCGTAGTGTACCTATGGTGTTAAAATCCTAGATCCACCTCTGCAATCTTTTACCCTGCTTGCACTGCAAATACTCTAAACCAAAGGCATAAATAGAGCACATTTCTGTGAATTTGCTAAAGTAAAAAAACTGACTTAGTCTTTTCCCGAAGTACCCTATCTTAGTGCAATTGATGCACTAATGTATCTTGCTAATGCTACAAGGCCTCATATAGCATTTTCTGTTAATTTACTAGCAAGATATAGTTCTTCTCCTACACGGAGACATTGAAACGGGATTAAGCATATATTGCGATATTTAAAGGGAACTCTTGATATGGATTTGTTTTATGCTAACAAAGATAGTGCAGATCTTGTTGGTTATGCAGATGCATGTTATTTATCTGATCCCCATAAAGCTAGATCTCAAACCGGGTACGTTTTTACATGTGGAAGTACTATCATATCATGGCGCTCCACAAAGCAATCTATTGTTGCTACTTCTTCAAATCATGCTGAAATAATAGCTATTCATGAACCAAGTAGGGAATGCGTATGGTTGAGATCAATAATTTATTTTATTTGAGAAAAATGTGGTTTGGAATGTGAGAAAAGACCCACAATTTTATACGAAAACAATGCTGCATGCATAGCCCGATTGAAGGGGGGATTTATAAAAGGAGATAGAACGAAGCACATTTCACCAAAATTATTCTACACACACGATCTTCGAAAAATGGTGACATTGATGTGCAACAAATCCGTTCAAGTGACAATCCGACAGATTTATTCACTAAACTTTACCAACTTCAACTTTTGAGAAGATGGTATACAAGATTGGAATGCGGAGACTTAAATATTTAAAACAAGGTTTTCATCAGGGAGAGTAAAATACGCGATGTACTCTTTTTTCCTTTCTAAGGTTTTTTCCCACAGAATTTTCCTTATAAGGTTTTTAATGAGGCAGCTAGCAATGCATATTACTAAATATGTGTACTCTTTTTTCTTCATTAGGATTTTTTCCCACGGGGTTTTTTCCTAGTAAGGTTTTAATGAGGCACATTATCTTTTAATGAATATCCAAGGGGGAGTGTTATAAATATATTATATTATGGATGTTCATTTAGTACTCCGTAGTAAATAAGTTTCCTGAAGAAACTTATCCATATGAGACTCCGCCGTAAATATGTTTATCTATTTAGTACTCTATTGGAAATAAGTCTCCTAAAGAAGCTTATCCTTTCGGTACTCCGTTATGGATAAATATTACCCATGGTAGAAGATTATCTATATCTGACACAACAGCTTAGAGTAGTAGCTTACACAACAACTTGCAACAGCAGCTTGCAACAGCAGCTTGCAGTAGCAGCTTACACAACAACTTTCAGTAGTAGCTTACACAGCAGCTTCCTTTCTTCTATAAATAGAGGAGAATTCAGTTCATTATGTACATAAGTTTGAATTTTGAATAATATATCAGTTTCTCTCTATAGTTGTCTTTAATTTGCAGTCTTTATTTTATAACATAACTTAGTCTTTTCCTTACTCTTCTATCTGTTTTTTCGCAAATCGCCAACAGTTTGTGTGACTGGAGCAGCTGGATTTATTGGCTCTTGGCTTGTTATCAAACTCCTTCAACGTGGCTATAATGTTCACGCTACTGTTCGTGATCCTAGTAATTATTTTCTTTTTTCCCTACAATAACCTATTGTCAACTCGTACGTGCAGAGCTCCGAAATTTATGTGACATATTTTTTTTAATATGTTTGAAAAAATGACCGTACACTCCTAAATTTAAAAATAATTAACTTTTCACTTCATATCTCTATGAGAATCTTTTATAACCACAATATGTTATAGTATGATTAAGGCCACAACTTTCAAAAGTGTTAAAGCTATACACACATGCAGTAACATATTTTAAACCACAAATTTTAATTTCTTTTTTTATTATTTTCTTAAATATCACACCAATTCAAACAATATCATCATATAAATGACATGAGTTGTTTTGGAATGGAAGAGAACAAGAACAAAGTGAAACATCTTTTGAGAGTTGTCAAAACTCAAAAGCTGATAGCAACCTGACGCTGTGGAAAGCGGAATTGACAGAAGAAGGAAGCTTTGATGAAGCCATTCATGTCTGCCAAGGAGTATTTCATGTGGCCACCCTATGGATTTTGAATCCAAGGACCCCGAGAGGAGCGTAATATCTAAGTATAGTGACAGAGTCAGAATTTGTTTTAACAGAATTCAAAATATAAAGAAATATATATAAGAAAAGCTCAAGGGGCCCTATAGTTGAATATCTATTAATATATACATAAAAATAATTCTGGTTACGAGGGGCGGCTCAATAAGTTCGGTGGCCTAAAACCAAACTTTAATGGAAGACCTAAAATAATTCCTATATATTTTTATTTGAAGTAGAGTTTTCTGCCTTTTTGAGAATAAAAATTTTAATTATTTTTTGCATAAACCATTTAATATCTCCATTGACATTATTGATCTAAGGTAATAGAACACGATTCAAAAAGTTAATAATTTTATATCACAATAATTTTTTGATATTTCAATATATTTGTTGCAGGAGACCTGAGAAAAGAAAAATGGAGTTTCAACTCTAAAAGTGTATTACTTATTTTCTAATGATAAATGTACTTATATCTTTATATAAACATTTTACTTTTCTACTTTGAAATAATTAATATTTTCTAAAAATGATTTGGGCTCTCACAAGAAGAGTTGTAATGGGATGGATAGGATATTTTTTTTCTTAACCGGAGGTATTCGATTCGAGTCTTGGGAATCAAAAAATTCTTTCTAGAGAGCGGTTTCAATTTTAATGGACTTTAAACGATACGAACTCGAATTATTCAAGGCTTCAAATCAAATACGGGATATCGAGTAGGAATTAAAAAAAACATCGAGGCCCCTAAAATCCTAAAAACCCCGCTTTAGTGGCGTGTGTAATTTTTCCACTAAAGAATTGAATAAACCCCTTGTGCAATCCTAGCACCGCCTTTGTCTATATATCAGGCCTAAAAACCCATATCACTTAACACAGTGGCAGAGACATCCTCTAGGCTCTAGTAAAGGGTGTTACTCGATCTTTGAGAAACACTTCGGGAAAAACAAATCACTTACATATGTGTACAAATAATTCTGAAAATAATATGTATATATACAATGGTCCAATATCACTTAAAAATAATAGAAAATATACATTGAATTGAGCAATGAAATAAAGTTTTAAAACTATCGTAGTTCGGGACCCAAACAAACCTATAAATTGTATTGTGGTAGTAGGCCACGGAGTATGGACTTGACATGCCAAGTAATTTTTTATTTTTTTTATTTATCTTGTGTAACATGCACGTAATATATGTTTGACAGAATGAAGTAATCAAACCAACAATCCGTGGAATATTAAGCATAATAGAATCATGTGCGAAAGCCAAAACAATAAAGAGGCTGGTTTTCACTTCATCTGCTAGAACTGTTGACATCCAACAACACCAAAACCTCGTGTACGATGAGAGTAATTGGAGTGACTTGGATTTCAATTTTCATATATGCTAAGAAGATGACTGGATGGGTTAGTCATTAATTATTTGCTTATTAATTCCTTTTCCTTAATCATACAATTTTAATGGATATTTAATTTTTCTGCAGATGTATTTTGCTTCTAAGATATTGGCAGAAAAAGCTGCATGGGAAGCAACTAAAGCAAAGAATATAGAGTTTATTAGTATTATACCAACGTTAGTTGTAGGTCCATTCATCACTCCAACATTTCCACCAAGCCTAATTACTGCCCTTTCACTAATTACAGGTATGACTTTTTTCACTTTGGTTTAAGTTCTCGCCCGATGATGTAAAAAATACATACACAATCAATATAACGAACAATCTATTATAAGCATTGATGGAAAATAATGAGTAATCTATCATAACTGATTATTCCTTACATTCAGGGAATTTTGCGCTTTTACTCCCTAAAATTTACTAATGAATTTTGATTTTCATTGTTGTAATGACTAATTAAGTACATTTAACTTTCAATTATTAGAAATGTACTTTTGATCCCTCTGCTGTTTAAATCTTCACAAATTAATTTTTACCGATCGCGCGAAGTTAAGTGACCAATCCACTCTTTTTATATACTATCGGTATATAAAATTAGATAGGGCAGAGTAATAGTAAACCATTCCATATTTCTTTTTAAACTTTTAAAAAAAAATAACTTTAATTCTGATCGAGGCATATGCAGGGAATGAAGCACACTATTCAATTATCAAACAAGGTAAATATGTGCATTTGGATGATCTTTGTGAGGCTCGCATATTCTTGTATGAGCATCCCAAAGCACAAGGAAGATTCCTTTGCTCTTCAGATCATGCAATCATAGACTAGGTCGCTGGAGGCGGATCTAGGATTTCAAGCTTATGGTTCGAGATTCTAATCGTTAAAAGTTACTGGTTTTAAATTAATCATTTATACATATTCAATAAATTTTGTAAGACAAACACAAGGTTCAAATCAAAGTTACTGGGTCCGGCCGAACCCGGTCCCAACACTCTACCTTCGCCACTGAACGTCTCAAAGATGGTCCGAGAGAAATGGCCAGAGTACTGTCCCTTCTGAGTAAGCCTCTCCTCCATTCTTATGTTATAATACCTCGAGTAAAAATTTATCCGCATCAAATATTTATATAAAATCATACTGAACGTATCATAGTTAAGTGACAATTAAATTAGCTGAAAATGCGTATTAACTAGCTATGTATGTGAAGATACATTATGTGCACGTATTCGTTGGTTGGGATAAACAATTAAACACTACGTGTGAGTTCTAAAAAACGAATTGCAAATTCTTCGTTCTCAAATGATATATAACCAAAATAATGGGCTCATTCTATGTATGAGAATTTTTTAGAAATAGCTTATAACTGCTAATTCAAAATTTGCACAGTTTTAAAAGTAATCGAAATTTAGCCATTTTTTCATGTAAAAAATAAATCTGAACAAAAAATACCCTTAAAAATCCGAAAAAATTTCAACATGGAGTTCGATTTTTTTTACATATGAGATCCGGGTATAATATGTTGTAATTTCATAATGTGCTGGAGTTCCAACATAATATGCTAGAAGTTTATACACAGGAACTCCATAATACAACATATTTTGCTGGAACTTTCTGTGTTTTAGCTAGGGTATTTTTGTCTAGATTTTATCTCCTTATAAAATAGTGGCTATTTTTCAATTACTTTGTAAATGCTGACTATTTTTCGATCACTAAGTTCAAAAACTGGCTTGCCCATATTATTTTAACCTATGTATGTGAAGCTACATTATATTACGTATTCATTGGTTGGGATAAACATATATTAAGTCTGAGTAAAAAAAAACAGAATTACAAATTCCTTGTTCTCAAATGATGTATAACCAAAATAATGAGCTCATTAGTATTTGTACAAAGAAAATGTGAACATGGCTTGATCACAATCTTGGGGAATTGACAGGTTTAAGGACATTGATAAGGACTTGCCCGTCGCTAGTTTTTCATCAAAGAAGCTGACAGATATGGGTTTTCAATTCAAGTACAATTTAAAGGGATTACTTATTCTACCCAAAGTCCGGCCGGCAAAACAGTGACGGATCCAGAATTTTGATAACGTATATAGGGTGCACCACTACCTTTAACATATACATTCAACTTGACTATATGAAATTTAACTCGATAACAATATAACAAGCAAACTATAGTTTATACTATCATGGTAATATTGTATGTTTTACAGATTTGATTGGTGTCCATAATCACATTCGTACCAGATTACACATTTACAAGGGCTAACAGGAGCGGAACTAGTGCAAAGGTTACAGGGTCACATGAACACAATGACTTTTGGCTCAACCTTGTATTTGTACTAAAAGTTTTTTAAATGTATAAGAATATTTAGCTTGAAAGCTAGTTCGTTGGTTATTATCTTGATATTATTATAGGAACCTATAAACTTAAAATCCTAGATCCGCTTCTGTAATCATACACATCAATTTTACTGCAGAAACTCCAGAAGGCTTCAACCAGGGGCTTTTTAATACCATCAAATATTTGCAATTGAAAAGGACAGAATTATTGCACTTTAACCAATTTTAGCCTCCTTTAGTCTGACTTGGCACAATTTTACTGCTGAATGTTGCCCGATCGTTTCCTGTATATGCTCATAATTTTGGCTACAAATTCTGCAACCATAGATATAAATCCCATAAACATTAACGTAGGTAAGAAGAAGGTAATAATAAGATAATCAGTATCCAGAGTTCTATGCATACCATTATTTATATACGGAGGTGAATTCAAAATTTAAACTCAGTAAGTTCCGAATAAGAGATCGTGAAAATGATTAATCTATTAGGTGTTTAATCATCAAGATGTTATTGTTGAGCTTCTCCTGTATATATAATGGTTCACCCAACTGATTTATTTAACAGAACGTGATCATGTTATATATTGGGTTGAAATCAAGTTGACTATACTGTTATTTACACAAATGGATAACAATCTCAACATCTTTATCATATAACACCACCAAATTATGAATGGTACTAAAATTGATGCTATTTGAGCATACCAGATGATTAGCATTAACAGACCATTCTAGGTAGAAAATGGGCGGGTGGATGGGCGGGTCGAAAATGGATTAACAAAAACGGATAAAATATCCAACCCGTCCATATTTAAAATACATATAAAATTGAGTTAACAGAAGAATAAGATTTAGTTTTCCTTGCTCTCGAGTTTTAGATCCCCTGCTACCAGAGACGAAGCTATATGGTCCGAAGGGAGTTCAATTGAATCCCCTTATCGGCAAAATAAGGTAAGGTCAAATTTTCTTGTTTATACATAAATTTTGAATCCTCTTAATATTAGGAAACTTCTAGTTACAACGGTAAATGTGGCTCAAAAATTGCTTTAGTAGGTCGCATGTTTGAATTTCAAGTATGTTATTCTTATATTTTCAGAACTCATAACTAAACAATGTAAATTAAGAATGGAGAATCGTGCAAAAAATGTATGTAAGATTATCTTCATTTTCTAGAAAAGTATGAATAAGTAAGAAATTAAAAAGTTACCTTCTAATTTTAAGAGAGCGCTTGTTCCAATTGGGAGTCTTTTGTCCTGAAAATGGCCTTGGGTTACTCCATATATTAGTTTTTCTCAAATAAAAATTGAAAAATAAAGGGGTAGAACTTACATAATAAGCATGCCAATAATATATTTCCCTTTTTAAACCTCCATCAACCCTCTTAAGGAATTGTTCAACAAGTTTCTGTGTGCATTGAACAAAAATCAGAATCATGTCATGGAAATTCGTTATATGCTACATCTTCAACATATATAAAACTATATGTATTTTACCAGGAGTATAAGTTTTGGGTGCACAAACTCGACTAGGAGTTTTTGGAACTTGCCCCGAATAGAAAATAACCTGATCAAACCAATACACACTGTGAATTTCAATATTTCCATAAATGGGTTATGAAATTCACTAAATAAGTACATATAATAAACTGTGAACCTAATAGCATAAATGGGTTATGAGTTCGGTGACAAGCAAGGGGGCACCAAAACTCATAAATTTTAAATTAATTCTAGATCCGCCTCTGTCTAGAAAAAAACATAAAACAAGACTATTTATTTTGTTAAAATGAGTCTGAAATTGCCCCTTAATGCGTAAGATGAATATCCAAGTTCCTGATTACCAATATGTTCGGTTTAATGGAACAAGAATTTCCTAACAAACAAAAAGAAGGGAGAAAAAGATAAAACAAGAAAGAAACTAATACCTTGTTGGAGTTGGATCAGTTAGAATTTCCGCTGCAAGTTCTAGTACAGATTCTTCCCATCCTACTGAAATTGGTTGATCCTCAGCAAAAGGATAGCTGTATAAGTGAGGGTATAATTAAGTGCTTTTAACACATTTTCCCGATCGGCTAAAACCAATTATAGCCGCTAGCCAAATATATAATAAATATACATCGATAATGTATAAAATATGTATATTACACTTTTATATACAAATAATATACATTTGTCGGCTATTATTTTGGGGGAGACTATACAGTGTAGATTTCCCTATCACTAATACATAACCTAGCAAGCAGATTGTGCGTTAATAATAGTCTTACTTGTGTGCTTTGCAGGCTTCAAGAGCCATTATTGCTCTTCGCATGTTTTGCTTTGATTTTGTAGCTATTTTAGCAGCAAAGCCCCTAGATAGTTCAAGGTCTTCTTTTCTTGATATCTCAATGAGAACTTCCACAATCTACCCAAAGCAAAGAAAACGTAATGAGTAGATGTGATTATGGTTAAAGCTTAAGGCGTGTATCCCTCGAAATTCAACAAGCTCTTCTAGTGTAAACAAAGAGCAGAAACAACAGAAATTGATAAGAAAGCCTGAGTATGTAGAAAATAAGTTGGCAAGAACAATAATTCCAGCTTGTGTTAGCTCGTTTTAGGGAGAGTTCAGGTTACATTTGGACACGATATTATCATAACTACTCTTTTAGTATGAAATAGAAACTTTATAAGGTGCTACTCTTTACATTTGTGCTAGAATATTGCATTTTGTAGTTCCTCCTATGTTTGTTTTGATGTTTTGGAGGCAGACAGATTAGGAATTATGTATTTGAGAAGTACTACGCTATGTGCTGATGTTACTTAGTATATAATATATTACTCTTTTGAATGAAAAAATTGGTGAAAACAAATGCAGTCCTATTGTAGGCTACACATCAGGTTGGAACAGAGAGCTGCCACTACATTAAGAGCTACTAATTTGCCACAAACATTGGCCCCAAGTAGTTGCTATATAGGTTAATATTAAACCTGTAGTCAAAACGTACGCATGATTCTCGTCTCTAATTTGGCCTAAATGCTCTTAAGTAGTGTACAAAACTGTTAGGGAAAAATAATATCCACGATAATAATGATACAAGAGAGTAACAATGATACCAAATCATTTAACGGGGTAAAATACAATACCCAAGAAGAGCAATATAATATCACTATAATATTATAACTTTGTAGTGTCAAAAAATTACTACGACTCAAAAGAAATAACACTCTTTATTTTAAATATCTCACCACAATATTACTCACACTCTATTTTCTCACAGATTATAAATTACTCGCACAGCTCTAATACTTTTTTTTTTTTTTTGTGGTGTATTTGAGATGAAACTGAATGACTCTATTTATAAGAGAATGATTCGTCTAATTCAGTCAATCAAATTTGACTTTTGCAATTGCAAAATGCAAATTACTCACAGGCGCCCACAATTGCTTGACATTGCATTTCTTGTGTGCCTACAATGCTTGACCTTTAATTTTAACTTGCATTCCTTTTGCTTTTGCTTTTCTAAATCATTTTCTCTTTCTTTTCTTTATTCCTTTTGTATTTAAATAGGTCCCACAAATTTTCCCCTTAATTTTGATTTTTCTTCTTCATTCTAAGATTTGATCTCAATCTCTCGAAATCTTCAAACTTGAGAGGTTTGGTAAATATATCTGCAACTTGATCATGGGACTTCACATATTTGAGCTCGACTTCCTTCTTGGCAATGCATTCTCTGATGAAGTGATAACTTGTATCTATATGCTTGCTTCGATCATGATACACCTGATTCTTGGCAAGTGCATGTGCGGATTTGTTGTCAATACAAATCTTCATAGCTTCAATTTATGGCAAATTGAGCTCCTTTAATAATCTTCTCAGCCAAATAGCATGACAGGTACATGACGTTGCTGTTACATATTCGACTTCACGGGTCGAGAGAGTAACATTGGACTTTTTTTTGAACTCCAAGAAATAACAGAATCACCCAAGAAAAATACAAAACCACTTGTGCTTTTTCTATCATCAATATCTACCGCATAATCACTATCACAATATCCCATAAGGTTGAAATCATTAGAAGAAGAATAAAATAACTCATAGTCGATCGTACCTTTTAGGTAACGAAAAATTCTTCTAGTGACCTTCAAGTGAGTGGTGGTAGGAGCTTCCATGAAGCGACTTACTACTCCAACTGCAAAGAGTATATCTAGCCTGGTACAAGTCAAGTACCTCAAACTTCCCACAAGACTTTTAAAAAATATGGAATCCACTTTTTCTCCTTCATCAAACTTGGATAATTTTACTCCACTCTCCATCGGTGTGTTCACGGGGTTGCAATTGAACATGTTGAATTTTTTCAATATCTCTTTTGCATAGCTTTCTTGAGAGATAAAATTCCATTCTCCATCTGCTTCATTTCTAGGCCCAGGTAATATGACATGAGCCCTACGTCTGTCATCTCGAACTCACAGGACATATCTTTCTTAAAAGCTTCAAACAAACTTGGATTATTACCCGTGAAAATAAGATCATCAACATGAAGACAAACAAGCAAGATATCTCCAATAGTATGAACTTTAAGATAAAGAGCATATTCATCGAGACAATGAGTATACCCAATGTCTTGAAAATACTTGTCGATGCAACTATTCCATACTCATGGGGCTTGCTTTAATCCATATAAAGCTTTTTTCAACCGCAACACTTTATCTTCATGGTTTTTGACCACAAAGCCCAATGGTTGTTCAACATAGACTCTTCTTCAAGATAGCCATTTAAGAAGGCTGATTTGACGTCTAGTTGATGGATCTTCCACTTCATTTGCACCGCCAAAGAGATGAGCAAACGAATTATCTCCATGCGGGCAACAACTGCATAGACTTCTTCATAGTCAATGCCTTGCCTTTGCTTGTAGCCTTTAGCCACAAGTCGTACCTTGTATCTCTTCATATCTCCATCAACATTCTTCTTTGTCTTGTATACCCATTTTACTCCAATTGCGCGATGACACTTGGGAAGAATTGTTAACTCCCAAGAATTATTCTTCTCTATTGACTCGATTTCCTCCTCCATGGCTTGTCTTCACATTTTGTCTGTAACAGTTTCATCAAAGTTTATTGATTCACTATCAGCAAAGAGACAATATAAAAAATCAAAATTAGTAACTTTTTTCGTGCCATCATAGAGCTCTTGAAAACTCCTTGTCCTTTGCGGTTGCTTATTTGAACTTTGTTGAGAAGAAGGAGATGCAACATTAGTTGGAGAAGGAGGTGGAGTTGTATCCTGCACAAGTTCCACTGCTCCGGTTCTTCTTCATTACCAAAGTATGGAAGAAAATCTTATGAAGTTTCTTCCTGAGCTTCCCAATTCCATGTCAATTCTTCATCAAATTTAACATCACGACTCACCACCACCTTGCCGCTACTTGGGTTGTATAGCTTGTAACCTTTTAAACTTGTATCATAGCCAACAAACACATGCTTGACACTTCGATCGTCAAGCTTCTCTCTCCCTTAATGTGGCACATGAGCATAGGCTATGCTCCCAAAGATTCTCAAGTGCTTGACACTTTGGCTTTCTTCCACTCCATGCTTCTTGAGGGGTTTGATCTCTAACATTCCTTGTTGGAGACCTATTGTTCAAATAAACTGCATAAGAAACAGTTTCGGCCCAAAATTCCTTGGGCATACTTTTAGCTTTCAACATACATCTAGCCATATTAAGAATCGTTCGATTCTTTCTCTCTGCAACTCCATTTTGTTGGGGTGAATAAGGTATCGTTATAGGGCGACCAATTTCATGAGATTGACAAAATTTATTAAATTCTTTTGAAGTGAATTCGCCTCCTCTATCGGACCTTAAAGCTTTTATTTCATAGCCACTTTCTTTTTCACAAGTACTTTGAAATTTTTAACCGCAGCAAAAGTTTCAAATTTTTGGTTCAAGAAATAAATCCAAGTCTTTCTACTAAAGTCATCAATGAAAAGCAGAAAGTATTTACTTTTACCAAAGGAAGGTGTATTGATTGGTCCACACACGTCAGTGTGAACAAACTGGAGCGGTTTGGTTGATCTTGACATGGCCTCATTTTGAAAACTCCTCCTTGCATGTTTTCCAAGAAGACAAGCTTCACACAATTGATTGGGATAGTTGATTGATGGTATCCCATGCACCATGTTCTTTTCTCTCATTGATTTGAGCACTTCAAAATTCAAGTGCCCAAATCGCATGTGCCAACACCATGATTCATCTTGCACATTAGCCTTCAAACACTTTGCATTAATTGTCTTAAAATTCAGAGAAAATAATTTATTTTTTGCCATATGCACTTTAGCAATTAGAATTTCACTTGAATCTCTAAGCCAAAGATGTATATTTTTCATGTGGAAGTCATATTCCTTTTCAAGAAGTTGGCCCAAATTCAAAATATTACTTTTTTATTTTGGGACATAATAAACATCTTGAATTAGCTTGTGACTACCCTCTTTACAGGAGATCAGAATCATACCTATCCCTTCGATTTGAATCTTTGAGGTATCTCCAAAAGACACATTACCTCTCACCGTTTTATTGATCTTCACAAACTTCTCTTTGCATCCACATATATGATTTCTTGCTCCATTGTCCAAATACGACGAGCTACAATCATCCATGTATTCTTCCTTGAGTGTCAGCAACAACGTTGACTTATCTTTTTCTTTCTTGTCGTCAATAAGGTTAGATTTTTCTTCTACATTGGTACGACATTCCCAAGAGTAATGTCCAAATATATGAAAATTATAACATTTAATTTTTGATTTGTCATACCTTTGTCCATTATTTTCTTGGTAGTAGCCACGTCCTCTTCCTCCTCTTTGTCCACGACCACGACTTCTGAATGTTTGGTGAATTTTAACTTCATTGTTGAAGTTGTTACAGTTACTTATTCCTCTTCCATGACCACAACGGCCTCATCCTCATCCGTTTCCTCGATAACTCTTTTCACCTCCATGGTCCTTAAAGGATGCGTGAGTTTTAAGAAGTTGCTCCAATGATACTTCTTGTCTCCCTTTGATTTTTTCTTCGTGGGCCTATAAAGAATCCTCCAATTGCTCTACCATCATAGAGTCTAAATCTTTAGACTCCTCAATAGCACACATCACAAAATCAAATTTAGGTGTTAAAGTGCGAAGGATCTTTTCTACCATACAAACATCTTCTACGTACTCCCCGTATCTTCTTAGTTGATTTACAATAGCCTTCACTTTTGAACAATAATCCGAAATGCATTCGGATTCTTTCATTTTTAAAACTTCAAAGTCAGCCCTTAGAATTTGAAGTTTTACTTTCCTCACCTTGTCAACTCCTTGAAGAGAATTTTGTAAAATCTCCCAAGCTTCCTTTGAGGTGGTAGCATCTACCACCTTCTCAAACATGGCATCATCCAAACATTGGTGGATGAGCGTGAGGGCTTGTTGATCCTTCTTCCTTATCTTTGCCAAGACATCTTTTTCATTTTGAGACAGAGCTTCCTCATTATCGGGTTTTGCATATCATCTACGTACGATTTTTCACACATCTTGGGAGCCAAGAATGACTTTCATACGTAGAGACCATTTCTCATAATTATGTTTTGTGAGATGGGGATACTGAAAAGACAGCGGACCATTATTCGCCATGGCTCTAATACTGCGTTGTTGGAAAAAATAATATCCCGCCCAGGAATAATATCCACGATAATAATGACACAAGAGAGTAACAATGACACCAAATCTTTTAGCGGGATAAAATACAATACTCGAGAGAAGCAATATAATACCACTATAATATTACAATTTTGTAGTGCCAAAAGACTACTACGACTCAAAAGAAATAACACTCTTTATTTTAAATATCTCACCACAATATTATTCCCACTCTATTTTCTCACAGACTATAAATTACTCTCACAGCTCTAATACTTCTCTCTTATTTTTTTTGGGTGTATTTGAGATGAAACTGAATGACTCTATTTATAAGGGAAATATTCGTCCAATTCATCCAATCAAATTTGACTTTTACAATTGCAAAATGCAAATTGCTCATAGGCACCCACAATTGCTTGACATTGCATTCTTTGTCCGCCTACAATGCTTGACCACCTTTGATTTCAACTTGCATTCCTTTTGCTTTTCCTTTTCCTTTTCTAAATCATTTTCTCTTTCTTTTCTTTATTCCTTTTTTCTTTAAATAGGTCCCACAAAAACATGACTAACAATATCCTAGATTCATGATTCAAATAAAATAATACTATAATGATTAAAATTTTGTACACTTACTTCATGAGTTGCTGGAGCTTCAACTTCAATAACCGTGCAGCGACTTCTCACTAACTCGAGTATAGATGCATCACTTTCACTGAAGAGAATGAGCTTACAAGCATCTGAATTACAGTCGATGATCCATTTTATTAAGTGTTGCATGTTCTCCTCAGATTTATCCACGTCGTAAAGAACTAATACTGTAAATGTAATATCTAATTAGGCTAAAACTGAAGTGATGCAATGTGATAAAATCTTTCATGTATTGTTGATATGAACCTTTGGAATCTGCCTTCATATTAATCCTGCTTACTTCCGGGGTTAGTGCAAATTCACTGCTTATTTGCTTAACCAAAGCCAATAATGCAAATCTAGCATTGGGCTCTAAATGAACATTGAGCTCAATATGGTGAGGACTTGAGCTTACTGGTACAACGACTTGAACTGGCTTCGTTTCCTGTCAATAGAAAGGAGAAAGAAGAGAGTTAAGAAGTAGAGACAATGTCATATTACTAACAAATCAGAAGAGTTCAAATTCATTAACATTTAAATTTAAACATTAGGAATTGTAGCCAAATGTACCTGGATGTGGAAGTATTTCAGATCATGCGATATCTGCAAAAAATTAACATAAAATGGTGGGATAGTTCTAGTAATGAACCCAAAAAAGAAAATGTAGCCTAGTGTTGCATCTTTTCAAAACAAGCTTACTTACATTGCAAATTGCATCGCCATAGATTTCACGCAAAAGAGCTATCGATAATGCTCTTTTACCAGATCCCGGAGGACCCTTGAACAAGATGTGTGGGAGTGGTTCATTTGAAGAAACCTAAGAGGAAACGTGTTAGTAAACATTGAACTTATATAAGTGACTTGATTGTGTTAAAAAAAATTATATACAACGTCAAGCATAGAACTTAAACTATTATGAGTTTAAATAATATACATCAACAATGCGAAGAAATTCTACATTGTCAAATCACTTAAAAGGAAATTGCAGCTAACTGTTTACAGAAAATATGGATTCATAATCTATAAAACTTGGAAAATAACTTATTTCAGCAGGTAAAACCACACTGATAAAGCAAAATTTCTGGTGTACAAAAGTTAAAACTCATTCTTTTATTATTGTCTTCCTGTTTACTTTCCTTTAATCAACTAATGTCCCAAAAAGTTTCACACTTCATAGAACTACAACTATATATAATTCATTCGATTATACTACATTTATCCGATCACAGACGGGGAATAACAGTACAATTATCTTTGTATGACCTATAGGTCACAAGTTCGAACAGTGGAATCAGATGCTTGCGCTAGGGTGGGCTGCCTACATTACACCCTCTTGGAGTGTGATCCTTCCCTGGACTTTGCGTGAACGTGATATGTTTCGTGCACCGAGCTGCCCTTTTTATCAGATCATAGCGGACTAAAAAGGCTCCAAATATTAACATGTGTAAACCAATTCTTTATCGTCTACGTGCCCGGTCAAACTATGTCATAAAACTGAAAGTACATTGATAATATTTCATGTATAAGGAAAGGGAATTAGATCTTTTTTATCAATCTGAAAGCTAAGGCACTTACAAGATGACTAAGTAGTAAAGCTTGTTGCTTGTTGCAAATGAATCCATCCAATGAAGTTGGTTGATGTTTATCAGCCCAAAATTGTCTCAAACTTTCAACAACAAATGCCTTGTCAATTACTGAAGCTTCATTAATAAGCCTCCCTCTTTCTGGAGATTGATCTTTTCTTGATTTTCTACAAGATCCATTCTTTATACAAGAAAACCATGCTTCTGTTTGACTACTACTCTTTTTCCTATTTGCTGTGAAGTTTTTTGCACTTCTACTCGTCCTTGTAGTAGCATTACTTAGTTTACTGCTCTGCCTACTTATAGCAGAACTCGGATTCGTAGTTGCTGTTCGTGTCACAATAGTACTAGATGAAATAATTCCCCTGTCACTCTGATTGAAATTTGCGGACATTTTATTCACACAACTGACATTTCTATCAGTCGATACCTGAGGCATTGAAATGGAATTGCTTGTTACAATAGTGCTAGTTGAAATTCCCCTTCCATTTTGACTGAAATTCGCGGGCGTCTTATTAACAGAACTGACATTTTTATCAGTCGATACCCGAGGCATTGAATTGAATTTGCTATGTGTGACACTATTTTCAGGGATGGTAATTTTTTCCATGGTAAAAGCTGAATATTCCTTAGTAAAGAAAACATCACTTGGTGAAATAGATTCAGTGCTTTGAAACATATTATTCACACCAGCTGGAATAATGGAGCCTCTTGAGATCTTTGCATTGGCTAATATTACATTCATTTCACCTACAGAAGACAAGGTCCTCGACGTTGGGGATCGTGTTATTTCTGTTCTTCTTCGATCCTTGGACGTGTCAAAAAGAGCAGGTCTAGGAGCGGATATAGCCCTGCGACTATAATTTGCTTTGGCACGGATTGCAACCTCATTTTTTAGTAGTACTATGTTATTTTGCTTTCTAGTTGAACTCGAAAAGCTTTGCTTGTCAAGGTGATGTTCCTCTTTTGAATTCTCTCTCCTGGATATATGTACTGAATTATGTCTACGTCGATATTCAGATTTTGAAAAAGGACTAACATCTCTACGAACATTTGAATGTGAAGGTGGTCTACGATATTCGGATTTTGAAAAGGGACTTACATTTCTACGAGCATTTGAATGTGAAAATGGAGTAATAACATGTTGTGCACGTAGAGCAAGTCGACGAAAATGAACATCACCTTCATCTCTGCGCGATTTATACGGGGATTTGCTTGGCCTTCTCGGGTTTATACTCGAATATTTGTTCTTCGCTTGATCAAAAGCTAATACATTTTGCTGTTGGGATTCAGTGTCAATAATTATATCAACATTCTTTGTATTTAGTTCCAGGCTTGGACTTTCCTGCCAATCGGTCTCTGTATCAGATGGCTCATATCCGCTTCGCCTTTGCTTTACAGAGGACGAATTTTTAACTTGTAACGCTCTGTTAGAAGCAGAATAACTCTCCATTTTAGCAGAAATTTTCTTGGAAACTTTGGTTTGGATATTGGAATTTCAAAGAATATTCTGTTTTAAAGAAGCTTTTGGACAAGAAATACTACCTAGGATTGGTAACTAACGAGAATATCACCAGCTAGTATTTGCCGAAAAACACTAGACAAAAAATATGAAAAATTCCAGCTTTTTTCGGCTGACATTCTAAGTGGGACCAAGAGTGAATAGAACTAGGAAGACATCGGGTAAAATGATGGACAAGTCTCGTACCTCCCGTTCATATCATTTGTCTAACGTTTTTATGCACTCTATTAAAGAAAGACATTTAAATAATTTCAAAAACTTTTGGCCAAAAATATTTCACCTTGTTATCCCTTCAAACTGCCCAAAAACAACTTTCATCGGTAGTGACGTTTATGAAGGATCAACCCTTTGAATTTTTGAGTTCTTGGCATGTATTTACGTTTAAACAAATGGGTTTCCCACATAATATATACTCTATATTTCCCACATAATATATACTCTATATTTAGGTTAAAACAGTCATCTCTACTGCTTAGAAAATGTACGAATATATAATGATAACTACAAAATATATACAAGATAGAGGAGCGAAAACTCCCTGCACGTACCTAGAATGGTGTTTACCCGTAAAGAGAGACAGTTGAATTTGTATAAGTAGTTTATATACCATTTTAATGTTATTTTTTTTCAACCAGTGTCTTGCTTTTAAATTTGTTTCTCCAATCTTTGTGTCCCCGAAATTCACATAATACCGATCATATATCTGTATTCGGGGTTAGTTGACTGCTGACTCATCTCTAAACCTGTCATCACTGTTACGTGTCTGCTCGAGAGATGTCCACATGTAAACTCTAAATTTTACCAAATACAAATAGTCTCCCTACTTTCTAGTGACTCAATTTGATATGACCGGAAGTAAATAAGACCTTATTCCTTGGCGCACTACTAGAAATTCGGGAAAAATCATCCAAAAAATCGATCAAAGTAGGTCGGTAATGGCCAATAACCGTCCAAAATGCGATCATTAACGTGTGGTCGGTATTTTGAAGGTCAGAAGAGCATACCGATCAACTATGGTCGGTCAATTAAATTCAAAAAAAAAATTACCAAAAAAATCGACCAAAGTTGGTCAGTTTTTTCCGACCAAAGTCAGTCAGTATTTTAATTATGTAATTAAAAAGTACACCATCTGGGAATCGAACCGGGGTCTGTACTGTGGCAGGATACTATTCTACCACTAAACCATTAGTGCATTTTATTTTAAAACTGTTTTTTATTTTATTTATACTCTTTAATTGTATTTTCGCACGAAAATAACCGACCAATGTCGGTCGGTTTTATTAAAAAATAAAATTACCGACCGAATTCGGTAGGTTTGTTAAAATGACCGGCCGAATTAACAAACCGATTGCGGTCGGTTTTTTTAACATTAATTTTAATTTATTTTAAATGAAAAACCGACCAAAGTTGGTCTGTTTCTTGAAAAATAAATTTCACGGGGCTCAAAAATAGTTTTTCGCATTTTTGCGCCAAAGAAAATCATAAAAAACAAAATTAAAAATAAAATATTTTGAAAAATCGACTGATTTTGGTCGATTTTTTGGCCGGTTTTTTGACCGACCAAAATTGATCGGAAGACCGCATCGGTTTTTGTCGAATTTCTAGTAGTGGCTGGAAAGCTTTTTGAATGTCTTCTGACACTTGAAAGGACACACGTCTCTTTGCATTTAATGAGCTTGACACGTGCCTTTCCATGATTTGATGAACAGTTTTACCAGTTACCAAGGTGATGATGACTTTGCTTTGTGAACCGCCTATAAAATTACCCTTCTCATCACTTTTACTTTACTCTTTTCCAAATTTCTTCATCAAATTCTTCAATTCTCTGCAACTTCTCCTTCTATTCCGATTTTCAATAGCAAATTTTTTTGCGCTTCTGTCATTACACTTTAATCTATTTCATAGCGTCTTCTGCTATTTCCATCTCCGGCAACTCATCTATTGTCGTTAAACAACACGATCTCATAGTGGCCATGACTTAACCCCTTTCATCAATCGGCAGCGCCGGGACTTGCATCGACGGGGAACCGTAACAAAAAAAAAAAGCAAACCCAAAAGTACCGATGTTGAGCCTCCTACCACGAGCACGATCATTCCTAAATAATGGTCTTTTATCAAGAATCTTTAGAGCTAGAAAATATCTTCTAATCCAAACAACGACAGGGACAGAGCAACTAGTGAGTTTTCTTCGTCCATTCGGCCGTCCAGTATTCCTATTGTCAAGGAGGACTGCGGCTGGAAAAATATCAAAGTGTTGGCTCCACCTGACGTGGAGAGGGTGACTTTTAGAAAATCATGGTATATTTTTATTTATACATACCCTTTTACCCTTAGGCTTGGAAAAAGAGATTGACCCCTTTATCCTCGAGTTTTACCGAAGTTACTAAGTCTGTTTAGCTCAAGTAGGTCTACCAATATGGCATACATTAGCGTGTCTCTGGTATCTATCCTCCCGGCATAAAAATATCTCACTCTTACGCATTTAATTCGTCTTTATGCTCAAAAACGCTTTCGAGGATGCGTGATCAAACTCAATAAATGTGGTCACAAAGCCATCATTACGAGTGTGAATGATGACCATGACCGTGAAATCTCGCATCTACGCACTGTATAAGTGTGAACTAGATGTATTAAGCCATAACCATCACCCAAGATGCAATCACGTGATATACCATATAACTCAAATACTCATAGCAATAATTCTGACCGCAATAGATGCTCGATAACCAACTCGACACCGGTAACAATCCTCATATCAAATAAAACCTCATTCAAAACCTTAGTACACTTCCGATGATGAAAGAAACATACAGAAACTCATAACCACTTTATTAGATCCACAAGTCTTGGAGCTCCCTCTCGTCCGACAAGAAACAAAGCCAATTCCTGGGCAAACTTCCGATATTATTCTTCTATAATCAAATCTGATAGTATCCATTCTAGGTCCAATGACCTCATCTCATCAAACAGAACTACTCTAGTGACTTGCCACATCAATACAACCTAAAGCCACAAATCGTGCAATCCGTGCACCAATAAGCAACAACCCAAATGTACTCAATCATGGAAAAATGACTCAAGCGAGAAAACCATCCCACAAGTTCAACAAGTACCACCACAACCGCAGTGCTACGAACCTATCATACATAGTAGAACCAAGACACATGAATCTAACACAAAGGATCATATCTCGACATAACCCGGCTGCAATGCGTGACCCCATCCAGACATTGGTCCACATGAAAGGCCGCAAGTCACAATGCTCAAAGTCAATAACCTCGTAGAATTTGACGTCTAGTATAGAAAGTGCATAACCATGAAGAAGAGAATAACACAATATACCACAGTCCGGAGAGAACATAACCAAGGTATAATCAACCATTCGACACCCCAATAACCATCTCGCTCAAATCCCGCTAAAGTCCCAAACAGAACCGCACCATGTGTGCTTATAACCAACAAATCATAACCCCTCATGGCATAGAAGGGGTAACCCATAGAACATATCAGAACATTAATACGCTCAACTCTGGTTGAATGGCACATCCCTCAATAATAGCAGTATAGAGTCAACCAATCTGACCCAGTGTAGAATACACATCCTTATTGGGCCTATCAATGGACCCCTAATCAACTCTGGTCACCCACAAAAAGATACATAATCCTTTGAAAGTCAACAATGACTGAATCATAACAGATACTCTCATCTGGATAGCTTTGGCCGCAACTTCAAAGTCCATAACCACGAAACACTCTGCTACTGAGAACTCCCAGTCTCTAAATTCATAAAACACACGAATCACCATATCTGTTCCCAACTCCACCGCTCGAATGTCTAACACATCTCACATACACGACCATCCCACAAGGAATACGTCTATAATTCGTCCGTGCCACATAGCAAAATCTGAATATCAGCGGTCGGTCAACCATGCGAGTACCACAATACCAATGAAGCATCCGTAAATCAACACTCAATGCGTCTTCTGAAATATGCAACCTTCTCAGGAATTACCATGCATTTATAACATGCATCTATATGTCTGAAACTGTCCATGTTGTCCAAAATTCACTACCTTCCCTCCAAATATTAACCATGACCTTGCACATGCAAAACTCAATCCTACACAACACACCATATCTATCATGCCATCATATGAAACTTACGTGAATCTTATAATCAACTCTAAGTCACACGCAGAATACATACTCGATCAGTTAGAAACCTTCCAGTTGATCCCATCCTGGAGAAAATCACAATACGCAACATGCTCCTCACACCGGTAGGAAATATCCATCTTAAGCCATGATAGAAACCATCAGAACTCTTCGAAATCCATTTGCCCATAACCAAACCATCAGAACTGAGTCTCTCTAACTCAACCAAGCCACGCATGTCGCCAAACCTAAGAGTATTGACACAAAATACCTGTAGAGACTCACCACATCATAAGTACCCAAAGAACTGTTCATATCCATTACTATGCTGATCCAAACTACTACCAGGTTGTCCTATTTCTCCGAGTTCCTTCCTAATTACCCTCAAGTTGACACTTCTCCTTGCCAGAACACCACGATCCTTACCCAAAGCTCACCACCGGATATCCTAGCATAAAACCACATCGCCCTAAGGCCTATAAGCCGTCGTATTCCCCCTTAAGTACCCCAAAAGTACCACAACCGAGACACCCACTCTAAATAGACCTTCTGTGAGTATAAAGTTGTTTACTTCACCCTAATGATACTAAAATGTAGAATCCACAATGATATAGAAATATCGCGAGTCCTGACACCATCCAATGTAAATCTCAGTTTCTAGCCATATACCAATCCGCAAAATTCTCAATTGCTACATATAAAACTTGAATCCCTTAGAACCTTTTCGAGAGTCATCCACTACGCTAAAATCTCAATTGCACCGATCAAACGTCCTGAACGACTTGTGCCCCATTAGCACGACAACACCCAAAGAAGTAACCCCGCCTTAACGCGACCGAGCAAAGTCCTACTCCATGCGCACTACATCTTCCACAATAAGAACTCAATCATTCTATGATTCCTAAATACCAATAAAGTGTAACATAACCCGTATCCAGAAATTCATTTACTCGAGTCACCTTCGATCTTAATCTACACAAGTGATATCCGATTCACAAGTATGCCTCAAACTGAAACCAGTACAACACATAACCACACAATCAAATCGTCGATAGCACACTCCCCCACTTGGCTCAAAGCCACAGAACAAAACACTCGATAACTCATAATACCCATACTTTATTACTGTCATAATCTCGCACTGAAGTTCAACTAAATCCTTCATAAGCTCACATAACACCAACCATATAGTACCTCAAATTATCTACTAAGCTCGCAGACATCCACATGACGATCAGGTCAACTTTCTCAACCAAATTCAAATTCAAATCACAACACATATACCACGCTGGTAGAAAAGAAACTCTCCATACAACATCATAAGGATCATACCTCTATAGATTTCTTTGAAGGAGATAACCCACATGCTTAGCCTCGAATTAACATCTTGCTATACCATTTTATTGCCACGATTACTACGCCATCACTTAATCTTCCTGAGTCTGAACTCACAACAAGATATAAAAATTTACTTCGTTCCACAATTAAACAACATGAAAAATCTTTCAACACACTCATAACTTAAGACTATACGTCACATCAAGACGGAAATCAAGCACTCAATAGTCCTTCTCACATCCCAAGTAAACTCTTCCTGTCATATTCAAACCATCTGAACACATCCTACAATCACATCATACTCACCATATGGTCATCCAACCACTCATCGAGCCACAAATTCCATTAATAAGGACACTACCGGACTTATAAGTCCAAAAGCACATGCTCAAATAATTGAAATCCCCATGCTCAAGCTACGGTCAAAACCCGGCCTCAAGTCCTCCAGACTAGCCTATCATCAGCACGCCAAAATCACATCTCGCACCTAATCCATGGAATCCCAAGCCGTCGATGTACAGCTGATACCAAGCGCTCACATGCGCATACGAATGTGTGGAAGGAATTCAAAGATTTATGCTTCAAGCTGAATCAATATCGCATGATAAGGAAAAAAAGATGGGAAGTTTATCCTAAATGCCATGTAACCTCTCGAAGATAGGTATGGACGTCATCGTACCGATCCGCAAGACTCTACTAGACACTTGCTCATGACTCGTAAAATCTATGAACCTAGGGCTCTGATACCAACTTGTCACAACCCCAAATCCACCTAGTCGTAATGGCACCAAACCCAACCCGTTAGGTAAGCCAATTAACAACTATCCAATTTAATATAATTTATTAAGATAAGAAGTGGTAATACACCGCTTTTATACAAAAAATTTCCCAAGGAATGGTAGTACAAATCATGAGCTTCTAAGATTAGAATTTACAAAGCTGGTATGAAATAAACACATCATCTGTTCGAAATGTACATAAACAGATTTTTATAAATCTAAGGCTACCATGAATAAGAGGAAGCTACAACCGAAACACATGTGCGTCTTCAAATCCAGCTCTCGTCGATCAAAGCAACATCAACATCCAATATCTGCACCTAAGGTACAGAAGTATAGTATGAGTACAACCAACCCCATGTACTCAATAAGTAACAAACCTAACCTTAGGTTAAAAGTAGTGAATAGGTGGAACACAGGTCGGGGGGTCCAACACCAATAGCCAACAACAGTTCATAATAACATAATGGAAGTAATAAAAGAAGTAGCTCAGAGATAAAATGCTCAGCTCATTCACAGTTCCAAAATAGGCCTGCTTTCTAAGTAAATCAAAAAAAACTCAAATCTTTTACCGAAATCACCAAAATATGAGTACATTTTAATTGTGATTTTTCCCAATATCTTTCAAAAGGTAAATATTTCATTTTCAAATGGCACGAGGAAAATACAACTCTATGCCTACATGTCAATAAGTATGTGAAGTCATGAGTGACACAATATCGTACAACATGAGGAACATACATCTATATGCCTGTATATCAAGTGTGCATGTCAATGCGATGCAACTCAGTGATAAAACTATATGCATACTCTTAGAGCATTAATTCACTCAGTCCTCCCAGTCACTCATTCCTCACAGTCACCCAGTCCTCCCAATCACTCAGTCTTCCCAATCACTCAGTCCTCACAGTCACTCAATCCTCCCAATCATTCGGCACTCACACTCAGTAGGTACCTGCGCACACTGGTGGTGTGTACAGACTCCGGAGGGGCTCCTTCAGCCCAAGCGCTATAACAAGCCAATTATGGCATAATTCAATAAAATATTCTACGGCGTGCAACCCGATCCCATAAACATCCTCACCATCAGGCCCTCGACCTCACTCAGTCATCAATCTCTCCAGTCTCTCGGGCTTACAATGTCATGAAAATTAGACCAAAAAAATAATGATGTGATGTGTCAATAAATGGTGACAGAGACTAAGATATGATATGCAAATGAAGGCATATGACTGAGTATGTAATTACAATGTAAGAATATAATTCAACAGCAGCAATGACCTCGATGGGTCCCAATAGAATAAGCATGTGGTCTAGACATGGTTTCTAGCATGAATCACAGCTCAAAAGCTCTAGTATGTAGAGATTTCATGGTTCCAGAAAAGATCAGGTAACCACACAGTACCACAGAAACAACGGAGTCACATTTCACACGGTGCACACTCACACGCCCGTCACCTAGTATGTGCGTCACCTCAACACCAAACACATAACACGTATAATCAGGGTTCATACTCTCAGCTCCAAGTTTAGAAGCGTTACTTACCTCGAACAAGCCAAATCCAATACCGAGCAAGCAAAACGATGCTCCAAAATGCCATCCCCCGCGTACCGACCTCCGAACGGCTCGAAACTAGCCAAAAACAACTGAAATATATCAAATAATGCCAAAGGGAACAAACCCAGTCGATAAAGGTCGAATCTTCAATCAAAATTCCAAAATCGACCAAAACGTCAAACTCAGACCCGCGCCTCGGAACTCGATGAAACTTACAAAATCCGATAACTTATTTAATTACGAATCCAACCATACTAGTTTTACCAAAATATGACTCTGAATCCATGTTCAAAACTCAAATATTCAGTCTATGAAACTTTGGACAAAAATCCCCAATTTTCTCTTTAAAATTCACAATCCAATTACCAAAAACAAAAATAGATTCACGAAATATAACCAAAACCGAGTAGAGAACACTTAACCCAATTTATATGGTAAAACTCATCTCAAACATTGCCCAAATCCGAGCTCCCCAACTCAAAATATGACCAAATGAACAAACCGTCGATATTAAATATTTTTTGCCCAGCTGCTCTGCCTCGTTTCGTGTGTCAAATGATCCTTAAACTCACTTTTAATGCCTCCAATAGATTCCTTGTAAAATTTAAGTCATGTTAGACTTTTGAATTGCCTAATTTGGCCTTAAAATGAGGGAGATATGATATTTTGAAGTTTTAAATGAAGTCTGGAAATTTAAAAGATAAAAAAAAAATGACATTTTACTAATTATTTTACGTCAGAAAAACAGCAACGAAAGAATTTTCGTTTTAGCACCCAAAACTCATTCAGAACCTCCCGGACACAAACCATATATGCATTTCAATCATAAAACACACTACGAACATGCTCGAGCACTCAAAACACCGAAAAGAGATCATATTTACCCGATATTGACCATGGTCAAACTTCAAATCCTAAACTTAACTAGTTTCTCAATCAATGATCCAAAACACACCCGAGCCCCTCGGGACCCCATTCAATCATACCAACAAGTCTTAAAATACGATACTAACTTATTAGAAGTTTCAAATCACATCAAACATAAAAACCACAAATCGTATCTCAAATCAAACTTAATAAACTTTTAAACTTTTAACTTCCAAAACTCGTGCCGAACTATATCAAATCAACCTGCAATGAATTCAAATTTTGCACACAAGTCCAAAATGACATAACGAAACTATTCCAATTTCCGAAACCAAAATCCGAATCCGATACCATCGAAGTCAACTTCCGGTCAACTTTTGCCAATTAGCGCTGAATCCTTCTAGAAATATCCAAATGCAAATTCGGGCATATGCCCAAGTTCAAAATCACCATCCGGACCTAACGAAGCCCTCAAAACTACGTTTCGGGGGTCAAATTCACAAAAGTCAAGTTGGTCAACTCTTCCAACTTAAAGCTTCAACGATGAAATTCATTCTTTCAAATCGATTCTGAATAACCTGAAAACCACAACCGATGATTCACACAAGTCATAATACATCATACGGATCTACTCATGCCCTAAACCTCCGAGCAAAGTACAAATTCTCGAAACGACCGATCGGATCGTTACATGAACCCTGTAAACAAACTCAGTGTTGTAGTAATAATAATGATGATGAGTTTTATAATATTTACTCTCAGTTTAAGGACCTAGATTTAAATGTCTAGACAAATGATAGTTTAATAGAATTATTGAAAATTATCAAAGATCCAGAGATAAGATCTCTGATCATTGATAAAATGGACTAAGTTATGTACAAGTCCTACTCTAGAGTAAGAAGAAATCCTTCTCAAAAAGGGTCTTACACAATGGCAGAAGTCAAGAGGATCCTGAAAGATAAAGACTCAGGCCACTGATAAACCAACTACCATCTAACATTTGGAGGAAGATATTCATAATCTAAAAAAAGAGATTGCTCAGCTTAAAGCTTCAGAAATAGCTTTACACAAAAGAATCTCGAATTTAGAGGACCATAATATAGGACCAAATCTTGATAAACAAAATCTCAATACTGATATAATTGAGGCAAGTACTTCTAATACAAAAGAAGGTTTTCTTCAAAAAAAAATTGATTATATTGATGAAGCATTTATACAAAAACTTGAGTTAATAACTTCTCAAAAGTTTTTTTTATAAAGATTACTCTTTTAATTGATTATAATTTAGCTTTATTTCCTTGTAGGTGACTTTAATTTTCTGAACATGAAACACGGTGATGCTTGTCCCGAGTTTCTCTACATTTCCTTTCATACTTTGTTATAGCTAATTTAATTATTGTAGACTGAATTAATTAGATTATTAATAGATTTATTTTAATAGATTTATTCGTTAAAACTTATTACAACTATAAACGACAAATATATAAAATTTGTCACAAATAATCCATTAGTTGGTTTTTTCCATCCTATGTAGTTAAATTTGTGTCTCATATTCCTAATCATGCAAAAATATATAGTTATATTTAGAGTTACAAAAGTACATTTATTGAGTTACGTATTTCTTCCTTTTATATTAGGTCAAAATCTCTTATATCATTTTGAAAAACGAAATACGCACACCTTTTAATAGCCTTTTTCTTAATGTATTGGTGATTGTGCTATGGTTATATAGTGTACACTAACAATATAAGTATTTTTTTTAACTATAGTGAGTTGTAACTTGTGTTAAAAATTATTTGTAATATATTACCAATTAATACTTAGATGTAATTAGTCATTATCTTATAAATAACTTTATCGTATAAATAATTAAACATATTTGAATTCATGCCTCTATCTCTCTACAATTATCTTCTACCAAAGAAAGTTGAACGCTTCTCAACATAGAAGTCGAAAAACAAAGAAACAACTGTTAACCCCAATTTAGATTAAATATGAAAGATACAAAAAATTTCTGAAGCTTCAACTTGATTAGTGTTGTACATTATCTTCATCTTAAATTCGGTGAGAAATCATGAACAATTTACTATATTTTTATCCTAGTGATAAAAATAGGACAAAAAATATCAAAAGAAAGTTAGGAGAACTCCTTTTATTAAAATAGCTTTCCAAAAAGATAAGAATGTCGCTTGCTCAAAGAAAGCTTTTTTAGTAATACTTTTTATGGATTAAAATAGAACAAAGATATAAAAAAGTATCTTCTCTCGGTTCATTGACCCTATTTGTGTCTTTAGGATAAACTTGAAAATAATTATCTAAGACGTATTTAAAAAAACTTAAAAATCTTCAAGGCTTGCATAATCTTGTTAAAAATGGAAAGAAAGTGATAAAATTATGAAACTAGAATAAATTATAAGTTGAAGGACTTCTATTGGACAACTTCTTTCTTTATTATGTTAACTATATAGAATTAATATTCATCCTTTTTTGAGAACATATATATTTTAGTTTATACCTCAAACACAATTTCTTATATACTAGCATTTATGAGATATTTCCTTTTTAAAAAATTAGTTAATGTGATAGGGTACACGCGCGTACCCAAAGATTAGTAGGTCTATAAAAGTACGAAAAAACAAATGAAATGGAAGGAAAGAAAGACATACAATATGTATTTTTAAAACACTAAATTTGTAAATGTGGCTATGGGTCGTTGCAACATTTAGCTTGATCATTTAATTCTTACTGACACGACCCAATTTCACCTATACAACGTGATAGCGCCCAACGTCATCGCTAGGCAAGCCAATGGTGAATTAGCCATGTGTTTATTCTTTTAACAATTTCGAAATAGTTAATTTTTTATTTATTAAGTAAGTAAGAGATGAAAAATTTAATAAAATAAAGTGTAAACAAATATGAGAATAGGTGTGGTGAAATAAATACTCAAAAACCTTCAAATGTCTACTAGCAAACTTTTCAAGAACTGGTGTCACAAGTGTATGCGCCACTAGTAAAATATACAAAATACTAAACTATTGTCTGAAATAGAGTAGACAGAAAATAATGCAAAAGAGAGACTACGGGTATTGCCGAATGGGCTCGGAAGAGCATCTCACCACTAAGCTTCGGGGTATCGGGGGTGCGCGCTGGTATGACTGCCAACTGCACCTGCCTCAGATCTTGCACGATTAGTGCAGAAATATAGCGTGAGTACATAAATAATATGTACCTAGTAAGTATCTAATCTAACCTCGAAGAAGTAGTGACCAGGGGTCAACATCGACACTTACTATAGAGTAACAATAAAATATAGGAATGCTAAATAGACATAGAGTATGTGAACAATAATACTAACACAATAACAACGGTGGTTAAATAATTCTTCAACAAATAGTAAATTCTATGAGTCTTCTATTAGCACATACCAATTCCAAGTAAAGTCCGAACAAATAAATAAATTAAAATCTCTCACTTCATGAAAAATTATATCAAGCATGTGCACGCTTCAAACTTTAACACGCATGATTTATGCCGAGGTCGTACGACCCGATTTAGAATAATATATACACTGCCGAGGGTCGAGCGACACGAATCATAGATGCATCTATTCTACTGGCGAGGTGTTCGACCCGCTCCACAAGAAGAGAGAATATTTATGAACGTCCGATTTAAAGCTATTACGAGGCCAACACAAAGAAGCACAATTTCGATTAACGGTCAAGTAACCCTCCAAAACTCAAGTAAGTGAAATTCGGTCTATACAAATTTTTTAACAAGTTTCAATATAATTTAGATACTTTAATTAACAAGTAGGGTGCAAACATTATAAGTATTTCATGATTTGGGTCTTAAGCTACCCAGACATAAGCATAATTAGTAGCTACGCGTGGACTCTCGTCACCTCGTGCGTACGTAGCCTCCACAATTAGAAGCAAATAGAAATTAAAATCACATATGGGGTAAATTCCCTCTTACAAGGTTAGGCAAGAGACTTAACTCGTCTCAAAGCTCACTTTCCGGCCAATAAATTCATTCTAAAGCCTCAACTCGGTGTTGAACAATACGAAACTAGTCAAATCTTATATAAATTAATCAATACATGTTCAAAAGTTTATAATTTAACTATTAGAGTAATTACCTAACCCAAATTGGAAGATTCCTAAAATTCACTCTCGTGCCCACGTACTCGTTTTCCGAAAATTTTTGAAGATAAGTATTACCCATAGCCTCACGAACTCAAATACATAATTTTTACCCAATTCCATAATCATTTTCGTGTTAAATCTCATTTTTATCAAAACCTAGATTTTTTAACTAAACTCATAATTTTCATAAATTTTCATGTTAAAATCTACCCATAATCTATGTTTTAAACTCATATTGTATATAAATCACTTACCTCAAAGTGATAGGTGAAAATTCCTCCTCAAAGAGCTCTAAATTCGACCAACAAGGGAGAGAAATGAAGAAATGAGCCTAAGTATCGGTTTAAATGCACCCTTTCTGCCCAGCGGTCTTTTCGCACCTGCGGAAGAATCTCCGCTTCTGCGGGACCGCTCCAGCAGTCGATTGTCCGCATATATGGAACACGCATGACCCATGACCAGCCGCACCTGCAGCCAAGTCCCGCATCTGCGAGCCAGCTTCTGCGGCTCGCCTCGCGTACTTACTCCGAACGTGCCGAATCATACTTAAACTACTCGGAATGACGCCAAAATTTGTATGAAAGTCTTAAATCACCATACAGAGATATTACTAGGCCCAGAATTCCAAACGGACCTCGATAACACCAAACTTACTTCAAACCAAATTTAAGGAACTTTATAACCTTCAATGAGCGAACTTCCAATTTTAGGCGCCAAAAGACTCTGGCTCATCCAAAATACGATCCGAACACACGCTCAAGTCCAAAATCATCATACAAATCTATTGGGACTGTCAAATCTCGGTTCCGAGGTTGTTTACTAGAAATGTTGACCCAAGTCAAACTTGACCTTTTAAAGATAATATTAAGGAACTAAGTGTTCCGATTTCAACTCGAACCCTTCCAAACCCAAACTAACCATCCCCGCAAGTAATAAATTAGTAAAAGCACATATGGGGAGTCTTATTTAGGGGAACGGGATTCTGTAAAGAAAAATAACCGGTCGGGTCGTTACATTCTCCACCTCTTAAACAAACGTTCATCCTCAAATGGGTCTAGAATCCTACCTTGAGTGCCGAATAAATGTGGATATCTGATATGCATGTCCTCCTCGGTCTCCCAAGTCTCCTCTTTAACTGGTTGACCCTTCCACTGAACCTTTACCTTAGAAATCTTCTTGGACCTCAACTGGCAAACCTGCCTGTCAACAATGGCAACTGGCTCCTCCTCATAACCCAGGCTCTCATATAATTGAACTGTGTTGTAGTCTAACACATGCGACATGTCGGTATGATACTTCCGGAGCATAGACACATGGAAGACTGGATGAACTTCCAATAGACTGGGAGGCAAGGCAAGCTCATAAGCAACCTCCCCAACTCACCTCAACACCTCAAATGGTCCTACAAACTTTGGGCTCAACTTGCCCTTTTTCTCGAACCTCATGATTCCCTTCATCGGCGAGACTTTCAAGAGAACCTTCTCGCCTACCATAAATGATAAGTCATGTGCCTTCTGATCTATGTAACTCTTCTGTTTGGACTTTGCTATGCGAAGTCGCTTCTGAATCAACTTTACCTTTTCCAAGGCATCCTTCACTAAATAAGTACCATACAACTTAGCCTCGCTGGTCTCAAACCATTCGATGGGCTAACCACACCGCCGACCATATAAAGCCTCAAATGGAGCCATCTCGATACTGGACTGATAATTGTTGTTGTAAGCAAACTCAGCCAAAGGCAAGAATCGACCCACTGCACTCCGAAGTCAATCACACATGCTCTAAGCATATCCTCCAAGATCTAAACCATCTGCTCTGACTGCCCCTCGGTCTACGAATGAAAGGTTGTGCTGAGCTGTACTCGGGTCCCCAACTCACTCTGTACTTCCCTCCTGAAATGCAAAGTAAACTGAGGTTCGCTATCTGATATAATGGAAACAGGCACACCATGCAACCAAACAATCTCCTGAATGTAAATCTAGGCCAACCTCTCTGAAGAATATATGGTCACAACCGGAATGAAGTGTGCCTACTTGGTTAACCTGTCGACAATGACCCAAACTACATCAAACTTTCTCAAGGTTCGCGACAACCTAACTACAAAGTCCATAGTAATGCGCTCCCATTTTCACTCAAGTATAACCATCTGCTGGAGTAGGCCACCTGGCGTTTGATGCTCATACTTAACTTGCTGGAGATTTAGGCACCTCGCTACATACTCAACTGTGTCCTTCTTCATCCGCAGCCACAAAAAATGCTACCTCAGGTCGCGATACATATTCGTAGCACCTGGATAAATAGAATACTGAGAACTGTGTGCCTCCTCTATAATACTTTCCCTCAACCCATCAATATTAGGGATACATAGACGACCCTGAAGTCGCAGAATACCATCCTCACCAATAGTAACCTCTTTGAAACCACCCTGTAGTACCGTCTCTCTCTGAGAACCAATAAGTGGAGTTTGTCGTACTAGCGAGCCTTGATCTGCTCTAATAGTGAAGACTGGGCGACGACGCATGCAAGAACTTGGCTGGGCTCTGAAATATCCAACCTCACAAGTCGGTTAGCCAAGGAGTGAATGTCCAAAGCTAATGGTCTCTCCTCTACTGAAATGAATGCCAAACTACCCAGACTCTTCGCCTTTTTGCTCAAGGCATCCGCAACCACATTCGCCTTGCCTGAATGAAAAAGGATAGTAGTATCATAATCTTTTAGTAACTCAAGCCACCTGCGTTGCCTCAAATTGAGAACCCTCTTCTTGAACAAATGCTGCAAGCTACGATGATCGGTGTAAACCTCACAGGACACCCCATAAAGATAATTCCTCCAGATCTTAAGAGCATGAACTATCGCGGCCAACTCTAAATCATGTACGGGGTAGTTCTTCTTGTAGGGCTTCAGCTGACATGAAACATATGAAATAACTCTCCCCTCCTACATCAATACACAGCCCAAACTAACGCGTGAAGCATCGCAATACACAGTATATATCCCTGAACCAAAAGGCAACACTAACATCGGTGCTGAAGTCAATGTAGTCTTGAGCTTCTGAATGCTCGCCTTGTAATCATCGAACCATCGGAATGGAGCACCCTTCTGGGTCAATCTAGTCAAAGGTGTTGCAATATATGAGAAGCCCTCTACATACCGACGATAATAACCTGCTAACCCCAAGAAGCTCTTGATCTCGGCCGCGGTGGTAGGACGAGGCCAACTCTGAACTGCCTCGAACTTCTTGGGATCTACCTTAATACCCTCGCCTTATATAACATGCCCCAAGAATGCCACAGAATATAACCAAAACACACACTTGGGGAACTTAGCATATAGCTTCTGTTCCTGTAAGGTCTGAAACACCACTCTCAAATGCTGCTTGTGCGCCTATATGTTACGCGAGTAGATCAAAATATCATCAATAAAGACAATGACAAACGAATCAATATATAGCCTGAACACCCGATTCATCAAAACCATAAACTCCGCTAGGGCATTAGTAAAATCGAAGGACATCACTAGAAACTCATAATGGCCATATCTAGTCCGGAAAGCCGTCTTCGGAATATCTGAATCATGAATCTTCAACTGATGGTACCCCGATCTCAAGTCAATCTTAGAGAACAATCTGGCACCTTACAATTGGTTAAACAAATCATCAATACATGGCAATGGGTACTTGTTCTTAATGGTAACTTTATTCAGCTGGCGGTAATCAATCCACATCCGCATAGTCCCATCTTTCTTTTTCACGAATAACACTGGTGCACCCCAAGGTGACACACTCGGTCTGACAAACACTTTTGCTAGAAACTCCTCAAGATTTTATTTCAACTCCTTCAACTCTTTCGGAGCTATGCGGTACGGTGGAATAGAGATAGGCTGGGTACCTGGAGCCAAATCAATATAGAAATCGATATCACGTTCTCGTGGCATGCCTGGAAGATCATAAGGAAATACATCGGAGAACTCCCGGACCACGGGCACTGAATCAATCACCGGAGTCTCTGTGGTAGTATCCCTAACATAATCCAGATAGGCCAAACAACATTTCTCGAACATGTGTCGAGCCTTCAGAAAAGAGATAACACGACTAGATGTACTGACAGACGAACCCTTCCACTCCAATATAGGAAGCTCTGGCATCGCCAAGGTAACAGTCTTGGCATAGCAATCAAGGATGGTGTGATATGCGCACAACCAATCCATGACCAGGATGACCTCAAAGTCGGTCATATCAAGCAACACAAGATCCGCTCTAGTCTCATAACCATAGAAAGTAACAATGCAGGATCGGTAGATCCGATCCACGACAAAAAAATTGCCCACTAGACTGGACACATAAATATGAGTACCCAAGGACTCACGAGGAACACCCAGGAAATGAGCAAGCTGAGATGAAACATATAAATATGTAGACCCTGGATCAAATAGTACTAAAGCATCCCTACCGTAGACAGAAATAGTACTTGTAGTCACGGTAGACCCTGCTGCACTGCCTTGCCCTGAAGCTTGGGGCAGAACCTCCTCACATGACTAAGATCCCCGCACTGGAAACAACCTCTCGGCACGGTGGACTGCTAACCTGAAGTCTGAACCTGATGGCCTGAAGGCCCATTGGAGGAACCCTGAATAGCTGGTGGGTGGTAGGAGCTCTCTAGCATGGCGCTGAAATAGGGCCGAACTAAAACACCCCAAGGAGATGGCAGTATTGGATATGTGGGCCTGCTAGACTGACCCCTTACAAACTAACCTCTGCCCCTAGCCGGGGCACCACTGAACCCTCCAGAATATCGAACTCATTTATCCCTCATCGCCTGTTCTCATCTCCGCTGACGAACACCCTCGATCCTCCGATCTATCGCCACAACTAGCTCGTACGAAGTCCCCATCTCAACCTCTCGGGCCATAGTGGCCTAAATACCAGAGTACAAACCTGCAACAAACCTTCTTCACTCTCTCTGCGTCGGTAGGAAGTATCATAAGTGCATGGCGAGAAAACTCAGATAATCTCGCCTCATAGTCGGTCAGCGACATCTGGCCCTGCTAGAGCTGCTCTAACTAAAATTGCAACTCTTACCTCTGAGAGGGTGAAATGTATCTGTCCAGGAAGAGGCGTGTGAACTGGTCCCAAGTCATTGGAGGAGAACCTGCTAGTCTGCCGAGAAGATAATACTGCCACCATCTACGGGCCCTTCCCTCCAGCTGAAAGGTGGTAAAGTCTACCCCGTAGGACTCTAATATCCTCATGTTGTGTAGTTTGTCCCTGCACCAATCAATAAAGTCTTGGGGGTCCTCATATCACTCACCTCTAAAGACAGGAGGATGAAGTCTGGTCCATCGGTCCAATAGCTTCTACGGCTTGCCGGTCGCAACTGGTTTGGGCTCAGGTATAGTTGGTGCAATTGACTAAGCTTCGCTCACGGGTAGTGCACCCGGGGTCTGATATACGTCAGTTGCATGCCTTGGAGCCTGAGCGGTATGGGTCTGTGCTCCCCCTCCCGCCTGAGATGTAGTTGCATCCGCTGGAAATAAAATGGCCTGAGTCATAGAATCCATGAATCGCAGCATATGGCCCATGACCTACTGTAATCCCGATGCGAACATGAAATCCACTAGCGCTGGCTCTGCTGCAGGCACCTTGCCCTGCTCCTCAATAATAGGATCCTCTATTGGATCCACTGGTGGCACAACTGGGGTACCCCTAGGACGTCCTCATCCTCTATCACGAGCTGGAGCCCTCCCTCGGCCTCTAGCAACAAGGGGAGTAGCCCCTCCATGATTGGGTACATCTTCCGCGTGCGTTCTCACCTTCTGTGAGAGAATAAAAGAAAAATACTTAGCACAACATCAAATACATGATAGGAGATCAAGAAAGGGTAATTTCCTAACACCATATAGCCTCTCAAAGATAAGTACGGAAGTCTCCGTACTGATTTTCAAGACTCTATTAGGTCTGCTCATAACTTGTGAGACCTAAGTGAACCTAGTGTTATGATATCATGTTGTCACGACCCAATTTCACTTATAGGCAGTGATGGTGCCCAACGTCGGTGCTAGGCAAACCAACGGTGAACTAGCCATGTGTTTATTCTTTTAACAATTTTGAAATATTTGATTTCTTATTTATTAAGTAAGTAAGAGATGAAAAAATTAATAAAATAAAGTGTAAACGAATATGAGAACATGTGTGGTGAAATAAATACTCAAAAACCTTCAAATGTCTACTAGCCAAATTTCCAAGACTTGGTGTCACAAGTGTATGAGCCACTAGTAAAATATACAAAATGCTAAACTACTATCTAAAAATAGAGTAGACAAAAAGTAATGCAAAAGAGAGACTCTGGGTGCTGCCGAATGGGCTCGGAAGAGCAACTCACCACTAAGCCTCGGGGTATCGCGTCGGTATGACTGTCAGATACACCTGCCTCATATCCTGCATGTTTAGTGCAGAAGTGTAGCGTGAGTACATAAACAACATGTACCCAGTAAGTATCTAGTCTAACCTCAAAAATGTAGTAACGAGGGGTCGACATCGACACTTACTATGGGCTAAGAATAAAATGCAGGAATGCTAAATAGACATAGAGTATGTGAACAATAATACTAACACAATAACAACATTAGTTAAATAACTCTTCAACCAATAGTAAATTCTAAGATTCTTCTATTAGCACAAACCAATTCCAAGTAAATTTCGAACAAATAAATAAATTATAACCTCTCACTTCATGAAAAATAATATCAAGTATGTGCAGGCTTCAAACATTAACACGCACGATTTATGCCAAGGTCATACGGCCCGATCCAGAATAATATGTATACTACCAAGGGTCGAGCGGCACGAACCATAGATGCATCTATTCTACTGCCGAGGCGTTCGGCCCTCTCCACAAGAAGAGAGAATATTTATGAACATCCGATTTAAAGTTATTACAAGGCCAACATAAAGAAGCACAATTTTGATTAACGGTCAAGTAACCCTCCAAAACTCAAGTAAGTGAAATTCGGTCGTTACAAATTCCTTAACAAGTTTAATATAATTTGGGCACTTTAATTAACAAATAGGGTGCAAACATTACAAGTATTTCATGGTTTGGGTCCTAAGCTACCCGCACATAACCATAATTAGTAGCTATGCACGGACTCTCATCACCTCGTGCGTACGTAGTCCCCACAATTAGAAGCAAATAGTAATTAAAATTACCTATGGGGTAAATTCCCTCTTACACGGTTAGGAAAGAGACTTACCTCGTCTCAAAGCTCACTTTTCGGCCCGCAAATTCGTTCTAAAGACTCAACTCGGTGCCGAACAATCCGAAACTAGTCAAATTTTATATAAATTAATCAATACTTGTTCAAAAGTTCATAATTTAACTATTAGCGTAATTACCCAACCCAAATTAAAAGATTCCTAAAATTCATTCCCAGGCCCACGCGACCGGATTTCGGAAATATTTGAAGATAAGTGTTACCCATAACCTCACGAACTCAAATACATAATTTTTACCCAATTTCATAATCATTTTTGTGGTTAAATCCCATTTTTATCAAAACCTAGCTTTTTCAACTAAACCCATAATTTTCACAATTTTTCATGTTAAAATCTACCCATAATCTATGTTTTAAACTCATATTTTATAGAAATCATTTACCTCAAAGTGCTAGGTGAAAATTCCTCCTCAAAGAGCTCTATATTCTACCAACAAGTGAGTGAAATGAAGAAATGATCCTAGGTCTCGGTTTAAATACACCATTTCTGCCCAGCGGCCTTTCCGCACCTGCGGAAGAATCTCCTCTTCTGCGGGACCGCTTCAGCGGTCGATTTTCAGCTTCTGCGGGATCACTCCAGTGGTCGATTTTCCGCATCTGCGGAACACACATGGCCCATGACCAGCCGCACATACGAGCCCGCTTTTGCGGTTCACCTCACGCATCTGCGACCATTGTCAGGCTGCCTCTCTCCGCATATGTGGACCACTTCATCGCAGAAGCGAGCTCGCTTCTGCGGAAATGCTTCACTTCAGCGAACCTCATTGACCCCTCCTTTTTCTGCTTCTCCAAGCGAGACTACGCAGCTGCGGTGCCGATCCTATGGCCATTCCCACCGCAGGTGCGAACGCACCAGATGACAGGAACCAACAACTCTTCTCCAAAGAGCAAGCAAGCTCTATCGACCCTCTGAATCCTATACGGGGGCCCCGAGGCCTCGACCAAACATACCAACAAGTTTGTAAACATAAAACAGACTCGCTCGCACCCTCAGAATGCGTAAAAAACATTAAGACTAAGAATCACAATCCAAAATCAAATAGAATCAACTTATGAACTTCAAGTTCTTCCAACTTACTCTGAACGCGCCGAATCATACTTAAACTACTCGAAATGACACCAAATTTTGTGCGCAAGTCTTAAATCACCATACAGAGCTATTCCTAAGTTCAAAATTCAAAACAAACCTCGATAACACCAAAATCTACTTCAACCCAAATTTAAGGAACTTTAAAACCTTCAAAGAGCAAACTTCCAACTTTAGGCACCAAAATGCTCCCGGGTCATCCAAAACCTGATCCGAACACACGCCCAAGTCCAAAATCATCATACGAATCTATTGGGACCGCCAAATCCTTATCCCGAGGTCGTTTACTAGAAATGTTGATCCAAGTCAAATTTAACCTTTTAAAGCCAATATTAAGGAACTAAGTGTTAAAACTTATAAAAAGAAACCACTGATCGTATTGTTATTTAGGTAAAAGAGGTTCTAGAAAAAAAAAACCACTGATCGTATTGTTACACTTACATTAGCTTTTATCACTTCAAATCACTCACTCAAGCATTTAGGCCACTTTTCAACTCATGCTCAAGAGTTGATATAAAGGTATGATTTGAGATAATTATAAAGGAAAAATGATTTTCACTCATTTGTAAGGGAAGTCTATTTCTCTTTTTGGTGGAAAATGTTTGTTATAAACTTATAAAAAGAAATTCCAAACCAGAAAATGACCTATTTTTGAAAAATATGTTCCTTATTATCAAACACTCGTGTCTAGAATTATCACACTTGATTAAAGATTTTGATATATATATATTTTACATCAAGCTTGAATTGCATTTTAAGTTTGCAGGAGCAAAAGAACGTGTTTGGCTAGTTGCATCCCCCCTCCCCCCCAATATACTCTCAATCAGAGGCAGATCTAGGATTTCTATAGTACATGGTACACAGTGCACTATTAAAAAAAGGAGGAATAATATAAGCGAGAATTGATCCCTCTTCCTCTTGGTAAATAACTCAACCTTCAACAAAGTGCATCATTCGATCTTCTTGATGTTAGGTTTAGAATTTTAGTAATGATCAATAATCAAAAGTGCCTCGATAATTCCCTTCCACTTTGTGTGAAGATTGGCAACGGCTCTGATGAATGAAAGAAAGGAAAGAAAATCATCTAAGCATATCAGAGGGAGCCAACGACTATGTAATTCAAACTCTATATCAAATGGATACCAAGATGGAAAAAGAATCAATTAAACAGGAAACAAGTAAGGAAAGAAAATCAATCAAACAAGCAAAAGATTCTCAAGCATACAAGAAAGGAAAGAGAGACAATCAAGAAAAATCTGCGGAAGTTCTTAAAAGAAGTTGATTGGAAAGATGACAACTGAGAATGAATATGGTCATACCTCTCAAGCTAGATTCATGAGGCCACCCTTGGATCCTACTCTTAGAAGATTATGCCTCACAAGGAAAAGACCTCCAATCAATGATCCTTCATAATCCCAGAAAAGAGAAATCAAAATCCACATAGAACACTATTAAAGAAGTAATGGAAGGATAGGGAAGCTTATGCAACATAACATATATTTCTATACCTTTCTAGTTCTTAGTAAAAATACTGTATTCTTGAGTTTACAAGTGTCACAAAAGATAGGAAGAGTTAGAAAATAAAGCAAGAGTTGTGTCAAAGTTAGATAAACACTGTTGCTAAATATCATTGATGGTGAACGTACTAAAACCACTACTATTGTAAAGATTTATTGAAAATCTAAGAGAACTCTTGTGACCTAAGAAAACTGTATGTACGTACTATACCAGTACTGAACCAGTATAAAATTTATGTGCCTCGTTTACTTTTTATTCTGCGTAATTTACTTCTATTGCAATCGAACCTGCTGTAAAGTTTAGTCGACTAATTTCTTTCCTAGTCAACTAAGTTTTAAAATCGGTTACAATTCACCCCCTTCTTATACTTTCAATTGGTATCAGAGCGAAGAATCACAAGTATTGCGTAACAACAAGTGAGAAAAAGATCATGGTATCAAACACAATCATTGGGGCATTATTCCAAGAAGAAACCTCACAGGTACGACCTCCTTACTTCAATGGCCAGCACTTCTCACACTCGAAAGTGCGTATGGAAACCTACAATATGTCATATGACATTAAAGTGTGGCATGTGATCAAAAAGGGAAATCTTCCAATTCCGCTAAAGAAGGACAAAGACGGTGAGATCATAGTATCAAGTATAATCTGATCCTCTCGACTTAGATGAGTACACTAAAGAACAAGCAGTTGTCATCCAAGTGAATGCCAAGGCAAAACATCTCCTGTATATGCCATAACCGGAGAAGAGTATGAAAATATATTAAGTTATGAAACTACAAAAACAATGTGAGACAAGTTAGAAGTCACATATGAAGGAACAAACAAAGTGAAAGAAACAAGGATCAATCTCCTAGTTCGTGACTATGAATTTGTAATGACTCAACCGGTCGTTTTGAGTTCTAACACATTGTTTAGAAATTTGAGGCCTTAATTAGCTTTACTTTATATATTATGACTTGTGCGCAAGGTTGGAAATAAATTTTGTGAAGTTCGGAGTTGATTCAGAAGAAAAATTCATAATTCGGAAGCTTCAAGTTTAAAGAGTTGAGCAAGGTTTTACATTTGAGTAAAAAACCTCAAAATCGGTATTTGAAGATTCTAATAAGTTCACATGATAATTTCGAACTTGGGCATATGTTCAGGTTGAGTATCGGGTGGTTCGAGAGCATTTCAGCGCTTATTGTGGAAAGTTGACATTTTGAAGGTTTTTAGAATTTTTTAAAGTTTGGTTTGAAGAGGAATTTGGTGTTATCGATGTCCGTTTTCGATTACAAACCTTGTAATAGGTTCTTATCGTGATTTGTAACTTGTATGCAAAATTTGGCACCATTTCGGAATGTTTAAGCATGATTCGGACGCGTACGTCGAAGTTTGAATGTTTGAAAGTTGAAAGAAAGATTTTTATCGCCGATTCATGGTTTTGATGTTATTCGTGGCATTTCTAGACTTTGGATAAGTTTGGTTAAGGTATTGGGACTTGTTAGCGTGATTGGACGGGGTCCCGGGGGTCTCGGATGCGATTCAGGGTAGTTTCAGACCATTTTATCTTGTCATAGAACTACTCGTTTCTGGTGTCATATTTGTTCATCATGATCGCGATCGCATAGTGTTGATTGGAATTTGGTTAAAGTGTTTCTTCGATATCACGTATGGGGGCTAGCGATCGCGATGTTGGTTCCGTTGGTTCATCGCGTTCACGTGGAACGAGCCGCGAACGCGAAGTGTTAGCGAGGTGGCCTGGGTTTGGAACGTTGTTCTTCGTGATCGCAGGGATTCGTTCACGATCGCATAACGTATTGGTCTGAGGCATGAAGGTTTGACCTTCGCGTTCATGTAGGTTGTTCAGGCAAACATTCGCGATTGCATTTCATTGGTCGCGTTCCCGCCGTAGAAATCTGGGGCAAGGCTGGCTTGGCCTTTGTGATCGAAAGGGTACTTTCACGATCGCGAAGAGGAAGGACCAGGGCAGACTTGATTTTTATACGGGATTTGGTTCATTTCTTTCTTATTTTCACTTGGTTGGGCGATTTTTGGAGCTCTTGGGTGGGAGATTTCATCATCTATTATGAGATAAGTTATTCTCACTTGTTGTAAGTTAAATACGTGAGTTATATATGGATTCAAACATGAAAATTTGCATAAATTATGGAATTTTGGAAGAAAACCTAGAATTTGATATTTTTGAATTTTGACCATGAAATTGGACATGGAATTGGGAATAAATTATATATTTGAGTTAGTGTTGTTATGGGTAATGTTTATCTTCGAAAATTTTTGTAATCCGGACATGTGGGCCTGAGGGTTGACTTTGTTAACTTTTCGAGTGGAGTTGGGAATTGTTATACATTGATTAATTATGAGTGTTGGAGTATATTTTTATTGGTTTTCATGATTGCTTGACTAGTGTCGGATCTAGGGGCATTAGTTTGAGGTGCTAGAGAGGCATTGGAGCCGGTTATGGAACTTCAGAGCGAGGTAAGTCTCTTGTCTAACCTTGTGAAGGGGAATTTACCCCGTAGGTGTTATACATATTACATGCTACATGTTGTGGGTGCAACGCACATATGAGATGACAAGTGTCTGTGCGTATGCTAGAATTCCTAATTATGTCCGAGTAGACTTAGATTCACGCCATGCTTTAATTGTTATACATTGATTAATTATGAGTGTTGGAGTATATTTTTATTGGTTTTCATGATTGCTTGACTAGTGTAGGATCTAGGGGCATTAGTTTGAGGTGCTAGAGAGGCGTTGGAGCCGGTTATGGAACTTCAGAGCGAGGTAAGTCTCTTGTCTAACCTTGTGAAGGGGAATTTATCCCGTAGGTGTTATACATATTACATGCTACATGTTGTAGGTGCAACGCACGTATGAGATGACAAGTGTCTGTGCGTATGCTAGAATTCCTAATTATGTCCGAGTAGACTTAGATTCACGTCATGCTTTAATTATACTATTTGAGTTATTCTTGCCTGTTTAATTACTTTAATTCGCATTATGACCTGAGACTGGACTCGCATTGAGAAATCGACTCGCTATTTTACATATTTGATGAGCTGCTTGATTAGTTGTAGAAATTTTGCTTCTCTTACGGATTTCTCCGGCATTGTGCGTATTCATCGGAAGGTTGCTCTTGAACTCCATAACTCACACGTATATTTGTGAGTGGGGTCATAGACCCATAAAAGCTTCATAATATTATGGGATCGGGTCGTTCGCCTCGGCTGGATAATGTAACACACTCTTATGGGATTGAGTCATTCGCCTCGGCATGATATTGTAACACACTCTTATGGGATCGGGCCATTCACATCGGCAGTATCACGTATCATCTTCTTATGGGATCGGGTCGTTTGCCTCGTCAGTTTTATGAAACACTCTTATGGGATCGGGGCGCTTGTCTCGGCAGAATCTTGTGAAATACTTGATAAGGAGTCCGCGTACCCCATGCATTTCCTAACTTGAGACGTGACCATTGATTTGGTATTGACCATTACGTATTCCATTTGAGGAGGTATCCGATAATTTAGGACTTGGTGTTCATTATTCAGTTGTGGGCCATATTATTTGCCTATATCTTTACTCATTGTTTACTTACCATGTTTTATACTTGCCTATTTTATTATATTATTTAATGGACCACTAGTAACTATCAATACCGACCCCTCGTCACTACCTCTTCGGGGTTAGGCTAGATACTTACTGGGTACGTGTTGATTTACGTACTCATGGGGCACTTCTACACTAAAGGTACAGGATCTGATAGGTTCATTTGGTGGTCATTTGGGCTCGTAGGCGCAGCTGCTGAGGGGACTTTATGGTGAGTTGCATTCCATGGTATGATTCACAACACACAGCATTTCTATCATAATTATTTATTTTATCCTGTCTATCATGTATTCCAGATAGATGTTATATTGTTATTGTACTTCCTAGTAGATGCTCATGCACGTGTGACACCGGGTTTTGGGGTGTTCCAGAATTTGTTTATGGTTTGCTTTACATTGACATACTTTTATTTTATATTTTATTTAAATTGTACGTATCTACGACATTTAATGCATTGATCTCTCTATCTAATAAGAATCATGATTTCAAAAATAATAAAATAAATAATTAAGTTGGTAGTTTACTGTTGGCTTGTGTAACGGCGACGTTGAACGCCATCATGACCTATAATGGGTTTTGGGTCGTGACAGCTTGGTATCGGAGCACTAGGTTCACTTAGGTCTCAAGAGTCATGATCAAGTCTAGTAGAGTCTTGTGGATCGGTACGGAGGCGTTTGTACTTATCTTCGAGAGGCTACATGGTTGTTAGGAGAGCTTTCCTTCCTTGATTCCTCTTCGTACGACTTGATTTCATTGAAGCTTATGCCTTCGGTTCCTTCCTACTAATTCGTACACGACGTCAGGCATTTGTTATTAGTCGAGCACCGACTAATTGTGAAGATGTTGCAGATGTGGTGCAGGATGTTTCTCCATGCGTATTCGGGTAGGCTATTATCGCCGCCTTGTGAAAGGTTGTTATGTCATTTCAGTCTAGTGTTGGTGTTGCCTATGGTCAAGATATATTTCTGAATTTGGTGGAATTCTTGTTAATATTGTGGTGTCGGCGTCCTTGATTGAACGCATTGAGGCTCATCGGCATGTTGGTCTTCATTTGTTTTCCTCTGGGCACGGTTTTGTGAGATGGAACCTAAGAGGAAGTTATCAGAAATTGTTGTGTGTTGCGATTTTAGGATCGAATCGGCATTTCCAGTGTTGATGGTTCGAAGGAGATGATATTTGAGGTGGTTTCTATGCTTAGGAATTTTGAATGTGACGAGAAGGGCTTGATTGGAATGTAGGAAAATATGAGTATTCGATCATTGTTTTGGATGCAATACCGCTTCAAGTTTCAAACATATTATTGGACCTTTGGATGATGTTAATTAATGAAAGGATTCACATGGACAGTGGATTAGTGTGGACCTAGGGACATTAGTCGATTTCATAATGGATGTAACCATAACAATGACGTTGGAGGAGGTCGATATGAGGTTACACGGGTGGGCTATCTCCTGCGAGCAAGTTAGTGGTTGCGTGGTTTTGATGAGGTTCTACGAAGAGTTCTACTTTCTGCCAACATGGGTCCCTTGATAGGATGCATGTATTGCGATGTGAGCTTGGGTCACTTGAAGAAGACGCTATGACCCCTAGAAGGTTAAGCTTGCGATGGTGGCTGATAAATCGGGATGTGTTATGATTGGTGCAACAAGAGCTTGCGAGAAGTTAGCCGAGTAAAGGTGTGGGATCATGGTAATTAGGAAGAAGAAGTTGTTGTGGGGGAATGGATCTATATGATTGTAGCGTAAAGCTAAGTGGGGGAGCCCACCGTCTATGACTGGGTCATGTGGTTGTGTGCCTGTGCAGTTTTTGGTCATCGGTGCATTGGTGGATTAGTTATGACCAAGATAAGAAAAACATCAAAGGTATTTTGGGCAAGGAATTCGATGTATATGTGCTACATTTTACTTTATCGATTAATGTGCAGATGTTGGGGATGACTCAGAATTTATGCTTCTTGTAGATGTGATGTGCAAGGAAAAGAATCCATCTGGTTGCTTCATTGGAAGTGTTCATGTGCTAACAGAGCACTAGAGTTTGGTTATATATTCGGGACCAGGTTAGCGTGGGTGATTCTCAATAATGGTTCTAGTGGATTTAAGAATTAATGTACGGTGTTTAAGGATTTTGGGTTCGTTATGTAGTTGAGGACTGGGTTTTGCAGCAGAGTGTGAAGAATACTTGGTGAATTTCTATGTTATCATCGGGTCTACTGTACAATGTTAGAGAAATGAGAGAAATAGCTTCGGATTCGCAAGAGGTCTTCTAGAACGGGTGTATCGGCGGGAGATACTATTGAGTGGATGGGGATGATATGAGATGGCTGATGGGTATTGAGGCGATGTGATCTTATGATTTGGGTCACTCTGGATGAGTGTAGTTTGGAGTTCTTATGTGTTTGAATAGAACTATTATTTCGAAGGGAAGTCAAGAGTAAATTGGGAGAAGTAGAGTTAGTTAGTAATGGTTTGAATCAGCAGGGTTGTGGAAATGATTAGTTTCTTCAGTGTGGTAAGTCTATACAAGTGGTTCGTGGTTGTATGTGCGGACTTGACAATCATCGTGGTTCAATTGATTTGGAGGTATTTGATTCTGATGGCTTGGTTATGTGCGAATGGATCCCGGAAGAGTTATGGCGGTTTAGACCGCGACTTGAGTTTTGCATTTTCTGCGGTTATGGAAAGTTGGTTATGGATGGTGATTCTTTTCCTGAAATGAGTTAAGTGAAAGGTTTTGAGTAGATGAAGTGTTAACTCTACTGATGGTTCAGGAGATTATGATAAAATTCTTTTACTCTCGAGTAGAATCATGACATGTGCAGTGAGCGGTATGGAGATTGAAAGTTGAGGATCAGGGTTGCGGTTTAGTTTTGATAAGAATGTTACTAGCTCGGAAGAGCGGGGGGAGATTTCAGATGTTTAGAGTATGTTAGCGCTATCTTAGTGTCGCCTGAGAACGGTGCTCTGTGTTAGAGGCATGGTGTATTGATTTGCAGATTCTTGATTTGCATTACATAATTCGTACGGTTGGTGGTATGGATGTGTAGGCATTTCTACCTGGTGTTGGAGGTCGTGGAGTGACTCACGTGGGATAATTATATAAGTGTGACGTGTCAGCCATTTATGTGGTAGAGATTGAAATCATGTATGGAGATTCTAGTACTGTCATTGATGGGAGAGTTTATGTCCGAGAGGCACTCTATTTCTTTGGTTGTAGACTGTGGAAGTTTGTTCCTAATTTGACGGTTGATCGTATGTGTACGGTCATTGTGGATCTTTGGGAGGTTATAGACCCATTTGGAGATGATCGGAATCGGCTTGAGGTCCGTTGGTAGGCCTAATGTGAATGTCTATTTTATACCATATCAGATATGCTTATTCGGCATAGCATCGCTTATGGACGGGTCTTCGGGCATAGTGGATGGCATTTCTGGCATCATCTATTTCAAGTGCTACTCTTTTATGCCACGTGGGTTGTGAGTCGAATTGATTATTCACACGTGTGTTGTGGTCCTATGTATCTTGTCATTTATTTCACCTTAGTCGAGCTCGATTTTTGTAGAGCATGGCGCTATCCGTCTTCTCATGGTTGTATCTATGCACTTGGCGTGCTCGTGGTCAATATTCGGGCATTTCGTGAGTTTGAGCATTATGGCTTGATGGGTATTTTCGTACTGATGGCTATATGTGGATCGGGCAGCATGCCGCCATGGGTATCATGTATGGATCGGGTTGCACACCGTAATAGTGAGATGTTGAGTATTGTTCCTTATACCTATTTTGTTTGCCTCATTTCTCATCTCTGAGATAGGCTCATAGCATCTATTTGGACATTTTATTTGTTAAGCGGGATGGGTAGTTCTTTGTCAGAGTTCATTCTTCCTTATAAGTCATAATCGAGTTGTAGCTTATTGGCGCATTGATGTCGTCATAGGAGATTTTAGGTGGTTTTTTATGTGGCTTGTCGGTCGAGCAACTTGTACTGGGTGAGACGAGGTGGATGGACCTGAAGTTAGTGCAATCAGATTTATATAAGGTATATTATCGGGAAAATGTCACTATTGAGTTTAGAATGAGGCGAGGGCTCTCGTTGAGCAGAGAAATTCCATGGATTATTTATTTGGCGGGTGGTTATGATATTCTACACATCTCTTTCAATGTCGCAGTATCGCGAGGTTTGGAACAGGGCTTATATGTGTTATGAGGTATACTACGGGCATCATGTTAGTGGGTTTGCAGCTTCTACAGTAGGAGGATGTTATTATGGGCATACGAATTATGCAGTGCATTGTGTGGTTTCAGCATGGGTGCATGATCATATCTGGTATAGCGGGTTGAGATTGATACGGTGTTCGTATGCTAGAATAAGGTCTCGTAGAGAATTTCGGACATTGGAATTTGGCTCTAAGGTTGTGGGCTAAGGTAGCAGGAAGGATCTTCAATCTTTCTCGATATAATGTGATCACATGGGTCGTGGTGGCTCGAGTAGGTGCGCGAGGTGTTAAACAGTAATTTTGGGCAACTCTAGACCGGTTCTTGGCACGTTCGAGGACGAACGTGTGTTTAAGTGAGGGAGAATGTAGCAACCCGACCGGTCATTTTGATTTTTAGTACGTCGTTCGGTAGTTTGAGGCCTTTAGTAGCTTCACTTTATGTATTATGACTTGTACCCGAGGTTGGAATTGCATTTCGGTAGTTGATTCGGAAGGAAAATTTTCAATTCGAAAGTTGTAAGTTGGAAAAGTTGACCAAGATTAGACTTTTAAGTAAATGACCTCGGAGTCGGGATTTGAAGGTTCCAATAGCTTCGTATGATGATTTCGAACTTGGGCGTATCTTCGGGTTGAGTATAGGGTGGTCCGGGAGCATTTCGGCGCTTATTGTGGAAATTTGGCATTTTGAAGGTTTTTAAAATTTCCTAAAGTTTGGTTTGAAGAGGAATTTGGTGTTATCGATGCTTGTTTGGGATTCCAAACCTTGTAATAGATTCGTATCGTGATTATTGACTTGTACGCAAAATTTAGCGTCATTCCGGAATGTTTAAGTATGATTTTGATGCGTTCGTCGAAGTTTGAATGTTTAAAAGTTAAAAGAAGGATTTTTATCGTCGATTCATGGTTTTGATGTTATTCGTGGAGTTTCGAGACTTTGGGTAAGTTTGGTTAAGGTATTGGGACTTGTGGCGTATTTGGTCAGGGTCCCAGGGGCCTCGGGTGTGATTCGGGGTGATTTCAGACCATTCATCTTGTCTTGAAACTGTTGGTTTCTGGTGTCGGATTTATTCATCGCGATCACGATGAAAGGCTCGCGATCACGTAGTCAGTTGGTTCATCGCGTTCGCGTGCAATGAGACGCGAACGCGAAGTATTAGTGAGGTAGCCTGGGTTTGGAAGGTTGTTCTTCGCGATCGTAAGGATTGGTTCGCGATTGTGTAAGGTGTTTGTCTAAGGCATGAAGGTTTGGCCTTTGCATTCGCGGAGCTAGGCTTGCGTTTGCGTAGGTTGTTCAGGAAAAGGTTTGCGATCGCATTTCATTGGTCACGTTCACGTAGAAGAAATCTGGGGCAAGGTTGGCTTGGCCTTCATGATCGCGAGGGTACTTCCGCGATCTCGAAGAGGAAGGACCTGGGCAGACTTGATTTTTATACAGGATTTGGTTCATTTCTCTCTCATTTTCACTTGGTTGGGCGATTTTTGGAGCTCTTGGATGGGAGATTTCATCATCTATTATGAGGTAAGTTAGTCCCACTTGTTGTAAGTTAAATACATGAGTTATATATGGATTCAAACATGGAAATTTGTAGAAATTGTGGGATTTTGGAAGAAAACCTAGAATTTGATATTTTTTTATTTTGACCACGAAATTGGACATAGAATTGGGAATAGATTATATATTTGAGTTTGTGATGTTATGGGTAATGTTTATCTTCGAAACATTTTGGAATCCGGGCATGTGGGCCCAAGGGTTGACTTTGTTAACTTTTCTAGCGGAGTTGTGAATTGTTATAAATTGATTAATTATGAGTGTTGGAGTATATTTTTATTGGTTTTCATGATTGCTTGACTCGTTTCGTATTGAGGGGAATTGGTTTGAGGTGCTAGAGAGGCGTTGGAGCCGGTTATGGAACTTCGGAGCGAGGTAATTCTCTTGTCTAACCTTGTGAGGGGGAATTTACCCTATAGGTATTATACTTATTACATGCTACATGTTGTGGGAGATACACATGTATGATGTGACGAGTGTCCGTGCGTTTGCTAGAATTCCTGATTATGTCTGTGTAGACTTAGATTCACGTCATGCTTTAATTGTACTATTTGAGTTATTCTTGACTATTTAATTACTTTAATTCGCATTAAGACCTGAGACTAGACTCGCATAGAGTAATAGACTCTCTATTTTAGATATTTGACGAGATGCTTGATTAGCCATAGAAATTGTACTTCTCTTATAGATTTCTCCCGTGTTGTGCATATTCATCGAAAAGTTTCTCTTGAATTCCATAACTCACACGTATATTCGCGAGTGGGGTCATACACCCGTAAAAGCTTCATACTCTTACAAGATCAGGTCGTTCACCTCGGCGAGATATTTTAACTCACTTATGGGATCGGACTGTTTGCCTTGGCAAGATATTGTAAAACACTCTTATAAGATCGGGTCATTTGCCTCGGCAGGATATTGTAACACACTCTTATAGGATCGGGTCGTTCGCTTCGGCCGTTTCACGTATCATATTCTTTTGGGATCAGGTTGTTCACCACGGCAGGATTATGTATCAAACTCTTATCTGATCGGGTCGTTCGCCTTGGTAGTTCTATGAAACACTCTTATAGGATCAGGTCGCTCGCTTCGGCAGAATCGTGCAAAATATTTGATAAGGAGTCCGTGTACTCATGAGTTTCCTAACTTGAGATGTGATCGTTGATTTGGTGTTGACTATTACGTATTCTATTTGAGGAGGTTTCCGATAATTGAGTACTTTGTGTTCATTATTCAGCTGTGGACCGTATTATTTGCCTATATTTGTACTCATTGTTTACTTACCATGTTTCATACTTGCCTATTTTATTATATTTGATTTACTTAGCCACTAGTAAGTGTCAATGTCGACCCTTCGTCACTATCTCTTCGGGGTTAGGCTAGATACTTACTGGGAATGCGTTGATTTACGTACTCATGCTGCAGTTCTACACTAAAGGTGCAGGATTTGACAGGTTCATTTGGTGGTCATTTAGGCGTGTAGGTGCAGCTCCCTCTTAGGCCTTTTTGTTTAAGGGCTGTTCGCCTTTTGAATAGAAGGAAGTGGGAGAAGAGAGGTTATTTCGGTAAACCGATGCATGAGTTGAGGCTCCCATGTCCCGCCGACCCTCCGAAAAAGTAAGGGCTCATAGGGAGTCATAAGCAAGCAGAGTAAAAGGTGGGTAAAACTCACATAAGCAGAGGGGGAGACACACTCATGAAAAGCGAGAAGCCACAGAGTTTCCATCATAATTATTTACTTTATCCTGTCTATCTTGTATTCCAAATAGATATTGTATAGTTATTGTACTTCCTAATAGATGCTCATGTACTTGTGACATCAGGTTTTGGGGTGTTCTAGAATTTGTTTATGGTTTGCTTTACATTGACACACTTTTACTTTATATTGTATTTAAATTGTGCATTTCTAAGATTCTTAATGCATTGATCTCTCTATCTAATAAGATTCATGATTTCAAAAATAATAAAATGAATAATTAAGTTAGTAGTTCACTATTGGCTTGCCTAACGGTGACGTTGGGCGCCATCACGACCTATAGTGGGTATTAGGTTGTGACAGAATTGTTTCAAATCAAAGATGGAGGATCAGTGGAAGTAATGTTCTCCCGGTTCAACAAAATCCTTGGAGACTTAAAATCCTTTGGTAGACCAATTAGAAGTGGAGAACAGGTCGGGAAAATTCTAAGTCTACCCACTATTTGGCAACCCAAAGTCATTGCTCTAGAATGTCATGATCTTGACAAGATGTCATATGATGAACTTAGAGGTGATCTAATTGCCTTTAAGAAAACACATTTAGACAGACAAGTTCAGCAAGAAAAAAAGAAGACAGTTGCATTTAAAGCAACCATGGCTGAATCAAAAAATGAAGAAGGAGGAGAACAAGATGAGAATATAACTATGCTCTCTAAAGTTGTAACAAGCATAATGAGGAAAAATAGAAACAGCAGAAGAGGTAAACCAAATTTCATAAAGGGGAAGATGAGTAATGAGAATGACAAAAATGATGGAAGATGCTATGAATATGGAAAACATGGACACATTCAAGCTGAATGCCCTGAGATGAAAAAGAAACTAAGCAGAAATTTCCAGTAGAAGAAGTATTTTGGAGCATGGAGTGATAAAGAAGAATTTGATCATGAGGAAATTGCCAACATGTGCTTTATGGTGTCACGACCCGGAATCCCCACTGTCGGGACCGTGATGGCACCTAACATTCCACTAGCTAGGCAAGCCGACGTTAGAGAATTATTAAGCCAATCCTTATTCAATTCAGTAAACAATAGCAAATAAGCTAAAATAAAATACAGCGAGTGCGGAATAATATAAAAACTTCATTAATTACTACCACCCAGATCTAGAGTCACGATTCACGAACTTCTAGGATTTACTACAAGTAAAAGTCTGAAAGAAATACAACTGTTTGAACGAACGACATAGTTAAAAAAAACTAAAAAGATAGACGGGGACTTCAAGGTCTACGAACGCCAACAGATCTACCTTGAGTCTCCGATGAACCAGTCCAAGCTACTACGCCTCTCGATCAGCTAGGACCAATACCAAAATCTACACAGGAAGTACAGAGTGCAGTATCAGTACAACCGACCCTATATACTGGTAAGTGTCGAGCCTAACCTCGACGAAGTAGTGACAGGGCTATGAAAAGACACCTATATAACAAGCCTATGCAATTTAACAATATATGTACAAATAACATCTAAACATGTACTATTGGGATGGGGAAACATGCTCATGGGAATACGAGATAGAGAACTACAGGAGAATGGTAACTTGAACAGCCAATATACTATGAACCAATAAGAACAAGTAAACATAGTAAAGGAAAAATGCACGGCATCACTCTTCATGCTTTTACTCTCAACCTCACCATAAAATCAATAGAAACGGCACGGCATCACCCTTCATGCATTAACTATCATAGCATGGCACGGTATCACCCTTCGTGCATTAACTATCATAGCATGGCACGGCATCACCCTTCGTGCATTAACACTCATAATATGGCACGGCATCACCCTTCATCCATTAACACTCTCCCTTAGCATAATACAATGAACAAATAACAACAGGGAGATAGAATAACAAGTACAAGTCTTACTTCAACATTTGGTTCCACAATATCAACCTCAACAATCAATACTCAATTATCACCAGAAGTTCCGTAAGCATGATAAGAACAATCAATTTAACAATACTAGTCTAAACATAGATAACATGAATGAAGGAAGCTATAATTGCAAGAAACCAAGTCTCGCCTGCATGCTTTAACCCGACTACCACGTATAAGTATTCGTCACCTCACATATACGTTGTTCCCCAACATTTAAACATGTAGCAAATAGACAAACAAGTCATATTCCCTCAGGTCAAGGTTAACCACGATACTTACCTCGCTCCGAAGACTAAACTCAAAGCTCAACCGCAGCTTTTCCTTTCAAACAAGCCTTCGAACCAATAGAATCTAGCAATTTACCAACCAAACGATTCATATTAAGTCTTAGGAACTACCCACGATTGTAAAGAATTCAATTTAGGCCATTATTGAAAATGTCAACAAAAGTCAACACCCGGGCCCACTTGGTCCAAACTCGAAATTCGGACCAAAACCCGATTACCCATTAACCCCCGAGCTCGGTTATGTAATTTATTTAGGAATCCGACCTTAATTTGAGGTCTAAATCGCCATTATTTTTCAAAAATCCCTAATTCTACCCAAAATCCCCAATTTCTACCATGAAAACTTTAGATTTTTGGTTGAAAACTTGTGAAATGTAGTGAAAGATTGAAAGGAAATAGGTTAGAATCACTTACCAATGATTTGGGGAAGAAAAAGTCTTGGAAAAATCGCCTCTAAGGTTTTAGGTTTTGAAAATTTGAAGAATGAACCAAACATCCCGTCTAAGTCATATTTGATCAGTTGCAGATGTCACATTTGCGACCTGGGGTTCGCAAATGCGAGCCCCGCAAATGCGAAGAATTCATCGCAAATGCGAGAATCATCACACCTCTGCTTTCTTTGCAAATGCGAACTCTGGGTTGATCGCAATGCGACTCAGTTATCGCAAATGCAAAGAATCCCCCCCCAAGCTCCCATCGCAAATGCGAAACATTGTTCACAAATACGAACTCAAGCCTCCTCAGCTACTCTTCACAAATGCGATGAGTAGATCGCAAATACGAACCCAACAGTGGTCGCAAATACGATGATTGATCTAGTAATTGCGAGATCTGAGGCCTGCAACAAAACCTTAAGCACACCAGCAATGTTCTAAGTCCAAATTCATTTCGTAGCCTATCCGAAACTCACCCGAGCTCTCAGGGCTCCAAACCAAAAATGCACACAAGTCCTAAAACATCATATGAACTACGAATTGAACACCAAATCAAATACAATTTACAAGAAAACTTTGAAACTTCTATTTTCATAACCAGTCGTCTGAATCACGTCAAACCAACTCTGTTTCTCACCAAATTTAACAGACAAGTCATAAATATGGTATTGGACCTATATCGGGTTCCGGAACTATAATACGGAGCTGATATACAAAAAGTAAACTATGGGTCAAACATTTCAAATTCATTAAGCCTTTAGCTTTTAAATTTCAACAAAGTCTGATATCTCAGGCTAGGGACTTCCGAATTCGATTCCGGGCATACGCCCAAGTCCCAAAGCACGATACGGACCCACCGGGACTGTCAAAATATGAATTCGGATCCGTTTGCTAAATGTTGACCGAAATCAACTCAAGTGGATTTTAAGGCAAAATTTCATATTTTTCTCAGTTTTTAGCATAAAAGCTTTCTGGAAAGACGCTCGGACTATGAACGCAAATCGAGGAAGGCTAAAACATGAATTTTAAGGCTTCGAATCATAGAATTAGATTTTAAAACATGAGATGACCTATCAGGTCATCACATTCTCCACCTCTAAAATAACCGTTCGTCCTCGAACGGATATAGAAAAGTACCTGAACTGGTAAAAAGGTGGGGATATCTACTCGCATGTCTGACTCGGACTACCAAGTAGCTGCCTCGACGGGCTGACCTCTCAACTGCACTCGAACTGAAGGATAACTCTTAGACCTCAATTGTCGAACCTGACGGGCTAGAATAGCCACCGGCTCTTCCTCATAGGTCAAATCCTTGTCCAACTAGACAGCTTAAATCCAATACGTGGGATGGATCGCCTTGATACTTCCGAAGCATAGACACATGGAACACCAGATTAACTGATGATAACCCCGGTAGCAACACAAACCTGTAAGCTATCTCTCCTACTCTCTTCAGAATCTCAAAGGGTCCAATATACCTAGGGCTCAACTTGCCCTTCTTTTCGAACCTTATTACACCCTTCATGGGTGATACCCGGAGCACTCTCTCCCCGACCATGAATGCAACATCACGAACTCTACGGTCGGCATAACTCTTCATCCTGGACTAAGCTATGCGAAGTCGATCCTGAATTATCTTGTCCTTATCTAAGGCATCCTGTACTAGGTCTATACCCAACAATCGAGCCTCCCCCGGCTCGAACCACCCAACTGGTGACCGGCACCGCCTACCGTATAATGCCTCACATGGAGCCATCTGAATGCTCGACTGGTAGCTGTTATTGTAGGCAAACTCTGCAAGGGGCAAGAATTGATCCCAAGATCCTCCGAAGTCTATAACACATGCGCGGAGCATATCCTCCAATATCTGAATAGTGCGCTCGGACTGTCCATTCGTCTGAGGATGAAACGTTATGCTCAACTCAACCCGCGTGCCCAACTCACGCTGTACTGCCCTCCAAAAGTACGAGGTGAACTGCGTACCTCGATCAGAAATGATAGACACGGGCACACCGTGAAGATGGAAGATCTCGCGAATGTAAATCTCTGCCAACCGCTCTAAAGAATAGGTAACTTCCATAGGGATGAAATGCGCTGACTTAGGCAGCCTGTCCACAATGAACCAAACGGCATCAAAATTTCTCTGAGTCGGTGGGAGTCCAACAACGAAATCCATAGTGATACGCTCCCACTTCCACTCCGGAATCTCTATCTGCTGAAGCAAACCACCGGGTCTCTGATGTTTATACTTCACTTGCTGATAATTCAGGCACCGAGCTACATAAGCAACTATATCCTTCTTCATCCTCCTCCACCAATAATGTTTCCGAAAGTCCTGATACATCTTGGCGGCGCCCGGGTGAATAGAATATCGGGAACTATGGGCCTCCTCAAGAATCAACTCACGAAGTCCATCACATTAGGCATACAAACACGACCGTGTATCCTCAAGACTCCATCATCTCCAACAGTAACCTGTTTGGAACCACCGTGTCGCACTGTGTCCCTAAGGACCAATAAATGAGGGTCGTCAAACTGCCGATCTCTGATGCGCTCAAACAAAGAAAACCAAGCGACTGTACAAGATAGAACACGGTTGGGCTCTGAAATATCCAACCTCACAAACTGGCTGGCTAAAGTCTGAACATCTGATGCAAGCGGCCTCTCACCGACTGGAATGAACGCAAGGCTTCCCATACTCACTGCCTTTCTACTCAAGGCATTGGCCACCACATTGGCCTTCCCGGGATGATACAAGATGGTGATATCATAGTATTTCAATAGTTCCAACCACCTCCTCTGCCTCAAATTGAGATCCTTTTGCTTGACCAAATACTGAAGGCTCCGATGATCCGTGAAAACCTCACACGACACGCCATAAAGATAGTGCCTCCAAATCTTCATCGCATGAACAATGGCTGCTAACTCTAGATCATGGACAGGGTAATTCTTCTCATGAACCTTCAACTGCCGCAACGCATATGCAATCACCCTGCCATCCTGTATCAATATTGCACCAAGTCCAATACGAGATGCATTATAATATACCGTATAAGATCCTGAACCTGTGGGCAACACCAACACTGGCGCTTTAGTCAAAGCAGTCTTGAGCTTCTGAAATCTTGCCTCACACTCGTCTGACCATTTGAACGGGGCACCCTTCTGGGTCAACCTGGTCAACAGGGCTTCTATAGATGAAAATCCCTCCACAAACCGACGGTAATAACCCGCCAATCCCAAGAAACTCCGGATCTCTGTAGCTGAAGTGGGTCTAGGCCAGTTCTGAACTGCCTCAATCTTCTTAGGATCCACCTAAATACCCTCTGCCGACACAACGTGCCCCAAGAAAGCAACTAAGCTCAACCAAAACTCGTGTTTTGAAAACTTAGCATATAACTGGCTATCTCTTAGAGTCTGATGAACGATCCGAAGATGCTGCTCGTGCTCCTCTCGACTGCGGAGTAGATCAAGATATCATCAATAAACACAATCACAAAAGAATCCAGATAAGTCTTGAACACCCAGTTCATCAAATCCATAAATGTTGCTGGGGCATTTGTCAACCCAAAGGACATCACTAGAAACTCATAATGCCCGTACTGAGCCCGAAAAGCTGTCTTAGGGACATCAATCCTCGGTAATGGATACTTGTTCTTGATGGTGACATTGTTCAACTGCCGATAATCTATGCACATCCTCATCGATCCATCCTTCTTCTTCACGAACAACACAGGTGCACCCCAGGGCGAGACACTAGGTCTAATAAAGCCCTTATCAAGCAAATCCTGCAATTGTTCATTCAACTCTTTCAACTCTAGCGGAACCATACGGTATGGCGGAATGGAAATGGGATGAGTGCCCAGAGCCAAATCAATACAGAAATCAATATCCCTGTCAGGTGGCATCCCCGGCAGGTCTGCAGGAAACACCTCTGGAAACTCACGAACAACTGATACTAAATCCATGGAAGGAACCTCCGCACTAGAATCTCGAATATAAGCCAAATAAGCTAGATACCCCTTCTCGACCATACGTCGAGCCTTCATATAAGAGATAACCCAGCTGGTAGAATGGCCAGGATTCCCTCTCTGCTCTAATTGAGGCAACCCAGGTAAGGCTAAGGTCGTCGTCTTGTCGTGACTATCCAATATAGCATGATAAGGTGACAGCCAATCCATACCCAAGATAACATCAAAATTAACCAGATCGAGAAGTAGAAGATCTACACTAGTCTTAAGACTCCCAATGGTGACCACACACGAATGATAAACACGATCTACAATAATAGCATCTCCCAAAGGTGTGTACACATACACAGGAGCACTCAAAGAATCACGAGGCACAACCAAATATGAAGTAAAATAGGATGACACATAGGAGTAAGTAGAACCCGGATCAAATAGAACTGAAGAATCTCTACGGCAAATTGAAACAGTACCTGTAATAACAGCGTCAGATGACTCAGCCTCGGGCCTGGATGGAAAAGCATAGCATCAGGGCTGGGCCCCACCACCCTAACTGGCTGGCCTCCATCTCTAGCGGCCTGACCTCCACCTCTAACGGCCTGACCACCACCTCTGGCTGCCTGACCCCTACCTCTAGCTGGCTGAGTGGGCGGTGAAGCACCCGGTGCCGGGACCATGGCAAGAGAGCCCTGATGTTGTGAACTGCTCGATGCACGAGGGCAAAATCTAGTAATGTGCTCGGATCACCAGAAGTATAACAGGACCTCGGCTGCGGTGACTACGGACCCTGGAGCTGACCCTGTCGACCTGAGTAACTACCCTGAAAATTCTGGAGCGGAGGTGCACTAATATGAGCTGGTGGTGCATTGTAGGCTAGCTGGTCGGAATAAGGCATTTGAGGGCCACGTCCACCTGAAGCATCGTGGGATGCCTGGAGTGCTGAATGAAACGGCCTAGGAGGATGGCCTCTACCAAAAGTACCATCTCGACTCCCTTGGCGACATTGGCAGCCGCCTGAAAAGAAATCTCACTCTCGGTCTCCCCATCAGCAATTTGATAGGCTGAGCAAGTCCATCAAAAAATCTCATCACCCTCTCTCTCGGTGGGAGGCACAAGAAGAGCATGACGGGCCAAATCCACAAAACGGGTCTCATACTGAGTAGCAGTCATACTACCCTGCTGAAGACGCTCGAACTGACAGTGATGCTCCTCCCTCAATGTGATAGGTAGAAACTTCTCTAGGAAGAGCTGAGAGAACTGGCCCTAAGTAAGAGCAGGCGACCCAGCTGGTCTGGTCAACAAATAATCCCTCCACAATTTCTTGGTGGAACCAGTCATCTGGAATACAGCAAAGTCGACCCCATTGGTCTCTACTATATCCATGTTCTGTAGCACCACATGACAGCTGTCAAGATACTCCTGGGGATCCTTTGAAGTAGCACCACTGAAGTGAGCTGGAAAGAGCTTGGTAAACTTGTCCAATCTCCACAAAGCCTTAGAAGACATAGCTGACCCATCACCAGTCTGTGCCGCAACAACCGGCTTAACTACTCCGACTGGATGAACGACTGGAGTCTGATACTGGGGAGCCATCTGCTTCGGAGTGTAAGTAGCAGGAGTCTGGGCTCCTCCTCTAGCTTGAGAGATGGCTGGTGCCATGGGAAATGCACCAGTCTGGGCCACACTCTCCATAAAGCCCACCAAACAGACCAAAGTGTCCTGAAGCACTGGGGTGGCAATGAACCCCTCCGAAACCTGAGCTGGTCCGGCAGGAATAGTCTGGGCTGGAACCTCCTCGTCAAACTCTACCCGAGGCTCCACTACTGGTGTTGTTTCTCGAGCCCCGGGCTGAGCTCTGCCCCTGCCTCGGCCTCTGGCATGCCCTCTAGCATGCCCTCGGCCTCGACCTCTGCCCCTGGTAAGAGCTGCCACTGGAGGCTCTGGCTGCTGCTCAGCTGAAGATGTGGTACGTGTTTTCGCCATCTGCGAGAGAATAAGAGTAGAAGAGTTCAATTAGCATTGAGAGAACAAAAATCGCACGACAAAAAAGAATAGAAGTTAAATTTGTTCCTAAACTTCATAGCCTCTGGAAGATAAGTACAGACGTCTCCATATCGATCCTCCAGACTATACTAAGTATGCTCGTGAATTGTGAGACCTAGGCAACCTGGTGCTCTGATACCAACTTGTCATGACCCAAAATTCCTACCGTCGGGACCGTGATGGCGCCTAACATTCCACTTGCACAGATCTACCTTGAGTCTCCGATGAACCAGTCTTGCTATGTCTCTCGATCAGCTGGGACCAATACCAAAATCTGCACAGGAAGTGCAGAGTGTAGTATCAGTAAAACCGACCCCATGTACTGGTAAGTGTCGAGCCTAACCTCGACGAAGTAGTGACGAGGCTATGACAAGACACCTACATAACAAACCAGTGCAATTTAACAGTATATGTACAAATAACAGCTAAACATGTACTATTGGGAGGGGGAAGCATGTTAAGGGGAATACAAGATAGAGAACTACAGGAGAATGGTAACTTGAACAGCCAATATACTATGAACCAATAAGAACAAGTAAACACAGTAAAGGAAAAATGCACAACATCACCCATCGTGCTTTTACTCTCAACCTCACCATAAAATCAATAGAAACGGCACGGCATCACCCTTCGTGCATTAACTCTCATAACATGGCACGGCATCACCCTTCATGCATTAACACTCACAATATGGCACAACATCACCCTTCGTGCATTAACACTCTCCCTTACCATAATGCAATGAACAAATAACAACATGGAGATAGAATAACAAGTACAGGCCTTACTTCAAGATTTGGTTTGACAATATCAACCTTAACTTCAGAATCAATACTCAATTATCACCAGAAGATCCGTAAGCATGATAAGAACGATCAATTTAGCAATACTAGTCTAAACATGGATAACATGAACGAAGGAAGCTATAATTGCAAGAAACCAAGCCCTTCCCGCATGCTTTAACCCAACTACAACGCATAAGTACTCGTCACCTCACATATACATTGTTCTCCAACATTTAAACATGTAGCAAATAGACAAACAAGACTTATTCCCTCAAGTCCAAGGTTAACCACGATACTCACCTCGCTCCAAAGACCAAACTCAAAGCTCAACCACAACCTTTCCTTTCAAACAAGCCTCTGAACCAATAGAATCTATTAATTTACCAACCAAACGGTTCTAATTAAGCCTTAGGAACTACCCACGATTGTAAAGAATTCAATTTAGGCCATTATTGAAAAAGTCAACAAAAGTCAGCACCCGAGTCCACTTGGTCTAAACCCGAAATTCGGATCAAAACCCGATTACCCATTCACCTCCGAGCCTGGTTATGTAATTTATTTTGGAATCCGACCTCAATTTGAGGTCTAAATCCACATATTTTTTCAAAAATCCCTAATTCTACCCCCAACCCCTAATTTTCACCATAAAAACTTTAGATTTTTGGTTGAAAACATGTGAAATATGCTGAAAGATTGAAAGGAAATAGGTTAGAATCACTTACCAAGGATTTGGGGAAGAAAGAGTCTTGGAAAACTCGCCTCTAAGGTTTTAGGTTTTGAAAATTTAAAGAATGAACCAAAAATCTCATCTAAGTCGCATTTGATCAGTTGCGAGCCCCACAAATACGAAGAATTCATCGCAAATGTGAGAATCATCACACCTTTGCTTTCTTCGCAAATGCGAACTCTAGCTTGATCGCAAATGCGACCCAGTGATCGCAAATGCGAAGAATCCCCCCCCCCCAAGCTCCCATCGTAAATGCGAAACATTGTTCACAAATACGAACTCTGGCCTCCTGAGCTACTCTTCGCAAATATGAACCCAACAGTGGTTGCAAATGCAATGATTGATCTCGCAATTGCGAGATCTGAGGCCTGCAACAAAAACTGAAGCACACCAGCAATGTTCTAAGTCCAAATTCACTCTGTAGCCTATCCGAAACTCACCCGAACCCTCCGGGCTCCAAACCAAATATGCACACAAGTCCTAAAACATCATACGAACTTGCTCGCATGATCAAATCGCCAAAATAACACATAAAACTATGAATTGAGCACCAAATCAAACGAAATTTTCAAGAAAACTTAGAAACCTCTATTTTCACAACCGGACGTCCGAATCACGTCAAACCAACTCCGTTTCTCACCAAATTTGACACACAAGTCATAAATATGGTATTGGACCTATATCGAGTTCCAAAACTATAATACGGACCCGATATCCAAAAAGTCAACTATGGGTCAAACATTTCAAATTCATTAAGCCTTTAGATTTTAAATTTCAACAAAGTCTGATATCTCGGGCTAGGAACTTCCGAATTCGATTCCGGGAATACGCCCAAGTTCTAAATCACGATACGAACCCACCGGAACCGTCAAAATATGAATCCGGGTATGTTTGCTTAAAACATTGACCGAAGTCAACTTAAGTGGATTTTAAGGCAAAATTTCATATTTTTCTCAGTTTTTAGCATAAAAGCTTTCCGAAAAGACGTCCGGACTGTGCACGCAAATTGAGAAAGGCTAAAACATGATTTTTAAGATTTTGGATCACAGAATTAGATTTTAAAATATGAGATGACCTATCGGGTCATCACATATCTCCATCAACGAAGATAGTGATGAAGATTCAGACGATCTTGGTCTCATGGAAGACGAAGGAATAAGTGAGGTACGTTTAACTATATATCCTAAATGTAATTAACTTAAAGAATTTATTGATATTGCTCTTGCAAACATTGAGAAAGTTCTAAATGAACTTCGAAAGATCCAAAGAGAAAAGAAAGATCGGGCACTAAAATTAGAAGTATGTGAAATTGAAAGAGACATGCTTCAAGATGAAGTTAATGAACTTCAACTTCAACTGAAATGGATTGCGAAAGTCCACTAGTCACAGTTCCATCAAATCAAACCAGTCAACTTCCATAATTTCACATCTAGGACAAGAAATCGCTATGCATGCACTCATTATGGCAAAGATGGTCATAACTCTAACCATTGCAGGTTTAGAAATAGCAGAGAAAATGTCTCTGAAAGTTCTAATAACCCTTCTTGATTTTATTGTGGAAAACCTGGTCATACATCTAACCATTATAGGTTTAAAAACAATAGAAGATGGGTTTGGCGACCCAAGGCCTCTAGTCGAGCTAATACTCATAATACTAACCATCCAGGACCCAAGCAGGCTTGGGTACCTAAAAATAAGTAATTTATTTTTGCAGGAACACCACAAGAAGAATCAAACAGGGAAATGGTATCTTGATAGCGCGTGTTCTAGACACATGATATGTGACAAACAATTATTCAAAACTATCACTAAGCTAGATGGTGGATCAGTCACTTTTGGAGATAAATCAAAAGGAAACGTAATTGGAGTTGGAAGAGTCCCTCTCAGCTCATCATGTGATGTAGACGAAGTATACCTGGTAGATGAACTTGGCTATAATCTACTCAATATCAGTCAATTATGTGACAATGACTATGAGGTTCATTTTAAAAAGCATGGTTGGTTCACTAAAGACGAATCAGGTAAAATCATTCTATTTGAAAATAGATATAGGAATTTCTACACTCTCAGTAACATAGACAGTCTAGAAAATCAAATCTGTCTAACTTTTATGATTGATGATCCCTGGGTATCGCATAGAAAACTTGGTCATGCTAGCATGATAGTATTCAAAAATTTCCCTAACGCGATCTTGTCATTGGTCTTCCAAAACTAGATTTTTTAAAAGATCAAATTTGTGATACATGCCAGTTAGGAAAACAAGCCAGGTCCTCCTTTAAAGTTAAAAACATAGTCTCTACTACAAAACCTCTTCCAACTTTTGCGTATGGACCTTTTTGGTCCTACTAGAACTGCTAGCATTGGTGGTAGTAAATATGTTTTTGTTATATTAGATGATTTTTCTCGATTTACTTGGGTTATTGTTTTGAGCCATAAAGATGAAGCATTGAGGAATTTTGAAGTCTTCTATAAGAAGGTACAACAGGAAAAGGGATACTACATCTCTGCCATAAGAAGTGATCATAGAGGAGAATTTGAAAGCAAAGCATTCAAAAATATCCGCAATGATCAAAGAATTTCTCACATTTTCTCGTCCCCTAGATCACCTCAATAAAATGGAGTGGTAGAATACAAAAATAGAACCATGCAAGATATGGCAAGAACTATGATTGTGGAAAACTCCCTCCCACGCCACTTCTGGGCAGAAGCTGTAAACACCGCATGTCACATCATTAACAGATGCCTGATTCGACCTATTCTAAAAAAGACTTCATATAAGCTATGGAAAGGTAAAAGATCCGACATCATTTATTTTCATCCTTTTGGCTGCAAATACTTTATCCACAATAATGAAAAAGACAACCTTGGTAAGTTTGACCCAAAGAGCGATGAAGGTATTTTTCTTGGATACTCTCCCTCAAGTAGAGCATATAGAGTTTTTAATAAACATACTTTATCTATTGAAGAATCCATACATGTTGTATTTGTGGACACTAACCCTCGCTCAAGGAATGAAAAACTTCCTGAAGATGAAAAAATTTCCATCGTTCCAAAGTCTGTCAATACGGGTGAGAACCCTCATGATGAGGTGACTAATCAGCAGGATCAGTCGACTGACAGTCACATAGAAAACCAGGAGTCTCCCACAGCTGAACAATCAAGTCCCACCAAAAAGGAACCAACATTAGTTATTCCAAATGAATGGAAAAGTGAGCCAGGATATCCACATAAGTACATCATTGGAAATCCTTAAGAAGGCATGAAAATAAGAAGATCGCTAAAGCGGATATCAAATATTGCCCTCATATATCAATTCGAACCAAAAAAGGTAGATGAGGCCCTTGGGGATGATAGCTGGATAACTGCAATGCAAGAGGAGCTTGACTAATTTGAGAAAAATAAAGTATGGGAAATCATCCCTAAACCTCCAAATGTATCTATTGTTGGAACAAAATCGGTTTACAAAAATAAGTTAAACGAGTTTGGACAAGTGGTATGAAATAAAGCTAGACTGGTTGCTCAAGGTTATTCACAACAAGAAGGAATTGACTACGATAAAACCTTCGCTCATGTTGCTAGGTTAGAATCTATTCGTATTTTATTAGCTTATGTTGCTCACAAGTGTTTTAGACTATTCCAGATGGACGTGAAAAATGCGTTCTTAAACGGTTTCATCTCTGAGTAAGTGTTCGTTAAGCAACCCCTAGGATTTGTAAATGAATACTTTCCAAATCATGTCTACAAGTTATCCAACGCGTTGTATGGGTTAAAGCAAGCTCCTAGAGCTTGGTATGAAAGGCTAAGTTCATTTCTAGTCAAGCATGGGTTTGATAGAGGTAATATTGATATACTCTTTTTATCAAGCGATCAGCTGAAGGTAATTTAATTGTGCAAATCTATATGGATGATATTATTTTTGGAAGTACTAACCCAGTGTTATGCAAAAAAAATTCAAACATCATGAAAGGAAAATTTGAAATGAGTATGATGGGAGAATTAACTTTCTTTCTTGGGCTACAAATCAAGCAATTACAGAAAGGGAATTTTATTGGTCATACAAAGTATACAAAAGAGTTTATCAAGAAGTTTGGCATGTCTAATGCTAAGGCCATAGGGACTCATATGAGTCCATCAACCACCCTTGATGAAGATAAAGATGGTAAGAGTGTTGATGAAATAATGTATCGAGGTATGATTAGATCTATACTCTATCTTACAGCTAGTCGACTTGATATTATATTTAGTGTTTGTAAATGTGCAAGACATTAGTTAGATCCCAAAGAATTTCACTTGACTGTTGTTAAACGTATTATCATATATCTGATACGGATAGTCGACTATGGACTAAGGTACAAAAGTTTAAATGTTTTTGATCTCAAAGGTTTTTCATATGCAAATTTTGCAGGTGATAAAATTGACAGAAAAAGTACAAGTGGAACGTGTCAATTACTTGGAAAATATCTTATATTTTGGCACAACAAGAAACAAAGCCGTGTAGCCTTATCTACTACTGAAGCAAAATATCCGGTTGTAGGCAACTGCTGCACACTAGTCCTATGGATTATGCATCAACTGTTAGACTATGATTTACGTCTTAATTGCATTCCAATTATGTGGGACAACACTAGTGCTATTTTCCTTTCAAAATCTTTTGTGCATCATTCTAAGGCTAAGCACATTAAGATTAAGCATTATTTTATCTATGATCATGTTACAAAAGGTGACATTGTGTTAAAATTTATTAACACTGAAAATCAGTTAGCAGATATTTTCACATAATCGCTTCTTGAAGAGAGATTTTGTTTCTGTCATGACAAAATTGGTATTTGCTTGATTCCCGTTTAATTTCTCTAAGTTTTCCTATTTTAGAAAATATTCTATAAGCGTTCTTTGTGATTTTCGCCTAAAATATCTATAAGTGTGTTTGATTACTTTAAATTTGCATTAATTATCTGCTTGATGGCGGGTTTGCAGAAGGCAACTTTTCAGTTGCCTTTCACACGTCTCTCCAGAATCGAGGCATCTATTCATCATCACTCACCCTCTTAATAACCATTTTTCTCGTAAATATCTCTCACTATCACAAAGAAATCTTCTCTCTGCTCTCTCTTACTCATGGCCAAAACCAAACCCTCTCCATCTTCCTCCAAGCCTATAAAAAGCCATCGCATTTAGAAAAACCCTCAAACTGATGATCCGGTGGTCGCACTGTATGTTTGACATCTATGAAAAACTCTCACTATGATGTTATCTCTGTGTTTGAAACTCAAAAACTTCTTTCCCTATTTTCAACTATTGGTGACATTGTCTATGAAGAGCCTTTGCGTATATTTTATGCTAATTTGTCTGTGAATGACAAAGATGACTTAGAATCCATGGTTTTGGGAACTCGCGTTATTCTTGACTCTTATCAGTTTGAAAAGATATTTGCAACTAAGTTTGTTGGGTATAGTTTCTTTGTGCAACATTCTTGGCCTGATAATTTTGAGGTGTCATTTGAATAAGCAAAAAGTGTTTTGTCTGAAAAACCCCTGATATTGGTCACAAAAATCTGAAATTTGAGCATCGTGTACTAGCTCACATTATTGCTACCACCATGTTACCCCGTACTGGTTCTCTTAGCACCTTGTCCATCAGAGATGTATTTTTTCTGTACTGTCTTGTGAATGGAAAGGCTAGTAACTAGTTTGCGTGGGTGTGTCAGTATATGCTTGAAAGTATCAGGGATGTCTCCTCTTCTGCTAATAGTTTGCCTTATGATTTACTAATCTCTCACATCTTGCAAGTTGTGAAAGTAGATTTGTCTCCCTATGCTCCTAAGACCATCTCCAGCATATATGACAAGATTGCCTTTGCTATGATGGGGTAAACTCTGGTTGAGGGAACTTGATTCAAGAAGGACAAAGCACCAGAATCCACTCCTCAACAGGGCACTGGAGGGATTAAATCTAAAGCAAGCAAATCCTCTTCCTCAGATCAGCTGCTACTGATGCAGCAAAATATTGCAGGTATCAAGGAATTGTTAACTTCTATGCAGGAACAGGTGAATAAGATTAGGGAAGCGACAAAGGAAACTGGAGACAATGTGGCCAGGTTAAGGATCACCTTTCAAGCCACAAAGAGGCAAGGGATTAGGGCTATGCAGGATGTCACTAAGAAGTTGACCAAAGTTACTAAGGAGATTGATGCCTCCTATGATAGTTTCTACACCAAAGTGATCAACACTTTGAAGTATTTCCTTGGGAGAAATTGAGTATATGGGATGTTTAAACAATCTTTTCTTTGTTTTTTGTGTTGTTTGATAAAACTTCTCTTTTAGCTGTGTTTGGATGGGCATACAGTCGACTATGCCCACTTTTACCTGGTATAACTTTTAGATGTATATAATTATGCATGTTTTAACTGTTATTATTACTAGCTATTGTCCTTTGTATCTCTTCTTGCTCTTTTTGATTGATAGCAAAGGAGGAGAAGGAAAAAGAGTACAAATACAGGGGGCGTGCAAACAAGGCACAAAGACAGGGGAACAGAAGTACACACCTTGAAAGGGTAGTATCCCCTAAATTAGTCAAACTCTTTTTGGATTATTGTCATCATAAAAAAGGGAGAGATTGTTAGGTTTAGAATTTTAATAATGATCAATAATCAAAAGTGCATTGACTAATGCCATTCCACTTTGTGTGTAAATTCGCAACGACTCTGATGAATGCAAGAAAGGAAAGAAAATCATCTAAGCATATCAGAGGGAGCCAACGGCTATGTTATTCAAACTCCATGTCAAATGGATACCAAGATGGAAAAAGAATCAATCAAACAAGCAACAAGGAAGGAAGGAAAATCAATCAAATAAGTAAAAGATTCTCGGTCATACAAGAAAGGAAAGAGAGCCAATCAAGAGAAATCTGCGGAAGTTCTTAAGAGAAGTTGATTGGAAAGATGAAGGAGCCAAAACTTCAAACTGAGAATGAATCTGGCTATACCTTTCAAGCTAGATTCATGAGGCCACCCTTGGGTCCTAGTCTTAGAAGATTATGCCTCACAAGGAAAAGACCTCCAATCAATGATCCTTTGTAATCCCAGAAAAAAGAAATCAGAAGCCACATCGAGCACTATTAAAGAAGAAGTGGAAGGGCAAGGAAGCTTACGCAACTTAACATTTGTTTCTATACCTTTCTAGTTCTTAGCACAAACACTGTATTTTGAGTTTATAAGTGTCACAAAAGATAGGAAAAGTTAGAAAACAAGGCAAGAGTTGTGTCAAAGTTAGATAAACACTGTTGCTAAATATCGTTGGTGGTGAATGTACTAAAACCACTATTGTTGTAAAGACTTATTGAAGATCTAAGAAAACCTTTGTGACCCAAGGGAATTGGATGTAGGTACCACACCGGTATTGAACCAGTATAAAATTCATGTGCCTCCTTTACTTTTTTATTCTGCATAATTTACTTCTGCTGCAATTGAACCTGCTGTAAAGTTTAGTCGACTAATTCTTCTCCTAGTCAACTAAGTTTTAAAATCGGTTACAATTCACCCCCTCCTCCCCCCCTCCCTCCCCCTCTTGTACTTTCACTTGAATCATGAGTGTCAACCGTTAATATTATACTAATTTTAAAAAATATATATATAAAATATCTAATTTTGCGAAAAGACCATGAGTTCATGTGCCTATAATTTCCCCTATAAATCCGCTCCTGCTCTCAATTCTATATAAAACTATGTATATCCGTCAAATTAATACGTGAGTTTCTGCCTTTTCATACAACTTTGGTTTAGCAGTTAATATCTTAATTCTATTTTACAATCCTAAGTTATATTTGGATATCCTTTTCTACTATTATAATAACTTGTAAATTTATGCGCGCGTCGCGTGGTCTTAAGAGACCCAGTATAATCTCACAAGTGGGGTATGGAGAGGGTAATGTGTACGCAGACCTTACCCCTACCCTGGGGTAGTAAGGTTATTTCCGATAGACCATCGGCTTCCTCCCTCCAATAACTCTCCACCTTGCTCTTGGAGTGACTCGAACTCACAACCTCTTGGTTGGAAGTGGAGGGTGCTTACCACTAGAGCAATTCACTCTTATCATCAAATACGGTTAAAACTTCACTAGCTCAAAGTCAATAACAACAGTGCAATAGTCCCAGAAAATAATGGTGAATGGAAATTATTACACGCCTAGAACTCTTGAATACATTCATACTTCTATTTTATCGATGAAAGACTTTCATGTCCCTTAACGATTTAATTCTATAAATTTACCATATCAAATTACGTATGCATAAAAGATATTCATAATAAGAAATAGGCCAAATACTTAGGCAGCCCCCTAAACTTGGCGTAAATTTCACTTAGACGTCTTAAGCTTTGTACATATTGAACACTTAAAATGAGCAAAAAGTGTTTCTATTAAACACACTTTTCATAGTCTTTAAAAATTCAAAAACGCGTGTTCTCTCCTGCTTATGACATGGAAGAAACACTTATGTTGTATTGGCACGTGCCTTAAAGCCCTCTCCCCCCACCACACAAACAAAAAATCAAATTTTTGTTTTCACTTTTGGGATAATCCCCCGTCATCTTCTTTTTTCTATTTCTTTTTTGTTGATCTCCTTCTTTGTTCTTCATTTTTCTTGTACTTTTTCTCTTTAGTTTTGTTCGTTTATCCTTCTTATTTATCTTTACTCTTCCGTTTTGTTTTTCTTTTTCCTTCTAAATTTTATCTGTAAATACCTTCTCTCTCTTCTTCCTCTCCCTTTCTTCTTAAATTTACTCCACACCAAAAAAAATTGGTACGCATTTCTTGATCATTTTATTTAATCACCCAACACTACTAACAATTAGGTTATGTTTCTTTTAATTCAAGTAGAAAAAAATGAAACGTGGAGAAAGTGAAACTGTCTTCTTCGTTTGTTTACGTGCATTTTCTGCTTTTAGATGCAATAATAAGAGAGTATATAAAATGAGAAAAATAAAGAATAAAGTGAATTGTTTATGCTAGCTTCTTTAGTATTCGAAGTCTTTATGAAGAAGAAAAGTTTGAAATTTTTTATTTGCGAAATAATTTGGTGAAACGGTATGTGGGTATTGAATATTTTTTGAATATTTTGTAGGAAGATTCTTGTTTATGCCATTTTTATGTCCTCTGGCAAATGAGCTTCCCACTGGGTTTTGACAAATCTATGTTTGTTGGTTGCATAAGCTTGTTGTCTTCGATAAATTAGTTGTTCCACCATTTTTCATGACGGGTCTATTTCTCTTTGTAGCTTTTTTTCTTATGGGTTGAAGAAGAATGGCTAGACAAATATAACCTCATTGAACTTAGCGTTTTGCTATTTTGATAACCTGCTTTAGATCCCTCTTTAAATTTGTATACTTTTGAAAATTGATTTTTGTCTCAACTTCAAATAAAATATCTCTGCGGGAAATGGTTCAAACTCAAAAATGGATTTTGCAGTAATTATTTTGAGTTAAAAGTAAAAAAAGAGTTTGGAGAAAAAAGAGAGAGGCAAAAGTGAGAAAGAAAGAGTATGTATACGCGCATATTTTCAGGTGAAAACACGTAACTTGCCACATCAGCATTGTGTGTCTAATAGGAACATTTTTTGCGTTCTTCAAGTATTCAATAGGTATAAGACTAAGTTAAAGTGTATGAGTAAAATTTACTAGCAAATTTAAGAGGCACCTATGTATTTGGCCTAAGAAATAACTGTCTTAAATTACGTATGCATGTGCAAAAGATAACTTTTAGAATTAGAAATGAAGAAAATTGGAAAAGAAAATGTAAAAATGACAAAGAAACACAAAGAGGAAGGCTATGCCCGGTGAGCGTGCCTATTATTGGACTACGTGGTAAAACTCATGAACAGAGAAACACCGCATCAAGGAAAAGATCAATACTTAAACCGTTTAACGCAAAATGTTATAACGGCATACCTGACCAACAAGGGTTGGGGTGGAGTAGTAAGTACTTATTCATCCTTAACCTGAATGTGAGACTTTTCAGCGTGAAATTGAATTTATTCGGGTCCCAATATGGATACCGAATACCAGTTAAGAAACCAAAAAAAATTAATACACCTAGAGTATTTAGTATTGGCACTCCAATTATTCTCCAACATATACAAATTGACCCTGTCGATAGAAGAGTTAATTACTGCAAATGCATATACAAATCTCATTTCAATAAATCTCGCATGGACTTCTCCATTTACCTGACCCTAAAGCACTTGCTTTGGGCCCAAAAATTTAAGGGCCCAAAAATTATTATTTCTCTATATATAATAGTATATTATTTATATAATTATATCTTATTATTGATAAATTTATTTTTTTATTGTCATATTAATTTTTAATAACTCGATTTCTTCCTCTAATTAATATAACTAAAATAATTTTCTGTCAATCTTATTTTACTTTTTTTACTTAATTATATTTCTCTATTTATTAGTTGGTCACGTAACTATATCTAATAATCTAACTTATTATTTATTTTCCTTACATAAATCATCTTGGTTGTCATCTCTGTCAGCATTTACTGGATTTGCATTCACAATAATACTCCCTTCCTGAAAAGCAACCTTGTCTCAAGGTTCGGATCAAGTGTCGGGCTAAACTCTGCACCATCAGCTAGTTGCAAAGGCGTAAACTGTTGTTCTGGTTCCCCACGCTACGCTTTAGCATAGAGACATGGAAAACAGGGTGAATTTTAGCAACCTCGGGAAGCTCTAGCTTGTAAGCCACCGCACCAATTCGTTTTAACACTTGAAATGGACCAAAGTACCGTCGTCCCAGCTTGTGATACTTTTGTAAACGAAGCGACACCTACCTATAAGGTTTTAATTTGATATAAACCCAGTCTCCAATTTAAAAGACCATGTAACGACCCGGCCGGTCATTTCGAGAGTTATAGCCCCGTTTTTCCCATTTCTGCTTTTTTTTATGTTTTTCAGCAATATTATGATATATCGGGTTAGTTGGTTCGGGTCTGGGGTGGTTTCGGAGTGGATTGAGACACTTAGTCTCTAAAGTAGAAGCTTAAGTTGGAAAAGTCAACCAAACGTTGACTTATGTGTAAACGACCTCGGATTTGAATTTTGATGGTTCTGTTAGCTCCGTTAGGTGATTTTGGACTTAGGAGCGCGTCCGAAATATGATTTGGAGGTCCGTGGTAGAATTAGGCTTGAATTAGCGAAAGTTAAAAATTTGGCAATTTTGGTCGGCAGTGGAAAATTTGATATCGGGGTCGGAATGGAATTTCGGAAGTTGGAATAGGTTCGTGGTGTTATTTTTGACTTGTTGTAAAATTTGAGGTCATTCGAACGTGGCTTAGCAGGTTTCGGCATCGTTGGTGGAATTCGGAAGTTTAGAAGTCCTTAGCTTGAATCCGAGTGTAATTTGGTGTTTTGATGTCATTTTGAGTGTTCCGAAGGTTCGACTAAGTTTGTATGTTGATATATGACTTGTTAGTATGATTGATTGAGATCCCGAGGGCCTCGGGTGAGTTTCGGATGGCTAACGCATTGATTTTTGGTGTTGAGAGTTGCTGATTCTGCTGGTGTTGAGGCTACTGGTGTTTTCCGCGCCAACAGATGGGGAGCCGCAGGTACGAGGTCGCAGGCGTGTGCGGAAATCCGCAGGTGCGGACGAAGTTGAAGTAGGCTGGGTCTACAGGTGCGTAGGGGAGGTCGCATCTGCGGGTTCTCAGATGCGGATAGGTGCCCGCAAAAGCGGAAGTGAGGAGGTCAGACAGCGTCCGCAGGTGCGAGGTCTTTTCCGCACCTGCGTGGTCGCAGATGCGGATATGGAGCGCAGGTGCGAAGTTGGGGAAATTAATGATTTTCTGCAGGTGCGGAGTTTCTCGCGCAGATGCGGTAACGCAGGTGCGCATATTTGGCCGCAGGTGCGAAAGCCCTGGGCATAAAGTATAAAAAGAATACTTCGCGAATTTTTGTTCATTTTCACCATTTTCAAGTCGGTTTTTGGAGCTTTTGGAGTGATTTTGAAGAGAGATTCAGGGGGTTTTCATTGAGGTAAGTTGCTTGAGCTCTAATACTCCTATCTATGGTGATTTCCTATTGTTTAATCATTTAATTAGTGAAAATTAGGGGTGAAAATGATGTGTTAGGGCTTGAGATTTTGGAGAGTTTGATGGGAGAATTTGAGGGATCAAACGGTGTCGGATTTTGATAAATTTCATATGTATGGACTCGTAAGTGAATGGGCTTTCAAGTTTTGTAATTTTTGTCGGATTATGAGACGTGGGTCCGGGGACCGAGTTTGAGCAAAATTTGGGGTTTTGGTCTAAATTAGTAGTTTTTCTTGTGGAATTCATTCCTTTAGCATAAATTGATGGTATTGTATTAATTGTGAATAGATTCGGAGCATTTGGAGGCTGAATCGAGGGGCAAGAGCATCGCGGAGTAGGGATTTGATCGATTTGAGGTAAGTAACGATTGTAAATCTGGTCCTGAGGGTATGAAACCCCAGAATTTTGTATCATTTTACTATTTTGAGGTGGCGCACATGCTAGATGACGGGCGTGTGGGCGTGCACCATTGGGGATTGTGACTTGGTTCGTCCCGTATCAACTGGAAAGTTGAATATTTTGTTGAAACTATATGATTCTTATGTGTTTTAGAAAGAATTTCTATAAATCAGGTTGGATGCCATGTTTAGGCCTTATGCCAGTGTTGTTTGGACCCTTAGAGGTCTTTTCTTGCTTTCCTCTCATTGTTTTTGATCGAAAATCTATACTCAGTCATGTTTATACTTATTTACAGCATAACTTTATCTCTATTACTCTATTTTGATGCATCATATAAATGTTGTTTGGGCTGAATACTTTGTTTTCTGAGAGCCCTAGAGGCTGGAGAGGTTTATTACTGAGTAAGGCCGAGGGCCTGATTTTTTAGGATATTTATGGGATCGAGCTGCATGCCGTATCATGTTTGATATAGGCCAAGGGCCTCATTGATTTATGCCATGATTGGCTTGATATAGCGATTGGGCTGAAGGAGCCCCTCCGGAGTCTGTACACACCCCCAGTGAGCGCAGGTACCTACTGAGTCCCGAGTTCTGAGTGATTGGGAAGCATGAGCGATTGGGAGGCATGAGTGATTGTGAGGTTGGAGTGATTGGGAGGACTGAGTGATGTTTTGCCCGAGGGGTAGTATATGATTTCATCTGGTGTGCTCATAGCTGCTTTGAGTCCTTGTTTGAGAACTGTTGACAGATATTTTTATTGGTTTTACCTAAACTAGATTTAAACAAGCTAATTTGACTTAAACACTGGTTTTTAAAGCATGTTGTACTTTACAGAATTTTTTGTGATATGACGTATACTTGCATCTAGCTCGTCACTACTTCACAGCCCTTATTTACTGCTGTTACTAACTGAGTTGGTGTACTCACGTTACTCCCTGCACCTTATGTGCAAATCCAGGCATTTCTGGCCACGGTAGCGGTTGTTGATATATTCAGTAGCGGATCATCAAAGATAGCAAGGTAGCTGTCTGGCGATCGCAGCCCTATTTTTCTCCTTCCTTATCTTCCCCTTAGTTTTATTGGTTTTTCCCGGACTATGCTAGTCTTGATGTTATCAGACAGTTTGTAGTAGTTGCTCATGACTTAGTGACACCCTGATGCCGGGCTATCTTTTTGGTATTTTATTTTTATTTTTGTTTGAACTCTTTAATGAAGATTCTAGTAAAGTAAAGCTTTGACTTATCTTTTAAATGAAATATCGATGTGTATTGGAAATGTGTCGGCTTGCCTAGTACTACGATAGGCGCCATCACGACGGGTTATGTTTTGAGTCGTGACAAGTTGGTATCAGAACCTAGGTTACATAGGTCTCACGAGTCATGAGCGGGTTTAGTAGAGTCTTGCGAATTGGTACTGAGATATCTGTACTTATCTTCGAGAGGCTGCAAAACCTTTAGGAAATCTCACATTCTTGAACTCTTGTCGTGCGAATCTGCTGATTCTAGTAACTAAAATTATGTTGTTTCATTCTCTCACAGATGATAAGGAGTCGTACTACTGGTCAGGATGGACAGCCACCAGTACCACCACCCAGGGCCGTGAGAGGCTGAGGTCGTGGTAGAGGCCGCGGTAGGGGCAGAGGTGTAACCCAAACAGCAGCTGGGGTAGTACCTGCAGACCCACCAGTTGCCCCAGATCAGGATCAGATTCCAGTTGTTGATGCACCAACTCAGGCACCACTTGTGCCTATTGTGATTCCAGGCCTTCAGGAGGCCCTAGCTCAGATTCTGGCAGTGTGTACTAGCCTTGCTCAGGCGGTCTCTATCTCGACGGCCGCAGTCACTTCTCAGGCCGGGGGAGGCACTCAGACTCCCGCCGCTCACATATCAGAGAAGGTTATTTAGGGGCTTCAGACACCGGGGGCACCACCAGCCCAACCGGTTACAACTGCTCAGGACTATGTAGTTCCTGTTATGCTTGAGGATGAGCAGCGTAGATTGGAGAGGTTTGGGAGACTCCAGCCTCCATCTTTCAGTGGTGCAGAGGGTGAGGATGCACAGGGTTTCTTAGATAAGTGTCAGAGGATGCTCCAGACAGCAGGTATTCTGGAGACCAGTGGAGTCTCATTCACTACTTTCCAATTCTCTGGGGCTGCATTCAGTTGGTGGGAGGCTTACAAGAGGCGTAGGCCAGTTGGCGCAGCACCCTTTACTTGGCAGCAATTCTCCGTTCTCTTTCTGGAGAAGTTTGTACCTCAGTCCCGTAGAGAGGAGCTACGCAGACAGTTTGATCAGCTTCATCAGGGTGATATGTCTGTGACACAGTATGAGATGCGGTTCTCCGAGTTGGCCCATCATGCGATCCGGTTGGTTCCCACAAACCGAGAGAGGATCGGGAGGTTTATAGATTGCCTCAGTTTTCAGCTTTGGTTGCTTATGACCAGAGAGAGAGTGTCTGGTGCTACTTTTGATGAGGTTTTCGACATTGCTCGACAGATTGAGATGGTTCGCGGTTAGGAGAGGGTTGAGAGGGATGCCAAGAGGCCTCGTGGTCAGGATGGATTCAGTTGTGCTCCTCATGGGGGTCAGTTCCAGCACGGGCAGAGGTCGTCCATTCAGGCATGCTCAATCAGCTCGCCCAGTTCACCGTGGTGGATCATCAGGCCATGGTTCTCACAGTTCTCATCAGGGCCACTCATCACTTAGTGCCCTCCCAGCCCAGAGTTCGTCCCGTGCTCCATCAGTTCAGGGATCCTCTATGCCAGGTTCTTTTACCAATTATCCCGGTACTAGGGGATCCCTTCAGTTCCCGTCTCCAGCACCAGGGGGTTGTTTTAAGTGTGGGGAGTTTGGGCATATGTGGAGGCAGTGTCCTCGTCGTCATGGGGGTCCGTTTCAGCAGAGGAGTCAGCCATCGTCTTCAGCACCAATTACTTCACCACCCGCCCAGCCAGCTAGGGATGGAGGTCAGTCAATTAGGGGTCACCCTAGAGAGGGAGGTCAATCAGGTGGTGGTCAGGCCCGTTTCTATGCACTCCCAGCAAAACCAGATGTTATTGCTTCAGATGTCGTGATTACAGGTATCGTCTCAGTTTGTCACAGAGATGTCTCCGTATTATTTGACCCTGGTTCCACATATTCATATGTTTCCTCATATTTTGCTCATTTTCTGGATATTCCCCGTGAGTCTTTAGTTTCATCTATTCATGTATCTACTCTTGTGGGTGATACTATTGTTATGGACCACGTATATCGGTCATGTGTGGTGACTATTGGAGGTTTGGACACCCGAGTGGACCTTTTGCTGCTCAGTATAGTTGACTTTGATGTGATATTGGGTATGGATTGGTTATCTTCATGTCATGCTATTCTAGATTATCACGCTAAGACCGTGACATTGGCGATGCCGGGATTTCTGAGGGTTGAGTGGAGCGGTTATATAGATTATGTACCTAGTAGGGTAATTTCATATTTGAAGGCTCAACGTATGGTTGAGAAGGGTTTCCTATCTTATTTGGCATTTGTGAGGGATGTTAGTGCAGAGACTCTTGCCATTGATTCTGTTCCGGTGGTACGTGATTTTTTGGATATGTTTCCTGCAGACCTGTTGGGCATGCCGCCTAATAGGGATATTGACTTTGGTATTGATTTGGTGCCGGGCACTCAGCCCATTTCTATTCCACCATATCGTATGCCATCGGCGGAGTTGAAGGAATTGAAAGAGCAGCTTCAGGAACTCCTTGATAAGGGGTTTATTCGGCCTAGTGTGTCACCTTGGGCACCGATTCTATTTGTGAAGAAGAAGGATGGTTCCATGAGGATGCGCATTGATTACAGGTAGATGAACAAGGTCATAGTCAAGAAAAAGTATCCCTTGCCTCGTATTGATGATTTATTTGACCAGCTTTAGGGAGCAAGGGTGTTCTCCAAGATTGATTTGAGGTCCGGGTATCACCATTTGAAGATTCGGGATTTGGATATTCTTAAGACAGCTTTCAAGACCCGATATGGCCATTATGAGTTCTTAATGATGTCTTTTGGGCTGACCAATGCCCCAGCAACGTTCATGCATTTGATGAACAGTGTATTCCAGTCCTATTTGGACTCATTCGTTATTATATTCATTGATGACATCCTGGTGTACTCTCGTAACCAGGAGGAGCATGCTCAGCATCTGAGGATTGTATTACAGAGATTAAGAGAGGAGAAGCTTTATGCAAAGTTCTCCAAATGTGAGTTCTGGCTCGGTTCAGTAGCATTCTTGGGGCACGTGGTGTCCAGTGAGGGTATTCAGGTGGATCTGAAGAAGATAGAGGCGGTGCAAAGTTGGCCTAGACCGTCCTCAGCCACGGAGATTAGGAGCTTCCTTGGTTTGGCGGGTTATTACCATTGCTTTATGGAGGGGTTTTCATCTATTGCATCGCCCTTGACCAAATTGACCCCAAAGGGTTCTCTATTCAGGTGGTCGGATGAGTGTGAGGAGAGATTTTAGAAGCTCAAGACTGCCTTGACCACAGATCTAGTGTTAGTTCTATCATCAGCTTCAGGTTCTTATACTGTGTATTGTAATGCCTCAAGGATAGGCATTGGATGTGTATTGATGCAGGAGGGTAGGGTGATTGCCTATACCTCTCGCCAGTTGAAGACCCATGAGAAGAACTATCATGTCCATGATCTTGAGTTAGCAGCTATTGTTCACGCCTTGAATATTTGGCGTCATTATTTGTATGGGGTTCATTGTGAGATCTATACTGATCACCGGAGTTTGCAGTATCTGTTTAAGATGAAGGATCTTAATTTGCGTCAGTGGAGATAGTTGGAGCTTCTCAAGGACTATGATATCACTATTTGTACCATCCGGGAAAGGCCAATGTGGTGGCCAATGCCTTGAGTTTCCGGGAGGAGAGTTTTGTGAGTTTAGCGTATCTCCCAGCAGCAGAGAGACCCTTGGCATTGGATGTTCAGGCCCTAGCGGGCCATCTTGTCAGATTGGATATTTTGGAGCCGAGTTGGATATTGGCTTGTGTGGTCTCCAAGTCTTCTCTTTATGACCATGTCAGGGAGCGTCAGTATGATGACCCCTACCTGCTCGTTCTTCAGGACAGGGTTCAGCGAGGTGATGTCAGTAATGTGAACATTGGTGATGACGGCGTGTTGAGGATGCAGGGCCGGATATGTGTGCCTAATTTAGATGGGCTCAGGGAGTTGATTCTTGAGGAGGCCCACAGCTCGCGGTATTCCATCCATCCGGGTGCCGCAAAGATGTACCAGGATTTGAGGCAGCACTATTAGTGGAGACGCATGAAGAATGATATAGTTGGGTTTATGGCTCGGTGTCTCAATTGTCAGCAGGTTAAGTATGAACATCAGAGGCCGGGTGGCTTGCTTTAGAGGTTAGAGATCCCAGAGTGGAAGTGGGAGCGAATCGCCATGAACTTCGTAGTTGGGCTCCCACAGACTTCGAGGAAGTTCGATGCTATTTGGGTGATTGTGGATCGGCTAACCAAGTCCGTGCACTTCATTCCAGTTAGTACTACTTACTCTTCAAAGCGGTTGGCAGAGATTTACATCCGAGAGATTGTTCGTCTGCATGGTGTCCCAGTTTCCATCATTTCAGATAGGGGCACTCAGTTTACATCGCAGTTTTGTAGGGCCGTGCAGCAAGAGTTGGGTACTCAGGTTGAGTTGAGCACAACTTTTCACCCTCAGACAGACGGGCAGTCGCACTATTCAGATATTGGAGGACATGTTGCGCACTTGTGTCATTGACTTTGGGGGTTTATGGGATCAGTTTCTGCCACTCGCGGAGTTTGCATATAACAACACTTATCAGTCGAGCATTCAGATGGCTCCGTACGAGACTTTATGTGGGAGGAGGTGTAGATCTTCAGTAGGATGGTTTGAGCCGGGTGAGGCTAGGCTCTTGGGTACATACTTGGTCCAAGATGCATTAGATAAGGTGAAGTTGATTAAGGAGTGGCTTCGCACGGCGCAGTCTAGGCAGAAGAGCTATGCGGATAGGAAGGTACGTGATGTGTCTTTTATGGTTGGGGAGAACGCTTTGCTGAAGGTATCACCCATGAAGGGTGTTATAAAGTTTGGGAAGAGGGAAAAGTTGAGCCCCCGGTTTATTGGGCCTTTGGAGATACTTCAGAGGATAGGGGATGTAGCTTATAAGCTTGCCTTGCCACCCAGCTTGTCGAGTGTGCATCCAGTGTTTCATGTTTCCATGCTCCGGAAGTATGTTGGCGATCCGTCCCATATTTTGGAATTCAGCACGGTTCAGTTGGAGGGTGATATGACTTATGATGTGGAGCCGGTGGCCATTTTGGATCGGCAGATTCGGAAGTTGAGGTCAAAGGATATAGCGTCAGTGAAAGTGTAGTGGAGAGGTCAGCCTGTGGAGGATGCCACCTGGGAGACCGAGCGGGAGACTCGGAGCAGATATCCACACCTATTTGAGACTCCAGGTATGTTTCTAGACCCATTCGAGGACGAATGGTTGTTTAAGAGTGGGAGGATGTAATGACCCGGCTGGTCGTTTCGAGAGTTATAGCCCCATTTTCCCTATTTCTGCTTCCTTTTGTTATTTTTAGCTGTATTATGATATATCGAGTTAGTTGGTTCGGGTCCGAGGTGATTTCGGAGTGGATTGAGACACTTAGCCTCTAAAGTAGAAGCTTAAGTTGGAAAAGTCAACCAAACATTGACTTATATGTAAACAACCTCGGATTTGAATTTTGATGGTTCCGTTAGCTCCGTTAGGTGATTTTGGACTTAGGAGCGCGTCCGGAATTTGATTTGGAGGTCCGTGGTAGAACTAGTTTTGAATTGGCGAAAGTTGAAAATTTGGCGATTTTGGTCGGCAGTGAAAAATTTGATATCGGGGTCGGAGTGAAATTCCGGAAGTTGGAATAGGTTCGTGGTGTTATTTTTGACTTATTGTAAAATTTGAGGTCATTCGGACGTGGCTTAGCGGGTTTCGGCATCATTGGTGGAATGTGGAAGTTTAGAAGTCCTTAGGCTTGAATCCGAGTGTAATTTGGTGTTTTGATGTCATTTTGAGTGTTCCGAAGGTTCGACTAAGTTTGTATATTGATATATGACTTGTTAGTGTGATTGGTTGAGATTCCGAGGGCCTCGAGTGAGTTTCGGATGGCTAACGGATTGATTTTTGGTGTTGAGTGTTGCTGTTTCTGCTGGTGTTGAGGCTACTAGTGTTTTCCGCACCAGTGGATGGGGAGCCGCAGGAGCGAGGTCGCATGCACGCGCGGGAGATCGCAGGTGCGAACGGAGTTGAAGTAGGCTGGGTCCGCAGGTACGTAAGGGAGGTCGCATCTGCGGGTCCGCAGATGCGGATAGGTGCCCGCAGAAGCAGAAGTGAAGAGGTCAGACAACGTCCATAGGTGTGAGGTCTTTTTCGCACCTGCGTGGTCGCAGATGCGGATATAGAGCGCAGGTGCAAAGTTGGGGGAATTAATGATTTTCTGCAGGTGCGGAGTTTCTCACGCAGATGCGGCACCGCAGGTGCGAAAGCCCTGGGCATAAATTATAAAAAGAACACTTCGCGAATTTTGGTTCATTTCCACCATTTTCAAGTCGGTGTTTGGAGCTTTTGGAGTGATTTTGAAGAGAGATTCAGGGGGGTTTCATTGAGGTAAGTTGCTTGAGCTTTAATACTCCTATCTATGGTGATTTTTCGTTGTTTAATCATTTAATTAGTGGAATTTAGGGGTGAAAATGAGGGGTTAGGGCTTAGGATTTTGTTGAGTTTGATGGATCAAACGGTGTCGGACTTTGATAACATTTGTATGTATGGACTCGTGAGTGAATGAGCTTTCAAGTTTTATAATTTTTGTCGGATTTCGAGACGTGAGCCCAGGGGCCGGGTTTGAGCCAATTTTGAGTTTTTGGTCTAAATTGGTAGTTTTTCTTTTGGAATTCATTCCTTTAGCATAAATTGATGGTATTTTACTGATTGTGAATAGATTTGGAGCATTTGGAGGCCGAATCGAGGGGCAAGAGCATCGCGGAGTAGGGATTTGATCAATTTGAGGTAAGTAACGATTGTAAATCTGGTCCTGAGGGTATGAAACCCCAGAATTTTGTATCATTTTACTATTTGGAGGTGGCACACATGCTAGGTGATGGGCGTGTGGGCGTGCACTGTTGGGGATTGTGACTTGGTCCGTCTCGTATCAACTGTAAAGTTGAATATTTTGTTGAAACTATATGAATCTTATGTGTTTTAGAAAGAATTTTTGTAAATTAGGCTGGATGCCATGTTTAGGCCTTATGCCAGTGTTGTTTGGACCCTTAGAGGTCTTTTCTTGCTATCCTCTCATTGTTTTTGATTGAAAATCTATACTCAGTCATATTTATACATATTTACAGCATAACTTGGTCTCTATTACTCTATTTTGATGCATCATATAAATGTTGTTTGGGCTGAATACTTTATTTTCTGAGAGCCCGAGAGGCTGGAGAGGTTTATGATTGAGTGAGGCCGAGGGCCTGATTTGTGAGGATATTTATGGGATCGGGTTGCACGTCGCAGCATGTTTGATATAGGCCGAGGGCCTCATTGATTTATGCCATGATTGGCTTGATATAGCTCTTGGGCTGAAGGAGCACCTCCGGAGTCTGTACACACCCCTAGTGAGCGCAGGTACCTACTGAGTGCGAGTGCCGAGTGCTGAGTGATTGGGAGGCATGAGCGATTGGGAGGCATGAGTGATTGTGAGGTTGGAGTGATTGGGAGGACTGAGTGATGTTTTTCCTGAGGGGCAATATATGATTTCATGCGGTGTGCTCATAGCTGCTTTGAGTCCTTGTTTGCGAACTGTTGACATATATTTTTATTGGTTTTACCTGAGCTGGATTTAAACAAGCCGATTTGACTTAAACACTGGTTTTTAAAGCATGATGTACTTTACGAAATTTTTGTGATATGAACTATACTTGCATCTAGCTCGTCACTACTTCTCAGCCCTTATTTATTGTTGTTACTTACTGAGTTGGTGTAGTCACGTTACTCCCTGCACCTTGTGTGCAGATCCAGGCATTTCTGGCCATGGTAACGGTTGTTGATATATTCAGTAGCGGATCATCAAAGATAGCAAGGTAGCTTCCTGGAGATCGCAGCCCTATTTTTCTCCTTCCTTATCTTCCCCTTAGTTGTATTGGTTTTTCCCGGACTATGCTAGTCTTGATGTTATCAGACAGTTTGTAGTAGTTGCTCATGACTTAGTGACACCCCGATGTCGGGCTATCTTTTAGCATTATATTTTTATTTTGGTTTCAACTCTTTAATAAAGATTCTAGTAAAGTAAAACTTTGACTTATCTTTTAAATAGAATATCGATGTGTATTGGAAATGTGTCGGCTTGCCTAGTACCACGATATGCGCCATCACGACGGGTTAGGTTTTGGGTCGTGACAGACCACTTCAGTTCTGGACTTGTCCGCAAAGGCTTTCATGCGAGCTTGTGCCTTTGCCAAGTGGTTTTTAGCAACTGTAGTACTTCATCTCTTTGCATCATATAGGATTCCACCCGTTCACTAGTCGTGCTGCCTAATATGTAACGAGCAATTGTTGGAGGTTCGCTCCCATACAAAGCTTGAAAGGGAGTCATCCCTGCTGAAGTTTGAAAGGACGTGTTATACCAATATTCAGTCCAAGGTAGCATGGCCACCCAGTGAGAAGGCACATCAGCCACATAGTAGTGAAGATACTGCTCAACACATTTGTTAGGGCCTCAGATTGTCCATCGGATTGTGGGTGGTAGGCAGTGCTCATTGCCAAGGTTGACCCTTGTAAACGATTAATCTCTTGCTAAAAAGAGTGTAGAAATCTAGGGTCCCGATCTGTTACAATAGTTCTTGGTGGTCCGTGAAGCCTAATTACTCCAAGAACAAAAGCTTCAGCCACCGAATGAGTAGAAAATGTGGAGGGCAGGGGAATAAAATGCCCGTACTTAGTCAAGCGATCAATTACTGTCATGATGGTCATTTTTCCGCGAGAGCTTGGAAGGCAAGTGACAAAATCCATAGCTATGTCTTCAAACACCTGATCGGGGATCGGGAGAGGCTATAATAGACCTGCTGGGTGCAGATGAGTGTCTTTCATTTGCTGGCAAGTTTGACAAGTAGCTACAAAGGACTGAACATCTCTACGCATTTGTCTCCAAAAGAAATTGTAAGCTAGTCGGTGATATGTGCGAGCTACCCCTGCATGTCCCCCAATTGCTGTGGAATGGAACTCAAACATAAGTTTATGATGCAGGTGTGAATCTGAAGGAATAACCATCCTTCCTTTAAAAAAAGTAGCCCATCCTTGAACTGATAGTGCATGAAGCCCTCCTCATTAAGCTGCAACCGTTGTCGTATGTCGACTAACTCTGGATGCTTCTGATTCAAATCTCTCACTTCTTGTTCAATTGCAAGGGTCTTAACAGACAAAACCATTAATAATGCATCTGGTGTGCGGGAAAGAGCATCAGCTACTGTGTTTTGTTTTCCAGGCCTATACACTATGCGAAAGGCATAACCAACCAGTTTGGTGAGCCATTTCTGCTGCTCAGGCGTTTGTATAGTTTGGTTGGTCAGATTTTTCAAGGGTTGTTGATCAGTATAAATAGTGAATCTCCGTCCCAAAAGATACTGCCTCCACTTGCTCACTGCTTGGGTAATGGCGAACATTTCCCTGTGATAGGTCGACGCATTCTGCATGCGAGAACTCAACTTCTGGCTGAAATAAGCTATGGGGTGTCCCTTTTGCGATAAAATGGCCCTAATCCCTTGGCTAGACGAATCTGTTTCAACTTGAAATTCTTGACTAAAATCTGGTAAGGTCAAGACCGGTGTGGATCCTAATTTGAGCTTCAATGTTTCAAAAGCCTGTTGTGCAGCCTCACTCCATTTAAAAGAGTCCCTTTTTAATAGATCTAATAACGGTCCGGCTATTGCAGCATAGTGGTGGATGAAACGCCAATAATAGCCGGCTAATCCTAAAAAGCTGCGTACCTCCTTCATTGTACGAGGGGAAGGCCATTGCTGGATAGTAACAATCTTCACAGGATCTACACACATTCCCTTGGCAGAAATTATATGTCCCAAATAATCCACCGATGACTGACCAAATAGACATTTTGATCGTTTGGCAACTAACTGATGTTGCCTAAGCCGAACTAATACAAGCTTCAGGTGCTCCAAATGAGCTTTGCAAGTTGAGCTATAGATCAATATATCATCGAAAAAAACCAAGATAAAACGCCATAAATATGGCCTGAAAATGTCATTCATAGTTTCTTGGAAAGTTGAAGGAGCGTTGGTAAGCCCGGACGGCATTATGAAGAATTCGTAATGCCCATCATAAGTGCAAAATGTCGTCTTCGCGACATCTTCAGGTCAGACTCGTATCTGATGGTAACCAGAGAGCAAGTCCAATTTTGAAAAGAATTGTGCCCCGTTCAACTCATCAAACAGTTCATCTATGGTAGGGATTGGGAAGCGGTCGCGTATAGTTAATGCATTCAAAGACCGATAATCCACACAAAACTGCCATGTTCCAACCTTCTTGCGCACCAAAAGCACAGGAGAAAAAAAAGGACCAGTGTTGGTTCTGATGACTCCCTCTCTGAGCATGTCAGCTACAAGTTATTCCATAACTTGCTTCTGAAAATAGGGATACCGATATGGTTTGAAATTCACCGGTTGTGCTCCTGGATTAAGATGTATGGCATGATCCTGTACACGTGAAGGGGGTAGCCATGCTGGCTTCTGAAACACATCCTTAAAGGAATCTAAAAGGGATGCCAAATTAGCCACAGGTTCCTCCAACGACGTCTTCTCCCCATTTACCACTTCCATGCAGAAGAAGGAAGCAATAGCATCGGTAGCCGCCATCCTTCTCAAACTGTGTAATTGTATCGGTTGCACATCTTTTGGTGAATTTCCCAGCCAAGATACCTTAGACCCGTTCAAGGAGAACTCAAATATCCTTGTAGCATAATCAGTCAGCACAGGTCCCAATTTAGCAAGCCATGCTACCCCCAATACAACATCTGAACCATGAAACGGGAATAGTTAGAGGTCTTCCACCAATGAACTTCCTTGGATCATAAGAGTCATTTGTCGGGAAACTCCATCACACTGCAGACGTTGTCCACTGCCTACCATGACAGATATTGTTGGAATGGTCTCAATTGGAAGTTGTAAAAACTTTGCTGCCCGCAGCTAGATGAAGTTGTGAGTACTTCCTCCATCGACTAGAATCTGTATTTGGGAACCATTCAATTGACCAGTGAAGCGGAGATTGGAAGGTGAGTGTCCTCCCGTTAAGGCATGATAGGAGATGGCAGAGTGCTCTTGTACCTCCAACCATTGTATCTCCTTGCCCAAAATATCATCAGAAACAAAAGATTCTAGTAGGGGCGAGTCATTTTCAGGCTCGTTGGTGAGAAGTAAAAGCTGAGGGGGAGTCTTACATTTGAGTCCGACAGTGTACTTCTCCTCACAATAATAACATAGGCCACGCTCTCGCCTGCTCTGAATCTCAGCATGGGTCAAGCGTTTGAGAGGTGGACGATTTGATGGTATAGTGGCGCTGGGGCTGTGAGAGGTAGAGGGATAATGATTTGGGCTGTGGTAGGGCTGGGTAACAGGGGTGTAGCTTTGTTATCCAAAGCGGGTCGGACTGGTCCTTTCTCAGCTTGGATCCAGCGCTCGTGTATGTGGGCCTACGTAAGGGCCTCTTCAAAAGTTTTGGGCTCATGGCTTAACACTGAATTTTTAATATCTTCTCTAAGCCCAGAGATAAAAAGCTTCACCATAAGCCTTTCAGAAACATCATCTGTTTCGTTAGCAATGGCCTCAAACCTGCCCTGTAATTCTGATACAGTAGTAACCTGCCGAAGTTTCGCTAACCTTCCCTCTACCGACTCGAGTCCCTTCTATTTCAAGCAAATTCGCACCTTCTCTGTAAAATGCGGGCAGTCGACTAATTGTTTATTTCTAAACAGCCATTGATACCACTCAAGTACTTCGTCGTTGAGATAGAACGATGCCATGGTCAGCCTTTGATCGTCCTCAATTCGGTAAAAATCAAAATATCGCTCCGCCTGAAATATCCACGCCTCTGGGTTTTCACCACGAAACCGCTCGAACTCTACCGAGGCTGGCTTGTGCCGGAGAATGGTTGTCGTTGCATTTTCCTGTCGAGCGATGTCCATTGCGGGATCTCGCCGGTTATTACCTGTCGGCGCTTTGATTGACAATACCTCCATCAATATGCCACGCATCTCAGCCATTTCTTTAGAAAAGGATTCCTTCACTTCGTGAATTGAATCACGAATAGACTCCTCGATGAAAGCCTTGAGTACTTTTTGGTCCTCCATGAGAGATCTCTGGATGAAAGCACCAATGTAGTATTCTCAATTCTCAACTCAAAGTTAATGAAACAGTAACCAAAAGATTCAGCTATATTAATAAGATGGGGATATGATTACAACTCAAATAGAAAAAGGTCATAACCAGTTAACATAAGACATTAGGAATTGCAGAAAATAAGAGCTAAAGATAGATAAAATAAGGAGGTGAGGTGCCAGAAGATAGAGGTGAGAAACCAGAAGAAAGAGATAGGAATTAGAGTTCACTCATAACAGAATTGCCTGCCTCTTAATGTCATATTGCCGGTGCTTATATAGTTTACTTTCTGTAACAAACTCTGTCATTTTATTCATGTGATCCCCCACCTTTCCAAACGTAATTCTCAAGTCTAGCTGGTGCAATTATTTTTCTAGAACTCCTACGTGGCAGACCCATGGGTTCTTCTCTCGTGGCATCATGGTTGTCATCTCTGTCAGCATTTACTGGATTTGCATTCACAACAAAAGGAGAAAGAGACATTCTTTTCAATCAGTCTCGATTGGAATTCCCCGTTATTTCTGAGAAAGTTGATTGTACGTGTACTTATTTGTGGGAAAGAAGATAAATAAAGAGGAATAATTCAGAAAATTAATGGAAAGAAGAGGAATAGACGTTTTTTTTTAGCTTTTTAGGGAAATGCAAACGGATAGGTTGTTTAAATTTTTATTTAATAGACACTCTATGTGCTTTAATTTTTGTGACTCTTCGTTACCTCACTGTCACAATTCTTTATTGTAATTATTACTAGTGAGGTTATGCTCGGGCTAAGTCCGGGCCCAACGGCGAGATGAATCTTCACATTAGCAGATCCATGAATATTTTTATTTCCATCGAAATTATCAAAATGAATAGCATAAGCAACAACTACATTACCATTTATGTTAGTGTTCTTGCTAAAGAAACTATAGATTATTTGCTCCACTTTTAGCTAAGCCTAAACTAAAACGTGGCAACACTAAAATCTATTAAGAGGTATTTGTGAGCTTAACACATATTTCAAATTGCAAAGAGCTTGTAAAGATTTTAAATTTTAGCTACAATAAAATAAAGTATGGGTGTTTTATCTTTCTTCTGAATCAAGTATTTGAGAAGACATGTGATTTAAAATATTCTGCAAAAGTATAGTGTTTAATGTCATTGTACTCAACATACATCTGCAACTCAGAAGTTATTTGGTAAGATCAATTTATGAACTTTACATAAGAACGAAATAGGAATTATGAAAATTGTGAAGGCTCCATCCTGTCGATCTTATGCTCAAAGTATATCACAAAGTATTCCAAAATTTTTAGAAAAATCTAAACCACAAAGCATTTTTTTCGTTGATAATTCATTAGTTAATAATATTAAATAAGATGAGATATCTTTCTTTTTTTTAAACGTAAGAAAGAATATGTGTCATTAGAAGTGGACCTGAAAATATAGAAACAAATATTTCTAAAAAAATACTGATTATATCCTTTCTTTTTATAGACTTTTATCATTAAGTGCTAGAATTAAAGGTAATTGTTTGAGCAATTTCACTTTGAAATGTCTACTTAACATTCAAAATAATCATGTGATCAAGTTATTAGATTTTGAAAAATAATACTGTGAATTCTAAATCGACTTCGTATCGTTTCCTAATCAAATTACTCTTTTCTTGTTATATATATTTAAAAAAAAGAACATAATAAATTTATTATTGCCGAAGCAAGTTTTTACTAAATGAGAATAACTTAATTAAGTTTTGATTTGAAATGACATAGTAATATTTACAGATTAGCCTTTTGTAAATAATTTTGTATTCTACTTGGTTAGAATACTTAATTATTTAGTTTGTTCTTATTTTTAAAACAGACTATTATGAAAAAGGGATTTAGTAAATAATTTTGTATTCTGCTTGGTTATAATAGTTAATTATTCTGTTTGTTCTTATTTTTAAAACAGAATATTAAGGCAAAAAATATTTACTTTCTTCTAAACATTAAATCAAGAGAATAGAATATGCAACACACTTTAAAATTAGGTAGTTAGTGTAATGTTTAATTAGGGTAGCCGTTTAAGGGAGAATTGGATGTGAGATGATAATCAATAATAGTAGCTATTTAAGTGGGGCTCACATAATCATTCTAATAGAAAATATGTACAGAGAAATGTGTGGAATGATAAATTTACACGGGACCCATCGATCATAATAGCCTTTAACCTTGCTTGACCTCTAAATTACAAATTTAATGGGACCTACTGTTGCAGCAAACTCACACATGTCCCTGAGACATTGAGTGGTATGGCAAGCTGTAAGTTAATTTTGGACCAGAGATATGTTGACCATGAGCTGCATGTTATCCCCACTTATATTATAGTGTAATTATTATATAGAAAAGAGGTAAAAAAAAAACTAAAAAATTGAGATAATGGATAAATAGGATCCTTAGCTTTGTACCCACTTTCTAACTCCCTGAAATGCCCTTAGTTTTTAATGATCACTTCATTTGAGCTAAGGGCCTTTTAGTCTTTTTTCAAGAATTTCTCTCTCTACCGTGATTCTTAATTTTGCCTCTATGTGCTTTATTTATTCTTCTCTTTGTAAGATTCAAATTTGTGTTTTCGATTTGGCTTTTCTTTCTCGATTCTGTCTTTCTATTTTTTCTCTTTGTAAGATTTAATCTCTGGTTTTAGATCTGTGGTCTTTGAAAATGAGTACCTTTCATCTCGATTAATCTGTGATTTTTGAGGATTGAAGCAGTTTATGATAACAAGAAAGGCTCCCAAACATAGATTATTGTTAATTGATATTGATTGACTACTACTTTTCTTGATGCGGAAGATGACGATTAGGAATTACAGAGAGGTGGCGGAGAAGAAATGTCTTTGGTTGTGGAAGTCCCTAACGGATATAGTAACTTTCTTCTTTGGTTTTACCATGGATGATTGGGAAGAAGGAAACGAAATATAGTAGTTAGAATTGAGCCTAATTTTTGTGGAAAGACAATAGCCCCTCTCTTTATTATTGTTTATTGTTAAAAACTAGGGGCATTTAAGGAAATTAGAAAGTGGGTACAATGCTAACTTACTACCTTCGGGTTGTATGCTCGCAAGATCATATATCTATCTATATTATCAAAACATGAATACAATGTCTGTTTACAAAAATAACTCTATAATATTAAACATAATAACTTATAATAAAAGAATATAACCGGAATTCTAAATATTAGCCTTATAATCCTATTAGTTTTAGGACATAATACTATACGTTATGAATTCTACATGATTACCTTTAGGAATCATATTAGTATCATTACTTTCGGGTTGTCTAATTCATATAAAATTGAACAAGTAAATATCTTTAGTCATGTAATCCTATTACTTTTAGGATATACTTCTTAAAAATTTTTATTACTAATTTAATTTAAAAACGTATTATAATATCCTATTACTAATTTAACTTAAGAATGTATTATATTGTCCAAATTCATTTAGAAAAAAAAAAAACTTATGTTATTATAAAAGCATAAATACAATATTAATATACCAAAATAGCCCTAAATTATTAAACGGAAGAACTCAAAGGAAGAGGACATAACTTCAATAACCTATTTTTTGGACTACGATACCTTCTATGCTAATTTTTAATATTTAAGATTTTTAAATTAATAAAATTGTATCTATTAAATTATTATTAAAAATATGTAGGAAGGTTTAATAAAATTAATTTAATAAGAATCCTCTGTATTGGCAATACATTACCACTCCATAATGTCCAATACTAAGAAAAATAAAAGTAATATTAAATGGATTGCATAAAGAGTTGAAATTGAGAAAAAAAATACCCACACGATAATATATTTTTATATTATATTTGAACTATTTTTCTACTCAAATAATATTCTTTTATCAATTTTTCGTGTAATATTGAAAAATACCCAATTATTAAACAACAACTAAGAAAATATTTAAGAATATAAATGTGTGAGAAAGAGAGAAAAATGATCGGTAAGACTCAATACCACTAATGATTCTACAAACATAAAGATCTAAAAGTGAAATGTCATATCAATCTTTTACTCTTTGAAAATAAAATTTATGGTGGATAAAAATATAATTAAGATTAAATATTCAAAACAAGAAAATGAACTAATATTAAGATCTGAATCAACATAGAATAAATTATTTTTATGTTAAACCCAAATAATTAAATCTTTTAATAAATTATTTAGCAAGAGAATCCAATTCAATTATGTTTTAAATTCATCACATGAGTAAAATTCTTATTCAAGTTTAAAAAATAAATCTTAGGGTACATAAATTTATTCCATAAAAAGAGTATTAGAACACAAAGTAAAAATGTTAGTATATTATTAAGAATCAAAATGCTATACAAGTGTCTAAGGAAGCACAATCAAAGCTAAATCCTAAACAAAAATAAGCTTTCAATACTATATTTGTCACGACCCAAAATTTTCACCTTCGGGACCGTGATGGCGCTTAACATTTCACTTGCTAGGAAAGCCAACGTTAGAATGATCTTAACCATTTTTAAACAAATCAAATTAAACGGATGTCAATTATTGAAATAAAGTGCGAAAGACCATAACAATCGAACCATCCAAATACATCCCCGAATTTGGTGTCGCAAGTGTACGAGCTACTAGAATAATACAAATAAAGGTCTGAATAAAATTCAAGTTGTTTGAGAGATAATACACAGCTAAGATAAAGTAGAAGAGGACTCCAGAACTGCGGACACTGTGCAGTTATACCTCAAGTCTCCTCTGGGTAGCTGAATCCGAACAAGTCTATGGTACGCCGTTGGGACCGACTCCAAAATCTGCACAAGAAGTGCAGAGTATAGTATGAGTACAACCGACCCCATGTACTCCAAAAGTGTCGAGCCTAATCTCGACGAAGTAGTGACGAGGCTATGACAAGACACATACGTAATCAACATATGCAAGTATATACATATACAAAGCAATATTAAACACAGTAATTAACAAATTTTACAAATTTGGGAGGGAACATGTGAAGGAAAATAGTATAAAAATTCTAGTCAGGGAAGTGTCATGTAGCAGCCAAATAATGCACCAACAACAAAATAGGTAGCTGAAATGTAAAAATGGCACGGCACCACCCTTCGTGCTTTTACTCTCATTCTCCCCATGAAATGATAAATAAATAATATGAACGGCACAGCATCACCCTTCATGCTTTAACTCTCTTTCTTGCCACAGTATGATGAATAAATAATTTAAATGGCACGACATCACCCTTCGTGCTTTAACTCTTTTCCTCACTTTATAAATCAGTAAATAATAATGTGAAAATGGCACGGCATCACCCTTCATGCTTTTACACTCTTCCTTACCATGAAAATGATAATATAAATTCGGAAGAGTATTTAAATGCAGGGATCTATACTTATCAATCAATTCAATACCAGAATACCGACACCACCTTTTAAAATATTCAACAATAATTACATGCTTTGCATCATTTTTGTAACAATAAATAAAAAATACATCACATGCTTTGCATGAGGGTTCTTGGTTTTCGGCATTGCTTGAATCGGAACCATAAATTATTATATCTCCAATTTATTGGTCCTCCGTTTCATCTACCTCTTCACGCCCTTGATTGCGCCTTTCTGATCTTATCCAATCTCTAAAGAACACTAGAATTTTTAAAGCGTTGTTGCCCAATGAATGACGAGTATCTCCTAATTTCTGCCTTGCTTGGCTAAATGCGCTCTCTGATGCGACTGTTGAATCGGCACATTTAGCATGTCTCGAGCCATGGCCGAAAGAACAGGAAATTGATTTGAGTTGCTCCTCCACCAACCCAGCGGTAGAAATTTCTTTGTGCGGGTCTCTGGTGACTTTTGCAAGTAGAATTGGAGTTCATCAATATTCTTGCTACTGCTTTGTTGGTCTCCTAGTGTAGACCAAATCAAATAATCTTCAACACCATCATTATCCTCCAATGCACCGGTCCCAGATGTTGAAACTGAACTTGAAGGAATATTTGCATCTACAGCAGCAGAAGCATCGACAATTTTAGCATAATAATTATATAAAGTTTGTAAATGTTTGTGTAGATTAGAAATACAAGTTTCAATATCAGGGGTTTCGGTTGGTCCTATATCCATATAAACATGTAAAGCAGTGATTAATTGGCGACAAGTGGCTATTTTGATAGAAGGGTTTAAAATAGCACCAATTAGGTAAATAGGAGAAATTGGGTAGAAATATTTCTTAAATTTATCTAACATAGATTCAACAACATAAGTATATCCTTATTTCTTCTTCAAATTATGGAGTAAAAGAGAAATTTCAGCAATATGAACTAAACCATTTGCAATAGTAGGATAATAAGCTCCAGAAAACTCAAGTGTAGCCACATAAAATTTTTGTAAACAAACGGTTAGGATCGGTACAATGAGAATTAGCAACTTCAGTTATAGGCATTTTATATTAATAACAACATCTTAAGAATAAATAAGTATAATTTCACCTAGTAACTATTTCTTCAGGCATGAGTCTTGGTTTTAGTCCATACTGTACACATTTTTCCTTAAATGCATTTAATCTAGCACTTCTATTATTTTCTTGAATTACACAAAAAACTCTCCTAACCAAAGTGATCTCATATTTAAATTATTCAAGGACACTTTTCACAATTAAATTATAAATATGACATGCACACCTAACATGAAATATTTCAGGAAGTGGTGAGTGTAGATGCAATTTTAATATTGTAATAGTAGCATTGTTGTTAGAAGCATTATCAAATGACATACACAAATATTTTTTCTGAAAGATTATAAAATATAGCAACTTCATGGATAGTATTACTTATAAATACATCAGTATGACTTTGATCTTCATCATATTTAAAAGCAATAAAATATTTTTGCATACAAAAATTATCATCTATCCAATAGCATGTAACAGTCAAATAATCATTTACATTAACAACACGACCAATATCAGAAGTAAGAGAAACTCTACAAGAAAGACTGGCGAACAAATAACGGATATATGTCTGATATTGTCCAAAAAGCCTAAAGATAGCAGCTCTACAAGTACTTCTAGGAATACCTTTAAACAAAGGGTTATAAATTCTTTGAATATAAGTAACAAGATATGGTGAAGCAACAAAACTAAAAGGTAAACAACATAAAACAATTATTTTAGCTAATTCTTCCCGATCTTTCGCTATATCGTATTTACCCATTAAACCGCCAGTACCCGGGATAAGTTTTTGTTGCCCACCTTCCTCATCAGCATCCCATGCAATAGGGTGGTTATCTACCATATGCCTACGAAGTTGACCCGTTCCCCCTGTCTTACCTCTGGTCTCATGTTTATAAACTTCCTTACAAATTTGACATCTTACATAATTTTTATCTTCTTCTAGTCTTTCAAAAAAATTCCAACACTTACTTCTTAATCTTCGATTCCTCTTAATAGGAAGGTGTCATGACCAAAATCCAACTAGTCGTGATGACACCTAACTCAATCCGCTAGGTAAGCAAGTTAATTACTAATCAATTCTATTGATATTTAATAAGACAATTAGGTGAAGAAATTATCTGAATATGATTCATTTTCCAAGGACTGGTAGTACAAATCATGATCTTCTAAGAATATAATTTACAAAGCTGGTATGAAGTAAATACATCATGTGTTTGAAAAGTATATAAACAGAGTTTTATGATTCTAAGGCTACCATGAACAAGAGGTAGCTACAATCGGAATGCATGTACATCTAGATCCAGCTCCCAACTAACACAACAACATCAGCAGCTAACATCTGCACACAAGGTGTAGAAGTGTAGTATGAGTATAACCGACCTCATATACTCAATAAGTAATAAACCTAACCTTAGGTTGAAAGTAGTGACGAGCTTGTACCAAGGTCAGAGTCCAACTTCAATAACCAACAACAGTTCATAACAACATAAAACAAGTAATAAAAGAAGTATCTCAAAGAATAAATGCCCAGCTAAATCATGATTTCTGAAAATCTGCCTTTCAAGTGTATCAGTGAAAATCCCAAGTCATTTACCGAACTTGCCAAAAATATAAGTAAATTAAAAAATAGTAATTCTTCCAAAAATCCTTGCAACAATAAATAAGATATTTCATTTTCTTTTCAGATAGCCAGTGGAAAATGCATCACTATGCCTGTAGGCCAATATGTGTGAGAAGTCATGAATGACGTGATACCGTACATCATGAGAAAAATACATCTATATGCATGTATGTTATGTGTGCATGTCAATGCAATGTATCTGAAAGATGAACTCATGTACTCGCACTCTCAGAGTACTCAATCTCACTGTCTCACACATTCCACTCATCATGCTCAATCACTCGGTACTGTATATGGCCAATCCGGCCTAGGGAAGATCCATCCCGAAATATACACATCAACTGATCATCAATCATTCAGTACCGAGTAGGGCCAATCCAGCCCGTGGAGAAGATCCATCTCCAAGTATAAAATGCTTCAGACAAGATCCATATCTAGGGAAGATCAATCCCTCAATAATATCAATTGCGCTCACTGGGAGTGTATACAGACTCAGGAGGGGCTCCTTCAGCCCAAGCCCTATCATAAATCACTATAACCACTGCGGCGTGCAACTCGATCCCATAAATATCACTCATAATTAGGCACACGACCTCACTCAGTCATCAATCTCTCCAGTATCTCTCTCACGGGCTCACAATGTCATGAAACTAGCCCGAAAATGATGATATGATGTATCAATAAATAACAACAGAGACTGGGATATGATAAGCAATGAATGAATATGACTGGGTATGCCATTGCAGTGTAAACAAATAACTCAATAGTAGTAGTGACCTCAATGGGACCCAACAGAATAAGCATGCAGCCTAGACATGACTTCTAACATGAATCACAACTCGATAACTCTAGTACGTAGAGATTTCATGATTACAAATAAGTTCAGGTAACTACACAATATCACAGACATAACCACTGCAGTGTGCAACCCGATCTAACTACGCCGGAGGAGCTCCTTCATCCCAAGCGCTATGATAAATCAGTTTTACCACTGTGGCGTACTGCCCGATCCCATAAATATCACTCATAATCAGGCACTCGGCCTCACTCACTCATCAATCTATCCAGTCTCTCTCTCACGGGCTCACAATGTCATGAAACCAGCCCGAAAATGATGATATGATGTATCAATAAATAACAGCAGAGACTGGGATATGATATGCAATGAATGAATATGACTGAGTATGACATTGCAATGTAAACAAATAACTCAACAGCAGTAATAACCTCAATAGGTCCCAACAGAATAAACATGTAGCCTAGACATGGCTTCTAACATGAATCACAGCTCGATAACTCTGGTACGTAGAGATTTCATGATTACAGATAATTCTAGGTAACTACACAATACCATAAAAATAACGGAGACACAGTTCACACGGTGCACGCTCACACGATCGTCACCTAGCATGTGTGTCACCATAACACCAAACACATAACACGTATAGTCAGGGTTCATACCATCAGCTCCAAGATTAGAAGTGCTACTTACCTCGAACAAGGCGAATCCAAATACCGAGCAAGCCAAGCGATGCTCCAAAATGCCATCCCTCGTGTTCCAACCTCCGAACGGCTCGAAACTAATCAAAAACAATACAAGTGCATCAAACAATGCTAAAGGAACCAATCCCGATCGAAAAAGATCGAATCTTGAATCAAAAGACAAAATCGGCCAAAAGCCCAACCCGGGACCGTACCTCAGAACCTGACAAAATTTATAAACTCCAATAACCCATTCAATTACGAGCCTAACCATACTAGGTTCACTCAAATACGACTCCAAATCGATGTTCAAAACTCAAAATTTCACATTATGAAACTTTTGGCCAAAATCCCCAATCTTCTCTTATAAAATTATCAACCAAAAATTAGAATCGAAGGTCGATTCATGAAATATAACCAAAACCGAGTAGAGAAAAGTTACCCCAATTCATATGGTGAAATTTGCTTCAAGAATCGCCTCAATGTGAGCTCCATAGCTCCAAAAATGCAAAAATGGTCGAAACCCCCGAAATAGAGTACTTATACTTCTGCCCAGGCATCCTCTTACGCGAATGCGGGAAGTTCATCGCATTCGCGATGAACAAAAATACACTGCCACCAAAAGAACTACACATTCGCGATACACCCCACGCGAATGCGATGACCACTGATGCAAAGCTTCGCGAACGCGACTCACCTTTCGCGATCGCATTGAAGAATTCTCCAACTCCCAGCTGCCAAACCTCAACACTACGCGAACGCATAGCAATGGACGCGTACGCGAAGACAAAAATCTTTAACCCAGTGCGAACACGACCTCAGAAGCGCGGACGCGAAAAAGAAATAGCTCCACTAACCAAAAACCTTTCACCATCGCGGTTACACCTTCGCGATCGCAGAGAATGCCAGAAGCAACAGGTTACAGCAGAAAAAAACCAGCAATGCAAAGCCATTTAAAATGATCTGAACTACGTCCGAAATTCAACCGAGCCCATCGGGACCCCGTCCGAATATACCAACAAGTCCTATAACACAACACGGACCTACTCGAGGCCTCAAATTACACATAACAATATCAAAATAATGAATCACACCTCAAATTGAACTTAATGAACTTTGAACTTCAAACTTTCACAACCGATGCCGAAACCTATCAAATCACGTCCGATTGATCTCAAATTTTGCACACAAGTCCCAAATGACATAATGAAGCTATTACAATTCCCGGAATCACAATCCGAATTCGATATCAAAAAGTCCACTCCCGATCAAACTTTTCAAAAATCTAACTTCCGCCATTTCAAGCCAAATTCCACTACAAACCTCCAAATCACAATCCGGACGCGCTCCTAAGTCCAAAATCACCCAATGGACCTACCGCATCCATTAAAACTCAGTTCCGGGTTCAAATTCACAAAAAGTCAAACTTGATCAACTCTCCCAATTTAAAGTTTCAACAATGGAATCCATTCTTCCAATTCAATTCCTAATAACCTGAAAACCAAAACCGACGATTCACATAAGTCATAATACATTATACGGAGCTACTCATGCCAGTAAACTACTAAGCGAAGTGCAATGGCTCAAAACGACCGGTTGGGTCATTACCGGAGGGGAGGTATACCTGTATTACCACGACCTGCACCCCTAGTATTTTGAGTTTGACTAGAATTACCAGGTGTAGTTGGTGGTGTTTCAAGATTATAAGGTGATTGAATAATATCTAAATTGTCATCTATACCATAATTTTCTTGAAGTTGCTCATAATCTACATTTAAATTTTCAGGTGAACTTTCAGAAATATGTGTAAACCTACTAGAAGAACCAGTACCACCTCTTAATATTTTAGAAGTTTTACTCTTACTACTACCACCCCTACTAGTACACGCTTTTTCGACTACTCTAAATATATCTATTATGTAAATTAAATAAATAGTTTTAAATAATAAAATAAAAATATATACCAAAGAAGAGAAAGAGATGGAACGAGTGTACCGGTATTCCGGATGCCGCACTAAATTTGATATCAAACTTCAGTTGATAGACTGATACTTGATATTTGATGATATTGAATATTGATACCACACTACACTTGAATACTTGATATATGATAATTATAATTTTGTAGTGACTAAAGTAAATATTTGATGATACTTGAAATAATAATTAATTGGGAATTTAAGAGCAATAAGCAATATTATCAAGAGAGAATTTAGAGAGAATTAGATAGCAAGAGAGCAAATTGTAAGGAAAAAATGAAGAAGAAGGGGGCAATTTATAATTTTTAAAAGGTTAAAATTATAATTTACCAATTATTAGGGTGGGGCTATTTTCTTAAGGGGGTAGGCCGAAATGATCATTTTTGCAAAAAATAGTCGTTTCAGTTGGCAACGTTCAAAAAATAAAAAAATAAATTAAAAAGATTATAACGGTAACCGGGCTGGAACGAGTTATACCCCGGTAAAGGGTAACCGGGATAACCGAATTTCGGGGCAGTGGTTACCAAAATATGTTCGTTCCTACCCGGCCACCTCACCCCCCAACCCTCCCCAACCCGTCCCACCCCCTAGCGTATCGGGCTGAACCGAGTCGAATAGGGTTGTGATTGGGTTGGCCCGGCCCAATTAACATGCTTAATATATACATAGCTAGAACAGTTAAAAAAACACGTGAATTTACTTAATTGGCTTTAATTGCTACACATATTTTCGTTCATGTCCACCAACCATCATTTGATCATCGCCATCTTCAACATCTTTAGGGCATCTCTCCAACCTTAAGCACTATTTTTTATACTAAAATGATCAAAATTAACTCCAACCCATTACACTAAAGAAAATTTGAAAAATAATAATTCAAGTTCCCAAAAACTGGTTTAAGGTGATTTTTGGGTGAAAAGTTTCCTTTCACTCACAAACCTTATAACTTTTTTAAAAATAAAATACACTTTCAAACACAATTTTAATTTCAAAAATTATTTTTCAACAAAATTTTAAAAATTTATTTTAAAAATTATAACCAAATTTATGTCCAAATGCTAACTAAATAAGAAAAGATCCTTTCAAAGAAAATTTCCAAAAGCCACAAGTTTCAAACGTGGAGGGGAAGAAACGTTGGAAAAATGAAAAGTAGAAAACAGACAAGGATGTCGCACACGCTTAGTGTTTGACTATTTGTTTGCCCACGTTTGTTGGCATTTCTTTTATATTAAAAAAATAGAGTTATACGCAATGGCGGATCTACATTATTACTTATGTGCAAGGGCGACTGAAGCTCATGTGTGGCAATGGGGGTGTCAAATGGGTGAATCGGGGCGGATATGGATGGATAAAAAATAGGTAATATAAAAAACGAATAAATTATTTGATCCGACCTATATTTAATACGGATAAAAAATAAATTAATCAGCGGATAATATAGATAATCATATTATTCATGTCTTTTTTAATATGATCACTTTTGGGAGAATTCCTAGTCTCCAAAACTTGAGAAACCCTCAATTTGAGGTTTTACAAATGTAAAAGTTAAACACATTAGTTATTCATTGGTTATCCATTTTCTAAGTGGATAATAAGGTTTTTATCCATATTTGACCCATTTTTAAAAAAGTTCATTATCCAATCCATTTTTTAATGGATAATATGGGTGGATAATTGTTTTCTTTTAACCATTTTGACACCACTACGTGTGGCCTAAAACCAAAGTTTAATGTGATACCTAACTTCTTTTTTTTTTTTAAAAAGTTATAATATTTATTTTTGTTAAAGTCTATTTTTCTAATGATCTCAATCTTTTACCACTACATAGAAAACCAAAAATATTTTCATATACTTTACATTATCCAAATTTATTTTGAAGTAAAAAAAATATGGCCTAATCTACATACTATGTATAAGAAGTAATAACTCTAAAGGATTCTTCAAGAAACTTTTTGATATCATCGTTAATATTCTCTCAATATTTATTACGAAATTCAGATTCTATATTCATCTTAAATGCAATTTTATTTGGTGAAATCATAGTAGTTGTGAGTCATTTTTCTCTATTATTTCTTTCAAAGTCTACATTTGTACTAAAAAAATTTAAATACTTATTAACTAATTATTTCTAAAAAATAGGTCCCCCAAATTTGAGGGCCTAAGGCACAAGCCTCAGGCATAAGGTTAGAGTCGGCCCTGCTTATGCGACCTATACCTTATATATGTATGAAGAAATTTATTAAATATTTATAAATGTTTGGTTATCAATTCAATTCTCATTGTATATCAATCTTGCTAACGCTATAAAAACTCATAAATTTTAAATTCTGAATTCTCCTAAGTCATGTGTTAATATTAATAAGAAATTTTGCCTTGTAAGATAATTATTAATAATATTTATACTAAGCATAATAGATAATCCGACAAAAACAAATAATTAATGTTTTAACTACATTGATTGCGTAAAAACTATTTCATATACTATCACTGTTAATACTTAGGTCCACAAAGTATTGTCTTTGGCTCTCAACTCCTAGCTTTAATCTTTGCTTCAGATTATCAATTTATTAAATAATTCAAGTGGATCTGTGGATGGCATGTCGAACTTACACCCGCTATTGAAAGAGCAACTACCATTATTATACGAGGTTAAATTATTGAAATATTGTTATGAAATACATATTTATATAGATGTCTACTAATTAAATATAACTCTCATGCTCTTCTTCATTATGTAAATAACCCCTACTATTTGTTATCATTATAGTTATAACTCTCACACCTCCATAACATTCTCATGATCATCTTTCATGATCTAAAATGTTTAATACCATATTTAAAGTAACCTTATTGTAAGCCTATATGTAACCTTATAAATAAAGGTATTTGGGATCATCTACTATACACTTGAATATATGGAAGAAATAAGATAGTTCTCTTTTTCTTACTACATCTATTGTCTATTTTATTGTTTCATATTGTTATTTTGAACTTAGTTTCTTAACACGTTATTAACACGGATTGCTCATTTCATGATCTTCTACGTCAAGAAGATGTGGTAGGTGCTCTTTAACTTCGACTCTGGTCATACCATTTTGGCGGGCAGGTAACTTTATTCTTAATGGTAAGAGTTTATACATTAATACCAGTACAAAAAATATCTAGTTTTATGTTCTTTAATCCTAAGAAATTAGACCTCATATGAAGTTTTTATGGGTAAAGTTTTACTCCTAACTATCAGTAAGGAACATAATTGTCTCCTAAACCAAAATCAAAGCTTTAGTGAAAATCTTAGAAGCTTTTAGTAATTTTGGTGCTACTACTTATTCGGAGTTTTTCTTTTCCTTCATACTAATCTCTAATACATGGGATACAGTCATATCATTACAATGATTTTGTAATGAACAAAACGCACGAATTAGCTTTTTACTGATTCTGCTATATTTGGTTTTAGGCTTTTGGCTATAGGTATTTTATGTGTGATTGATATACCCAAGTTTGTTAAGAGGAAAAGGGCATTCGATTCCCATTAGCGGAGGATAAGACATCAGGTTTGAGTTGGGGTGCACCGTGATAATAATAGTTGGGTTCGTGTCCCAATTAGTTATAGCCAAACATACTTTATATGGGTAAGGTATTGGGTTTGGGTCCACCATATTGAGAGAAAAAGCTCAAAATAGTCTGGTACCTTTGGACTTGGACTCAAAGTAATCCTATTTCTTTCGGGTGGAGCATTAATAGTCCACATATTTGGAGAAAGTGGTACAATTTAGGTCTCAAACCTAACCACCATTAGTCTTCTAACGGAACAAAAGTTCTCACGTGTGCCTTAAATGTTTCCCTCCAAACTCAAACTCTTGTTGCTGAAACATCCTTTGGGCTTCTACTCTTGAAACAATCAAACTGCAAATAAGTTTCTCTCTTCTTTGTTTCTTATCTTCCAAAAAATCCTAGAACACAGTGGAAGCAACAATGTCTTTAAGGAGTTACAGTGAAAGAGAATCGGCTCCAATTTATGGTGAGTTTTTATTTACTTTTATCGAACCCCTACCCACAAAATAATTCTATAAAATAAGCATGTTTCTGAATATGTAAAGAGAACCCTTTGTTAAGAAAAAACACCTTTGCAGCTTTGTTATTGTTTTTAAAAAAATATATGACTTGAATCCACGACCTAAAATCTAGATGTTTTCTATATGTACTATTGTTAAAGTCTTATTGAATATGTATTATTTTTGTTAAATATCACAATATATTTTTTGTGATTTCAGAAGCGATAACCGAGGCATCATTTGTCAGCATCAAAAATATACCATGGAGGAATTATGAAACGTATGCCAAAAAAATATTATGTTGGGGGTAACATCGACTATATTGATTATGTTAACGTGGAAAAAATGAACCTTGATGAGTTCAGGAATATGGCAGCAATTTGTAGATATTCAAAGGATTCAATAACTTTTTGGCATAGGTATGGAAGATCTGATAATAGATGGAGGTTAGTATCTACAAATAATGAAGCATATGCAGTTGGCAGAAACATCCCGAATGACAATGTGATTGAGATTTACTTCGAACACTTGGACTCATATTTCAGTATAGAAAATATGGATTCGGTATATAAATCAAATGCTAGAGATAATAACAAACATCAATTTGTGCGGGAAAATTCATCTAGTGATGATTTTAGTGACTCCAAAGATGATTTGTCTGATGATCTACTTGTTGATAAACATGAACAAATTACAGAAAGCATTAGAGATAAAAATGAGATTCTTAGTGTCGAAGTGAAGAGAAAGATGGCCGCTCCAGAAGGGGAATCTGACTGTATTGATTCTGCAGACACAAATAGTTTGCATAGCGATTTCGAGACTGAGAAATCCAATTTTCCTCACTTCAACCCACATACAGATGGAGATAAGCCAATTTTAGCTCTAGAAATTACTTTTGCAAGCAAGCAAGATTTTAAGAATGCAGTAGCTACTCATGAGATAAACAATGGAAAGTATATCAAGTGAAAGAAAAATGATAAAGAAAGAATGAAGGCTATTTGTATACATCCGGAGTGCGAATGGGAAATCATGGCATATAAAATACAAAGGGACACGACGCTTCAGATTAGGAAGTACAAACCTAAACATACTTGCAAGGAGTGGAATTATGAAAATAGAACAATAACATCATCCTTCATTGCAACAAAATACCTCAAAGAAATTAATCAAACAGGGGTTGTAGCTTACTTGAGTTCAGAGATTGGGTGAGTATAGATCTACGAGCTAAAGTAACTTTATCTCAAGCCAAAAGAGCTAAGATGAAAGTTATTGCATTGATTGATGGTGATATTAAGGATCAATATAAAATGATGTGGGGTTATTGAATTGAAATTGATAGGACAAATTCAGGCAGTACAATTCACATGAAGTTTACTGATAATGAGGTACCAAACAAGCCATACAGATTTCAGAGAATATATATATGTTTTGCTGCTTGTAAGCAAGGTTACAAGGCTGGATATAGAAAGATAATAGGTGTGGACAGTTGTTGGTTGAAAGGTCCAATGTATGGGACACAATTGTTATCTGAAGTCGGAATTGAAGGTAATAATAACATATTTCCCATTGCCTACGCGATTGTTGAGAAAGAAAGTAGAGAGGCATGGGTATAGTTTTTGAACCATTTGGCAGCGGATTTAGATATAGATGAGAGTGGTTGGACCTTTATGTCTGACAACAAAAAGGTCTTATTGAAGCTTTTAATGAAGTTTTACCACATGTTAGCCATAGATTTTGTGCGAGGCACCTTCATAACAATTTTAAGAGAGCTGATTTTAGTGGGTTCACATTAAAAAAAGTATTTTGGGCTGCTGCAAAGGCTGCTACTGTGGAAGAACTTGATGCTTGCATGTTAGGATGACAGAGTTAGATACGAATGTTGTTGCTTGGCTCAATGACAAAGAACCTAGCGAATGGTCAAGGTCACATTTTTCTTTAGATGCCAAGTGTGATATTTTATTAAATAACTTGTGTGAAATATTTAATAACATGATCCTTGATGCCAGAGACAAGCCTATTTTGACACTTCTGGAGAAATTACGGTATCTGTTCATGGCTAGAATGCTAGCTAATATGGAGAAAGCGCAGAAATGGAGTTTGAGTGATGTTTGTCCAAATATTAGGGACACATAGCACAAAAATCAGATTGCAGCCGGTGAAAATATTCCTCGAAAATCAAATCAGTGGAATTATGAGATTATAGGAGCTATTATTCATGAAAATTGGGCAGTTGATTTGGAGAATCGAACATGCAGTTGTAGAAAATAGAGTATCATAGAAATTCCTTGCAAGCATGCTATTCCAGCAATTTGGGCTAAGAAGGATGACATTCTTGACTATGTGGATGACTGCTACAAGGTAGAAACGTACAGAAGAATTTATGAACATGTAATTCTTCCAATAAATAGGCCAGAAAGGAGCCACCAGTAGCTCCTATAGGAGAGCAGGCACCTGAGATGCATGTTACTGCACCAGCCCTCCAGGAAACCCTCGCTCTGTTTCTGAGCATGTTCATCACCTTGGCTCAGGCAGGATTGATACCACTTGCTCTTGCCACATCTTAGACTGGGGGAGGAGCACAGACTCCCGCCGCCCGTATCCAGAGCATCGGGTCCAGGTCGACCAGGTTCCTGAGGTAATATCGATGCAGCCGGTAGCTCCAATTCAGTCCACGGTTAGGGCAACAGTTTCTGAGAGGGAGCAGCTCAGGCTCGAGAGGTACAAGAAGTACCACCCTCCTACTTTCAGTGGCTTGGCGTAAGAGGATGCCCAGGGTTTTCTTGAGGAGTGCCACCGTATCCTCCGTACTATGGGTGTTGCCTAGTCTAGTGGGGTTTCTTTCACTACGTTCTAGCTTAGAGGAGCGACTTATCAGTAGTGGCGAGCATATGAGTTGGGTAGTCCAGCTGATGCAGATTCACTCACTTGGACTCAGTTCTCAGATATGCTCTTGAGGTAGTATGTCTTCCAGAGTCTCAAAGATGTATGGCGCGCAGAGTTTGAGTATTTGCGCCAGGGTTCTATGACCGTGTCAGAGTATGCGGTCCGGTTCAATGATTTGGCCAGGCATGGACTAGCCTTGGTTGCTACTGTTCGGGAGAGTGCTCATCGATTTATTGAGGGGATCCAACCAAGTATCAGATTTAGCATGGCCCAAGAGCTGGAGATGGACATCGCATACAAGGAGGTAGTGGAGATTGCTAGGAGAATGGAGGGTATGTTGACTCGGGAGAGGGAGGAGAAAGAGAGAGGCTAAGAGGTCTCGAGAGTTTGGCACATATAGTGGTACTCGTGCCCCAGTTGCGGCTCGTCAGGGTAGGGGCTATGTGGGTCACCCTGTTCATTCAACACTTCCAGCCACCAGCGGTGCTCCGGCCACTCCTAGGCCCCAGGCTCCTTATTATGCACCGCCATTTTCTAATGCACCTCCTGTATGGGGTGCTTTCAGTGATCAGGCCCGAGCCAGTCACAGTAGCCACGTCCTCCGAGAGTTTTTTTTGAGTGTGATGACACTCGTCATGTGGTGAGGGATTTCCCCAGACTCAGGAGGGGTGCACCTCCACCGACCACTCAGGCACCGTGTGCTCCACCGGGTCCTCAAGCTATGGTTACAACACTGGCTAATACTCCGCTTGCATATCCAGCTCGAGGTGGAGGTCGGACAGTAGAGGTTGCCCTAGAGGGGGAGGCCAGGCCAGATATTATGCCCTTCCTGCTAGGACGGAGGCAGTTGCATCCGATTTTGTCATCACAGGTATTGTTCCGGTCTGTCATAGAGATGCATCAGTCTTGTTTGATCCATGCTCCATTTATTCCTATGTGTCATCTTATTTTGCTCTGTATTTGGGTGTATCCGTAATTCTCCGAGTTCTCCTGTCTATGTGTCTACACCCGTGGGTGATTCTATTATTGTTGACCGTGTGTATCGGTCGTGTTTGATTGTTCTTAGTGGTTTTGAGACCAGAGCTGACTTATTATTGCTCAGTATGGTGGATTTTGATGTTATTTTGGGCATGGACTAGTTGTCGCCCTATCATGCTATCCTTGATTGTCATTCCAAGACAGTGACATTGGCTATGCCAGGTCTACCGCGGCTAGAGTAGAGAGGTACCATAGATCATGTTCCTAGCAGGGTTGTTTCATTTCTAAGGCTCAGCGGATGGTTGAGAAGGGGTGTGATACATATTTGGCATATGTGAGGGATGTTAGTGCTTACACTCCCACTATCGAGTCAGTTCTGGTAGTGAGGGATTATTCAGACGTATTTTCGGTGGATCTTTCGGGCATGCCGCCCGACAGAGATATCGACTTTGGCATTTATTTGTTACCGGGCACTCAGCCCATTTCTATTCCACATTATTGTATGGCCCCAAAAGTGTTGAAAGCATTAAAGGAACAGTTGCAAGAGTTGCTCGATAAGGTCTTCATTCGGCCTAGTGTGTCGCCTTGGGGTGCTCATATCTTGTTTGTAAAGAAAAATGATGGTTTTATGTGAATGTGTATTGATTATCGCTAGTTGAATAAGGCTACAGTGAAGAACAGGTATCCATTGCCACGTATTGATGACCTATTTGACCAATTTCAGGGTGCCAAAGTGTTCTCTAAGATCGACTTACATTCAGGCTATCATAAGTTAAAGATTTGGGAGTCAGATATCCTGAAGACTGCTTTCAAGACTCAGTATGGTCATTACGAGTTCTTTGTGATTTCTTTTGGGTTGACCAACGCCCCGCAACATTCATGCACTTTATGAACAATGTATTCCAGCCCTATCTTGACTCTTTTGTCATTGTGTTTATTGACGACATTCTGGTGTACTCCCGAAGTCGGGAGGATCATGAGAAGCACCTAAGGACCGTGCCTCAGACCTTGAGGGAAAAGAAATTTTATGCAAAATTTTCGAAGTGTGAATTTTGGCTAGAGTCAGTGGCATTTTTGTGTCATGTAGTATCGAGTGAGGGGATCAAGGTATTTCTGAAGAAGATTGAAGCAATGCATTCTTGGCCCAGACTATCCTCAGCTACGGAGATCCGAAGTTTTCTTGGCTTGGCGGGGTATTACCATCGATTTGTAGAGGGTTTCTCAACTATTGCAGCACCTATGACTTGATTGACCTAGAAAGGTGCTCCGTTCAGGTGGACCGAGGAGTGTGAGGAGAGCTTTCAAAAGCTCAAGACTGCTTTGACTACAGACCAAATGTTAGTGTTGCCTACTAGTTTGGGGTCCTATACGGTGCATTGTGATGCATCGCGTCTTGGTCTCGGCACGGTATTGATGCAGGATGGTAGGGTGATTGCCTACGCGTCTAGGCAGCTGAAGGGGCATGATAAGAACTATCCTGTCCACGACCTCGATTTAGTAGCTATTGTTTATCCCTTGAAGATCTGGCGGTACTATTTGTAGGGTGTCCCTTGTGAAGTCTACAGCGATCACCAGAGTCTACAGCATCTGTTTAAACAGAAGGATATTAACTTGCGGCAGCGCAGGTAGCTGGAGTTGCTTAAGGATTATGATATCACCATTCTCTATCATTCCGGGAAGGCCAATGTGGTGGACGATGCCTTGAGATCTAAGGTGGAGAGTTTGGGCAGCTCAGCATATCTACTGGTAGCAGAGAGGCCTTTAGCCTTGGATGTTCAGGTCTTGGCCAACCAGTTTGTTAGATTAGATATTTCCAAAACGAGTCAAGTTTTTGCTTGTGTGGTTTCTCATTTTTCTCTTTATGATCGTATCAGAGAGCGTCAGTATGATGACCCTCATCTTCTTGTTCTTAAGGACACGGTTCAGCACAGTGATGCCAAGGAAGTCACTATTGGAGATGACGGTGTATTACAGATGCATGGTAGGCTATGTGTGCCCAATGTAGATGGTTTGCATGAGTTGATTCTCCAGGAGGCTCACAGTTCACGGTACTCCATTCATCCAGGTGCCGCAAAGATGTATGGGGACTTAAGGCAGCACTATTGGTAGAGGCGGATAAAGAAAGACATACTGGAGTATGTAGCTCGGTGCCTAAATTGTCAGCAGGTGAAGTATGAGCATCGGCGACCACGGACTCAGAGGAAGTTCGATGCAGTTTGGGTGATTGTAGATAGATTGACCAAGTCAGCTCATTTAATTCCTACGGTTACTACTTACTCTTCGGAGCAGCTGGCTCAGGTTTACATTCGCGAGATTGTCAGGCTTCATGGCATGCCGGTATCTATCATCTCTAGCCGGGGTACGCAGTTTACATCACAGTTTTGGAGAGTCATACAGTGTGAGTCGGGTACTCGGGTGAAGTTGAGTACAATATTTCACGCTCAGACGGACGGACAGTCCGAGCGCACCATTCAGATATTTGAGGATATGCTTTGTGCATGTGTGATGGATTTTGGGCGTGCTTGGGATAAGTTCTTTCCACATGCGAAGTTTTCCTACAACAACAGTTATCAGTCGAGCATTCAGATGGCACTATATGAGGCTTTGTATGGTAAATGGTGCCGGTCTCCAGTGGGTTGGTTGGGCGAGGCTAGGCTATTGGGCACAAACTTGGTTCAGGATGTTTTGGAAAAGATTAAATTGATTCAGGATCGACTTCGCACAGCCCAGTCCAGGCAAAAGAGTTATACGGATTGTAAGGTTCACGACGTTGCATTCATGAGGAGCGGGTCTTGCTCTAGGATTTTCCCATGAAGGGTGCTATGAGGTTCGGGAGGAAGGGAAAGTTGAGCCCTAGGTATAACGGGCCTTTGAGATTCTTGAGAGGGTTGGAGAGATGGCTTACAGACTTGCACTACCACCTAGCCTTTCTATAGTTCATCTAGTGTTCCATGTTTCCATGTACCAGAAGTAACACGATGATCCGTCTCATCTGTTAGACATCAACTCAGTCCAATTGGACAAGGATCTATCTTATGTTGAGGAGCCGGTGGCCATTTTGGACAGGAAGGTTCGAAAGTTTAGGTCAAAGAACATTGCATAAGTGAAGGTGCAGTGGAGGGATCATCCGGTCGATGAGGCGACTTGGGAGACCGAGCGTGATATACGAAGCCGTTATCCTCATCTTTTCACCAATTCAGGTATGTCTCTATACTCGTTCGAGGACGAACGTTTGTTTTAAGAGCGGAAGGATGTAACGACCTGGATGGTCATTTTAAGAGTATTAACCCCGACCCCCTATTTATTTCTCCCTCTATTTCATTATGTGGTTACATGACTCGCTGGGAGGTTTGGTTTTTGGTTTCAGAGTAAAATAGGACACATAGTCCCTAAAATGGAAGTTTAAGTCGTAGGAATTGACCGTAGTTAGATTTGAGTGAAGACGACTATGGAATGGAGTTTTGACGGTTCCTATAGCTCCGTAGGGAGATTTTGGTCTTAGGAACGTATCTGAATGTTGATTTAGAGGTCCATGGGTCATTTCGGCATCAAATGGCGAAAGTTGGAAAGTTGAGTGATTTTTAGAAAGCTTGACCGGGAGTGAACCTTTTCATATCGGGGTCGGATTCTGATTCCAGAAGTTGTAGTAGGTCCGTAATGTCAATTATGACTTGTGTGCATAATTTGAGGTCAATCGGACTTGATTTGATATGTTTCGGCGTCGGATGAAAACGTTTGAAGTTCAAAAGTTTATTAGGCTTGAATCGATGTGCAATTCATATTTTTAGCATTGTTTGATGTGATTTAAAGGCTCGACTAAGTCTGTGTAATGTTTTAGGACTTGTTGGCATACTCGGACGGGGTCCTGGAGGCGCCCTGGGTGTGATTCGAACTTGAATTCGGAACAAAATTGGACTTAGTGCATAGCTGAAGCATTGATGTGTCTAGTGCAATTGCACCTGAGCATTTTGGGCCGCTGAAGCGGCCATCGAGCCACAGAAGCGGATTTGGAACTGCCCAACTGAGACCGCAGATGCGGTCATGGCGCCGCAAAGCTATAAGTGGAGTACAAAAGCGGCCTAGGATGAGTTGTGCAGTGCTCGCAGGTACGAGGTAATTTCCGCACCTACGTGGTCGCAGATACAGCGAGCTGGGCGCATAAGCAAAATTTGATCGACGGGGAAGTTTCGCAGGTGCGATGAGATTCCTCCACCTGCTAGGACGTAGATGCGGATGAAGGATCGCAGAACTGAAAGTGGGTGGGCATTGAGACCTGTCCGCATAAGCGGTATTGTTTTCGCGGAAGCGGAACCGCAGATGCAGTTAAGTTGCTGCAAATGCAGTTTAACTGGTGAAACGACCCGACCCGTTGTTTTGAGTATTATAGCCTCGTTGTTTTGAGTATTATAGCCGGGGGTAATTGGTTCGGGTCCGGTGAGATTTTTGAATTATTTGGAACACCAAGTTCCAAGGTTTCGAAATGCATTTGAAAAGTTTGACCAGATGTTGACGTATGTGTAGTGACTCGGAAAGTTTTGCTAAGGAAATTAAGTTTTTGTGGCATCGAGGTAGATCAAATAGTACAAAGGTTGTAGACTATAGCCCTAGTATTGGTATTACCTACAGGTTCGGGGTCTTATACTGTATATTGTGATGCATCGCGGATTGGTCTTGGCGCGGTGTTGATGTAGGACGGTAGGGTGATTGCCTACACGTCTAGACAGCTGAAGGTGCACGAAAAGAACTATCATGTCCACGACCTTGAGTTAGCAGCTATTGTTCATGCCTTGAAGATATGGTGGCATTATTTGTAGGGTGTTCCTTGTGAGATTTACACCGATCATCGGAGTTTACAACATCAGTTTAAGCAGAAAGATCTTAACTTACGACAGCGGAGGTGGTTGGAGCTACTTAAGGATTATGATATCACTATTGTGTACCACCCTGGGAAGGCCAATGTGGTAGCTGATGCTTTGAGTCGCCGGGCAGATAGTTTGGGGAGTTTAGCATATCTACCAGCAACAGAGAGGCCATTGGCGTTGGATGTTCAGGCCTTAGCAAGCCAGTTTGTGAGATTGGATATTTCTGAGCCGAGTCAAGTATTAGCTTGTGTGATCTCTCGGTCTTCTCTTTATGATCGTATAAGGGAGCGTCAGTATGATGACCCCCATCTCCTTGTCCTTAAGGACACGGTCCAACACAGTAATGCTAAGGAGGTCACTATTGGAGATGATGGTGCATTGAGGATGCAGGGCAGGCTATGTGTGCCCAATGTAGATGGTTGCGCGAGTTGATTCTCCAGAAGGCTCACAGTTCGCGGTACTCTATTCATCCGGGTGTCGCAAAGATGTATCAGGACTTGAAACAACATTACTGGTGGAGGAGAATGAAGAAGAACATAGTAGAGTATGTGGCTCGATGTCTGAATTGCCAGCAGGTAAAATATGAGCATCAGCGACCAGGTGGATTACTTCAGAAGTTAGAGATTCCGGAGTGGAAATGGGAGGGATCACTATGGATTTCGTTGTTGGACTCCCACGGACTCAGCGGAGGTTTGATGCAGTTTGGGTGATTGTGGATAGGCTGACCAAGTCGGCTCATTTCATTCCTGTGATGACTACCTATTCTTCTGAGCAGCTAGCTCGAATCTACATCCGTGAGATCGTCAAGCTTCATGGCATACCGGTATCTATTATCTCTGACCGGGGTACGTAATTTACATCACGGTTCTAGAGAGTTGTACAACATGAATTGGGTACTAGGGTTGAGTTGAGCATAGAATTTCACCCTCAGACGGACGGGAAGTCCGAGTGCACTATTCAGATATTAGAGGATATGATCTGTGCGTGTGTGATAGATTTTGGGGGTGCTTGGGACCAGCTCTTACCACTTGCAGAGTTTGCTTACAACAACAGTTATCAGTCCAGCATTCAGATGGCACCGTATGAGGCTCTGTACGGTAGGCGGTGTCGATCCCTAGTGGGTTGGTTTGAGCCCGGCGAAGCCAGATTATTGGGTACGAACTTGGTTCAGGATGCCTTGGCAAAGGTGAAGGTGATTCAGGATAGACTTCGCACAGTGCAGTCCAGACAGAAGAGTTATGCGGATCGGAAGGTTCGCGAGGTGGCATTCATGATTGGAGAGCGAGTCTTTCTCCGGGTTTCGCCTATGAAGGGCGTTATGAGGTTCGGGAGGAAGGGCAAGTTGAGCCCTCGGTATATTGGGCCTTTTGAGATACTTAAGAAAATTGGAGAGGTGGCTTATGAACTTGCTTTGCCACCTAGTCTATCAGGTGTTCATCCAGTGTTCCATGTATCCATGCTTCGAAAGTATGTCGGAGATCCGTCTCATATTCTAGATTTCAGTACAGTGCAACTAGACGGTAATTTAACTTATGATGTGGAGCTGGTGGCTATTTTAGACCGGCAGGTTCGAAAGCTGATGTCCAAGAACATAGCATCAGTGAAGGTGCAGTGGAGAGGCCGGCCAGTCGGAGAAGCTACTTGGGAGATTGAGCAGGAGATGTGGAGTAAATACCCACACTTATTTGAGACTCCAGGTATTATTCTAAACCCGTTCGAGGACGAACGTTTGTTTAAGAGGGGGAGAATGTAACGACCCGAACCGTCGTTTTGAGTATTATAACCTCGTTTCCCCATTTACTGCTCAATTTATGCTTTATATTTGTTATGTGACTTGCCGGGAGTTATTGGTTCAGGCCGGTGAGATTTTTGAATGATTTGGAACACCAAGTTCCAAGGCTTCAAAATTCAGTTGAAAAGGTTGACCAGATGTTAACGTATGTGTAGTGACCTGGAAAGTTTTGCTAAGGAAATTATGTTTTTGTGGAATCGAGGTAGATCAAATAGTACAAAGGTTGTAGAAATTTCTCGCGGCTCGGACTTTTTGGGTTGAACAATGCACCGAAAATTAAAGAAAAAAAAAATTGTCAGAAAAATGCATTTCTGCGGTCCATTATGCGACAGCATAATCACTCTGCGGGCCGCATAATGGCCGCAGAAGTGAGGCAGAAGAGGGCCAGTTTGGATGAAATATGCGGTTGACTATGCAACCGCATAACTGTTATGCGGTCACTATGCGACCGCAGAACAGGTATGCGAGTCGCATAGTGATCGCATACACAGACAGATGTCTGCCAGTTTTGGACACCGATTATGCGACCGATATGCGGTCCGTATAACCATTATGCAGTCGCATATGCGACCGCAGAACCTGTCCCGGAGCTTTATTTTTCTGATTTTATAAACCCGACCCTATTCTTATAAAACACTATTGGGGGTCATTTTGAAGGGTTTCATCTGATATTTTAGATGAGAGCATTTTAGAGAGAGAAAGTGAAGACTTAGTCATTTATCCATCAATTTCTTGTTCAAGGTTTGAAGATTTCACAAGGATCTTGCTAGGGCTTCAAAGAGGTAAGAATTTCTTTCCTCAATTCTTCAATTTCGGGTTTGGAGTAAAGAAGGGTGATTTATAGTATGATTCTTGGGTGTAAGAGTATTATGTATACATGCCAACAAGGTTATGGAAAGATTGTTAGGTTCAAATGGGTAAAGATTGGGTTGAAAATGGTAGAAATCTTCATAAACTTTAATTGAAGATTTGAGGCTCGAGTTGATGTCGGATTTTGGTGAAATTTATATGGTTGGAATCGTAGTTGGATGTGCGTTCATATTCTATAACTTTTGTCGGGTTCCGACACGTGGGGCCCACGGGCAATTTTGAGTAAATTTCGGAATTTTCGTTAAAATGTTGATTTCGTTAATTAGATGAGTCTATTATTGTTGTATTTATGATATGTAATTGCTTTTGGCTAGATTTGGGCCATTCGGAGCCGGATATTCATGGGAAAGGCATTGTGACCGATTGATTGAGCTTGGTTCGAGGTAAGTGGCTTGCCTAACTTTGCGTGGGGGAAATCCCTTTAAGATTTGGAACTATTGTGCTATGTGAGCGCCGTGTACGTGAGGTGACGATTACGTACACGGGCTAGTTGTGTAAAATCCAATTTTCTTGCTGAGTAGCAACATGTTTTCCTGTTATTTTGAGTTATACCATTTTAATGAATACTAATCTATTTTCATTCTTAAGTGAGTTATTCCAATATGTGCAGCTATCATGTTTAGTCTAATACAACATGTCTACGTGTCTTAATTGTTTATGTGAATTATGTGCAGCATGCTTAGTGAATTTTTTTGCTTCTTCCCTGACCGGTACTTATGCTAAATTGTAAGAATTTCGTGATGTAGTTGTATTTCTATCACTCATGCTACATATTTACTTTGGGACTATGGAACGGTATTCCGCGAGATTCCCCTGCATATTTACTTTGGGACTACGGAATGGTATTCCGGGAGATTCCCCTGCACATTTACTTTGGGACTACAGAACGGTATTCTGGGAGATTCCCTTGCACATTTACTTTGGGACTACAGAACGGTATTCCGGGAGATCCCCCTGCTCATTTACGTTTGGGCTACGAGACGGTATCTCGGGAGATCCACTGTTGTGTTTCTGTGTACTGAGCTGTTACCTTCTATGATTCCATTGTTGTTAAATTTCAGCCTTTATTTTATTGCGGTATTACACTCTATATTGTTTATTTATATAATTACCAGTAGGGCCCTGACCTGACCTCGTCACTACTCCACCGATGTTAGGCTTGGCACTTACTAGGTACCGATTGTGGTGTACTCATGCTACTCTCTGCACATGTTTTTCGCGTGCAGATCCAGGTGCACCTTATAAACCGCACTATCAGTGAGCCGGGACAGCTTTGGAGACTTCAAGGTATATCTGCCGCGTCCGCAGACCTCAGAGTCCCCTTCTACTCTTTCTCATGTCCATTATCTTCTGTATTTTTCCTTGTTAGACTCCCATGTATAGAGACACTAGATATTTCCTTCTGTAGTTTGTGATTCACGATGTTCCGGGTTTTGGGATTTGCTGTATATTTTTGAACGGTTAAGTGTTAAAATTATGTTTTCATTTTATTATTCCACAAATGTTAGGCTTACCTAGTTGTAGAGACTAAGTGTCGTCACGACATTATACGGAGGGAAAATTTGGGTCGTGACAACTGGGCAGTGTTTAAAACCGAAGGGTTTCATAATTTCTCTCATTTTGGACTTTGCAAACTCGGTCTAAGGTGATATTTTAGAGGACTTTCGAGGGATTTCTTGAGGTAAGCCACTTGTGAACATTTTTATTCAATAATCTTGTTTCCCCATTGAATTTTCCACCTAGTTTATGTGTATTTAAGGTGAAATTTGGGAGTTTGAGGCTAGGGATTTGGAGAGTTTAATATGGGGATTTGAGTGGCGATTTGGTGTGGGATTTGAGTAATCTTGATATGGGTGAACTCGATATCGAATGGGTGTTCGCATTTTATTGCTTTTATCTGATTTCGAGACGTGGGCCCGAGTCGACTTTTTGGGATGATTTTATAATTCTTTGCTAAAGTCATAGTTTCAATATTTAAATTAGTTTCATATAGTCATATTTATAGTATGTAATTATTTTGGCTAGATTCGAGTCATTCAGAGTCGGAAAATCAAGGTAAAGGCATTCTATTTGACTGATTGATCGAGATTTGAGATAAATGACTTGTCTAACCTTGTGTGGGGGAAACCCCCCTTAGGTTTTGGTACTGTTATGGTATTTTCAATACGTGAAGGCTGGGTACGCAAGGTGACGAGTGCGTACTCGGGTTAAATGTTAAAAAATTCGATTCTTGCTGAGTAGTTTTCATTTAATTCCTTAACTGAGTTGCTCTAGCATGTGTAATCATCATGTTTAGCCTAATGTCGCATATCTACGTGTCTTAACTCTTACTTGCAATTTGTGAAACATGCTTAGTTGAATTATCTGCTTCCTTGATTTTGTATTCAGTCTTTAACTGTAGAATTCCTTGCTGTAAATTCGTTGTTCCATAGGTTATGAGTTGTGTATTTATTTTTGGGATTACGAAGTGGTACCTCGATAGCGCCCGTTTTTCATATTTACTTTTGGGAGTATGAGGCGGTACCTCGGGAGCTCCCTTATTGTGTATTTACTTTTGGGACTACGAGGCTGTATCTTGGGAGCACCCCTGTTGCATATTTACTTTTGGGACTACGAGGCGGTACCTTGGGAGCTCCCCTATTGTGTATTTATATTTGGGACTATGAGACGGTACCTCGGGAGTGCCCCTGTTGTTTACCTCTATTTATTGTGTTGTTACCTTTCTGTAATCTCTCATTGTTCAATTCTCAGTTATTTCATTATATTATTATATCTTCTACCTTGTTTCCTTTATATTCCAGTAGAGCTCTGACCTGACCTTGTCACTACTCTTACCGAGGTTAGGCTTGACACTTACTGAGTACCATTGTGGTGTACTCATACTATACTTCTACACATCGTTTTTGTGCAGATCCAGGTACTGCTTACCAGACCAGGTACCAGTGAGATAGCCCATACGTGGAGACTACAATGTACATCTGCCAGCGTCCGCAGACATCGGAGTCCCCCCTATCTTATGATGTTGTTTTCCTTATTTTTTGTATATTCTGATGTATAGAAACACTTAGTATTTTCTCTTTAGAGCTTGTGACTTATGTCTACAGGTTTTTGGGAGTTGTAACTATTTTTGAATCGCATATTTTATTTATTTCAGATGTTGAGGTTTGAGTTCAGCTTTATATTCAGTTATTCCGCAAATTGTTAGGCTTACCTAGTCTTAGAGACTAGGCGCCATCACGATATTCTACAGAGGGAAATTGGGGTCGTGACACACACGCAAGTCATAATACATATTACAAAGTTGCTCGGGACCTTAAGTCACTGAACGGGACGTTAATTCTCGAAAAGATAAGTAGGGTTGTTACAAAATAATCCTTCAAAGGTGAAACAAATGTGTATCAATATGGTCTGTAAATATGAGGCACATTTAGACGATTATAGTCCATTTTTGAAGGAATGTGACTTGTGAACATTATAAATGTAGAGTCATTCCTGAAAGTGAATGTGAAAATAAATATGTGATACAAATTATGCATAATAATGTGCTTATGTATAATTGAATAAATACTACAACTCACCTCTATAGGAGGTTTGGGAGAAAGAAAGATAATGAATATTACTGTGTGGCTACATGAATATGTCAGTGGTCGCGTATACACTACTAGAAAAAGGCAGATTACCTGGGGATAAAATCCCAAATTTACCTGTGGATTTTCTTGTCGAAATTTAAAATTCTTAAATTGTAAAATATTACATGCGAATTTAATTTCTCCCGATAAATCCGCAGGTAGTTTTGGCGCCATTAGGCGCAAACATATTACCTGGGGATAATGATTTTCTCCGTGAAAGAGACATTTACCATATGGATGGTGTGACAAAATATCTTGTAGTACAAATTCAATTAAGAGTTCCATAAGAACTAATTTGTTACTACCTAAATGAATGAAATTGTTTATGACATTGATATTATAGTAAATCTCAACTCTTACAAGGTTAGAAAAGAGACTTACCTCGTCTCAAAGCTTACTTCCCAATTCAAGAATGCGCTCAAACCTCCAAATTTGATGCCAAACGACTCGGAACTAGCCAAACATTATATAAATCGATCAATCTATGCTCAAAAGTTGATATCTCCACTATTAAAGTGATTATCCAACCAAAATTGAAAGATTCCTAAAATTCACCCCCTCCGTAAATGTTTGAAGAATGTTGTTACCCATAACTTTAGGAACATAATATATGATTTTCACTAAGTTTCATAATCATTTTCGTTGTAAAATCTCATATTTATTAAACCCTAGGTTTTTCATCTTAACCCATGATTTCTACCAATTTTCATGTGGAAATCTATTCATAATATATGTACTAAACTCATATTTAAAATAAATTACTTACCTCACAAAGCTAGGTCGAAATCCCCTCTTTAGAAGCTCTCAAACAGCCCAAGAGTGGAAGAAAATGTGATAAAAATAATCCTAAACCGTAATAAATTAGGCTCACTGCCTCCAGCGGTTTCCGCACCTGCGGTCATAGGGCACCTGCACCCTAGCTTCTGAGGACAAGGGTCCGCTTCTGCGGAATTCACTGGGCCGGCTGGAATCCCTTCTGCAGACGGGTACCCGCTTCTGCGGAGGACGGGCCGCATCTGCGGAACCTGGGTTGCCCTCCTTTGGCCGCTTCTGCGAGGCTTGGCCCGCACCTGTGAGCTCGCACCTACGACTGGCCAAGCGTAGGTGCGGTTTTGATAGATCTGGTGCATCAACTGTTGCTCCAAATTCTCATCTTGGTCCGAGCCTCGTCCGATTGACACTCGGGGCCCCGCCCGAACATACCAAGAAGTTTGGAATCATAAAACGGATTTGCTCGAACTCTCGGAATGCCCGAAACAACATTAAAACTAAGAATCGCACCCCAAAACCAATTGAATCAAACTTAACAACTTCAAGTTCTTCAATTTACTTCCAATGCGCCGAAACGTACTTAAACCACTCGGAATGACACCAAATTTTACTTCCAAGTCTTAAATGACATTACAGAACTATTCCAGGTCTTGGAATTCCGTTTGGACCTCGATATCACTAAAACCCGCTCCAAACCAAATTTAAAGAACTTTAAAAACCTTCAAGAACCAACTTTCACTATTAGGCGCCAAAACGCTCTCGGGTCATCCAAAACCCGATCCGAACATACGCCCAAGTATGAAATCATCATACGAACCTATTGGAACTGCCAAATCATGATTCCGAGGTTGTTTACTCAAAAATATTGACCAAAGTCAAACTCTGCCTTTTGAGCCAACCTTAAGGAACCAAGTGTTCCTATTTCAACCCGAACCCTTCCAAATCCCGAACTAACCATCCCCGCAAGTCATAAAAAAGTAAAAGCATGTACGGGAAGTCTTATTTAGGGGAACAGGGTTCTAAAAAGCAAAATGACTGGTCGGGTCATTACATTCTCCACCACTTAAACAAATATTCGTTCTCGAACGGGTTTAGAATCATCCCTAAAGTGCTGAATAAGTGTGGATATCTGCTCCGCATGTCCTCCTCGGACTCCCAAGTCGCCTCCTCCACTGGACCTTTACCGCGGACTTCCTCTTGGATATTAACTGGCGATCCTGTCTAACAACAATGGCAATTGGCTCCTCCTCATAACCCAAGCTCTCATCTAGCTGAATAGTGCTGAAGTCTAACACATGTGACAAATCGGCGTGATACCTCCGGAGCATAGACACGTAAAAAATAGGATAAACCCCTGATAGGCTGGGAGGTAAAGCAAGCTCATAAGCAACCTCCACAACTCGCCTCAACACCTCGAATGGGCCTATAAATCTGGGGCTCAGCTTGCCCTTCTTCCCGAATCTCACAATACCTTTCATCGGCGAGACTTTCAAGAGAACCTTCTCGCCTACCATAAATGACACATCACGCGCCTTCTGATCCGCATAACTCTTCTGTCTGGACTGTGCTGTGTGAAGTCACTCCTGAATCAACTTTACCTTTTCCAAGGCATCCTTCACTAAATCAGTACCATATAACTTGGCCTCATCGGGCTTAAACCTCCCGATAGGAGAACGACATCGCCGACCATATAAAGCCTCAAATGGAGCCATCTCGATGCTGGACTAATAACTGTTGTGGTAAGCAAACTCGGCCAAAGGCAAGAACTGATCCCACTGTCCCCCAAAGTCAATCACACATGCTCTGAGCATGTCCTCCAAGATCTGGACTATCCGCTCTGACTGCCTGTCGGTCTGTGGATAAAACATAGTGCTGAGCTCCACGGGTCCCCAACTCACTCTGTAAGGATCTCCATAAATGCGAAGTGAACTGAGTGCCTCTGTCTGATATGATGGAAACAGGCACACCGTGCAACCGAACTATCTCCCAAATATAAATCTGGGCCAACCTATCTAAAGTATAAGTAGTTGCAACAGGAACGAAGTCTGCTGACTTGGTCAACCTGTCAACAATGACCCAAACTGCATCGAACTTCCGCAAGGTCCGCGGCAACCCAACTACGAAGTCCATAGTAATGCGCTCCCATTTCCACTCCAGTATAGTCATCTGCTGGAGTAAGCCACCTGGCCTATGGTGCTCATACTTAACCTGCTGGCAATTTAGGCACATAGCTACATACTCAACTATGTCTTTCTATATCCGCTCCACCAATAATGCTGTCTCAGGTCCCGATACATCTTCGTAGCACCTGGATGAATAGAATATCGAGAACTGTGTGCCTCCTCAAGGATCCTCTCCCTTAAGCCATCGACATTTGGAACACATAGGCGACCCTGGAGTCGCAGGACACCATCCTCACCAATAGAAACCTCCTTGGCAACACCCTGTAGTATCGTCTCCCTAAGAATTGCCAAGTGCAGATCATCAAACTGTCGAGCGTTGATTTGATCCAATAGTGATGACTGGGCAACAACACATGCAATAACTCGACTGGGCTCTGAAATATCCAACCTCACAAGTCTGTTGGCCAAGGACTGTATGTCTAAAGCTAGTGGCCTCTCCTCTACTGAAATGAATGCCAAGGTACCCATGCTCTCTGCCTTTCTGCTCAAGGCATCTACGACTATATTCACCTTGCCCGGATGATAAAGAATAGTGATGTCATAGTCCTTCAGTAACTCAAGCCATCTGCGCTGCCTCAAATTGAGATCCTTTTGCTTGAACAAGTGCTACAAACTGCGGTGATCAGTGTAAACCTCACAAGACACCCCATATAGATAATGCCTCCAGATCTTAAGAGCATGAACAATCGTGGCCAACTCCAAATCATGCACATGATAATTTTTCTCATGGGGCTTCATCTGATGTGAAGCATATGCAATAACTCACCCCTCCTGCATTAATACATAACCCAAGCCAATGCGTGAAGCGTCGCAATATACCGTATACATCCCCAAACTGGAAGGCAACACTAGAACTAGTGTTGTAGTCAAAGCTGTCTTGAGCTTCTGAAAGCTCACCTCACAATTATCGGTCCAACGGAACAGAGCACCCTTCTAGGTCAATCTAGTCAAAGGTGCTGCAATGGATGAGAAGCCCTCCATAAATCGACGATAATAACCTGCTAGCCCCAAGAAACTCCTGATCTCAGTCGCCGAAGTAGGACGAGGCCAACTATGAACTGCCTCAATCTTCTTGGGGTTAACCTTGATACCCTCGCCTGATATGACATGCCCCAAGAATGCCACAGAATCTAACCAGAACTCACACTTTTAGAACTTAGCATACAGCTTCTGTTCCCGCAAAGTCTGGAGTACTACTCTCAAATGCTACTCGTGCTCCCCCATGCTATGTGAGTAGATCAAGATGTCATCAATGAAGACAATGACGAACGAATCAACATAAGGCCTGAACACCCTGTTCATCAAATCCATATATGTCGCTGGGGCATTGGTCAAGCCGAAGGACATCACTAGAAACTCATAATGACCATATCTAGTACGGAAAGTAGTCTTCGGAATATCCAAGTCCCGAATCTTCAACTGATGATACCCTGACCTCAAGTTGATCTTAGAGAATACCCTAGCACCCTACAACTGGTCAAACAAATCATTGATACGCGGCAACAAGTACTTGTTCTTGATGGTAACTTTGTTCAACTGGCGATAATCAATGCACATACGTATAGTTCCATCTTTCTTCTTCACAAATAATACTGGGGCACCCCAAGGTGATACACTTGGTCTGACAAACCCCTTAGCTAACAACTCTTCGAGCTGCTCCTTCAGCTCCTTCAACTCTTTCGGAGCCATACGGTACGGTGGGATAGATATAGGCTGGGTACCCGGAGCCAAGTCAATACAGAAATTAATATCACGTTCTGGTGGAATGTCTGGAAGGTCAGAAGGAAACACATCGGCGAACTCCCGGACTACTGGCACTGAATCAATTGTCGGAGACTCTGCGGTGGTATCCCGAACATAGGCTAGATAAGCCAAACAACCCTTCTCGACCATATGTCGAGCCTTTAAAAAAGAGATAACCCTGCTAGATGTACTGACAGGCGAACCCTTCCACTCCAATCTAGGCAACTCTGGAATTGCCAAGGTAAAAGTCTTGGCATGGCTATCAAGGATGGCGTGATATGGGGATAACCAGTCCATGCCCAGGTTGACCTCAGAGTCGGTCATATCTAGTAATAAAAGGTCCGCTCTAGTCTCGTAACCACAAAATGTGACTACACAGGACCGATAGATCCTATCCACAACCACAGAGTCACCCACATGAGTGGACACATAAATAGGAGTACCCAAGGACTCACAAAGAATATCCAGGAAATGAGAAAACAGAGATGATACATATGAATAGGTAGACCCTAGATCAAATAATACCAAAGCATCCCTACCGCAGACAGAAATAATACCTGTGATCACGATATCTGAGGCCACTGCATCTGGTCTAGCCAGAAAAGCATAGAATCTAGTTGGATCGCCGGCTGGCTGGCCTCCAGATGACGGATCAATAACTGGCTGACCTCCCCCTACCTGGCCTCCACCTCTAGTATGGCCCCTACCTGCCTGTCCCCTACCTCTGGACGGTCGGACGGCTGGTGCTGCAATCATGGGCTGATGACCCTGCTATACTTCCTTGCTCCGAAATCTGGGACAGGTTCTCTTCATATGACCCGGATCTTCACACTCGTAGCAACCTCTCGGTACCATACACTGTTGCCCCTAAGTCTGACCCTGATGGCCTGAATACCCACTAGAAGAACCCTGGATGGCTAGTGGGCGGTATGAACTCTCCGGCATGGCACTAAAATATGCATTGGAAGAACCCTACTGAGCTGGTGGGCGATAATAACTCTCTGGCATAGCACTAAAATAGGGTCGCGCTGGAGCACCTCGAGGAGGTGGTGGTGCTGGATATGTGGGCCTGCTAGGCTGAACCCTCCCAAACTGACCTCTGCCCCTAGCCGGGGCACCTCTAAACTCTCCAGAGAAACAGGTCCTCTTGTCCTGCTGCATCTGCTCTCTACCACTCTAGCGGTAGCCCTCAATCCTCCGAGCAATCTCCACTACTAGCTGATAATCAGTACCCATCTCAACCTCCCAGGCCATACTAGCCCGAATACGGGGGTGCAACCCCGCAACATATCTCCGCACTCTCTCTGCGTCGGTAGGAAGTATTATAAGTGCATGGCGAGACAACTCAGAGAATTTTGCCTCATAATCGGTCACTAACATCTGACCCTGCTCGAGATGCTTGAACTGACCTCGCAACTTTTCCCTATGAGAGGGTGGAGTATACCTGTCCAAGAAAGGTTATGTAAACTGGTCCCAAGTCATGGGAGGAGAACCCGCTGGTCTGGCAAGTAAATAAGACTGCCACCATCTACGGGCCCCGCCCTCCAGCTGGAAAGTAGTGAAATCCACCCCATGGGACTCCAATATCCTCATGTTGTGCAGTCTGTCCCTACACCGGTCAATGAAGTCCTAGGGATCCTCATGCCGCTCACCCCCGAAGATAGGAGGGTGTAGCCTAGTCCATCTGTCCAATAGCTTCTGCGGATTGCCGTCCGTAGCTTATCTAGTCTCAGGTGCAATCGCTACAATTGGTTGGGCTCCGCACACGGGCAGTGTACCCAGAGTCTGATATACTGCAGCTACATGCCCCGGAGCCTGGGCAGTAGGGGTCTGTGCTCCCCTTCCCGCCTGAGATGTGGCTGGGTCTGCTGGAAATAAATCAGCCCGAGTCATAGTGTCTATGAACCGCATCATACGGCCCACGACCTTCTAAAAACCTAGTGCTGACATGAAATCTACCACGGCTGGCTCTACGGCGGGCACCTAGCCCTTTTCCTCAATGATGGGATCCTCCACTGGATCCGCTGGTGGTGCTATTGGGGCAGCTCTTGGATGCCCTCGTTCCCTACCTCGGGCCGGTGCCCTCCCCCAGCCTCTGCCTCGGCCTTTAGCAATGAGGGGCAGCTCCTCCCGGGTATGGAATGTCCGCCGTACGCGTCCTCACCATCTATGAGAGAATGAGAGAAAGGGTTTTAGTATACTACCAACTACACGATAGGAGATGAATAAAGAGTAGTTTCCTAAAACCCTATAGCCTTTTGAAGATAAGTACGCACGTCTCTGCACAGATCTGCAAGACTCTACTAGGTCTGCCCATAACTTGTGAGACCTACGTGAACCTAGTGCTCTGATACCATGTTTTCACGACCCAATTCCATCTTAGGCCATGATGGCGCCCAACACCATTGTTAGGCAAGCCAACACTGATCAAACTAATGGTGTCCCGTTTAAATAGAATACTAAGTGGATAACATTTCCTCATTTGTTAAAGAGATTTAGAAATTTGCGAATGTGACATAATTAAACGGAAGCAAACGAATACAAATCGTAATCATGTAAACAAATCCAAAATCATAAATCTACTAGTGTGTGTGCAAAGACCTGGTATCATAAGTATGTGGGCAATCTAGTAGAATATACAAAAGAACACTAGCCTACTATCTGAAAGGAAATAGACAGAAAAATAAAACATAGGGGAGACTCCAGCTGTTGCAGAACGGCTCGGAAGGCTGCTCACCGTGAAGTCTCGAGATGGGGATCAAATCTCCGCACCAGACTGGTAACCAGATGCACATGCCTCAGATCCTGTACAATTAAGTACTTAAGTGTAGCGTGAGTACATAAATAATATGTACCCAGTAAGTATCTAGTCTATCCTCGAAGAAGTAGTGACGAGGGGTCGACTCCGACACTTACTAGGGCCAATAACATGATAATATAAAATTCTAATTAAGCATGATATACAACAAGACTTAGAACAAGAGATAACTAGACAAGTCTTCAGAAATATTTAAGAGCTTGAATAACTTCCTTCCTTTAAAATATATGATCACACAAACAATGAATTTATACTGATTATGAAATGAACTTCCAGTTCTATTATCACACACGAGTACCACCGAGGACGTTCGGCCCGATCCAACATAAATGTAAACTGTGCACTGCCGAGGGTCGAACGACGTGAACCATAGATGCATCTTTTACCCCGCTCGCGGATCATACATGCGATGCGGTCAAATATAAATTTATCAATAAATCATAACCCTTTCTTGATTCTTTTCAAAATAAAGACAAATCGACTTGAATATTTTAAATCCTTAAAAAAACCCTCAACTCAGTTCTATTTGATACAGTTAACAAATATAATCAAATAACGGTGTCCACAAGCATGGTGTAAACCTAAAACTACCCGGACATAAATAGGAATAGTAGCTACGTACAGACTCTCGTCACTTCGTGCGTACGTAGAACCCACAGATAGCAACACATATTAATTAAGTTCACATATGGGGTAAGTTCCCTCTTACAAGGTTAGAAAAGAGACTTACCTCGTCTCAAAGCTTACTTCCCAATTCAAGAATGCGCTCAAACCTCCAAATTTGATGCCAAACGACTCGGAACTAGCCAAACATTATATAAATCGATCAATCTATGCTCAAAAGTTGATATCTCCACTATTAAAGTGACTATCCAACCAAAATTGAAAGATTCCTAAAATTCACCCCCTCCGTAAATGTTTGAAGAATGTTGTTACCCATAACTTTAGGAACATAATATATGATTTTCACTAAGTTTCATAATCATTTTCGTTGTAAAATCTCATATTTATTAAACCCTAGGTTTTTCATCTCAACCCATGATTTCTACCAATTTTCATGTGGAAATCTATTCATAATATATGTAATAAACTCATATTTAAAAGAAATTACTTACCTCACAAAGCTAGGTCGAAATACCAGTGTGTGTGCCAAGACCTGGTGTCACAAGTATGTGGGCAATCTAGTAGAATATACAAAAGAACACTAGCCTACTGTCTGAAAGGAAATAGACAGAAAAATAAAACATAAGGGAGACTCCAACTACTGCAGAACAGCTCGGAAGGCAGCTCACCGTGTACTCTCGCGATGGGGATCAAATCTGCACACCAGACTGGTAACCAGATACACCTGCCTCAGATCCTTTACAATTAAGTACAAAAGTGTAGCGTGAGTACATAAATAATATGTACCCAGTAAGTATCTAGTCTAACCTCGAAGAAGTAGTGACGAGGGGTCGACTGTGACACTTACTAGGGCCAATAACATGATAATATGAAATTCTAATTAAGCATGATATACAACAATAAGACTCAGAACAAGAGATAACTGGACAAGTCTTCAGAAATACTTAAGAGCTTGAATCACTTCCTTAGGAACATAATATATTGTTTTCACTAAGTTTCATAATCATTTTCGTGGTAAAATATTATTTTTATTAAACCCTAGGTTTTTCATCTCAACCCATGATTTCATCCAAATTTCATGTGGAAATCTACCCATAATATATGTACTAAACTCATATTTAAAAGAAATTACTTACCTCACAAAGCTAGGTCAAAATACCCTCCTTAGAAGCTCTCAAATTGCCCAAGAGTGGAAGAAAATGTGATAAATATAGTCCTAACCCATAATAAATGAGGCTCACTGCCTCCAGCGGTTTCCGCACCTGCGGTCATTGGGCCGCACCTGCGCCCTTGCTTCTGTGGACAAGGTCCGCTTCTGCGGAATTCACTGGGCTGACTGGGATCGCTTCTGTGGTCCCGCTTTTACGGAGGATGGGCCACATCTGTGGAACCTGGGCTGCCCTCCTTTGGCCGCTTCTGTGAAGCTTGGACCGCACCTGAGGCTGACCAAGCGCAGGTGCGGTTTGACAGATATGGTGCATCGGTTGTTGCTCCAAATTCTCATCTTGGTTCGAGCCTCGTCCGATTGACACTCGGGGCCCCCGGGGCCCCGCCCGAACATACAAACAAGTTTGGAATCATAAAAAGGACTCGCGCAAACTCTCGGAATGCCCGAAACAACATTAAAACTAAGAATCGCACCCCAAAACCAATTGAATCAAACTTATGAACTTCTAGTTCTTCAATTTACTTCCAATGTGCCGAAACGTACTTAAACTACTCGGAATGACACCAAATTTTACGTGCATGTCTTAAATGACATTACAGAACTATTCCCAGTCTTGAAATTCCGTTTGGACCTCGATATCACCAAAATCCACCCCAAACCAAATTTAAAGAACTTTTTAACCCTTAAAGAACCAACTTTCACTATTAGGCACCGAAACGCTTCCGGGTCATCCAAAACCCAATCCGAACATACGCCCAAGTCTGAAATCATCATACAAACCTATTGGAATCGCACAATACCGATTCCAATATCATTTACTTAAAAATGTTGACCTAAGTTAGACTTGGCCTTTTGAGCCAACCTTAAGGAACCAAGTGTTCCTATTTCAACCCGAACCATTCCAAATCCCGAACTAACCATCCCCACAAGTCATAAAACAGTAAAAGCATGTATGGGAAGTCTTATTTAAGAGAACGAGGTTCTAGAAAGTAAAATGACCGGTAGGGTCATTACACCTACGGTGGGTTTAGCCACAAGTGTGGAGCCGTAGAAGCAGCTAAGTTAGTGCAGTTGTGAAGAGGAGGAAGGCCACTGGGGGTCGCAGGAACGGAATGGTTTCTACAGATAAGGATGCGCATTTGCGTATGGTCGACCGCAGAAGCAGAGTTGGGCAGGCATCGTGGGAGTCGCAGAAGCGAGGAATGGTTCAAATATACGGTCCCGCAGGTGCATGAGGTCGACTGTTAAGTGGGTTTCACAGTAGCAAGGTTTTCTTCGCAAAATCGGGAGCGCTGGTGCAAGTCCAAGCCTAAGCTCCGCATGTGCAGAAATGCCTAGGCAGTGTTTAAATTTGAGGGTTTCGAGATTTTTAATCATTTTCGACTTAGCACGCTCGGGTTAAGGCGATTGTTGAGAGGGGTTTCGAGTGATTTCTTGAGGTAAGTCACCTTTGATCATTTTTATGCAATAATATTGTTTACTCATTGAATTTACCTCCTAGTTTGGGTGTTTTTGAGGTGGAATATTTGGGTGTTTTAGGCTAGGGATTAGAGAGTGAAATTTGGGGATTTGAGTGACGATTTGGTGTCGGAAATTGATAAATTTGGTATGCTTGGACTCGTGGTTGAATGGGTGTTCTGATTTTATAACTTTTATTGGATTTCGAGACATGGGCCCGAGGTTGGCTTTTTGACTTTTGTTTAAGAAATTAGTATTTTCATATGGAATTGATTCTTATAGCTTGTGTTGATTGTATCGAGTTGTTTGTGGCTAGATTCGAGTCCTTTAGAGGCCGATTCGCTAGGAAAGGGTGTATTGGAGAAGAGATTTGCACGGCTTGAGGTAAGTAACACTTCTAAACTTGGTCCTAAGGGTATGAATCCCTGAATTGCGTGTTATGTGGTTGGTGTTGAGGTGACACACATGCTAGGTGACGGGTGTGTGAGCGTGCACCATAGGAATTGTGAATCGGTGGATTTCGTGGAACTGTGTAGTTGAATAATCGTGTTGTTATCCGTATATTCTCTATGTGTTAGAGAAATTGAGTTGCGATTCATGTTAGAAATCATGCTTAGGCTCTATACTGGTATTGTTGGGACCCACAGCGGTCATGTTGCTATTAAATTACTTGCTTAATTTACAATCATATACTCAGTTACACCTATCATTTGCATATCATATCTCAGTCGCTGTTGCCATTTATTGATGCATCATATCATCATTGTTTGGGCTAATTATTATGATACTTGTGAGCCCGGGAGACTAGAGAGATTGATGACTGAGTGAGGCCGAATGCCTGATTGTGAGGATATTTATGGGATCGGGTTGCATGCCGCAACATGCTTTATTGATTCATTACATTATTGGCTTATTATAGAGTTTGGCCAACTTTTCGCCGCCCCGAAGTCTAACTTATCAACAGTGAGCACAAGTACCTACTGAGTGTGAGGGCGAGTGCCGAGCGATTGGGAGGATTGAATGGCTGTGAGGACTGAGTGACTGTGAGAAATGAGTGTCTGTCAGGATTGAGTAAATGGGAGGACTGCGTAATTTGATACTCTGAGAGTATGCATATGATTTCATCCTTGTTTTGCATTACAGTTGGCATACATAATTGATATGTAAATATCAAGATGTATCATTCCTCATTTCAGTTACACTGGGTATACTTTACCTGTTTAAGATTTAACCGTTGAACTTGAAAGCAGTTCTACATTTTTGTACTGCTATTTCTATATTTGGCTTGTACCTGTTTTGCTTGTCACTGCTTTCAGCCCAAAGGTTAGACTTGTTACTTACTAAGCTGGTTGTACTCACGCTACACCTTGCACTTCGTGTGCAGATCCAGGTACTCCCGGATACGCTGGTTGCTGATTTTTGAAGCTTTATCAGTTCGGAGATTTTCGAGGTAGCTGCTCTGGCGTCCGCAGACCTTGACTCTCCTCCTTTATCTTTTAGTTTTATTTACATATACTGGTCTAACTTCCTGGATAGTGTTTCAGTGTTTCAGACCATATTATTGTATAGATGCTCATATACTTAGTGACACCCGGATCTTTAGGGAATATTGTATTGAGTCGCGGTATTTTTTGTATCAGTATTTATGAGTTGTTATTATGTTTTCAAACTTAAAGATGTGTGGTTCTTTGTGGTTGTCGGCTTGCCTAGTATTGTGATAGGTGCCATCACGACAGGTGAGATTTGGGTCGTGACAAAAACATGCAAAAACTTGTGTGATTCGCAAGGATTAATCGCTCTGGATAAGTAGGTTTCCTTTTGAACTTTATGTAGCGAACATATGTCGGATATACTCGGTCAATCGATACTGTCACGACCCAAAATCCAACTAGTCGTGATGGCACCTAACCCAACCCGCTAGGTAAGCCAATAAACCACTAACCAATTCCAATAACAATTAATAAAGCAATTAAGTCAAGAAATATCTGAATCTAATACATTCCCCAAGAACTGGTAGTACAAATCATGAGCTTCTAAGAATAGAGTTTACAAAGCCGAAATGAATTAAATACATAGTCTATTTGAAAAGTACATAAACAGAGTTTTATAGATCTAAGGCTACCACAGACAAGAGCCAGTTATAACCGGGACGCAGGTAAATCTTCAATCCAGCTCCCATTGAACATAATAACATCAGCAACCAACATCTGTACGCAAGGTGCAGAAGTGTAGTATGAGTACAACTGACCCAATGTACTTAATAAGTATCAAACCTAACATTAGGTTTAAAGTAGTGACGAGCTAACAAAAAGTGGTCAGGTCACACACCAATATTCCACAACAGTTCATAGAAGCATAGTACAAGTAACAAACTAGTATCTCAGAAATAAAAGGCTCAGTTCGTTCATAGTTCCAGAAAAATAGGCATTTCTTTTCAAGTAACTCAGTGAAAATCCAAATCGTTTACCGAAAAGCCAATATACGAGTAAGTTTGAAAACTGTGATTTTTCCCAAACTTCCTTTCAACGAATAGTAAGATGTTTCATTTTCAGATAGCACGAGGAATGTACTTCTCTATGCCTACATGTCAAGATACAAGTAAAATCATAAATGTCCCCAAAACTGGGTAGCACAAGGAAATGCACCTCTATGCATGTATCTCAAGTATGCATATCAAATGTAATGCATCTCGATGATGAGCTCATGCACTCACACTCTCAGAGTACTCAATCTCACTGTCTCGCATTCTCTCTCACTATGCTCAGCACACTCCAACACTCAGCGCTGTACCATACCAGCTGCGCCGTGCAGCCCAATCCCTATTTATAGTCGACTGCGCTCACTGGGGGTGTGCAGACTCCGGAGGGGCTCCTTTCAGCCCAAGTGCTATAATCCACACGGACAACTCACGTGCTGCACGGACAACTCACGTGCCATAATATCAATATCTGGAATTGCACGGACAACTCACGTGCTTATAATATCAATATTTGGAATCGCACGGACAACTCACGTGCTTCACGTACAACTCACGTGATATAGTGACAACATCCTCACAAACAGGCTCCCGACTTCACTCAGTCATCAATCTCTCCAGTCTCAGTCACAGGCTCACAATGTCATAAAACTAGCCTGACAACAATGACATGATGTATCGATAAATAACTGAGACTGAGATATGATATGAATGCATGAATATGACTGAGTACGAAATATCAATGAAATCAGTGATATGATAGTAAGAAACGACCACTATGGGTCCAAACAATATTGGCAAAATGCCTAAACATGATATCTAGCATGATTGACAGCTTAACTACTTTATCACATGATGAAAACATGGATATCAATAAAGTAGGACCACTATACAGTGCCATGGAAACAACAGAGTCCCAATTTACACGGTGCACGCCCACACGCCCGTCACCTAGCATGTGCATCACCTAAATACCAATCACATAACACGTATTTTGGGGTTTCATATCCTCAACACTAAGATTAGAAGAGTTACTTACCTCGAACAAGCCAATATCAATGTTGAACAAGCCAAGCGGTTCTCCAAAGATGCCATCCCGCACGTACAAAAATAACTCAAGTACATCAAACAATGCTAAAGGAACCAATCCCAATCGAAAAAGATCAACTCGAGAATCAAAAGCCTGAAATCGGCCAAATGTCCAACCCGGACCCGCACCTTGGAACCCGACAAAATTTACAAAATTCAACAACCCATTCAATTACGAGTCCAACCATACTAATTTCACTCAAATCCGACTCCAATTCGATGTTCAAAACATGAAAATTCATATTATGAAACTTTAGGCCAAAACCCCCAATTTCCTCTTTAAAATTCATCAACCAAAAGCTAAAATCGAAGATAGATTCATGGAATATAACCAAAACCGAGTAGAGAACACTTACCCCAATTCATATGGTGAACATTGCTCCAAATATCGCCTAAATCCGAGCTTGAAAATGTAAAAATGAAGCCAAAATCGTGAACCCTTGTATATAACATTCTGCCCAGCACATCCGCATTTGCGGAAAATTCATCTCACCTGCGACTACCGCTTTTGCGGAACACCTTGCACCTGCGCTGCACGGCTTCCTCACCATTTCCACTTCTGCGACTCCCTGCCCGCTCTGCTCCATCACAGGTGCGGAAATCCAATCGCACCTGCGACCTCTGCTGACACCCTCCAACTCCGCACCTGCGCTTGAGCTGCCGCACCTGCGGCATCGCATATGTGCCCAAATCTCTGCTTCTGCGGTCTTCCTCACCCAGCACTATTCTCGCATCTGCGACGCCTTTGTCGCTTCTGCGGCCAACGCACCTGCGCAAACCAACCGTAGGTGCGATCATACCAGAACCAGCAACCGCCAGCTTTTTACATGAAGTGAAAATGATCCGAACCTCGTACAAAACTCATCAACTTTGAAACTCATCAACTTTGAAACTTCAACTTCCACAACCGATGACAAAATCTATCGAATTACGTCTGATTGACCTCACATTTTGCACACACGTCACATTTTACATTACAGACCAATTCCAATTTCCAGAATCGGATTCCGATCCCGATATCAAAAAGTCCACGCCCGGTCAAACTTTCCAAAATTTTAACTTTCGCCATTTCAAGCGAAATTCCATTACGGACCTCCGAATCACAATCCAGACGCGCTCCTAAGACCAAAATCACCCAACGGAGCTAACAGAACCATCAAAACTCCGTTCAGGTTTCAAATTCACAAAAAGTCAAACTTGGTCAACTCTCCTAATTTAAAGCTTCGACAATGCAATCCATTCTTCCAATTCGATTCTGAATAACTTGAAAATCAAAACTGACGATTCACATAAGTCATAATGCATTATACGTAGCTACTCATGCCCGTAAACTATAGAGCGAAGTGCAAATGCTCAAAATGACTGGTCGGGTCGTTACATCCTCCCCCACTTAAACATACGTTCGTCCTCGAACGTGTCCAGAGTTGTTCTCAAAGCCATCAGACCATCGTATAACCTTACCATGCACATACCCGGGTGTGATCTCACGTCACCCTATCCCATATAGGTCTGATAACATAATATAACTAAGATTTCCTTAATTCAACCTAGACCATAAGCCTTAGAATCCAATTCCCAGCATTTGGAACTTTCTATAAGATCAGAATCTCGCATCAACACTCTGTATAAGTCTGAACAAGCTGTATCAAGCCATATCCATAACCCAAGATGTAATCATATGATATACAGCATAACTCAAATACTCATAGCAATGATTTCTAATCACAGCAGTTGTCCAAAAAAACCCAATTCAGGTAATAACCTCATGTCAAACCAAACCTCGTCCTAAAACCTTCATACACTACCGATGATGAAAGAAACACGCGGAAACTCATAACCATTCATCTGATCAACCAGTCATGGAACTCCCTCTCCTTCGACAAGAACTATAGCAAATTTCTAAGCCGACTTTCGATATTATCCTTCCAACCATGCTGTAATCTATTCCAATAGTATCCATCCTAGGTCCAATGACCTCATCACATCCAACATGACCACTCTAGTGACATGACATATCAATACAATCTGAAGCCACAATCCGCGCAATCCGTGCACCAATAAACAACAATCCAAATGTACTCAATCACGAAAATGACTCAAACAAGAGAACAGTCCCGCAAGCTCAACGGGTAATACACAACGCGATGCTAAGAACCTATCACACACCATAGATTCATAACACATGAATCTAACACAAAGGATCATATCTCAACATAACTCTGCCACAATGCGCGACCCCATCCAAACACTGCCCATATGAGATACCTCGAGCCACCATGCTCAAAATCAATAACCACGCACAATTCGACATCAAGTCCCCAAAGTGCATTACCATAACCACGGAGAAGCCAATGATACAATGCCACCCCAAACTCGAAAGGACATAATCAATACGCAATCAATAATGCAATACCCAGATACTCATCTCGCTCAAATTCCGCTATAAGGCCCCAATAGAACTGCACCATGGGTGCATATAACCAACGAATCACGACCCCTCGTAGCATAGAAGAGTAACTCATCGAACATAACAGAACACGAATAAGATCATCTACAATCGAATGACACATCCCTCAACAATAGCAGTATGGAGCCAACCAATACGGCTCGGTGTAGAATACACATCCTAATTGCGCCTACCAATGGACCCCCAACTCAACTCCGGGCACCCACACATGGATAAATAACCCTCCGAAAGCCCACAATAACCGAATCATAGCGCTTACTATTATCTAGCTAGCTTTGGCCATGACTTCACAGTCCACAACCATGAAAACAACCTGCTCTTGAGAACTCCCAGTGTCTAAATCCATAGAACACATGAATCCATATCTGATCCCAACTCCACTACCAGAATGTCTAACTCATCTTTCATACATGATCATCCCACGAGGAATACTTCAAAAATTCTTCCCTGCCACATAGCAAAATTTGAATATCAGCAGTCGATTAACTAGAAGAGTGCCACAATACCAGTGAAGTATCCATAAATCAAAACACATTACCCCTTCTGAAATGTATACTCTCATTAAGCCATGCCAAATAGTAATATCATTTACACTGTCCATGCTTCCAAATAGCAGTCGATTAACCGTCCATGCTTCCAAATAGAACTCTGATCCCGCTCACGTAAATCTCAATCCCACATAACACACCGCATATACCATGCCATCATATGAAAAATATGAGAACTTCATAGTCCGCTCCGAGTCACAAGCAACTACATACTCAATTAGCCAAGGACCTTCCATTAGATCCCATCCCGAAGAAAATCCCAATACACAATATATTCCTCACGCCGGTAGGAAATATACTCCTCAAACCGTGGTAAAAACCATTGAGAACTCTTCGAAACCCATTTGCACACAACCAAGCTATCAGAACCGAATCTCTATAACTCAACCCAGCCACGCAGGTTGCGAAGACCCAAGAGCATTGCTACTAAACACATGTAGAGACTAGCCACATCATAAGTACCTAGAGAACCGATCATACCCATTACTATGCTAACCCAACCTACTACCACGCTGTCCTATTTCTCCAAGTCCTTTCCAAATTGCCTTCAAATTGATATTTTTCCTTGCTAGAACACCACGATCCCTAACCAAAATTCACCACCCAAGAGACCCTAGTATAAAACCATAACGCTCTAAGACCCATAAGCCGCAGACTCCCCTCTTAAGCACCCCAAGGCGCCACAACCGAGACACCCACTCTAAAGTGATCTTATGTGAACCTAAAACTGTTTCCTTCACCTTCTTGATACTGAAATGCACAATCCACAATGATATAAAATGCCACAAGTCTCGACACCATCCAATGCAACTCCAGAATTCTAGCCATATATAAAGCTTGAAAATTTCAAATCGCTACATATAAATCCTTAATCCATTAGAACCATTCTCGAGAGTCATCCACTTTACTCAAATCTCAATTGAGCCAACCAAATGGACTGAACGCCCTGTGCCCCATTAGCACACCAACACCCAAGTGAATAAAGAGTAACCCACACTCCTAAGCAACTGAGCAAATTCCTACTCCATATACACTACGTCCTTTGCGAATAACCACTCAATTAGTTTATGATTCCCATATACCCATAGAGTGTAATACAACCCGTATCCAGAAATTTTCTTACTCGAGTCATCCTTAATCTCAACTTCTATAAGTCATAACTAATTCACTAGTATACCTCAAACTGAAACCAATAGAACACATAACTGCGCAATCCACTCGTTGTAGCAGACTCCCCCATTTGGCTCGAAGCCATAGAACAAAACAGTCGATAACATCATGATATCCATACTCTATATCTGCCAGAATTTCCGCACTGAACTTTAACTAAATCCTTCGCAAGCCCGTGTAACACAAACCATATAATACCTCAAATCGTCTGCAAATCTCGCATTCACCCTTGTAATAGTCAAGCTAACTCCCACAAGTGATCCAAACTCAAATTTCAACATATATCATTCACTGGTAAAAGAGAACTCTCTACAAAACATCATAAGGACCACACAACCTCAGGACACCTCACAGGAGATAACCCGCCTGTTTTGCCTCAAACTGACATCTCTCTATACCCTTCCACAGTCACAACTACTACGCAATCACTTAATCTTCTTGATTCTGAACTCATCGACAAGATATGGGAATCTACTTCACTCCATAACTAAACAACATGAGAGATCCCTCAACACACCCATAACTCGAGACCATATGCCAAATCAAGATAGAAATCAGATACCCCATAGTCCTTGATACATCTCAAGTAAACTCTTCTCGTCACATTCGAATAATCTGAACACATCTCGTAGTCTCATCATACTCACCACATAGTCATCCAATCACAAATTCCACTAATATGGACACCAACAGACTTATAAGTCCCAAAAGCATGTGCTCACGCAATCGAAATCTCCGTGCTTAAGCTACAGTCGAAACCTTACCCCACATCCTCTAGACTGGCCCATCATCAGCATGCCAAAATCACATCTCGCACCTCAACCATAGAATCACAAGCCGCCGGCGCACAGCCGATACCGAGCGCTCACATGCACATACGAATGTGTGGAAAGAATTCAAAGGGTTACGCTTCAAGCTGAATCAATTCTGCACGATAAGGAAAGAAAGATGGGAAGTATATCCTAAATGTCATGTAGCCTCTCAAAGATACGTATGGACGTCATCATATCGATCTGCAAGATAGCCAGGAGCGTGGTGATAGGGAGGCCAAGAGGCCTCGAGGTTCGGGTAGTTTTGGTGGGATCCCTTCTGGGGGACAAACACTTGCTCATGACTTGTATAACCTATGAACCTAGAGCTCTGATACCACCTTGTCACGACCCAAAATCCGACTAGTCGTGATGGCACCTAACCCAACCCGCTAGGTAAGCCAGTTAACCACTAACTAATTCTAATAAGAATTAATAAAGCGATTAAGTAAAGAAATATCTGAATCTAATACATTCCCCAAGAACTGGTAGTACAAATCATGAGCTTCTAAGAATAGAGTTTACAAAGCCAAAATGAAATAAATATATAGTTTGTTTGAAAAGTACATAAACAGAGTTTTATAGATCTAAGGCTATCACGGACAAGAGGTAGCTACAACCGGGACGCAGGTACATCTTCAATCCAGCTCCCATCGAACACAGCAACATCAGCAACCAACATCTGCACGCAAAGTGCAGAAGTGTAGTATGCGTACAACCGACTCCATGTACTCAATAAGTAACCAACCTAACCTTAGGTTGAAAGCAGTGACGAGCTAACAAAAAGGGGTCAGGTCCAACACCAATATTCCACAACAGTTCATAACAGCATAGTACAAGTAACAAACGAGTATCTCAGAAATAAAAGGCTCTGTTCGTTCACAGTTCCAAAAAAATAGGCATTTCTTTTCAAGTATCTCAGTGAAAATCCAAATCGTTTACCGAAAAGCCAATATACGAGTAAGTTTGAAAACTGTGATTTTCCCCAAAACTCCTTTCAACAAATAGTAGGATGTTTCATATTCAGATAGCACAAGGAAGGTACTTCTCTATGCCTACATGTCAAGATATAGGTAAAATCATAAATGTCCCCAAAACTGGGTGGCACAAGGAAATGCACCTCTATGCATGTATCTCAAGTACACATGTCAAATGCAATGCATCTCGATGATGAGCTCATGTAATAAGTCTCTCAGAGTACTCAATCTCATTGTCTCGCATTCTCTCTCACTATGCTCAGCACACTCAAACACTCAGCATTGTACCATACCCGTTGCGGCATACAGCCCGATCCCTATTTATAGTCGACTGCGCTCACTGGGGGTGTGCAGACTCCGGAGGGGCTCTTTTCAGCCCAAGCGCTATAATCCGCACAGACAACGCATGTGCTACACAAATAACTCACGTGCCATAATATCAATATCTGGAATCGCACGGATAACTCACGTGTTGCACGAAAGACTCATGTGCTATAATATCAACATCTGGAATCGCATTGGCAACTCATGTGCTGCACGGACAACTCACGTGCTATAGTGACAACATCCTCACAAACAGGCTCCCGGCCTCACTCAGTCATCAATCTCTCCAGTCTCACTCACGGGCTCACAATGTCATGAAACTAGCCCCACAACAATGATATGATGTATCGATAAATAACTAAGACTGAGATATGATATGAATGCATGAATATGACTTAGTACGAAATATCAATGAAATCAGTGATATGACAGTAAGAAACGACCACTATGGGTCAAAATAATATCGGAAAATGCCTAAACATGATATCTAGCATGATTGACAGCTTAACTACTTTATCACATAATGAAAAAACGGATATCAACAAAGTAGGACCACTATACAGTTCCATGGAAACAACAGAGTCCCAATTCACATGGTGCACGCCCACACGCCCGTCACCTATCATATGCATCATCTAAATACCAATCAGCTAACACGTATTTTGGGGTTTCATACCCTCAACATTAAGATTAGAAGAGTTACTTACCTCGAACAAGCCAATACCAATGCCGAACAAGCCAAGCGGTGTTCCAAAGATGCCATCCCGCACGTTTCGACCTCCGAACGGCTCGAAACTAACCAAAAACAACTCAAGTACATCAAACAATGCTATATGAACCAATCCAATCGAAAAAGATCAACTCTTAAATCAAAAGCCCGAAATCGGCCAAAAGCCCAACCTGAGCCCGCACCTCAAAACCCGACAAAATTTACAAAATTCAACAACCCATTCAATTACGAGTCCAACCATACTAATTTCACTCAAATCCAACTTCAATTCGATGTTCAAAACTCGAAATTTCATATTATGAAACTTTAGGCCAAAACCCCCAGTTTCCTCTTTAAAATTCACAACCAAAAGCTAAAATCGAAGATAGATTCATGGAATATAACCAAAACCGAGTAGAGAATACTTACCCCAATTCATATAGTGAACATTGCTCCAAATATAGCCTCAGTCCGAGCTTGAAAATGTAAAAATGAAGCCAAAATCACGAACCCTTGTATATAACATTCTGCCCAGCACATCCGCATTTGCAGAAAATTCGTCGCACCTGCGACCACCGCTTTTGCGAAAACATATTGCACCTCCACTGCCCAGCTTCCTCACCATTTTTGCTTTTATGACTCCCTGCCCGCATCTGCGCCATCGCAGGTGCAGAAATCTCATCGCACCTGCGACCTCTGCTGACACCCTCTAACTCTGCACCTGCGCTCGAGCTGCCGCACCTACGGTATCGCATATGCGCCCAAATCTCTGCTTCTGAGGTCTTCCTCACCCAGCACTATTCTCGCATCTGTGATGCCTTTGTCGCTTCTGTGGCCATGGCACCTGCGCAAACCAACCGCAGGTACGATCATACCAAAACCAGCAGCCTCCAGCTTTGCACATGAAGTGAAAATAATCCGAACCTCGTCCAAAACTCATCCGGGCCACTCGGGACCCCGTCCGAATATACTAATTTGTCCAATAACATAACACAGACCTACTCGAGGCCTCAAATTGTGCATAACCAAATCGAAACGACGAATCGCACCTTAAATCGAAATCTATGAACTTTGAAACTTCAACTTCCACAACCGATGCCAAAACTTATCGAGTTACGTCCGATTAACCTCAAATTTTGCACACACGTCACATTTCACATTACGAGACTATTTCAATTTCTAGAATCGGATTCCAACCTCGATATCAAAAAGTCCACTCCCGGTCAAACTTTCCAAAATTTCAACTTTTGCCATTTCAAGCTAAATTCCACTACGGACCTCCGAATCACAATTCAGACGTGCTCCTAAGTCCAAAATCACCCAACAGAGCTAACGGAACCATCAAAACTCTGTTCCGGGGTTCAAATTCACAAAAATTCAAACTTGGTCAACTCTCCCAATTTAAAGCTTCGACAATGAAATCCATTATTCCAATTCGATTATGAATAACCTGAAAATCAAAACCAACGATTCACATAAGTCATAATGCATCATACGGATCTACTCATTCCCATAAAATACTGAGCAAAATGCAAATGCTCAAAATGACCGATCGGGTTGTTTCACCGATCGGTCGTTACAGGTAGATTTGATATCTTTGAACCGTCGAACTTTGGTGTATATCTAGACAACCATTAGTCACACAATCAACCCTTAACCATCTTTTGTTCTCATTGGTGTGTTCATTTCATCCATGACAACCATTAGTCACACAATCAACCCTTACATACGTGTTTCCTAAATGTGTTATCCCATAGATACACTATTTGATATACTCCGTGTCAAACATAGAAACCATTAAAAAGTCTTAATGCTTTATCCTTAGTACTGAACATTGTCATCATTATGAGAATGGACGAAAATTCTATTTGACAATGTTGAACCGTCATTAATGACTTTGTTTGATCTCCTTGAACCTAGATTATTGGTGTAATGACCTGACTTGTCGTTTTAAGAATTTACGCACCGTTCAGTGAGTTAAGGTCTCGAGTAGCTTCGTAATGTGTATGATGACCCGCGGGTGTGGTCGAGTTTTATTTTTGAAAGAATCGGAATTAAATTAAAAGAACAATTCTTATTTAGAAGCTTAAATGAAAAGAGTTGATCGGAGAGTTGACTTTTGAGAAAACAACTCCGGAATAGGATTTTGATGATTCCAATAGCTCTGTATGGTGATTGTGGACTTCGGAGCATGTCCGAAAAATATTTTGGAAGTCTGTAGTTAAATTAGGCTTGAAATGGCTAAAATAGAAATTTTAAGCTGGAAGTTTGACCGGGGAGTTGACTTTTTGATATCAGAGTCGGATTACTATTCCAAAAGTTGGAGTAGGTCCGTAATGTCAAATATGACTTGTGTGCAAAGTTTGAGGTCAATCGGACGTGATTTGATAGGTTTCAGCATTGGTTGTTGAAGTTTGAAGTTTCAAAGTTCATTAAGTTTGGATTGGAGTGCGATTCGTATTTTTAGTGTTGTTTGTTGAGATTTGAAGGCTCGACTAAGTTCGTATGATGTATTAAGACTTGTTGGTAGGTTTGGTTGAGGTCCTGGGGTCTCGGGTGGATTCCGGATGGTTAACGGACTAGAATTTGACTTGGTGTTATAACTGAAGCATCAGATTTTGCTGGTTCTGGTTTCCTCTTATGCGTTCGCGAGGATGGTCTCGCATTCGCGAAGTGTACATGGAGTCCGTGGAAGGTTTGTTCTTCACGTTCACGAAAAAGAGGATGTGTTTGCGAAGGTTTGGGAGGAGAGTGCACCGCGAAATCGAGATGGGTGAGACGTTCGCGAAGAAGAGAAGAGGCAACTGGGGACCCCTTACATTTGTTCTACGCGTTCGTGGAGGTGAGGTCGCGTTCGCGATGAGAGGGGTCAGTAAAGGTCCGCGTTCGTGAGTGGTTTATTGCATTCGCGTAGAAGGATTTTGGGACAGAAGCACTTGTGCTTCGCGAACGCGAGGTAGATGTCGCGTTCGCGAAGGAGGAATTTGGGCAGAACAAAAATTGTGCTTCGTGAACGCGAGGTAGTGGCAGCGTTCGCGAAGAAGGAATCGTTGGACAGAAAGTTTAAGTTCTGAAAATTGTACTTCGTCCCATTTTCCATTTTTGACGAATTGGAGCTCGGGAAAAGGCGATTTTCGGGAGATTTTGAAGGAAAACAACGAGGTAAGTGCTTTTAACTCAATTTTGGTCAAATTACCCGAATCCATGGTTGTTTTTAACATTTAATTGTTGATTTAAGTTGGAAGATTTAGAAAATCCTCTTGGTTTAAATTGAATATTTGAGGGTCGAGTTGATGTTGGAATTTGGTAAAATTTGTAGGGTTGAACTCGTGGTTGAATGGGTGTTCGATTTTCATGAAAATTATGTCAGGTTCCGAGAGGCGAGCCCCGCGTTGACTTTGGTTGACTTTTTAGAATAAAATTTTAAGATGGCGTTTTATTATCCGGAATTATTTTCGATGAATTTTAATGTAGTTGTACAATTAATTTGGATAGATTTGAGCTGCTCGGAGTTAAGTCAAGCAAGAAGGCGATTTTGGAACATCGGCATAACTTCAAAAAGATAAGTATCTTTCCTAACCTTGAGTGGGGGAATTACCCCTTAGGCATTGAGTCTTATGTTAAAATTGTGTGATTGGAAGCCGTGTACGCAAGGTGACGAGTACGTACTCAGGCTTATATGTACAAATTTTATTGGTTTAAAGTTTTAGGCAGTTTTATGTATTAAATTGGATAATTGTTGGAATTTAGTAAATCCTTGAATTATTACGCCTCATTCCTTATTTGTCAAGTTTGTATTTTATATAATAATTTGGTGTTATTGTCACTTGGATTTTATGTGAATTTCGTATGTTTGTTGATTTGATATTTTTCTTGGAATTAAATTCATGATGGAATTCTTATATGCAAATATTTATTAAATAAGTTTAAATTGAGGAGTTAATATAATTATCAAGAATTTGGATTAATGAAGGCGCTGCCTTATACTGAGTATTTTTCACCTCTGTTGATTGTTTTGAGGTTTTATATATGTTGTGTGGAGCCTTGGGCTATTTGTTGAGAAATTTATTGATTCTGCTACATATTTGGAATTTGGTTGTGGTAAGTGGCAAAATGTGATATGAATTGTTGTATTGTGTTGTAGTTTAAACACTCTCCTTTATGTTATTAATACTTCCTACCTTGCTTGTTAATGATATACATGTGCTTGGTAAGGAAGAGTGTAAAGCACGAAGGGTGATGCCGTGCCATTTGAGAGTGTAAAGCACGAAGGGTGATGCCGTGCCATTTGAATTATATTATCATGTGAGGGAGAGTGTAAAGCACGAAGGGTGATGTCGTGCCATTTGAGAGTGTAAAGAACGAAGGGTGATGTCGTGCCATTAAGAGTGTAAAAGTACGAAGGGTGATGCCGTGCCATTTCATTTATATTATCAGGTGAGGATGAGAGTAAAAGCACGAAGGGTGATGCCGTGCCATTATTTTTATATTATCATATATTCATGGCACGAAGGGTGTTTCCGCGCAGGCGAGGACGAGAGACATACATTATATTGTGATATCGTTTTGTTGTGTATACATTCATGCCTTTATCTTGAGATGTTATTGTGCACCTACGTTTTCTATGTAACTTGTAGTCGTGGTTGCTTCCTGTGTGCCTCCCCCTTTATTTCTTTTATTGTTATTGGCATTTCCCCCACCTAGTTGATACTGTTATATGTAAGCACGGTGAGAAAGAGATAAATGCACGGAGGATGTTGCCGTAACAATTGATTTGATCTACATATATACATTGGGTGAGAATGAGACAAGTGCACGAAGGTATTGTCGTGCCATTTGATGTGATATATTGAATATATTTCTCGCACCAGGAAAGTTAAATGAGGTGTCACATGGTGACTTTTACTTGAAAGAATTATATTCGAAATATATTTATTTGAAAGAGATTTACTTGAACGAATTATATTCGAAAGAAATTTATTTGAAAGAATTGTATTTGAAAGAGATTTATTTGAAAGAATTATATTTGAAATATATTTATTTGAAGGAGTTATATTTGAAGATATTTATTTGAAGGAATTATATTTGAAAGAGATTTATTCGAAAGAATTATATTTGAAAGATATTTATTTGAAGGGAGTATATTCAAAATATATTTATTGGAAAGTATTATATCTTGAAGATTATTATTTGAAAAGAATATAGGTGAAAGATTTATATTTGAAGGACTTGATTAATTGGTAGTACTTGTATTCATTATTTGTTGAGCAATATTTATGAAGTTCTTGCTACCTTGTTGTTTACAATACTAGTTGATTATTGTTGCTATCACTACTATTTATTTTTCTATTATTTTTGTATACTATATTGCACAAGTTATTAGATTAGTGAGTGTCTTGACTATACCTCGTCACTACTCCACCGAGGTTAGTCTTGATACTTATTGGGTACCGACTGTGGTGTACTCATATTACACTTCTGCATATTTTTGTGCAGAGCCAGGTATTGAAGATATCGGACTCGGACAAAGTTAGAGTGTGATTGCAAGGATTCAAGGTAGAGCTGCTTGGTCGTCGCAGTCCCTTGGAGTCTTTCCCTTTTGTGGTATTCTTAATTATTAATCAAACAGTATTGAGTATTCGATCCTTGAGATCATTTCATGTATTCAGTTAGAGTTCGTGACTCAGTATTACCAGTCTTGGGAGGTCGTTTGTAATTATTTCCGTTGTTGGGTTCTATTATCTATTTAAAAACAAAATTGGCTTGAATTGTAATTATAATCGGCTTACTTAGTCTTAGAGACTAAGTGCCATCACGACGCCTGTGGTGGGATTTTGGGTCGTGACAAGTTGGTATCAGAGCTCTATGTTCATGGGTTCTACGAGCCACGAACGAGTCTAGTAGAGTCTTGCGGATCGGTACGGAGATGTCTGTACTTATCTTCGAGAGGCTACAAAACTGTTAGAAAATTTCCACTTCTTTCATTTCTGTCGTGCGGAATTTGTTGAATTTGGAATTTGTGCCTTTGTATCTCTATCCTCTCATAAATGGTGAGGACACGTGCAACCGAGTCAGCTGAGCAAACTTGTCATCGGCCATAGTCTCGTTCCCCTCGATGATCTCTCAACTACCTCTCTAATTAGGCCTTTTGCTACTCATGATCAACTCTTAAACCCAACAGCTAACCCGAAAATATAAAGTGAATACTTCAAAATTCATCACGAAATAGTAAACAAAGTCACTCATATTTTATAATATTTTTCAACAATTTCATCTCTAGTTTTATTAATCAATGCCTATATAATAGTAGAAGACTTGCTTTGTATTTGTAAAAGAATTGATTGGAAATAAAAATGTATGAAAATGATGATAGATATAAAAAAAGAAAAAAGACAAGATTAAATTGATGAGAAATAATATTGAGAAATATAAATCTATGATAAAAACAATTTATCTTGGGAAAACTAATTTGTTGCAATTGTTTTGTGGGAGGAGAAAAATTTTATAGCTCTTCCCAAAAGCAAAAAAAATTGCTTTTGCTGCTGCCCAAAAGTACTTCTCTGTCTTGGCTAAACACCTCAAATTTTCAGTAAAGTATTATTTTTAACAAAAAAATAATTTACATTACATTTTGGCTTCCCAGAAGCTTAGCCAAAAAGGATCTAAATTATTTCATCTTAACTACTTAAATTGTGATAGACAGAGTTATCAATTTTAGTGAGAGATAACAAAGGTGTTAGTAAACTATGTTCGATACTAGAAAATCAAAGAAGAAAAAAATGTTAGTTTAATAAAACAGAACATAAATAATTTCCGAGCCCACAAGTTTCTTGTGTGTCCTTAAAGAATTTAATCTCCTCACTGTTGTCCAAGGTTATGGATTACTTCCTCCCACGATAAAACAGAAAAACTATTATGTAATACTGAAAATCAAAATTATAGAACTCTAGCGAACTCAACAAACGGAGCAAATCACACTTGACATTTTATTTATATGGAAAAACAATGTAACAACTTGTGTGATTCGCAAGTAAGGATTAATCGCATCTGGATAAGTAGGATTCTGTTTGAACTTTCCATAGTGAACATATGTCGGATATACTCGGTCAATCGGTAGATATTATATCTTTGAACCGTCGAACTTTGGTGTATACCTAAATAACCATAAGTCACACAATCAACCTTTAACCGTCTTTTGTTCTCATTGTTGCATTTGTTTCAGTCATGAACACCACCTGGTTCATAAGTGTGTAGAGAACTGGCCTTACAGAATTCTCTTTGAAGCAACTTACACTTCACACTTACATAGGTGATTACTAAATGTGTTATCCCGTAGATACACTATTTGACATACCCCGTATAAAACAAAGAAACCATTAAAAAGTCTTAATGCTTTATCCTAAGTACTGAACATTGTCTTCATCACGAGAATGGACCAAAGTTTTATTTGACAATGTTGAACTGTCATTAATGACTTTGTTTGATCTCCTTGAACCTAGATCTTGGGATCTCTATTCTTTTAGGTAGAGTTACCGCCATAATAACTTGTCATCGACCATAGTTCCATTCCTCTCTATGATCTCTCAACTGCCCCTCTAATTAGGCCTATTGTAAGTGGATCCGACACATTATCGCTTGACTTCACGTAGTCAATTATGATAATTCCCCTAGAGAATAGTTGCCTAACGGTTTTATGCCTTCGTCGTATATGACGAGATTTCCCGTTATATATAAGGCTCCTAGCCCTTCATATTTGTTGTTTGACTATCGGAATATATACATTTATGTTCTAACGATTTGGGCCAAAATGAAATATCTTCAAGAAAATTTAGGAGCCATTCAACTTCTTCACCGGCCTTGTCTAAGGCTATAAACTCAGCCACCACTGTAGAGCGTTCAATGCACGTTTGTATGGATGATTTTCAAGACATCGTTCCTCCACTGACTGTTTAGAATCGGTTGAACCGGTGATCTAATTTGCATCACTATACCACTCTTTACTATCACAGGATACTTGTTGTAGTGAAAAGTATAATTTTGAGTATATTTCAAATATTCCAAGTCTCATTTCATTGTCATGAAAGTTCAATGCTAACTTTCTTATGTCGTAAACTAATACGTCTTGACTTTCTATTGCATATCCGATTATTGACTATATTTAGTATAACAACACTATATTATAACAACATCTGGAATGGTTGATCTCAGTTGTGACCACAACCTTTTAATATATATCACATTTCGCAAACACTCACCCTTTTACTAGCATTTGTATGCTATTTATTCATATTCCACAAATGGAATACATGTTTATACGATATGCAAAAAATAACACTTTCGTTCATGAAACAAATCCAACATACTATGGATTTTTATCATTTTCATCAGTTGGTTCATTATATTATAGACCAACTTATTAATACATACGTTCATGAATGGTCATGTCTATAAACAAATGTATAGACGCATCTTTACATGAAAAGTCACAACCTTCGAAGTGACATCTTTTCATAAACGAACTAAACAATATAAATTTTCATGAAAGAAACAACCTTTCGAGAAAGGCACATGACCAACATCCGAATTGATAGTTTCATCAACTAGTCTTCACTAAGACTGAACAAGTAATGAATTCACCGACTACCTTACCAATATCCACTAAAAATTTGTGGGGCCCAAAAGTATATCATTTAGTTCTTCTAAATAATATAGACATCAAGTGTAACATTGGCTTTTGTCATGCATAAGCTAAACGCTCGCACATTTGAAATATTTCATGTGCCTTTTCTATTATTCGTTATCAACATATCATCCACATATAAACGCACAATGACTACATGATTTGGGGTATTCTTAATGTAAACACATTTGTTTACACTCATTAATTTTGAAATTATATGATAATATTTGGTCAAATTTCGCATGTCATTATTTGGGTACTCATTTTAGTATATAAAGAGACTTAACACGTTTACACACCTTCTTTTCTATTTCAGGAACCACAAACCCTTGGTTGTTTCATGTGGATTTTTTCCTCCAAATAACAATTTAAAAAGCATGTCTTCACATCTATTTGAGGAGTTCAAGACTGTATATTGTAGCAAATGCGACTAATATTAATATGTATATAATTGTCACGCCCCAAAAACCCGCCACAGGCGTCGTGATGGCACTTAGTCTCTAAGACTAGGTAAGCCGATTACAATTATAATTTAAGACTTTATATTTAATCGAAACTAATAGAGTAAATAATTATAACACCTTCCCAAGACTGGTAATACTGAGTCATGAACTCTAACTGAATACATGCAATGATCTCAAATGTAACGACCTGACCTGTCATTTTGAGTCTTAGGGCATCGTTTGGAAGTTTGAGGCCCTGGGCAGCTTCACTTCAGGTATTATGACTTGTACGCATGGTCGGAATTTAATTTCGGGAAGTTCGGAGTTGATTTGAAAAGAACATTCTAATTTCCAAAGCCTTAAGTTGGAGGAATTGACTAAAGTGTAATTTTTGAGCAAACAGCCTCGGAATTGGGATTAGAGGGTTCCAACAGGTTTGTATGATGATTTTGGACTTGGGCGTATGTCCGTATCGGGTTTTGGATGACTCGGGAGCGTTTCGGCGCCTATTATGGAAGTTGGCATTTTGGAAGAATTTTCTAAATTTGGGTTGAAATGCATTTCAATGTTATTGATGCCCGTTTAGGATTATAAGCCTGGGAATAGCTCCGTATGGTGATTATGGTGCGCGTCCGGATGTGAATTTGGAGGTACGTAGGTCATTTTGAGGTCATTTGGCGAAAGCTAGAATTTGAAGGTTTTTGAGGAGTTTGACCGGGAGTGGACTTTTTGATATCGGGGTCAGATTCCAATTCCGGAAGTTGGAGTAGGTCTATAATGTCAACTATTACTTGTGTGCAAAATTTGAGGTCAATCGAACGTGATTTGATAGGTTCCGGTATCGAATATAGACGTTTGAAGTTCTAAAGTTCATTAAGCTTGGAATGGGGTGCAATTCATGAATTCGACGTTGTTTGATGTTATTTGAGGCCCCGAGAAAGTTCGTGTTATGTTTTTAGACTTGTGTGGGTGTTTGGTTTGGATCCCCAAGTGCTCGGGTGAGTTTCGGAGTGGCTTCAGAGTGTTTTGTTAAGAAGTTGGATTGCTGGTTCTAGTATGATCACAATTGCGATGTTTTGGTCGCAAATGCGACCATCACATTTGCGAGGTAGTGTTTGCATTTTTGAACCTGGGCTGCTAAGGGAATGGATCGCATTTGCGACAATATGGTCGCTTTTGCGAAGCCTGAAGAGTTCGCATTTGTGAACTCTGTATCGCATTTGCGATGATGGCCAACTCTATCAGGGGTCGCTTTTGCGATGCTTTGTTCGCATTTGCGAATGTCGCATTTGCGAACCCCCCCTGTCGCAAATGCGACGTATGCGACTGGAGCCAAGGGCTTTTATTCCGAGACTTAGCTTATTTCCCTCATTTCCCACTTGGACTTAGGCGATTTTTGAGAGCATTTTGAGAGGGGGTTCCATCATCATCAAGAGGTAAGTGATTTCTTCTGGTTGTGAGTTAAATACAAGGTTTATACATGGATTAAGACATGAAAATTTGTAGAAATTTGGGATTTTGAAGAAAAATCTAGAAATTGTTATTTGGACTTTGACCACGAATTTGGGCATGGATTTGAGAATAAATTATATATTAGAATTCGTAATGCTATGGGTAGTGTTTATCTTCAAAAACTTTCGGAATTCGGGCATGTGGGCCCGAGGGTTGCTTTATCAATTTTTCGAGCGGAGTTGGAAATTGTTATAAATAGATTAATTATGAGTATTAGAGTATATTTTGATTGGGTCGCATCTTATTTGACTAGTTTTGGAGCGTTGTGCATCAGTTTGAGTTATTGGAAGGGCTTGGGAGCTGATTATGGAATTTCTGAGCGAAGTAAGTTTCCTTTCTAACCTTGTAAGAGGGAATTAACCCCATAGGTGAACTAAATTATTATGTGCTTCTATTTGTGGGGACTACGTATGCACGTGGTGACGAGAGTCCGTACGTAGCTACTAGTTATGCCTATGTCCGGGTAATTGTAGGCTTACATCATGCCTTGTGGGTATTGTTATTGATATATGTTTATTGTTTGTCTTGAGAAGGAATGGGATTGAGTTTGCTTATTAAATGTTTTGAAAGAAGTTGAAACTGATGAACAAAATTGAGATCTTAAAAGATTTCATTTGAATTTCGTATTTTGAAAAGAATGGAAGAATACTATAATAACTTAAGAAATCTATGTGTAACCGCGGGTAATTCCTTAAATTTATATTTGACCGCGTCTCATGTATGATCCGTGAGCAGGGTAATAGATGCATCTATGGTTCGCGTCGTTCGACCCTCGGTAGTGTACAGTTTACATTTATGTTGGATCGGGCCGAACGTCCTCGGTGGTCTTTATGTGTAATAATAGAACATGAAGCTCCTTTTATAACTGGTACAAATTCTTTATTTGAAAGATCATTTGTTTTAAATGAAGGAAGGGATTTGGGTTCTTAAATATTGTGATGAATTGTTCAGTTATTTCTTATTTCGAGTTTTATTGTTATATATATCTTGCTTAATTAGACTTTCATATTATCATATTGTTGGCCCTTAGTAAGTGTCGAAGTTGACCCCTAATCACAACTTCTTCGAGGTTAGACGGGATACTTACTAGGTACGCGTTGATTTACGTACTTACGCTACACTTGCTGCACATTTTTGTGCAGGTGCATATATGTCTAGTGGCCTTGTAGGCGTAGAGGCGAGGTTATTGCGGGGACTTAGGTGAGCTACATTCCACGTTATGAGTCCACAGCCACCAGAGTCTCCTTCAGAGTATTTATAGTTTCCTGTCCAATTTGTGTTCCGGATATATGTTGTATTTTATTTTATATTCCTAGTTGATGCTCATGCACTTGTGACATCGGGTTTTGGGCGATTATGGGTTGCACTGTATTGGAAATTTTAAAGATATTATTATTTATTTTGTAAACTTCATCTTTTACTATTTAATTGAAGAAAATATGATTTAAGAAATATTAGAAACGAGAACCGAATTAAGTATTTATTTTTGGCCTGTCTGACACCATCACGACCCTTATGGAATTTGGGTCGTGACAATATGGCATCAGAGCACTAGGTTCACTTAGGTCTCACGAGTCATGAGCGAGTCTAGTAGAGTCTTGCGGATCGGTACAAAGACGTCTGTACTTATCTTCGAGAGGCTACAAGAGTGTTAGGAGCACTTCCCTTCTTGATTCCTCATCGTGCGATTCGATTCCTTTGAGGCTTATGCCTTCATTCGCTTCCTATTCAGTCTTATGCGACGTAAAGTGCTTGTTACAAATTGGGAATCGAGGAATTTTAATGCTACTACAGATGTGGTGCAGGATGTTTCTCCCTGCGTATTTGTTTGGGCTATTGTCGTCGCCTCACGGAAGGCCGTTCTGCCGTTGCAGCTCAGTGTCAGCATTACCTAAGGTTTTGAGATTTGGCATTGATTGTTATGACGATTCGTGCGTTGCTATCGCACCGTGTTTGTGTAATGGAAGGATGTTTGTCTATGCGTCGAAGCAGTGAATGACTTGGAAGGAGTTTTACTCAGTGCATGATTCAGAGATCCAGTATTTTATTTTTGGTGAATGAAAGGCAATCGGACTATGAATGTTTAGGTTTGTGTTGACGGAGTAATGAGACTTGGTATTTCAAGCATGGTGGAATTTTCATCTGTGATGTGGTGTCGCCGCCCTGGATTGAATGTGTTAAGTTCGCCGGTGTTATGGTCTTCATCAATTTGCCTTCGGGCAGGGTGGTGTGAAACAGTGCCGGGGAAGCGGCTGTCAGAGATTGCAGTGTGCGGTGGTTCAGGATTTAATCGGTGGTCCAGGTGTTGAGGGCTCAAGGAAGATGATCTTCGGAAATGTTTAAAGTTGGTAGCGATCTGTTGGTTTAGGTGCTACAGAGATGGATTTTGATTTAAGGCAACAACTGGGCAGCGAAGGATGAGGAAGAACATGTGGGAGGTGTCTTGCGATGGTTAAACTTCTAGAAGGCGAAGTGTGAGAAACAGAAGTCGGGTAGTTGCTTAAAGTAGAGGGTTTGACCAAAGTGGGAGAGTGGCAGAGTAGCATATGGGTTATGTGGTAGGATGACTATACGCCTTGGGAAAAGTTAGAGTGATTTGGGATTCATGGTGGACAATGACTAGGTCTACGGGCTTAATTTGGAATATTGGCTCCTATATTGAGGAAGATTGGGTGTGACAGGAAGGAGTTGCCTAATATGAAGTAGGATACCGCATGACTATGGATTGGAATGTATTGTTTCAACTTTAGTTGATGTCCATGAGGAGTGAACGGACTTGTACAGCTGGTGAATGAGCACGGGCTCAGGACGATTTATTGGTTCCGTGGTAATTGTACTCGGTGCAGCGTTGTTAAAAGATGTCGACATGGAATTTCCACATGTGGGATATCTCCTGTGAGCAGGTTAGCGGTTGTGTGGTGTTAATGAAGCTTCTACGAAGAATTTTACTGGCTATCCAGTAAGAAATCGAATATGTGAATATGGCTAGTGATTTAGAATGTTCATGAAATGTTTAACATAAGGATTTCGAGGAATTTGGCGGGTTGTTTGTGCAATATCATGTCAATAGGAGATAAGGAATCTTGGTGGGTTCCAGAGTTATGCAATGGTAGCTTCAAGCTAAGTGGGAGAGCCCCATCGTCTATGATTGGATTGCATAGTTATCAACTTGTGCATTTTCTGGTTATCAGTATATTGGCGGGTTATCATGACTAAGGAAAGAGAACATCACTAGTAATTTGAGCAAAGGATTCGAGGAATGTGTGTTGTAATTGGCCTTATCGATTCATGTTTAGGTTTAGGGAAGACTCAGATTTTATGCTTTGTGAGGATGTGATGTACAAGGAAAAGGAACTTAGTCGGTTTCTTCTTTGAGAGAGTGTTCATGTGCTAGAAGGGCCTTGAAGTTTGATCATAATTGGGAACAAGTCAGAGTGGGTGACGATCAACAATGGTTATAGTGGGTTCAAAAATTCAAAGTGCGGTGCTTAAGGATTTCGAGTCTGTGGTATGGTTAAGTATCGAGTTTTGGAAGTGGATTATGGAAAAGGGGACTTGGAATATTTTATGTTGTCTACAGTCTGCGGTGAAGCATCGGAGGAATGAGAGAAAATAACTTCAGATTCATGGAAGAATTTTCAGAATAGGTGTACCAGTTGAAGATACAAATATGCGCATAAGGAGGGGATGAGATGGTTCATGGGTTTTGGAGACAACGTGGTCTCGTGATATAAGGTCACTCAGGATGAGTGCGGATTGGGTACATGATGTTTTGAATGGAGCTATCATTATTTCTAAGGCAAGTCCCGAGTAAATTAGAAGAAGTGGCTCGGTTGGTAATGGTTGAATCAGCACGGTTATGGTAGTGGCCAGTTTCTCCAGCGTGAAGTTATACATGTAGTTTGTGGTTGTACACTTGGGCTTGAGTGCCACTGCAACTTGGCTGATTTGGGAGGTATTCGACTCGTATGGCTTTGTTATGTAAAGGGATTTCCGAAAGAGTTATGGCAGTTTAGATTACGACACGAGGTTGTATATTCTATGGTTTGGGAATTAGGTTGCATGTTGCATTGGTTCTTCCGAAATGAGCTAAGTAAAAGGTTTCTATATGATGAAGTGTTTATCCTATTAGTAGATTAGATGTTATTATGGAATTCTGGTACTCTCATGTATTGGCATGTTAGGTGCAGTGAGCGGCATGGGAAATTAGAAGCTGAGGATCAAGGTTGCGGTTCGGTGTTGACAAGAATGTCACGAGCTCGGATAAGCAGGGAAGAATTCAGATGTTTAGAGTAAGCTGGTATTGTCTTTAGCATCACTTGAGATCGGTGTCCTGTGTAAGAGGCTTTGTGTATTGATTTGCAGCTTCTTGTTTTGCTTTATAGCGTTAGTGTGACCGGTGGTATGGGTGTGCAGACTTGTTACCTGGTGCGGAAGGTTGTGGGAGCGTATCCCACGGGAAGATTGTATAAGTGTGTCATGTAGTAACTTGATTGGTTAAAGATTGGAAACCAAGTATGGGGAGTGCGGTACTATCGCTAATATGAAAATTTATGCCTGGAGGTTGCTTGGTTCATTTGGTTGTGGAATGTGGAAGTTTGTTCCGGACTTGACGGTTGTTCTTATGTGTCATGAATAGGTCATTGTGGGCCCTTGAGAGGCTACTTAGTCAAGCATGGTATGATCAGAATCGGTTTGAGGTCCGTGGATGGATCTAAATGAGAATGTGGGTTCTATATCAGGCCGAATGTGCTCATCTCAGCATAGCGTTGTTTTCGGGAGGGTCTTCGAGCCTTGGATGTTATTCCTATCGTGAGCTATCCCGTGCAATCTATATTATACCAATTGGTTTGTGAAGTGGTTTGATTATTCACACTCATATTGAGATCCCGTATGGTTTGTGGTATTATGTGAGCAGGTTGGCTCTCGAGATACAGGTCATATATCGCACCTTAGTGGTGCTTGCATTTTGTAGTGCGTGGCGCTACCCGTCTCCCCAGGATTTGTATTATGCACTTGGCGTGCTTATGGTCGATATTTGGGCATTTCGTGTGTATGAGCGTTACGGCTCGATGTGTGTCTTCTTTAGATTATTGTGGTTGGATCGGGTGGCACGCCACCACGGATATGTTGATTAGATTGGGTGGCACGCCGTCATAGGTATCATGGTTAGGTTGGGTTGCACACCGCAACGGTAGCATGTGTGGATCGGGTTGCACGCCGCAACAGTGTGTTATTGAGTACAGTTTCCCATATTTATTATTGCGTGTTTTGCTTCTCAATTCCCGAGGAAGGTTCATAACATCCTTTCAGTTGTTTAATTAGCTACGTGGGTTGAGTAACTCTTTCCAGAGTTCATTTTTCCTTATGTACCACATTCGAGTTTGTGGATTGTTGGCACATTGTGGTATCCTATGAGACTTTTGGCAGTGTCTAAGGTGGCTTATTGCCTGAGAAGCTTGTACTGGGTGAGACGAGATTATTGGACCTGAGATCAGTGCGATCGGATTTATATGAAGCATATTAAAGAGTAAATATTGCTATTCAGTCTAGAATGAGGTAGTGGTCCTTGTCGGGAGGAGAGACTCCATAAATTGTGTTTCGGCAGGTGGTTATGAGTTCTATACATTTTCTCTATTGTGGCAATATTACAAGAGTTGGAACAGGATTTATATAAGTCATGATGTATGTTGTAAGCATCAGATTCGTGGGTTTTCGGTTGTTTTTATCAGATGATGTTATAATGGTCATGTAAATTATGCGGTGCATGGTAAGAATTCAGTAAGGGTATACAATCATGTGTTAGTACATCATGTAGTGATGGATACGGTGTTCGTATGTTGGAACAGACCTGTTAGAGAATTTCAGATGTTGGAATTTGGCTCTCAGGCTTATTTGACTAGCAAAAAGGGAGGATTTTCAGGTTTGCTCGAGCAAATGTGCTCAACTAGTTTATGGTAGCACATGTAGGTGCACGAGGTGTAAACAACGATTTAAGACAACTCCAGAGCAGTTATTAACACGTTCGCGGAGGAACGTATGTTTAAGTGGGGGAGAATGTAACGACCCGATCGGTCGTTTTGAGCCCTAGCACATCGTTCGGTAGTTTGAGGCCCTGGGCAGCTTTACTTCAGGTATTATGACTTGTACGCGTGGTCGGAATTTAATTTCGGGAAGTTCAGAGTTGATTTGGAATGAAAATTCTAATTTTCGAAGACTTAAGTTGGAGGAATTGACTAAAGTGTGATTTTTGAGCAAACGACCTCGGAATCGAGATTGGAAGGTTCCAACAGGTTCGTATGATGATTTTGGACTTGGGCATATGTCCGGATCAGGTTTTGGATGACCCGGGAACGTTTCAGCGCCTATTATGGAAGTGGGCATTTTGGAAGAATTTTCTAAATTTGGGTTGAAGTGCATTCCATTGTTATTGATGTCCATTTGGGATTCCGAGCCTAGGAATAACTCCATATGGTGATTCTTGTATTGGGAGCGCGTCCGAATGTGGATTTGGAGAGCCGTAGGTCATTTTGAGGTCATTTGGCGAAAGCTGGAATTTGAAGGTTTTTGAGGAGTTTGACCGAGAGTGGACTTTTTGATATCGGGGTCGGATTCTGATTCTAGAAGTTGGAGTAGGTCCGTAATGTGAATTATGACTTGTGTGCAAAATTTGAGGTCAATCGGACGTGATTTGATAGGTTCCGGCATCGTATGTAGACGTTTGAAGTTCTAAATTTCATTAAGCTTGGAATGGGGTGCGATTCATGAATTCGACGTTGTTTGATGTTATTTGAGGCCTCGATCAAGTTCGTCTTATGTTTTTAGACTTATGTGGGTGTTTGGTTTGAAGCCCCGGGGGCTCGGGTGAGTTTCAGAGTGGCTTCAGAGTGTTTTGTTAAGAAGTTGGATTGCTAGTTCTGGTATGATCGCAATTGCGATGTTTTGGTCGCAAATGCGACCATCGCATTTGCGAGGCCGTGTTCGCATTTGCGAACCTGGGCTGCTGAGGGAATGGATCGCATTTGCGACAATATGGTTGCTTTTGCGAAGCGTAAAAAGTTCGCATTTGGGAACTCTGTATCATATTTGCGATGATGGCCAACTCTGTCAGGGGTCGCTTTTGCGATGGTTTATTCGCATTTGCGAAGGTCGCATTTGCGAACCCCCTGTGGCAAATGCGACATCTGCGACTGGAGCCAAGGGCTTTTATTCCGAGACTTAGCTCAATTCCCTCATTTCTCACTTGGACTTAGGCGATTTTTGAGAGCATTTTAAGAGGGGGTTCCATCATCATTAAGAGGTAAGTGATTTCTTCTGGTTGTGAGTTAAATACAAGATTTATACATGAATTAAGACATGAAAATTTGTAGAAATTTGGGATTTTGAAGAAAAACTTAGAAATTGGTATTTTTGGATTTTGACCACGAATTTGGGCATTGAATTGAGAATAAATTATATATTTGAGTTCATAATGCTATGGGTAGTGTTTTATCTTCTTAAATTTTCGGAATCCGGACACGTGGGCCCGAGGGTTGCTTTATCGATTTTTCGAGCGGAGTTGAAAATTGCTATAAATTGATTAATTATGAGTATTAGAGTATATTTTGATTGGGTCGCATCTTATTTGACTAGTTTTGGAGCGTTGGGAATCGGTTTGAGTTATTAAAAGGGCTTGGGAGCCGGTTATGGAATTTCGGAGCGAGGTAAGTCTCCTTTCTAACCTTGTAAGAGGGAATTAACTTTATAGGTGAACTAAATTATTATGTGCTTCTATTTGTGGGGACTACGTATGCACAAGGTGATGAGTGTCCGTACGTAGCTACTAGCTATGCCTATGTCCGGGTAATTTTAGGATTACATCATGCCTTGTGGGTATTGTTATTGATTTATGTTTATTGTTTGTCTAGAGAAGGAGCATGATTGAGTTTTCTTATTAAATTTTTTAAAAGAAGTTGAAACTGAGGAAAAAATTGAGATCTTAAAATTTTTCATTTGAATTTCGTATTTTGAAAAGAATGGAAGAATACTATAATAACTTAAGAAATCAATGTGTAACCGCGTCGCAAGTATGATCTGCAAGCGGGGTAATCCCTTAAATTTATATTTGACCGCGTCGCATATATGATCCGCGAGCGGGGTAATAGATGCGTCTATTGTTCGCATCGTTCGACCCTCGGCAATGCACAATTTACATTTATGTTGTATCGGGCCGAACGTACTCGGTGGTATTTATGTGTGATAATAGAACATGAAGTTCCTTTTATAATTGGTACAAATTCTTTATTTGAAAGATCATTTGTCTTAAATGACGGAAGGGATTTGGGTTCTTAAATATGGTGATGAATTGTTCAGTTTTTTCTTGTTCTTAGTTTTATTGTTATATATATCTTGCTTAATTAGACTTTCATATTAGCATATTGTTGGCCCTTAGTAAGTGTCGAAGTCGACCCCTCGTCACAACTTCTTCGAGGTTAGGCGGGATACTTACTAGGTACGTGTTGATTTACGTACTCATGCTACACTTGCTGCACATTTTTGTGCAGGTGCATATTTGTCTAGTGGCCTTGTGGGCGCAGAGGCACAGTTATTGCGGGGATTTAGGTGAGCTGCATTCTACGTTACGAGTCCGCAGCCAGTAGAGTCTCCTTCAGAGTATTTATAGTTTCCTGTCCAATTTGTGTTTCAGACAGATGTTGTATTTTATTTTATATTCCTAGTTGATGCTCATGCACTTGTGACACTGGGTTTTGGGCGATTATGGGTTGCATTGTATTGGAACTTTTAAAGATATTATTATTTATTTTGTAAACTTCATCTTTTACTATTTAATTGAAGGAAATATGATTTCAGAAATATTAGAAACGAGAACCGAATTAAGTATATATTTTTTGCTTGCCTGACAGCGGTGTCCAGTGCCATCACGACCCTTATGGATTTTGGGTCGTGACACTAAAGATCGAATATACAATACTGTTCGAATAAGAGTTGACAGTACAATAAAATGGAAAGACTCCAAGGGACTGCGACGACCAAGCAGCTCTACGTTGAATCCTTGCGATCAACACACTACTCTGTCCGAGTCCGATATCTCTAATACCTGGCTCTGCACAAAAATGTACAGAAGTGTAGTATGAGTACACCACAGTCGGTACCCAGTAAGTATCAAGACTAACCTCAATGGAGTAGTGACGAGGTACAGTCAAGACACCCACTAGTCTAATAACCTGTACAATATAGTATACAAAAATAATAGAAAACAAATAACAATGATGGCAACAATAATCAGCCAGTGATATACATAACAGGGCAACAAGAACACCATAAATATTATTCAACAAATAATAAATATAAGTACAACCAATTAAATCAAGTCCTTCAAATATAAATCTTTCGACTATATGATTCTCAAATAATACTCTTCAGAAATAAAATTCTTTCACATAAATCAATTTCTAATATAATTCCTTCAAATAGATATTATTTAAAATATAATCCTTTCAAATAAAAGTCACCTTGTGACACCTCATCTCATAATCATAAAATAATTACGGGTCTCTGCCCACTTTCATATTTCCACAGCACCTCGTGCCCATATCTCTATCACAACCGCACAGATAACTCTCGTTCCAAATATGTCTATACATAAAATCCACACGATTAATTTATTTTCAATAACGTAAGGTTATCATTTTTAAACCGAGTAAGTATTCAACAAAGAAATGAGTTTATTTTAGAAATAGTTGTAGTGAAGAAAATGACATTTCAATTTGAATAAAATATCAGATAATCTATTGCTTCGGAGTCTTCAGAGTCTCGCACTAAAAATCCCAAGCCAACACCATACAACAAGGAATACAAACACATAGTAAAATCAAATAATACATCACGGCAGCTCATAAGGATTTTCCTATCACGGAAATACAAAATAACCAAAAGCAAGTGCAACCATAGAGAGATGTCAACAAAAGGGCACTCCCGAGATACCGTCTCGTAGTCCCAAAAGTAAATGCTCAACATGGGATTTCCCGAGGTACCGCTGTCACGACCCGAAACTCCTTCCGTAAGATGTCATGATGGCACCTAGTCTCTAAGACTAGGTAAGTTTATAAATGCGGAATATAACTGAATACAAAACTGAAATTTAAACCTTAACAGTCGAATAAGTAAAAACTTCAATTTAACAATTTCAACTCCCAAAATCCGGTAGAAATAAGTCACAAGCTTCTAAGAATTTATTCTCCATGTCTCTATACATATGAGTATAAAGCAAATAAGGAAGACAATATAGTAAGATAGAAGGGGACTGCGGAGTCTGCGGACGCTGGCAGATATATGTCATGACCCAAAACTAATCCTGTCATGATTGCGCCTGTCATGGTACAAGCCAAGCCGACACATTTAAAAAAAAATCGATATTTCATTTAAAAGATAAGTTAAAGCTTTTCATAATAAAATCTTCATAAAAGAGTTCAACTCAAAATAGAAATGCGGAAAAGATAGCCCGACATCAGGGTGTCACTATGTCATGAGCAACTAGACTCTCAATCTAAAAGAAAGTGTCTACAATAATCTGCGTCTAGATATCAATACAGGTACAATAATATAAGCCCTCCAAAAAGTTTCACAACAACAATTAGCAACAAAGTGCAACAACAAAATAAGAGCAAGTACAGCCTCATAGGGCTACTATCACTCATCTATCTCAACAACTCAATCACTCAGCTGTCAACCTTAATACTCTCAATCAAAGGTACCTGCGCGCACTGGGGGTGTACAGACTCCGGAGGGGCTCCTACAACCCAAGCGCTATATATTGTTGCGACGTGCAGCCCGACCCAATACTGCTGCGGCATGCAGCCCGATCCATATATTGCTACAGCGTGCAGCCCGATCCGATATATGGCTCAAAGGCTTGTTGCGGCGTGCAACCCGATCCAATATTATTGCGGTGTGCAGCCCGATCCAATATATCTCACATAGCTCTCAACCCGGTACTCAGGCCCTACCTCAGTCACTAACCTCTCCAGCCCCTCGGGCTCACATAATATCATAATAACTAGCCCCAACAGGGAATACAACAAGTATCAACAAGAAATGAGAGGAAACAGAGATATAACACATAATAAGACTGTGACTGAGTACAAGACAGCAATTAGCAGTCAGTTCAACAACTATACGACCGTTGCGGGTCCCAATAGTGATATCATATGCCCTAAGCATGGTTTCTAACATGAAAGGCAGTCAATTGCTCAAAGACAAGGAAAATTAAGTAATAACAATGGCTATTCCGCAATGCCCTTGCTTACCTCAATCTGAATATATCCCTACTCCGCAATGCCCTTGCTTCTCAATTCGGCCTCCAAATGCTCCAAATCTAGTCACAACCAGTACAATACCATTAATATATGCTAAAGGAAGCAATTCTATTAAAAAAAATACCAAATTAGACCCAAAACCCGAAGTTGGTTCAAACCCGGCCCCCGAGCCCACGTCTCGAAATTCGACAAAAGTCACAAAACTTGAAAGCCCATCCACTCACGAGTCTAACCATATAAAATTTATCAAAATTCGACCTCATTTGGTCCCTCAAATCCTCAAATTATCCTCTCCAAAATCCCAAGCCCTAACCCCCTATTTGCACTCCTAAATCCCACTAATTAGATGAGAAAACAACGAGAAAACACCATAGTTAGGAGTATTAGAACTCAAGAAACTTACCTCAGTGAAAACCCCTTGAATCCCCTTCAAAATCACTCCAAAAGCTCCAAGGCCCGACTTGAAAATGGTGGAAATGAGCAAAAATTTGCGAAGTCTTCTATTTATAGGTTCTGCCCAGTCTTTTTGCACTTGTGGCTCAAAATGCGCACCTCCGGTCTCGCTTTTGTGAAACAACCTCTGCATCTACGAAAAATCACTAAGTCCCCAACTCCGCACCTGCGCTCCCTATCCGCTTCTGCGACCTCACAGGTGCGAAAAAGACCTCGCACTTGCGGCCACTGCCTGACCTCCTCTCTTTCGCTTCTACGGGAAACTACCCGTTTCTGCTAACTCGCAGATGCGCATACCTACTCGCACATACAGTTCTCCCCAGTCCAACATACTCCTGAACCTACATCCGTCCCACCGCACCTGCGGCATCTCACCTGCGGCAATACCCTCGCAGGTGCGATTACACCAGCAACAGGCCAACTTCAGCAATTCTCCAAACTTCAAACTTGATCCGTTAACCACCCGAAACACACCCGAGGCCCTCGGGGCCTCAACAAAACATGCCAACAAGTCATATAACCCCATACGAACTTAGTCGAACCTTCGAACCATTCAAAACAACATCAAAACACCAAATTACCCTCAGATTCAAGCCTAAGAACTTCCAAACTTCCGCAAATGACGCCGAAACCTACCAAACCACGTCGGAATGACTTCAAATTTTACACACACGTCACAAGTGACACTATGATCCTACTCCAACTTCCGGAAATCCATTCCGACCCCGATATCAAATTTTCCATTGCCGACCAAAATCGCCAAATTTCCAACTTTCTCCAATTCAAGCCTAATTCCACTACGAACCTCCAAATCACATTCCAGACGCGCTCCTAAGTCCAACTTCACCTAACGGAGCTAACAGAATCATCACAAATCCAAATCCGAGATCGTTTACACATAACTCAACATCCGGTTGACTTTTCCAACTTAAGCTTATCTCAAATAGACTAAGTGTCTCAATTCACTCCGAAACCACTCTGTACCCGAACTAACTAATCCGGTATAACACAATGTAGCTGGATAACACAAAAAGAAGTAGAAATGGGGTAAACGGGGCTATAACTCTCAAAACAACCGGCCGGGTCGTTACATCCTCCCCCTCTTAAACAAACGTTCATCCTCGAATGGGTCTAAAAACATACCTGGAGTCTCAAATAGGTGTGGATATCTGCTCCGCTTCTCCCGTTCGGTCTCCCAATTGGCCTCCTCCACAGGTTGACCTCTCCACTGCACCTTCACTGAAGCTATGTCCTTTGACCTCAACTTTTGAACCTGCCGATCCAAAATGGCCACCGGCTCCACATCATAAGTCATATCACCCTCTAACTGATCCATGCTGAAGTCCAAAACATGGGACGGGTCTCCAATATACTTTCGGAGCATGGAAACATGAAACAATGGGTGCACACTTGAAAAGTTGGGTGGCATGGCATGCTTATAAGCCACCTCCCCTATCCTCTAAAGCACCTCAAAAGACCCAATGAACCGGGGGCTCAACTTTCCCCTCTTCCAAAACCTTATAACACTCTTCATGGGTGATACCTTCAGCAAAACCTTTTTCCCAACCATAAAAGACACATCACGGACCTTCATGTCCACATATCTCTTCTGCCTAGACTGCGCCGTGCGAAGCCGCTCCTGAATCAATTTCACCTTGTCTAATGCATCCTAGACCAAGTCTGTACCCAAGAGCCTAGCCTCACCCGGCTCGAACCATCCTACTGGAGATCTACACCTCCTCCCATATAAAGCCTCATATGGAGCCATCTGAATGCTCGATTGATAACATATTGTTATATGCAAACTCCGCGAGTGGTAGAAGCTGGTCCCATGAACCCCAAAGTCAATGACACAGGCGCGCAACATGTCCTCCAATATTTGAATAGTGCGCTCGGACTGTCTATCCATCTGAGGGTGAAAAGCTATGCTTAATTCAACCTGAGTACCCAACTCTCGCTACACGCCCCTCCAAAAATGCGATATAAGCTGAGTACCTGTATCTGAAATGATGGAAACTGGGACACCATGCAGGCGAACAATCTCTTGAATATAAATCTCAGCCAGCCGCTCCGAAGTGTAAGTAGTACTAATTGGAATGAAGTGCGCAGACTTGGTTAGTCGATCCACAATGACCCAAATAGCATCGAACTTCCTCGAAGTCCGTAGGAGTCAAACTACAAAGTCCATAGTGATCTGCTCCTACTTCCACTCCGGGATCTCTAATCTTTGAAGAAATCCACCCGGTCTCTGATGCTTATACTTAACCTGCTGACAGTTGAGACACCGATCTACAAACCCAACTATAGTGCTATCTCAAATCTTGGTACATCTTCCCGACACCTGGATGGATGGAATACCGCGAGCTGTGGGCCTCCTCAAGAATCAACTCCCGAAGCCCATCTATATTAGGCACACATATCCGACCCTACATTCTCAACACGCCGTCATCACCAATAGTCACATCCCTAGCATCACCTCGCCGGACCATCTCTTGAAGAATGAGCAGGTAGGGGTTATCATACTGACGCTCCCTGATACGGTCATAAAGAGAAGACCTGGAGACCACGCAAGGCTATACCCGACTCGGCTCTAATATATCTAATCTAACAAGCTGGCCCGCTAAGGCCTGAACATCCAATGCCAAGGGTCTCTCTGCTGCCGGAAGATATGCTAAACTCCCCAAACTCACCGCCCGACGACTCAAAGCATCGGCCACCACATTGGCCTTCCCCGGATGGTACAAAATAGTGATATCATAGTCCTTAAGAAGCTCTAACCATCTTCGCTGACGCAAATTAAGATCCTTCTACTTAAACAAATGCTGCAAACTCTGATGATCAATAGAGATATCACAATGAACCCTATACAAATAATGACGCCATATCTTCAAGGCGTGAACAATGGCTGCTAACTCAAGATCATGGACAAGATAGTTCTTCTCATGGGTCTTCAACTAGCGCGAGGCATAGGCAATCACCCTACCCTCCTGCATCAGAACACATCCAATGCCTATCCTCGAGGCATCACAATACATGTTGTAAGAACCTGAAGCTGATGGCAGAACTAAAACTGGAGTTGTGGTCAACGTAGTCTTGAGCTTCTGAAAGCTCTCCTCACACTCATCCGACCACCTGAATAGAGTACCCTTTTGGGTCAATTTGGTCAAGGGTGATGCAATAGATGAAAATCCCTCCACAAAGCGACAGTAATAGCCCGCCAAACTAAAAAAGCTCCTAATCTTTGTGGTTGAGGATGGTCTAGGCCAACTCTGCACCGCCTCTATCTTCTTTGGATCCACCTGAATACCCTCACTTGACACTACGTGCCCCAAGAATGCTACTGAACCGAGCCAAAACTCACACTTGGAGAACTTTACATAAAGCTTCTCCTCCCTCAATCTCTGTAACACAATCCTCAGATGCTGAGCATGATCCCCCGGGCTACCAGAGTACACCAGGATGTCATCAATGAATACAATAACGAATGAGTCTAAATAGGGCTGGAATACACTGTTTATCAAATGCATAAACACTGCTAGGGCAATGGTCAGCCCAAAAGACATCACTAAGAACTCATAATGGCCATATCGGGTCCTGAAAGTTGTCTTAAGAATATCCGAATCCCAAATCTTCAGCTGGTGATAACCTGACCTTAAATCAATCTTGGAGAACACCCTCGCCCCATAAAGTTGGTCAAATAGGTCATCAATATGTGGAAAAAGGTACTTGTTCTTGACAGTGACCTTGTTTAACTACCTGTAATCAATGCACATCCTCATGGAACCATCCTTCTTCTTCACAAAAAGGACTGGTGCACCCCAAGGTGACACATTAGGTCGAATAAACCCCTTATCAAGGAGTTCCTGAAGCTGTCCCTTCAACTCCTTCAACTCCGCCGATGCCATACGATACGGTGGAATAGAAATGATCTGAGTGTCCGGCACTAAATCAATACCAAAGTCAATATCCCTATCACGCGGCATGCCCGGCAGGTCTGCATGAAACACATCCGGAAAGTCACGTACCACCGAAACAGAATCAATGGCAGGAGTCTCTGCACTAACATCCCTTAAAAAGCCAAATAGGATAGACAACCCTTCTCAACCATTCGTTGAGCCTTCAAGTATGAAATCACTCTACTGGAAACATAGTCTATAGAACTGCTCCACTCAACCCTCGGCAACCCTGGCATCGCTAACGTCACAGTTTTAGAGTGACAATCTAGAATAACATGACATGGAAACAACCAATCCATACCCAATATCATATCAAAATCGACCATACTGAGTAGCAAAAGATCCACTCTGGTCTCCAGACCCCCAATAGTCACCACACATGACCGATATACGCGGTCCACAATAATAGTATCACCCACAGGAGTAGATACATGAACAGATGAAACTAAAGACTCGCAGGGCATATCCAGAAAATGAGCAAAATACGAGGAAACATATGAATAAGTGGAACCAGAGTCAAATAATACAGAGGCATCTCTGTGACAAACTAATACAATACCTGTAATCACAGCATCTGAAGCAATAATATCTGGTCTGGCAGGAAGAGCATAGAAATAGGAATGGCCACCCCCTAATCTGCCTCCCCCTCTCGGGCGACCCCTAGCTGACTGGGTTCCACCCCTAGCTGACTGGGCTAGTGGTGGAGGAAGTGATGCTGATGACATAGACTGGCTCCTCTACGGAGCGGGACCTCCCACTAGATGGGGACACTCTCTCCTCATGTGACCAAACTCCCCACACTCATAGCAACACCCTAGTGTTGGTGCTGGTGCTGGGGACTGAAGAGAGCCCCAAGCACCGGGATAACTAGCAGAAGGACCCGACATAGACGGACCCTGACCCGATAGAGCACGAGAAGAACTCTGCACTGGAAGGGCACTAGGAGATGAACGGACCTACTGATAACTGTGAAATCCATGGCCAGATGATGTACCACGGTGAACTGGGTGAGTTGTCTGAGCATGCCTGAATGGACAGCCTTTACTGTGCTGGAACTGACCCCCAGAAGGAGTACCACTAAATCCACCCTGTCCACGAGGCCTCTTGGCCTCCCTCTCAACCCTCTCCTAACCACGAACCATCTCAATCTACCAAGCAATGTCGACAACCTCATCAAAAGTAGCACCAGACACTCTCTCTCTCTGGTCATAAGAAATCGAAGCTGAATCTATAAACCTTCTGATCCTCTCTCTGTCCGTGGGAACCAACTAGATAGCATGATGGGCCAACTCTGAGAATCACATCTCATACTGCGTCATAGACATATCACCCTGACGAAGCTGCTCAAACTGTCTGCGCAGCTCCTCTCTGCGGGACTGAGGCACAAACTTCTCCAGAAGGATAACGGAGAACTACTGCCAAGTAAGGGGTGTTGCGCCAACCAGCCTACGCCTTTCGTAAGCCTCCCACCAACTGAATGCAGCCCAAGAGAACTGGAAGGCAGTGAATGAGACCCCACTGGTCTCCAGAATACCTGCTGTATGGAGTATCCTCTGACACTTATCGAAGAAACCATGTGCATCCTCTCCCTCTGCACCACTGAAAGATGGAGGTTGGAGTCTCCCAAACCTCTCCAATCTATGTTGCTCATCCTCAGACATAGCAGGAACAACATAGTCCTGAGCAGCTGTAACCGGCTGGACGGGTGGTGCCCCCGGTGTCTGGAATCCATGTACCACCTGCTCTGGTGTGCGAGCAGCGGGAATCTGAGCACCTCCCCCAACCTGAGAAGTGGTTGCTGAGGCCAGAACAGAGACCGCCTGAGCAAGGCTGGTGCACGCATTCAGAATCAGAGCTAAGGCCTCCTGAAGGCCTGGAATCACAATAGGCACAAATGGAGCCTGAGTTGGTGGATGAACAACTGGAATCTGGTCCTAATCAGGGGCAACTGGTGGATCTGCAGGTAATGCCCCAGCTGTTTTTCGGGTTGCACCTCTGCCCCTACCATGGCCTCTACCACGGCCTCGGCCTCTCGCGGCCCTGGCTGGTGGTACTGGTGGCTGGCCCTCCTTACCGGTAGTACGAGTCCTCACCATCTATGAGAGAATGAAACAACAAATGTTTAGTTACTAGAATCAACAGATTCGCACGACAAAAATTCAAGAATATGGAGTTTCATAAGGGTCATGTAGCCTCCCGAAGATAACTACAGACGTCTCCGTACCGATCCGCAAAACTCTACTAAACACGCTCATGACTCTTGAGACCTATGTAACCTAGGCTCTGATACCAACTTGTCACGACCCAAAACTAACCCTGTCGTGATGGCGCCTGTCGTGGTACTAGGCAAGCCGACACATTTCCAAAAAAACACATCGATATTTCATTTAAAAGATAAGTCAAAGCTTTTCATAATAAAATCTTCATAAAAGAGTTCAACTCAAAATAGAAATGCGGAAAAGATAGCCCGACATCAAGGTGTCACTAAGTCATGAGCAACTAGACTCTCAATCTAAAAGATAGTGTCTACAATAGTCTCCGTCTAGATATCAATACAGAGAAAGAAAGATAATGAGGAGGGAGCACAAGGTCTGCAAACGCCTGCAGCTACCTCGTAAATATCCGGAAGATCAACTGTGCACGAACTCATTAACCTCCACGTCCAGTCACACCTGAATCTTCACACAAGGTGCAGGGAGTAACGTGAGTACTTCCAACTCAGTAAGTAACAAAATAAAATAAAGAACTAAGAAGCAGTGACGAGCCACATAATTTCAGTTCATTTTAGTAATTTCGGCAAGAAAAGTAGGCATGCTTTCAATTCGGTGTTTTAAAACAAAACATTTCGGGTTCAGGTACAACAATATAAGCGCTCCAGAAAGTTTCACAACAACAACAATTAGCAACGAAGTGCAACAATTAAATAAGAGCAAGTACAGCCTCACAGGGCTACTGGCACTCATCTATCTCAACAGCTCAATCACTTATCTCTGAGCCTCAATACTCACAATCAAAGGTACCTGCGCTCACTTGGGGGGGGGGTGTACAGACTCCGGAGGGGCTCCTACAGCCCAAGCTCTATATATTGTTGCGGCTTGCAGCCCGACCCAATACTACTGCGGCGTGCAACCCGATCCATATATTACTGCGGCATGCAGCCCGATCCGATATATGGCCTGAAGGCTTGTTGCGGCGTGCAACCCGATCCAATATTGTTGTGGAATGCAGCTCGATCCAATATATCTCACATAGCTCTCAACCCGGCACTCAGGCCCTACCTCACTCACTAACCTCTCCAGCCCCTCGGGCTCAAAGAATATCATAATAACCAGCCCCGACAGGGAATACAACAAGTAAACAAGAAATGAGAGGAAACAGAGATATAACACACAATAAGACTGTGACTGAGTACAAGATAGCAATTAGCAGTCAGTTCAACAAGTATACGACCGATGCGGGTCCAATAGTGATATCATATGGCCTAAGCATGGTTTCTAACATGAAAGGCAGTCAATTGCTGAAAGACAAGGAAAATCAAGTAATAACAATTGCTATTCGACTTTACAGTCTCACGGGACGGACCAAGTCATAATCCGTCACGGTGCACGCTCACACAACCATCACCTAGCATGTTCGTCACCTCAAAATATCACATTATACAAATTCTCGGGGTTTCATACACTCAAAACCAGATTTAAGACTGTTACTTACCTCAATCCAAATAAATCCCTACTCTGCAATGCCCTTGACTCTCGATTCGGCCTCCAAATGCTCTGAATCTAGTCGCAACCAGTACAATACCATTAATATATGCTAAAGGAAGCAATTCCACAAGAAAACTACCAAATTAGGGATAAAACCCGAAATTTGTTCAAACCCGGGCCCCGGGACCACGTCTCGAAATCCAACAAAAGTCACAAAACTTGAAAGCCCATCCACTCACGAGTCTAACCATATAAAATTTATCAAAATACGACCTCATTTGGTCCCTCAAATCCTCAAATTACCCTCTCCAAAATCCCAAGCCCTAACCCCCTATTTTCACTCCTAAATCCTACTAATTAGATTAGTAAACAACGGGAAAACACCATAGTTAGGAGTATTAGAGCTCAAGCAACTTACCTCACTGAAAACCTCTTGAATCCCCTTCAAATTCACTTCAAAAGATCCAAGGTCCGACTTGAAAATGGTGGAAATTAGCAAACATTCGCGAAGTCTTCTATTTATAGGTTCTGCCCAGGATTTTCCCATCTGCGGCTCAGAATGCGCACCTGCGGTCTCGCTTTTGCGCAACAACCTCTGCATTTGCAAAAAATCAATTAAGTCCCCAACTCCACACCTGCGCTCCCTATCTGCTTATGCGACCTCGCAGGTGCGGAAAAGACCTCGCACCTGCGGCCACTGCCCGACCTCCTCTCTTCCGCTTCTGCGGGCAACTACCCGCTTCTGCGGGCTCGCAGATGCGCACACCCACTCGCACCTGCGGTTCTCCCCAGTCCAACACACTACCGCACCTGCGTCCATCCCACTGCACTTGCGGCATCGCACATGCGGCAATACCCTCGCAGGTGTGATTACACCTGCAACAAGCCAACTTCAGTAATTCTCCAAACTTCAAACTTGATCCGTTAACCACCTGAAACACACCCGAGGCCCTCAGAGCCTCAACAAAACATGCCAAAAAGTCATATAACCCCATACGAACTTAGTTGAACCTTCGAACCACTCAAAACAACATCAAAACCCCAAATTACCCTCGGATTCAAGCCTAAGAACTTCCAAACTTCCAAATTCCGCAAACGACGTCGAAACCTACCAAACCATGTATGAATGACCTCAAATTTTACGCACACATCACAAGTGACACTACTAACCTACTCTAACTTCCGAAAAACCATTCCGACCCCGATATCAAATTTTCCACTGCCGACCAAAATCGCCAAATTTTCAACTTTTGCCAATTCAAGCCTAATTCCACTACGGACCTCCAAATCATATTCCGGATGCGCTCCTAAGTCCAAAATCACCTAACAGAGATAATGGAATCATCAAAATCCAAATCCGAGATCGTTTATACATAAGTCAACACCCGGTTGACTTTTCCAACTTAAGCTTATCTCAAAGAGGCTAAGTGTCTCAATTCACTTCGAAACCACTCCGGACCCGAACCATCTAACCCGGCATAACACAATATAGTTGAATAACACAAAAAGAAGCAGAAATGGGGAAAATGGGGCTATAACTTTCGAAACGACCGGCTGGGTCGTTACAATATACCAAGAAGTCTCATCATACAACTAGTTTACTAATGCTTGGTCTGATAAGATGTACCTGGATCTGCACAAAAGGATGTGCAGAAGCGTAGTATGAGTACACTACAACGGTACCCAGTAAGTGCCAAGCCTAACATCGGTAGAGTAGTGACAAGGTCAGGTCAGGCCCTACTGGAATAATAAAAGACATGGTGACATGTTTAACAATATAATAACAATAAATGACAATAGAAATGAATCAAGTAAATAGTATATCACCCTTTTACTACACAAAATAAGGGCAAATAATACCTCGCGGAAACAAACAGAATTTTCAACTTTGAGAAAATCACAATAATAATCAAATGAAACTGCGACCATAAGTAAATATCAATAAAGGCACTCCCGAGGTACCGCCTCGTAGTCCCAAATCATAAATAAATTCACAATATCTCATTTCCTTATATCACCGCGAGAGCCTTCACATTTAATTTTAAAGGAAATATTTTTTTCCCGAAATAGCATCCCGCGTTTTAGCCACCCTTATCACACCGCATGACTTCCAGTAGTTCCCCTACTAGCCATGCGTATCAAGCAACCCTTATCTCACCGCATGCATTTCAATACCCAGACCTTATACCACCGCATGTGTATCAATATCACAATATATCACAATTTACACCTCAAGTGCCCAAATATTTTAACTTGCCAAAATAAATCAACAACCAGATTATTTTTCTACAATAAGGAGCACACGACTCAATCACAGTAAATACAAAAGTCTTCACCAAATATTCAGCAAAATAATATTTCCACAGATTTAACATCTTGACTTAACATCCAATTATTAAATGTAAAATACTTCATTTTTAATAATATTTAATTTAAGGAAATTCAACCTTCTAATAATGCACAGAATCAAAGAAAGCAAAGTTTCGACTAAACAGGTAAAAATAATTAGTAGGAAAATTGTTGGGCAAATTTAGGAATATAATATAGATCAATGATGATGAATATAATCGGATAAAATAATTTAATTAATGTGTGACCGAGATATACACAAATTTAAAAATCAAGTTTTCCACATTTAGCCCGTGTACACACTCGTCACCTCGTGTACACGACTTTCAACACATTATAATTATCACATCAATACCAATCCTGGGGGGAATTTCCCCCACACAAAGTTAGACAAGTCACTTACCTCGACTTGCTCCAATTTAATCCACTAGTAGGCCTTTTCCTCGATTATCCAACTCTGAATGGCTCGAATCTAGCCAAAATAATTCGATACAATCAACAAAAATTATAGGAATCAATTTCATAAGAAAATTGTCATGGCCCAAAATCCAACTACTCGTGATGGCACCTAACACAACCCGTTAGGTAAGCCAACTATTCACTATCCAATTCCAATATAATTTAACAAGACAATTAAGTAAAAGAAAATAACTAAATGTTATACATTCCCCAAGAACTGGTAGTACAAACCATGAGGTTCTAAGAATAGAGTTTACGAAGCTGGTATGAAATAAATACATCATTTGTTTGAAAAGTACATAAACAGAGTTTTATGAATCTATGACTACCATGAACAAGAGGCAGCTACAACCGGAACATAGATACATCTTCAAATCCCACTCCCATCGAACACAGCAACATCAACAACTAACATCTGCACGCAAAGTGCAGAAGTGTAGTATCAGTACAACCAACCCCATGTATTGAGTAAGTAACAAACCTAACCTTAGGTTGAAAGTAGTGACGAGCTTGTACCAAGGTCGGGTCCAAAACCAATAGTCCACAACAGTCCATAACCACGTAAAGAAAATAATACAAGAAGTAACTCAGAGATAAAATGCTCAGCTAAATCATGATTTCAAAAATAATAATTCTTCCTTTCGCGTACATCAGTGAAAACCCAAATCGTTTACCGAAGTTGCCAAAAATATGAATAAGTTTGGAAACAATAATTTTTCCGAAATCCTTTCAATAATAAATGAGATGTTTCATTTTCTTTCAAGATAACCCGTGTAAAACAAATGCATTACTATGCCCATCTGTCAAAATGTGTGAGAAATCATGAATGATGTAATATCGTACAACATGAGGAAAAATCCATATCTATGCCTGTATGTCATGTGTGCATGTCAATGCGATGCAACTCAGTGATAAAATAATATGCATACTCTCAGAGTATCATTTCACTCAGTCCTCACAATCACTCATTCCTCCCAGTCACTCAGTCCTCGCAGTCACTCAATGCTCACAGTCACTCATGCCTCACAGTCACTCAATCTTCCCAAATCACTCGGCACTCGCACTCAGTAGGTACCTGTACTTACTGGGGGTGTGTACAGACTCCGGAGGGGCTCCTTCAGCCCAAGCGCTATAATCTGCACGGACAACTTACGTGTTGGACGGACAACTTACGTGCTATAGTATCAATATATGTATCCGCACGGACAACTCACGTGCTATAATAAAGCCAATATGGCATGCTACGACGTGCAACTCGATCCCATAATTATCCTCACAATCAGGCCATCGGCCTCACTCAGTCATCAATCTCTCTAGTCTCTCGGGCTCACAATGTCATGAAAATAGCCCGAAAATGATGATATGATGTATCAATAAATAACAACAAAGATTGAGATATGATATGCAATGAAATGAATATGATTGAGTATGAATTTTCAATTTAAAACAAATAATTCACATCAATATGACTTCTATGGGTCCCAATAATACTGTCACACAGCCTCAACATGATTTTTAATATAATTCTCAGCTCAATTTCTTTAACAAATAAAACTGCATGGAAAATGCCAAGATTATTTTACTACAAAATTCCACAAAATAATTACGTCACAATTTCTATGGTGCACGCCCACACACCCGTCACCTAGCATGTGCGTCACCTCTAAACAATTCACCTAATACTTATATTCAGGGTTCATACCCTCAGCTCCAAGATTAGAAGAGTTACTTACCTCGAACAAGCCAAATCCAATGTCGAGCAAGCTAAAGAATGCTTCAGAAATTCCATTCTGCACGTATCAACTCCCGAACGGCTCGAATCTAGCCACAAAAAATTTGATTTAGTACACACAATTTATAGGAATTAATTCCATATCAAAATACTAATATTTTCTCACAAAATCGGAAATTACATTCCAAAGAATCGCTCGTGAGGCCCACACCTCAGAACCTGACAACAGTTATAAAATACGAGCACACATTCAACCACGAGGCCAACCATACAAATTTTACACAAATCCGACATCAATTCGACCCTTAAATCTTCAAATTAAACCAAGAGGGTTTTCACAATTTTCTAACTTAATTCACCAATTAAATGCTAAAAACAACCATGGATTCGGGTAATTTGACCAATATTATGTTAAGAACACTTACCCCGTTATTTTCTCTGCAAAATCTCCCAAAACTCGCCTCTTCCCGATCTCCAATCTGTCAAAAATGAAAATGGCCTCAAGCCTAACCTCGGTAGAGTATTGAGGAGATCAGGTCATGCCCTACTGGAATAATAAAAGACATGGTGACACGTTTAACAATATAATAACAATAAACAACAATGGAAATGAATCAAGTAAATATTATGTCACCCTTTTACTACACAGAATAACGGCAAATAATACCTCGCGGAAACAAACAGAATTTTCAACTATGAGAAAATCACAATAATAATCAAAGGCAACTACGGCCATAAATAAATATCAACAAGGGCACTCCCGAGGTACCGCCTCGTAGTCCCAAATCATAAATAAATTTACAATATCTCATTTCCTTATATCACCGCGATAGTGATTAATTTATACAACATTTGACTACTTTCGTATTTTTCGGCACCGAGTTGAGGCTTTAGAGTGAATTTGAGGCCGGAAAGCGAGCTTTGAGACAAGGTAAGTCTCTTGCCTAACCTTGTAAGAGGGAATTTACCCCATAGGTGATTTAAATTGCTATTTGCTTCTAATTACGGGAGCTACGTACGCACGAGGTGACGAGAGTCCGTGTGTAACTACTAATTATGTTGATGTCCGGGTAGGTTTGGACCCAAATCATAAAGTACTTGTAATGTTTTCACCCTATTGTTAATTAAAGTGCCTAAATTATATTGGAACTTGATAAAGGAATTGTAAAATACCAAATTTTACTTACTTGAATTTTGGCGGGTTACTTGACCGTTAATAGAAATTGTGATTCTTTGCATATTAGCCTTGTAATAACTTCTAAATCGGATGTTCATAAAGTATCGTCTCTTCTTGTGGAGCGGGCTGAACGCCTTGGCAATAGATAGATGCATCTATAGTTCATGCCGGATGACCCTCGGCAGTGTACACATTATTCTCGACCGGGCCGTACGACCTCGGCATAATCGTGCATGATAATACTCAGAGTTTAATTATATTTGATATTATTTCATGGCTTGAGAGGTTAAAATTATATAAGACTGAAATTTATTTGGGACTTACCATGTGTGAAAGAATTATTTACTTCCTGCTTGTTATTGAGTTATTATTATTATTTATATAACCCATGCTTACTTAGAACTTCTGTATTTCTTTACTGTTAGCCCATAGTAAGTGTCGATGTCGACCCCTCGTCACTACTTCGAGGTTAGAGTTGATACTTACTAGGTACATGTTGTTTATATACTCATGCTACACTTCTGCACTACCCGTGCAGGATCTGAGGCAGGTGCATCTGGCGGACACATCGGTGCGCATCCCCGATACCCTGAGGCCTAGTGGTGAGCTACTTTCTGAGCCGTTCTGCAGCACCTACAGTCTCTCTCTTTGTACTTATTTTTTGTCTATTTTATTTCAGACAGTAGTTGATATTTTGTATATTCTACTAGTGCTAATAAACTTGTTTCACTAGGTATTGGCACACATTCTAGTAGACTTTATGGTTTTGGACTACATATATATCTATGATTGCACTCAGTTGCTCTCGTTTTATTTATTAAACTTTCTACTTCTTAAATTTCTTAATAAATAAAATTTAATTACTTGAAAACTTATTAAAAGGAGTAATCATATAGTTAGTTCACCGTTGGTTTGCCTAGCGGTAGCATTGGACGCCATCACGGCCTATAGGAGAAATAGAGTCATGAAATACGCCGTCAATTACTTGTTTCCATGTCTATCTGTATTTCATTAATTATATTATTTCATGTCTTGATTGTTACGTGTCCTGACTGCTTCCTATGCCTCAACTTACGACTTGACATTTATTATTCTCGTATTATAAAATGTAAATTTCTTCCATGTTTCTATGCTTAATTGATAATTGCCTTAATTGTTTTACTTGCACCCTTTAACTGTCATATATGTGACTTGTCTTATTGCCGAGTGTTAATTGTAGCCTTTAATGATTTGGTACGAAATTTTCTTCTTGATTTGTAGCTTTCATATTCGTTAATCGTAGAAATTCTTGTAATTTGAGTTGTTAAATTGATTGCACTTGTTGATTTAATTATGAATCGGGTTGCACGACGCAACAGGTGGAATAAGGGTGGATTTATATTGATATGGTGGGATCGGGTTGTGCGCCGCAATAGGTAAAATAAGGGTGGATTGATTTGGTGAAATAAGGGTGAATTACGATATTGACTCTGTTTATCTGGTGGGATCTTGTTGCACGCCGCAACATATATATTTACTTATTATCACTGATATTTATATGGCGGAATAAGGGAGGATAGTGTTGTACGGTGGGATCGGAATGCACGCCGCAACATTTTATGTGTTTTGTATTCCCTGATGAATGGTGTTGGCTTCGGTGCTGTCGTACGAGACTCTGAGTATTTGGTATTTCTGTATTTACTAGATTTCGAGGATTGAGTTATTTTCATGAGTTAACTGCTCTACTTTTCCGTATGTTCCTCTCCTATTATTATTTTTATATACTGCGTAGAGGTTATTGTAAGTGACCCGCCTTAGCCTCGTCACTACTTCGTCAAGGTTAGGCTCGACACTTATAAAGTACATGGGGTCGGTTGTACTCATAATACACTTTACACTTCTTGTGCAGATTTTGGAGCCGGTCCCAACGACGGTTAGTAGATTGCTTGTGTTGACTATTGAATGGAGACTTGAGGTACAACTGCCCGGCGTTTGCAGTCCTAAGTCCTCTTCTACTTTATTTTAGCTATGTATTTTCTTTCAGACAACTTTACTTTCATTCAGACCTTTATGTGTATTATTCTAGTAGCTCGTGCACTTGTGACACCAGATTCGGGGTTATATTTAGTTATTCAGTTATTATGGCTTTTCTGCACTTTATATCAGTTCCATCACAGTTATTTTCATAAATTAACATCAGTTAAGTTAGAATTATTTTTAAAAATGGCTTAAGATTATTCTAACGTTGTCTTTTCTAGCAAGTGAAATGCCAGCACGATCCTGAAGGTGAAAATTCTGGATCGTAACACACAATGTGTACAAAAATATCAACAATAACAAAATGAATGGGAATGCTCAACAAGGAAAGGTATCACAACAATTAACAACTTCGCCTCAATGTGATAATGACTATTACAACTTCAACACCAATAACTCAAGAACATGATATTCCACGAAATAACAACTTCAATTAAAAATGATTCAATAATTAAGAGGTAACAAGACAATAACTTCAACAAAAGCATATAAGAGCAAAATAACAAATAAGAGGTAGAACAAGTGCTAACAATGTCAAATAGAGCATGTAAGAGTAGATTAACAATGAGAGATATAACATGTTATTACAATTCAATTAAACGCATGGAAATTTTTTAGATAATCTAAACCGGTCAAATACCATATATAGCCCGTGTACCCACTCGTCACCTTGCGTACACGACTTTCACATAACACAAATAGCACAATCAACACAAATCCTAAGGGGTTGTTTCCATTACACAAAGTTAGGCAAGATACTTACCTCAACTAGGCCAACTCAACCCTCTAAAATAGTTTTTCCCCTAAGATTCTCCTCCACTTGGCTCAAATCTAACCAAAAATGAATTAATAATACCAAAAAATTCAAGAGAAACCAATTACAATAAATAAAGCTATGATCTTTACATTTTTTACAAAATGTCAACAAAAGTCAACATTGGATCCGCCTTGGATTCCGAATCCAAGCTTACCCGAGAGAAACCCGAATCAATACAAGCTCACACGAATGAAAACCGACTTAATCGGAGTCTGATAGCTCAACCAATTCACCAAAACATCGGTCTTGGGTGTTCATAACCCAAAAGTCTAACCCACACTAGTTGGGTCCCATATCTCCCGAACTATTCCTCTAAAAATCGCCAAATTCGAGTATGTTGTTCTCCTAATATATGAGAACAAGACCCCAAATAGAAATAAGAAATAAACGTCTCTAACTCATTTTCAATTTTTAAAATTTAGGACATAACCCTAGGTCTTGATTTAAAGAATTAAATGGCTTTTCAATTAAAATCATGGATTAAAGTTTAAACCAAAGGGATAAATCAAAAGAAAATACTTAGATTATAGTTTAGACCTTACCCTATGGAAGCAACTTGAAGAAAATCCTTGAATTCTCCCAATCCCAATCTTTCAAGATGAGAAAAACTCCAACAACATTAATAGCCAAAAATTTCCAGTTGTTCTGCCTCGTTTCTTATGAAAAACGATCCCGAAACTCTCTTTTGATGCCTCTAATGGATTGCTCATGAAATTTCAATCATGTTAGGCTTTTGAATTACTCCATTAGACCTTATAATGAAGGATATATGTTGGTTTCAATATTTGGAAATAGTGCAGATTTTTAAATACGAATTCAGTGACAATGTCGTAATTAATCTGAAAACAAATCTAGCAACCCAATTCTTAGTAAAATGACCATAAATTCCACATACGATGTCGAAACTTGATGATTTCAGTTACTATGGTTCCAAAATTAAAATATGGATATAATTGTTTAGTCAAAACACAAATCAAAGGACGTTTGTTCAATATGGTAACCTTTATGCTCAAACTAACGTCAAAACCGAAAACAATCACCATACAATCCAAAAATACATCGGAATTTAACCAAAATTTGTGTACATGCAAAACATCATCATAAAAACTTATTAAAATAATTAAAACCCAATTCCGAGTCCGTTTACTCAAAAGTCAAACTGTGGTCAACTCCTCTAACTTAAAACGTCTAAAACGAGAATTATTCTTTCAAATCAATCTTGAACCGCTCAAAAAAAGAAACCAACCATACACACAAGTTATAATACATAATATGAAGCTAATAAAAGTCTCAAACCACCGAATAGAACGCTAAAGCTCAAAATAACCGGTCGAGTTGTTATAGATTCTCGTCTAAGAGAAATAAATTCTAAAAGAATTGGGAGAAAACACGTTTCGGATAACAATGATTAGGTTCGTATTGTTGTGTGATGTGTAAGTAGGAGATAATGAGAGGGGGCACCAAAATCACGTCTCCAGATTTTGCCTTTTCCAACAAGGGGAGCGGCAGCTGGCAGAGGGAACAAGGGTGGTTGCAGTTGGTTTTTGGGAATTAATTGGGTGCGTTGGATTAGCAGAGGATGAAGGGCTAAGATTTGATAATGGTCTGATGGGTTAATGGGTTGGGTAATACGAGTCACGGGTCAACATGTTGGGGAAAGTGGGCCTGCCAAATTTGGGCCATGTCTAATCCTAAAATATACCTCTATTGGACTTTTTCTAGACTTTAAATACAGTTATTGCAAGGAATATTAACATGCTATATATTAAATAATAAATATCATAAAACAAAACTATTTTTGTATTTTCAAATCTGTGTTCTAAAATAAAAAAATAAAAAAATAAAAAAATAAAAAAATAAAAAAAACCAAATGAATACAACCGAAGTAAATATTTTAAAATATTAAGAACACTAAAAAATAATTTTAAAAGTTGTGTTGGTAGAAAATTACGTGCTAACAGATTCGGGAAAAAGAGAAAGTTGAGACCTACGTATATTGGTCCTTTTGAGATCCCCGAGAGAGTGGGGAGGTGGCTTACAAGCTTGCATTGCCACCCAGCTTATCGACAGTTCACCCGGTGTTCCATATTTCCATGCTCCAGAAGTATTATTGTCACGACCCCAATTTCTCTCCGTAGGATGTCGTGATGGAACCTAGTCTCTACGACTAGGTAAGACTAACAAATAATAATAACTTGGTGGAAACAATTATCAAAATACTAAGACAAAGCTGAATAACTGATATAACCTTCCGAAACAAAACATAATATCATCAATACACTTCCCAAAACCGGCGGAACTGAGTCATAAGCTATATAGAATAAAACTAGAATATCTAATACATTAATGTCTGAAGGAAAAGAAACATAACAGTAGTAAAAAGAAAAGGAAGGTGACTCCAAGGCATGCGGACATCGAGCAGGCATACCTTGAAATCTCCTTAAGGCAGCTATAAATGATCTTTAACGAGCGGCATGAGCAGACGTACCTGAATCTACAAAAAATGGGCAGAAGCGTAGTATAAGTATGCCAATGCAGTACCTAGTAAGTATCAAGCCTAACTTCAGTACAGTAGTGACGAGACCAGGTCAAGACACCAATTAGGATATAAATAAGCAGTATGACAATGTAATACGGGTATATAATGGAAAGTGAAGAAATAACCAATATGAAACAAGATAATAACATGAACTAATACAACAAATCAAACATGAAAATAACATAAAAGAAGCAACTAAAGAGAACTACAATGATCATATACAGATAACAACTGCTAGAATAATAAAGAATGTACCAACATGCAATGTTCCCACCAAAAGTCTTTGCAACGTGAATTAAACATCAAGAATCGCAACGAGGTACCGCCTCATGTATAACAAAATCACAACCGAGGTACCGTCTCGTATTCACAATTCTCAATTTCAATCACAATATTTCCTTATACCGTCGCGTGAGCCTTACATTTGAAATAGGTTTTGAAAATAGTTTTTCCAAAATAGCTACACGTACTTTAGCCCACCTTGTGATGCCGCGTATCTTCACGTAGTTCCCTACAAGCAACATGCACATAAGTCCCACCTTATACCGCCACGTGCACATTAACCCCAAGCCTTAAATCGCCGCATGCACATCAATATCACATCACAATAACAACCCACACCACAAGTGCCCATATATCACAACTTGCCAATAATCAATAATATCAATGTTTTCACAACAATAGTCCACAACTCTACCACAATGTGTACAAGAATATCAACAACAACAATGAATGTAAAATGTTCAACAAGAAGATGTTTCAACAATAACAATTTCGTCCCAAAGTGATAACGGCTTCACAACTTTAACACCAATAACTCAACAATGAGAAACAATCTATAACCACAATGTTAAATAAGAATAACTCACAATGGAATAGGTAACATATAATAATGACTTCAAATAATGGAAATCAACCAGGAAAAGGATACCATGAACAATAATACCCAATAATGGAAATCAACAATTAGAGAAACAACATGAACGATAAATTTAAATAACGATAATCAACAATGAAAGAAATAACACGAATAATAACTTCAAATAATAACAATCAACAATGAAAGAGATAACATGTAACAATTAAAGAGGCAACAAGTTCAACTAAAGCACAAGAGCAATTTATCAATTAGAATGTAGAATAAGTGTTAACAAAATCATTTAGGGCATGTGAGGATAAACTAACACAAGTAAGAATAAATTGACTAGGAGAATTTAGAACATGAAATGGGCTTTCAATTAAAGCGTGGAAATAGTCTTAAGTAGCCTAAACTGGTCAAATACCACGTATAACCCGTGTACCCACTCCTCACCTTGCGTACACGGATTTCACTTAGCAAAATGGAATCAAAAATTACCAATCCTAAGGTTAGTTTCCCCCACACAAAGTTAGGAAAGACACTTGCCTCAACTAGGCCAATTCAACACTCAGAAATAGCTTTTCCTTTAAACTTCGCCTCCACACGGCTCAAATCTAACCAAAATCAACTTAATATCATCAAACAATTCTAGGGAATTCAATTACAATAGATAAAGCTAAGATCTTTATATTTTTCCCAAAAAGTTAACAAAAGTTAACCCGGGGCTCGCCCGGTCAATACCTGGGTCCAATAGTAGATTTTGACTACCCATGACCCTACGAGTTCATATATGTGAATAGTTTCACTTCGATTCACATGATTTTTATGTTAAAATCTAAGATATTTTGATTGAATATGATTAGAAATGAATTAGAATCATTTACCCAAAGTTTGTAGGTAAATATTCCCTCTCAAAATCGCCTCTTACCGAGTCTAGGGTTAAAAAGTGAGAGAATGAGAGATAAATTCCCGACTTTCAGCCCTTTATGTTCAGCTGCAATTATCGCAATTGCGATATGGGTTCTCAATTGCGATATGGGTTCACAATTGCGAACCCTCGCAAATGAGAATAAAATCTTGCAATTGTGGCACTGACAGGCCTTGGAAGTTCTTTGCAAATGCGAAGATGGGTTCGTAATTGCGAACCCTGCTGCCCTCACAATTGCGACAAAGACCATCGCAAATGCGAACCTAAGACATCCTAGAAATCTTTCACAATGCGAACAAGGCATAGAATATGAGATACCTGAAGGTTACCTGCTATGGTCGCAAATGCAACCCGGGTGTTCGCAATTGCGACACCAGAGGGCCCCAAACACCAGCCTTGCCAATTTCAGCCCAAAACACTTCCAGAACATGACCGAAACTCATTTGAGCCCTCGGGGCTCCAAACCAAACTCCACACAAGTATAAAAATGTTATGCAAACTCACTCGCATGATCAAAACACAAAAATAATATCTAAAACTACGAATCAAACACTAAAACGCATGAATTTCAAAGAAATTTTCAAGAACTTCTAGAATTACAACTAAATGTCTGAATCCTATCAAATCAACTCCAAAAGACACCAAATTTTGTAGACAAGTTCTAAATACCATAAAGGAACTATTCCAAGCCATAAAATCAAATTCTGAGATCGATAGCTAAATGTCAACCTATAGTCAAACCTTTCAACTTCAAATTGCGAATTTTCGGCAAATCCACATAAATCAACCTACGTACTTCCAAAATCAATTTCGGGCATATGCCCAAGTCCAAAATCACGATACAAAGCTATCGAGGTCATAAAAACACAGTTCCAGGGTCCAAATTAACAAGAAATCTTTCCAGAACGAAACTAACCAACCACGTAAGTTATAAAACCATAAACACATATGTGTGAAGCATAAAAGAGGTAACGGGGCACAATTACACTAAATAACTAATCGGGTCGTTAAAACTATGGTGATCCATCCCATTTGTTAGATTTCAGCTCAGTCCAGTTGGACAAGGATTTGACTTATGTTTAGGAGTCGGTGGCTATCTTGGACAGGCAGGTCCGAAAGTTGAGGTCAAAGAACATTTCTTCCGTGAATGTTCAATGGAGGGGTCAACCAGTCAAGGAGTCGAATTAGGAGATCAAGCATGATATGTGTAGCCGTAATCCTTACCTTTTCAGCACTTCAGGTATGTCTCTATCCTCGTTCGCGGATGAATATTTATTTAAGATGGGGAGAATGTAACGACTAGACTAGTCATTTTGAGAATGAGCGTCTCGTTTGGTATCTTATGGTCTCGAGTAGCTTCGTATTGTGTGTTATTTAAGATGGTCGGATTCGGTTTTCGGGTGATTCGGGATGGATTTGAAAAAATGGTTCTTGTTTTATAAGCTTAAGTAGTAAGAGTTAACCAGTGTTTGACTTTTTGGTAGATGACTCTGGAATGGTATTTTGATGATTCTAGTAGCTTTTTATGGTGATTTTGGACTTAAGAGTATGTCCAAATATTGATTTGGAGTGCCGTCAGTCGTTTTGGTTTAAATTGGTGAAAGTTGTAAAGTTGAAGGTTTGGAAGGTTGAGAGGTTTGACCGAGAATTGACTTTTTTGATACCGAATTCTAATTTTAGTCTCGAGAATTGGAACAGGTCTATTGTATCATTTGGGACTAGTGTGCAAAATTTGAGGTCATTCGGAGTTGATTTGGAATATTTGGGCATTCGTTTTAAAAGTTGGATGTTCATTGATTAAAAAGGATTGAATTGGGGTGTGATTCATTATTTTATTATTTTTTGGTATGATTTGAGACTTCTACTAAATTTGTATCCTGTTTTAGGATGTGTTGGTGTGTTTGGATGGGGTCCGGGGGCCTCAGGTATGAATCGGATTGATATTGAATTGAGTTTGGACTTAAGGAAATTGCTGAAGCTTAAAGCTTCTGATGTGATCGCACTTGCGTGCCTTTGGATGTAGGTGCGAGACCGCAGAAGCGACCATGAGGTCGTAGAAGAGGTTTGGGCATTGGTTGACTGTCTCCACAGGTGCAGACAAGAGTGCGCAGATGCGCAACTGCAAGACCGAGAATTTTTCTGCAGATGCAAAATTCGGACATTGGGTGGGAGACTGCAGGTGCAGAGCCTTTGGCGCAGAAGCGAAATTGCAAGTGCATTGTTTGTGCCGCAAAAGCGGAAGTCCTTGAGTTTAGTTTGGGGCTGCACCTACGATGTATTTTTCCGCAGGTGCAGAGTCACATATGCGATAGAGTGGCTGCAGAAGCGGATATAGCTGGGCAGAAATAGAGAAGATCGAGGGTTATAGTTATTTTTCATATTATGAGTTGTAGAGGTCGGTTTTGGGCAATTTTAGAAGGGATTTTCAAGATTTGGATCGGGGTAAGTGTTTTTTTTACTCGGATTTTCTTGCTCTACCTCTTAGTTGCTATATTCGCTCTCATATGTTTAGTTGAAGTTGTTACTTTCCTTATTATATGTTTACCTCTTTATTGTTGAATTACCCGTACTTGAAGTTGTTATTTCGTGGAATAACTTCTTGTTGAGTTATTGGTGTTGAAGTTGTAAAAGTCATTATCACATTGAGGTGCAGTTGTTAATTGTTGAAGTATCATTCCTTGTTTAGTATTCCTCATTCATCTTGTTGTTATTGAGATTATTGAAAATATTGTGATTGAGCCATGGGCTATTTGTTGTGGAAATATTGGTATTGTTGACTTTTTGGTAAGTTATGGCATATGGGCACTTGTTGTATGAAATGTGATTGTGTTGTGATATTGATACGCATGTGGTGGTGTAGGACTGGGGGTTGATACGTATGCGGTGAGATAAAGTGGGCTTGATATGCGTGTTACTAGTAGGGGAACTACTTGAAGTCACGCGGTGAGATAAGCTGGGCTAAAACATGTGTAGCTATTTCGGAAAAAATAATTTTTAAAACTAAATGCAAGGCTCATGATGTGATATAAGGAAAGATTGTGATTGAAATTGTTAAATATGGAAACGAGGCGGTACCTCGGTTGTGATTCTTATTACACCTCTCATGTTAAAAGGCTTGTTGGTTGAGTAGTTCTTGTTGTTCTTTCATTGTTATATTTGTAATTATCCTTACTTGTCTACTTGTTGTTTTCCTAATGTGTTCACTCCTTAATGCCTTCACCGCCTATATTTTCGTGATTAGTCTACATCATTGAACTGCTTACTTGTCATTTACTTTCTCGCCTTTCATTATTAGACCATGCTTTTCCCTTTTTAGTTTATTTTATCCCAGTAAGTATCTTGAACTGGCCTCGTCATTACTCTATCGAGGTTAGGCTTGATACTTACTGGATACCCTTATGGTTTACTCACACTATGCTTCTTCATATTTTTGTGCAGATCCAGGTACATTTGCTCGTGCCGGATGCCAGTGATTGATTGCTACTTTTGGAGACTTCAAGGTATACCTGCCGACGTCTGCAGGCCTCGGAGTCACCTTCTGCTATCTCTTATAACTGTTTATCCTTTATTCATATAGTGATGTATGTTGGGATTTTAGTATTTTTTGTAGAGTTTATGACTCATTCTCACCGGATTTTGGGAAATGTTGTATTGTGGTCTAGTATTGAGATCTTTCTGAGGCTTATTAGTTTATATCATGTTTTCATTCTTCACTTATGTCATAATCTCTTGTTTGTTAGGCTTACCTAGCCTTAAAGACTAGGTGCCATCATGACATTTTAAGGCGGAAAATTGGGGTCGTGATAATTCATGAGTTCATCCATACCCCTATATCAAAAATTAACAATTATCCATTCACTGAAATACAAGTGCATGTTGTATGTATATAAAATGTATATTTATATGCATATCAGTTGTATTTCTGGGGTGATAACTATTGTAAAATGTATTGAAGTCTGTTGTATGTGCTAATACAATGTATCACGCAAAATTGCATGTGTTGAACAGGTATAGCTCCAAGCGAACAATACAAATCCAAGAGAACATTCAATGTAAGTATAGTAACTGTAGTTGTGCACTGTAAATTGTATAGGGTAAAATAGGTTCGTATTAAATTCTCGAATAATAGAGCGTCACGTGGAACCGGAGACAGACGAAAAGGGAGGCAAGTGGAGACCAAGACCGGAGACAGCAGCTTCGGTTTGTACTGGGTAGACCCCAAAGGGAATATTGTTAATGAAGACAAATGAATGTTTGTTATCGATGACATTCAATAAAAAATACTCCTCAGTATTAAATACACAATCCGTTATAGAGAATTTTGTCATTCATAGCTTGTCGTTACACATTCATCAATGGCCCCCATAATTATCATTTAAGAGGGACTTGATCCTAGGACTTTGTTCCCTACGTGCAGCTATATATAGTAACTTCAACAACCATTGTAGGGGACGAGGATTCTATCAGTGATACCTACAATGAGGAGGATGTGGATATGCCGATCCATGACGTCCAATATCCACGACACATTCGGGAGAAAACTCCTGATGATGATACAGACGAGCACGATGCGGAAACAGTGAGAATCCTAAGGGAACAACAAAAGGCTATTATGGGCCATCTCTCGCGATAATATCAATCCATGACAGAGTTGAGGCAAGAATTATCGGGTTCTTCCAAAAACATGAATGGAAGAGGTCCAGTTCCTCCCGGTGCTTCCACAAACCAAACAACAGAAAGGGTTGATAACAACACCCCGAGGAGTGAGGTCAGCCTCGACGGAGCCGTGGGGAACGACAACGGATCTGGTAACAATCATGGGAATGATCCTTTTAAAACCAAACTCATTCGGTTTATACAAAAAATAAACTCCCGAATGGACCAAATCCCAGGTGCACCGCCAGTGTTGAAAGGACCAGAGTCAAAAAAATACACCCAGTTGTCGTTCAAACTAAATGTGGCACCAGAGTTAACCCCGAAACAATTCAAAATTCCACACGTGCCAAAAATTGATGGGAATTTGGATCCTCAGGAGCACATTACCACCTATATAATGACGATGAAAGAAAACAACTTAGATTCACACGAGATTGAGTCAGTCTTGCTAAAGAAGTTCGGGGAGACCCTCATGATGGGGGCCCTAACATGGTTTTTACTTGTACCTGAGCACTCAATACATTCCTTCGAGATGCTCGTGGATTATTTTATCAAGGCCCATGCCGGGTCCAGGATGGTGGAGTCTTGAAAGGCCGACATATTTAGAATTTCGTAAGGAAAGTCTGAATTGTTGCGAGAACTTGTAACTAGATTTCAGAAGGAAAGGATGTTGCTACCGGCCATGCTAGATGAATGGACAACTTAAGCATTTACTAAGGGGCTGAACACGTGGAGCTTTGGCACTTCCCGGAAACTGAAAGAAGGTCTGCTCGAGTTGTAGGCTACAACATGGGCAGATATCCACAACTGCTACGAAACAAAGATAAGAATAGAGGATGGCCAACTCGGTTTCCTGGAATCAACCAAGGGTTGGGATCGAGACAAGAATAAGGAAACATTGAAGGATGATTTTGACACAGATCGACGGTCTTCTAAAGGCCAATTGTTGCCTACAAAAGGACCGAAAGATGCGGCAGAGGTTTTTTGTCGGCGGACAGGTTCGCTAGCGATAAGAGAATTAACCGTGGCCGGAGTAACATATCTTTGTAGGATAAAGAGGTATCAGGACCCCAGGATTCCACCCATCCTAGATTGTCCGGTTACAATTTAAATGTTAGCGTGGTGGGACTGGTATCGACGATGAGGAATATTAAAGAAGCATGATTCCCAAAGATTATTCGATCCGATATCAGTCAGAGGGATCCTAACATGTAGTGTGAGTATTATGGGACTAACGTCCATCGGACTGGGGACTGATGACATCTGCGCGAGGAGGTGGCAACACTGTTGAAAAAAATCCATCTCAGAGAGTTCTTAAGTGATCGGGCTAAAAATAACTATGGCCGCAACCGGGATAATGCGGAGCCCTCGAAGACAAGAGAAGATCCTCCTCATTTAACGATCAACATGATTTTTGGAGGGAACTAGATTAATGGTGTAACCTTTTCAGCTACAAAAAAGACAAAGGTATCGGTTACCCATAGCAAAAGACTCTGGGAAGTCACCGAAGATGATATCACCTTCACGGAAGAGGACGTTGATGGAATCCCATTACCGTACAACGATGCCCTGGTAATGTCTCTTAATGTTTTAGATTTTAAAATTAAACGTGTTTTGGACGACCCTTGTTGTTCAGCCAATATTATCCAATGGAGAGTGTTAGAACTAGCTAATCTAACCGGAAGCATCATTCCAGCCACAAAGCTCCTCGCCGGGTTTAATATAGCAAGTGTAACAACTCTAGGGGAGATCCTGCTTCCCACGAACGCCGAAGGGGTCATGAAGACGACCCTGATATAAGTAGCAGATAGTGACATGGGACTATAACATTATTCTTGGAAGGATATGGCTATACGAGATGAAGGTTGTTCCATCAACATACTATCACCTTCTGAAATTCTCAACTCCATAGGGAATTAAAAAAATAAGAGGAGATCAACCGGCGGCAAGGGAGATGAACGCGATAACGGTTTCCATGAGTAAAGGGAAGGAACATGCGACATAGAAATTATAGGAACCGGCGCCTGCTCCTGAGCCAAACGAAGTCGACAAAAGGGAGGAGTCGTCAGAATCCTATCAGGTACCAAGGTATTTCATGGTACCAAACGAAACGGACGTAACCAAATTCACAGCGGAAGAACTCGAACAACTCGTATTGTTCGAGAAGTTCTTGGAGAGGAAGTTCCACTTGGGGACAGGACTAAATCTCAAGATCAAGTTAGGATTTATAGTATTTCTTAAATTTAATGTTGATTGTTTTGCGTGGTCGCATGCGGATATGACAGTTATTCCCCTAGAAGTGGTCGTGAACAATAAGGCAGAAAAAATGCCCTATTGCCGAGGTCAGAATCAGGTTTGTCAAAGAACAGGTGACTCGATTGCTTGATATCGATTCAATCCAAAAGGTAAAGTATCCCGACTAGCTAGCTAACGTAGTAGTAGTTTCAAAAAATAATAATAAATTTTGCATATGCGTAGATTATAAGGATCTAAATATGGTGTTCCCAAAAGACTCGTTCTCATTGCCAAACATTGATCAAATGATTGATGCGATGGCCGGGAATGAGTTGTTGAGTTTCCTCGATGCGTATTCCAGGTACAGCCAAATCAAGATGAACCCAGAGGATCAAGAAAAGACTTTGTTCATAACGCACTTTGGCACATATTGCTACAATGTGATGCCTTTCGTGCTTAAGAACGCCGGAGCCACTTACCAGAGGCTTGTAAGCAAAATGTTCGAAAAGAAAATAGGGAAAGCAATGGAAGTTCACATAGATGATATGTTGGTTAGGTCTCTGAATGTAGGTGATCATCTGAAGCACCTCCAAGAAACCTCTGACATCCTAAGGAAGCACAACATGAAGCATAACCTCGAAAAGTGTGCATTTGGAGTTAGCTCCGGTAAGTTCTTCGGGTTCCTGGTGTCACAAAGGAGGATCAAAGTCAATCCCGATAAAATTAAAGCCATCGAGGACATTCCCTACCAGCTATCAAATGTGAAAGAGGTTCAGAGGTTAACCGGAAGACTGACCGCTTTAAGCATGCTCATTTCCCGATTTTCAGAAAAATGTCATCACTTTTTCTCACTTCTAATAAATAAGAACAACTTCGAACGGACTCCGGAATGCTAGTAGGCCTTGAAAGATTTGAAAATTTATTTATAGAACCCTCTGTTACTATCAAAACTTGAGGAAGGCGAACATTTGCTAATTTACTTAGCAGTTTTGGAGGTAACCGTAAGTGTCATTTTAGTCTGCGAAGATGAAGCTACACAATCTCCTATCTATTACGTTAGCAAAATTTGAACGGGAGCGGAAACATGCTACCCACATCTCACAAAATTGGCCTTAGTTTTCATAGTCGCCGCTCGAGAACTTAGGCCTTATTTTCAATGCCACCCGATAACCGTGGTGATAACCTTTCCCTTTCGGAATATCATTCACAATCCCGAATTGTCAGGGCGACTGGCCAAGTAGACAGTCAAAATTAGTGAATTTGACATAGAGTATAAACCTAGGACTACGATCAAATCGCAAGTTTTGGCCGACTTTGTGGCCGATTTCAGTCCTGGATTGCTGCCTTTGGCCACCAAAGAAGCGGTGATGGTGTCGAAAATGTCATCAAGAGTCTGGACCTTGTTCACGGATGGAGCTTCCAACGTGAAAGGGTCCGGGCTTGAGGTAGTACTAATTACGCCCTCGGGAGAAACCCTAAGACTGGGCATAAGAACTATTCCCTTGACTAACAATGAAGTCGAGTATGAGGCTTTGATTGAAGGACTTGAACTGGCCCAGGAACTAGACTCCGATGTCATTGAAATCAAATGTGATTCCCAACTGGCAGCAAATCAAGTATACAAGAGCTTCGACACAAAAGAGGAACACATGCAACAATATGCAGTGAAAGTCCAGACTCTGTTCGTACGGTTCAGGGAATGGTCGAACACCCACATCCCGAGAGAAGAAAATGTAGAAGTAGATGCACTGGCCAATTTGGGATTGTCCACAAAAATGAAGGGATCAGACTCTGGTGAGGTAGTACAACTCATGCTTTCGGTATTGGATGTGGACGGTTATTATGAAGTAAATACAACCAATTTGGTATGACACCGGAGAAATGAGATCAACGACTATCTTGAGCACCGAAAACTACCCGAATATCCCACGGCATCCCAGACACTCCACACTAAAGTATCTCGTTACACCTTTTGGGGAGGCCAGTTGTATGGAAAGTCTTTCCAAGGCCCGTTGGCCCGAAGTTTAGAAGCCTCAGAGGCTAGTTACGTCATGAGAGAAGTTCACGAAGAAATCTGTGAAAATCACTCGGGGTGCGGACTCACTAGTATTAAAGTTAATTAGGGCAGGATATTACTGGCCCAGGATGGAACAAGATATTAAGGCATTTGTTCATAAATGCGACAAGGGTCAATGCCACATTCGGTATTGTCGCCTTGGCCATTTATGAAATGGGAGATGGACATAGTTAGTTTGCTGTCACCGGCTCCCGGTAAGGTAAGATTTCCTTTGATTTTAACTGATTACTTCTCTAAGTGGGTTGCAGCAAGTCCTTACCAGAAAATCGGGAGGTGGTCCATAATTTGTAGGTTCAGAATACCAAAGGAAATAGACTGCGACAATGGGTCACAATTTATAGGCGCAAAGATCACAAAGTTCCTTGAAGACTTGAAAAGCAAAAGAATCACATCTTTGCCATACCATCCGAGCGCAAACGGCCAAGCAGGATCGACAAATAAGGTGATGATTCAAAATCTCAAAAAGGGATTGGAAGCAGCCAAAGGAAAATGGCTCGAAGGGTTACCGGTAGTGCTATGGGCATACCGAACGACGGCCAAGTCAAGCACGGGAGAGACACCTTTATCCTCACATATACATAGCAGAAGCTCTGATTGTGGTGGAAGTGGGAGAACCTACCATGAGGTACTTCCGGGTGGACGAAGAAGCAAATAACGAAGCGTTGCTGGTTAGATTGGAGTTGCATGACAAATGCAGGGACTTGGCGCATATAAGGATGGTATCCCAGAAACAAAGAATATAAAGATACTATAATCGAAGATCCAATCTCTATTATTTCAAATAGGGAGACTTGAATTTAAGTATAATGACTCAAAACACCCAAGAGCTCAATGCAGGGAAGCTGGGTCCGACGTGGGAAGGCCCCTACCGGGTTTTAGTTGTCGCTAGGAAAAGATCTTATGAGCTGAAAAATCAAAATGTAGTAAAATTGCCGAGCAATTGGAATGTGGAACACCTTAAAAGGTACTATTGCTGATTAGCACCAGTTATACTCAAAGTATGTGCTGCACTAATTTTTCCTTCGTCTAGTTTTTGTCCTAATTGGATTTTTCTGGAAAGATTTTTAACAAGGCAGCAACGAAAATCATACTACGAAGGAAATGCCATCATCAGAAATAAGACCTTTAAACAATAAGGCATGGAAACAACAAGCCACTACGTGATTGTTAGATAGTCTTTGCCTCGGTAGCAAAGTTCCTATTGGGAAACAAAGCTTGCTATCGGACCAAAAGCTATCCGACCGTACACGAATGCCCCTTCACTAAAAGCCACTAGGGGTGGTTAGATAATCTTTGGCTAGGTAGCAAAGTTCCTAACGGGAAATGAAGCCTGCTATCGGATCAAAGATTATCCAACCATTCACTAGTAGAATCATCAAAGGAACAAGACTTCCAGTATTCCAAATCGCACTCTTCGCATTCGAACACTGGGGGGAATGATATGAAAATACGACAACCTAACTACCACATAAACCGGGACTACAATATCCGAGAACAAATATGTATCATCGGGACAGGGGACTGCACGACCAGCCCCGTAGAAACAACTTGTACAAATTAGTCATAAGTAATGGCAATTTTGTTTTCAGCACAATGAATGCTTATGTACTTTTGAAAATGGGATGAATAATGTAAAGTCCTTTTATTTTTACCTTGTTTGTTGTCCAAACGATGAGTTATTTTTTTCATTTGAAAGTTAATCAAGTACTTCAAATGCTAGTGCCGGAATGAACATGAGCCATCCTCTTCAAGAGCATTGTAAACATAAGAGGGCCCTCTCTTCTGAAACCCTCACAGTAAAGGGTTGGTGCCGGAAGAATTTATGCCCGGAACCCAAATGCTATCGGCGGAAAAATGCACTCAAAGCCTTGCATAATTTGATGCAAAAAAGTATACTTTTCACAAAGCTTAAACGAAAAACTCTTTTATATAACAAACGTGCCAAGCAGCACAAATACAAAAGTATTAAAAGAAAACAACAAAGGTAAAAGAAAGTAAAAACCTAAACTACTGCGTCCCCAAAACTTGGGGAAAGAGAAACCTCTGCACCCCTAGGAGAAGTAGGCGGATCTGCCGCCGGCTTGGGATCTTGTCCTTCATCATCATCCCCTTCAAGTTTCTCCTCAGTTACCGATAACTTAGAACCGGAACCAGAAGAGTCAGTTGTATCGGGTCGAACCGGGAGGCACCTCTGGGCTGTTGATTCCAGCTCACAGGCCTTGGCGATCTCGACATCAAAATCAATGACGCCCGATTTGGCCTCTTCTCTGGTTTTTCTCCTCACGCTATATATCCGTTCGACACTAGATTTATGACTTAAGATGATCAACCTCGGTCGAAAGGTTCTTCCGCTCGGATCTTTTGGACTTAAGGCTGAGATCAAGGTCACAGATAGTGGATATCTTAGTCTTATTGTGTTAGATGACCCTCTTATACTTCTATTATATCTAGGTGCCCTTCTCCTCTGCATCAGCAGCCTCTTCATCTTTGGAGTTCAAGGCTGCCTCCAAATTATTCGATCTCTCAGTAGAGGCAACCTCACACTCGGCAGTAGCAAGAACAATATTTTGGACTTCAGACCACTTAGCCTTGGCCTCTTTAAATTATACATTTAACTGGGCGGCTTATTGGCTAAGGGCCATCACCTCCTGCTCTCTCTGCTGCAATCGAGCCTCCGAAACTGGCTTTAGCAGCTTGTGCTTCTGGTGCCAAAAAGTGAGCAACAACTTGGTCCCTCTGTCCAACATTTGATCCCTCTCGGACGTAAGCTTTTCGTTATCAAGGATTGACATTTTAAGGCCATCAAAAGCAAGGAAATTGGCCCGCGAAGCAAAAATCCAACTTAGAAATCCTTCCATAACAAACCAAAAGAAAACAAATAGTAAAGAGAGGGAGTACCATACTGTTGCTGAATTGTGAATGGCATTATTTATCATACACTTCCCCGAAAGAAACTGTATTTTCTTCTTGTCTTTATCTGAAGCCAACAGATTCAGGTAATTGGTGAGTTCCACCGACCGGGATAGCAGACGGGACTCGGTAGAGACTGAGAGAGAGACGCTCCTCCTCCTTTAAGAATCTGAAGAGGGGGGCGAATACTTGCGCCCCAAACTCCCATGATTTGGAGACTTCGAAATGGAGATATCCTCTTCTCAGGTGTCGGCGGCCGATGGGGGTGATGTAGCAGTTGATGGTGATAAAGGTATGACCGGCGTGGAAGGAGATGAAGCTTATAGTGTTGTGGGTTAAGAAGCAGTTGTGGCAAAGGCAGTGCTAGTTGTAGGTTGCTCATCAACCGAAGATGGAATAGGCTTAATACTCAACCTCATAGTACCGGGAGCAGCAACTAGGGCTCGAAAATGAGAATTGACATTCTCCACTATATCACACTCTCCCTAGAGCGCTTGGACGTCATCCTCGGTTGGTGTTATAAGCTCGTTAGATTGAGGATTTTGTTGAGCTGATGATGGTCGTTGTCTCCTCTGCATGGAAACCCCTTTATCAGTGTCTTCCCTATCACCATCAATCACCATAGTATTTGCAAATGGCATAGTCGTGACATATTTCACCTTTTTACTTTTTCCCTCGGCGGAGGAGTAACGCCCCCTTTTTGGTTACTTGCTCTCTGTTCGGGGACTCCGGGAGGAAGCACTTGCACTGGAATCTGATCCGATGGCCCTTGTTCGGGTGAAGGCCTCCTTCAGCAAGCTCGCAGCCTCTGCGGGATCAAACAAGATGTCCTCCTCGTAGATGGTAACAGAGCTATGCGGAAGACCTGAATTCAATGGAAAAAAAAGTTAACCAACTTTCTTATACACAAATATGAAGTAAAGACAATATTAGTTTCGCGAATCAACTTACCATGATATTTGGCCTTCCACCAGTATTTGAGGGCTAATTCTTTCCACCGGCGGGTCTCAGGCGTAGAAATATCCAGAATCTTCTGAACTTACTGGTCCAAGCCTTCAACCCTTGGTGGTGTCCACCGAGTTGCTGAAATAAGGAAAAGAGAAGGATCAGTAACAACAGGAAACGATCTTTTATCATAGAAAATAGAGACGTTGAACTTACGTGTACGAGTCCATTACTCAACAAAAGATAAAGTTGTGGCCGGGATGATATCCCTGGTGGAAACTAAAATGAACCGCTCCATCCATCCACGGTCGTTGTCATCATCCATGCTGGTGAGTAAAGCATGGCGGCCACGTTTGCTAAAGTTTATTATTCCCCACGAAAAATCTTGGGGGAGTAAAGGTTCATTATGCGAGCCAAGGAGAGCTCTTCCCCCGTCTCTTGGTATAGCTGTCGTAGACAGGCTACCATCCGCCACACTGAGGGGCTCACTTGTGCCAAGCAAACTTGATACCTATGGAAGAACTTCAGGATTACGGGGTCAAGTCCCCCACTCAATGAGAATGGGTCCAAAGCGAATGGGTACGTGTAAAAGTACATTAAACCTTTCTTAGGGAAAGTTACTTGATCCTCTAGATCGGGAGCGATGATATTTAGATCATGGAAACCACAATCCTCCTTCAGAGGAGGAATTCTAGAAGGACGGATGGAAGAAGGGTACACGCCAACAACCCATGTACGAGAATTGGTAGAAGGAAACTTCTCTTCAAAATCCTTGTTTGTACTGAGCCTTCTAAGAATGATGGTGCTCAGCGTATGAGAGGAAGCATCATCGGTGCTTTCTTTGTTTTTTATAGAACTTGAGTTCTTCGAGGTGGAGGCCATAGTTAGCAGAAGGTAATAAGATTTCTTTGAAAATGAAGATTAAAGAAGAGTGAAAGAAAGAAAGAGTTGAGTGCAACAAAGTTGAGAGAGTATGAAAAACTGTGAAGTGTAAAAGAAGAGGAATGGGGTGTATAAGTAAAGGAATAGGCGGCTAAAATTATGTCCATGATTACCTCGAGAAGCAGTGAAAGTATTACTAAATCGTGGAGTGACGCGTGTTCGTGGCATTAAATGCGAAGACAAGTGCGTCTAACCAAGCGTCAGAAACGTTTCAGAAAGGATCAGAAAATTTTTCGCCAAGAAAGATATCTTCACCAACTTCTCGATGACACAAAGACATGCCACTGAAAAGCGGGGGACTATCTGCATAGGGTAAAATCAGTTCGTATTAAATACTCGAATAAGAGCAACACGTAGAACCGTAGACAGATGAAAAGCGAGGCAAGTGAAAACCAAGACCAGAGACAGCAGCTTTGGTTGGCACCGGGTAGACCCCGAAGGGCATATTGCTAATGAAGACAAACAAATATTTTTCACCCAATGACATTCAATTAAGAATATTCCTAAGTATTAAATACACAAGCCGTTATAGAGAATTTTGGCATTCATAGCTTGTCGCTACACATTCATCAATGGCCCCTATAATTATCATTTAAGAGGGGCTTGATCCTAGGACCTTGTTCCCTAGATGCAACTATAAATAGTGACTTCAACAACCATTGTAGAGGACGAATTTTCTAACAAACATATGCTACATATTATTCAAAAGCTCTATAACACTTTATTTCTTGTCTATTGATATTCTTATTACTTCCTTCGAAAGCTCTGCTCCCGGAACCAAGCTATTTACTGTCTTATCTCGATTTCAATGCTAAGTCTTGTATTTTATTTAATTTATTTATTATTTTGGGATCAATCGATTCGCTTGTCTATAAACCACATTACAAATTCAACTGTACCGTTTTACAGGTAAACATAAATAGCCTACAAACTATAGTGCTTTGTGAAATTTCCTCTAGAAAATGATTATAATTTAGTGCATTCCTCCTAATAACGTGGTAACCTTTTCTCAAAATGGTATTAATATCAAATGCTTAATTATTACCCTTCTTGATCATGTAAAATAAATATAATTCTAAAGGGGTATCCCCCTAATAAATTGCTAACATTTTTTCAAGAATGTCCTTCCTTTTATACAAACGAATTGTAGATTTCTACTTATTTTACCCCTTATAAATAGCTATATGTTTGTCTCGATTTTTTTTTACTAAGCTTTACACTCTAAGCATATATATCAACAAAGAATAATCCTCAAATGGCGTTCCCCAAGTTTTTAATTGTCTTTTTTCTCTTACTTGTTCCATTTTCAACTGCATCAAATCCTCTTGGTAAATCTCATAGGATCCCTTAACATACTTGTTTGTTTACTTTTGCCTTGTTAATTATTTTTTCCGTTATTAATTTACATCTTCTTCTTTTTTGTGTAGTAGGTGCCACAAATGATGCTCAAAAACCATTTTGCTTCAAGAAATGTACACCTAAGTATACAGTGGGGCAATGCAACCTTGAATGTTTATGGCAAGACTTTGAATATGGAAAATGTGAATTTCATAACAAAGTTCTTAGTTGTTGTTGCCACGGAGCCTCTAATGTATGAATCCATATTTACCATAACAATAATAATAGAATATATGAGGTGTTATGAATGGAATTAATTTTCTCTTACTTTAATTGAAATATAATCTTTGTTCATTGTCCTACTTTTTTCTGTCAGTGTTTGGAGATTACCATAGCGTAAATAGTATATTAGTAATTCGAAATATAATTTTATTTTGGTGATTAACTACAAAAGAAAATAAAGAGAAAAAAATTAGTATCTACATCTAAATAATTTACACATTGATAAGCATGCAAGGGTCGGTGAGGGCATGTGCAGTGAAGATGAATCTTATTCTTTCGATCTAGGAGATGATCATTGTTCATCAAAATAAAAAGCACGGAAGTGTAAAATGTTTTTTTTTTTTTTTTTTTTTTATAATTTCCAAGACCAAAAATTTGATCCAAAAAATTGATTTATAAGGCTAAAAGGGTGTGTTGAGTGCCTCAAGGCTATGTTATAATGATCTACACACACGGCCTAATTAAATCAACTTCCAATCCATAACTGTTCTAGTAAATAACTAAAAAGTTGGGTACATATATATAGGGTTTTATAGCAATAGACAAGCAGCTCCAATAACATCTTCTTTATCTACCGCTCCATCTAATATCTCAAAATAGGTTCTCATATTTCGCTTCTCGATAGTCAATTTCATTGATTTTTGTAGCTAAATTGAATCAAATTATTTTAGTAATTCAAATTAAAATTGAGATCTTTAAAAATTATATGAAAATTAATAACAATTGCAATTTTTCTCATATTAATATGGTAAGAAAGTCAGAAAATACATCTTATTAATTATTCTGAAATAAATTGTAATGACCCGATAGGTCGTTTTGAGTACTAGCCTTAATTGTTTGTGTTCCGAGACATCTCATAGCTTCATTTGATGTTTATTCATTTGCGTGTGAAGTCCGTGTCATTTTCCGAAAAGTTTTTATGTAAAATTTTAAAGAAAAGGTGATTTTTGACTTAAAATAAGGTTAGAGTTTACCACGGTCAACCTTTATGGTAAACGACCCCGGATTAGTATTTTGACTATTCCAGTAGGTTCGTATGATATTTTTGAACTTGTACACACGTTTGGTTGGGGTTCCCAGTGACTGTCACGACCCGTAATCCCAACCTCGAGGTTGTGATGGCGCCTAACGTCCATTTGCTAGGCAAGCCAACATTAGTACACCACTATTTATTTTAACAAATTTTAAAAATGGTTTAATAAGAAACAAAGTTGTAGAACCACAAAATAAATATAACATACTCCAAACACCGTCTAGTATAATCCCGGAATCTGGTGTTACGAGTACATGAGCTTCTAAAAATACTACAATTGAAGGCCGAAATAGAAATATAATTGTCTGAAGGAAATAACAGTACAAAAGATTAGAAGGGGACTTCAGGGTCTGCAAATGCTGTGCAGCTCTACCTCAAGTCTCCAGATGAAAAGTAGTCCGGGCGAGCCTCCACTAACTGCTATTGGGACCAACACCATAATCTGCACAAGAAGTGCAGAAGTGTAGTATGAGTACAACTGACCTCATGTACTCCGTAAGTGCGGAGCCCAATCTCGACGAAGTAGTGATGATGCTATAACAAAGAACTCACTATAATCTTGTACGAGTATAAATAAAATAATAACATAATATAGAAAACAAGAATTTACATGAAAATCGAAATAGAAAGTACATAACAGAGGGCCCCAGAATATCGCCTATGCTCAAGTTCACATTACAACACAATTATAGAACCAACACTCAAGAAGAGTCAAAACATATCTTCTCTGTTGCGACGCGCAATCCAATTCATATATATTTCAATAATATAAATACCGTTATGGCGTGTAATCCGATCCCAATCACATTATCACTATCCATTACAACATGCAACCCAATCCCAAACAATAATAACAATATCTGTTGCGGTGTGCAACTCGATCCCAAACAATCATGCCAACATCGGTTGCAGCGTGCAACCCGATACCAAACAATAATACCAGCATCTGTTACGGCGCGCAACCCCATCTCAATCAATCATATCATTATTACAAAAACATACGGGAATAGCTCTCAACATAAGAAAAAGGAATCAAAACAAGTAAATACTCTACGGAAAAATAATATAATAAATCAGAGCAAAATAGAAGCAAGTAAAGGCAAATAGATAATTCAAGGTATATAAGAAGTAAAAACGGACAATAGGTAAAAGCATGGTTGTACGGAACATGTATCAAAAGAATACATGTAGTAAGGAAATCATGTATTTAACAAATAAGGATAAGTAACAATGAAGGCATGACCGAGTTTGTAGCACGGAGTTAAATATCCACCCAGCATACTTAACTCATGACAACGTTTGGAAACTCATCACCTTCCACATACGTTGTCCCCGCACATGCAAATAAAGTAACAAATAGACTAATCAAGCCCTATTTTTCTTACGTCAAGGTTAACCACAACACTTACTTCGTTTCGCAACCAAATCAACAATCAATCACGGCCTTGACTTTCGAACAAGCCTCCAAACCAATTGAATCTAGTCAATTATTAATCAAACAATCCAAATTAAGCTTTAAAAACTACCCGTAGATGAAAAAGGTTCAATTTCAATTATTTTTTGAAAATCAACAAAAGTCAACTCCAGTCATGCTTGGTCGAAATTCGAGATTCCGATTACCCATTTACCTCCCGAACTCGGTTATGTGATTTGTTTCAAAATCTAACCTCAACTTGAGGTCTAAATCTCAATTTTATAAAATTCTTAAATTCTACCCAAAATCGCTAATTTCTACCTTGAAATTCATAAATTTGATGTTAGAAGTTCATGAAAGGTAATTGAAATTTATTGAAAACTTGTTTAGGGCTGAAAAATAGTGAAAATGAGTTATGTCCCTACTTTTTCATGTTTTACCTAGCAGCAGGTATCGCAATTGCGATGTTCGCAAATACGAACCATTGATTGCTAGATCAGTGTCTGAGCCTAATAAGTATCGCAAATGTGAAAAAGCCTTCGCATTTACGAAGGTCCATCCCTCTGTAAATGCAAGCTAGGCTTCACTTCTGCGAAGGTGCCCCTAAGCTATCATAGTCCCAAATGCGAGACTCCTACCGCAAATGCAATTTTCCCGCCTTCGCAAATGCGGCTCCTTATTAGCAAATGCAAAGTTCTCCAATCCAAGGCCTCTTCACAAATGTGATCCATTGATTGCAAATGCGTTGCCCGCAAATGCAAGACCTATAGGCTACACCAGTAACAGTCTTGCACCAGCAATTCCAATTTCAACCAAATTTCGTCTAAAACTCACCCGAGCCTTTCGGGCTCCAAATCAAATATGCACACAAGTGTAATAACATTATTCAAACTCGTTATCTAACTCAAATCACCAAAATAACATCTAATAACAATAATCGATCATCAAAACTCAAGAATTTCAACTTAAAACTCATTTTTCATAATCTTTCACATAACGCGCCGAAACGCGCTTAGGTCACCCGGGACCCGGAATATCATATGAACCTAACCGAATTTCCAAAGTACCGATACGAGGTATTTTACCACAAATATTGACCGTGGTAACTCTAACCTCATTTTAAGTAAAACAATACTTATTCTTCAAAATTTTACGTAAAAGCTTTACATAAAGCGACACAGACCATGTACGCAAATCAAGAAATATCAAATGAATCTATGAGAGGTCTCAGAACTTAGAAATTAAGGCTAGTACTCAAATAAATTAAGGATAGTACTCAAAATGATATATCGGGTCGTCATAGTGACCCAAGCGAGTTTCGGTGCATTATGTAAAAGATTGTGAAAATGAGTTTAAACTTTGAAAAATCTCAACTTTTGATGATCGATTCGTTCCTTTTGATGTTATCTTGATGATATGAGGTAGCAAGAAAGTTTCATGATGTTATTACACTTATGTACATGCTCGGGTTCAAGTCTGAGGTTAGTGAGTTTTGGATTGGTTTTGGGCCTTTTTTTGCTTTGTAGAGTTGCTGGTTTTTCTGCTGGTGCATCAGTGCTTCGCGATCGCGAAGCTACTACAAATGATTGAAAAGGGGAAACATGGGGTTGGGGATGGTTATTCTACACGAATGCGATTGTAGGCTCGTGAATGCTCAACCTTTGAGGGACTGACCTTCACGAACGTGGTTGACCCTACGCAAACACATAAGTTTGGGATGGCTGGGAAGGCAGGAGGGGTTTTCATCGCGAACGCGACCTACTGTCCGCGAACGTGGAAACTTTACTTGGAAATGCCTTCGCGAATGCGATGAGGATCTCGTGAACATGAAGGCCAATTGTCCATTTGCTTCACGAATGCGACAGCTGCTCCGCAAACGCGAAGAGCACCTGACACCCAGTTAATTAAAAGATAAAAAACAGGATTTCATTATCTTTCACCATTTGTGAAAACTAGAGCTCGGCCTAGAGTGACATTTGAAGAGATTTTCACCCCAACTTCATTGGTTAGTGATTTTCAACTAGTTTTGATGTATTTTCATAATTACCCATGGATTTTTATCCTTAGATTTACTAGTTTCAAGGTAGAAATTAGAGGTTTTGGATAGAAATTAGAAAATTAGAAAAATTGAGATTTAGACCTTGAATTGAGGTTAGATTTCGAAATAAATGACATAAACAACCTCAGGGGTGAATGAGTAATCGAAATTTGGTCCGAATCTCTGATTTTGACCAAGCAGGCTTGGTGTTGACGTTAAAGATTGAACCTTTTTCACTCGTACGTAGTTTCTAAAGCTTGTTTTGAAATGCTTGAACTATATTTGGCTAGATTCGATTGGTTTGGAGGCTTATTCTAAAGTAAATGTTTTGGTTGATCATTTGGTTGCCGAAAGAGGTAAGTATCATGGTTAACCTTGACTTGAGGGAATTAGGATTTGATTGGACAATTTGCTTATTGGTTTATGTGTGGAGACGGCGTATGTGCAAGGTGACGAGTGTATATACATTGTCATGGGTTAAGCATGCGTGGCGGGCAACTTAGTTGTTGTCCTCAATTATTTCATGCCTTCATTTATTCCATGTTACTACATGTTAAATACTTTAGTTGTTACTTGCCCTTACTTGCTAAATTCATGTTTTTGTTTGTTGCATGCCTTAATTTGCTATATATTTTCATGTATTCGTGCCTTTATTTATTGTTAGATAGCCACTTTTATCCGTCTTATGCCTTTAATTATTCAATTCCTTTATTGCGTTTCATTGTGAAGTACGTCGTAGTTGGTTGTAGGTTTGTGCATACATGATATATATTTGGGATCAGATTGTACGTCGCAACGGATATTGGTATTATTGTTTGGGATCGGGTTACACACCGTAACAGATATTGGTACTGTTGTCTGAGATCGGGTTGCACACTGCAACAGATATTAGTATATGTTGTTTGGGATTGGGTTTCATACCGCAATGGTATTGGTATTGGTATTTTATGTGTGGATCAGATTTTGTGCCGCAACGAAGAAGGCATGTTATGACTGTTTCTGACTGTTATTTCTATATCTATGATGTATTGTGAATTTGATCATAGGTGATATTCTGTCATGTATTTTCTGTTCTGATTTTCATGTTAATTCTTATGTTATTATTGTCAATTACATCTACACAGGTTTATAGTGAGTGCCTTGTTATAGCCTCGTCACTACTTGGTCGAAGTTAGGCTCGACACTTATGTAGTACATGGGATTGATTGTACTCATACTATACTTTTGCACTTCTTGTGTAGATTCTGGTGTCGGTCCCAATGGCGTTTAGTGGAGGCATTACTCGGACTGCTATTCATTAGGAGACTTGAGGTAGAGCTGCACAACGTTCGTAGACCCTGAAGTTCCTTTCTTATCTTTGTACTGTCATTTCATTCAAGCGGTTGTATTTTCATTTCAGAACTTGGTTGTAGCACTTTTTGTAGCTCATGTTCTTGTGATACCTGATTCTGGGATTATACTAAACAACTTATTTGGAGTTTATTATATATATTTTTGAAGTTTTACAGCCTTCTTATTAATCTTCTTTTAAAATTGTTAAAATGGATATTGTGTAGCTAATGTTAGCTTTCCTAACAAGTGAACATTATGTGCCATCATGGCCCCGGGGTTGGGATATTGGGCCGTGATAAGTTGGTATCATAGAACTAGGTTGCCAAGGTCTCACAAGTCATGAGCAAGCCTAGAAGAGTCTTGAGGAATGGAGATTTCTGTACTTATCTTCTGGAGGCTATAGGGCTTTAGGAAATTTCACTTCTTTCTTTCTTTATCATGCGACATTGTTCTATCGTTGAAGTTTGAATCATTCTATTCTTGTTTGCTAATAGATGGTGAGGACACGCACAACATACATAATTGATCATGAGCTGGAGACCCAGGTTACAGCCACTACAAGGGTAGGGGCCGAGGACGAGGTAGGGAAAGAGGCAGGGGCAGAGCTCAACCTAGAGCACGCACAACAGAACCTATTGTAGAGCCTCACATTGAGCAGGAGCAGGAGGTCCTATAGGGGTTCATTGCTACCCTGGTACTTCAGGATGCCCTAGTCCGCCTGGTGGACCTTATGGAGAGTGTGGCCTAGGCTAGTGTGTTCCCTATGCAACCGTAGGAACCCAGACTGCCGCTACCCATACTCCAGAGCAAATGGCCCACATATATTAGACTCCGACAGTTCCACCAGTTGGAAAAGTTCAGTCTGTTAATGCTACATAGTAAAAGGGACCCCCGATATCGTCCGAGGGGCTGAAGAGGTTGGACAAGTTCACCAAGTTGTTTCCTATTCGCTTTGGTGGTACTCTTTATAAGGAACCTCAAAATTTCTCAGAACGTTGCCATGAGGTATTGTGCAACATGGGTATAGTGAAGTCCAATAGAGTTGACTTCATGGTATTTCAGATGCATGGCTTCTCCAATAGGTGGTGGCAGGAGTATGATCGGGGCAGACCAATAGGTTCACCTCCACTCACTCTGGATTAGTTCTCACAGCTATTCTTGGAGAAGTTCATCCCCATCACTCTGAGAGATCACTTCCGCAGCCAGTTTTAGCACCTCTAGCAAGGTAGCATGACGGTTACCCAGTACGAGACCAGATTTGTGGATTTATCTCGCCATGCAGTTGTCTTGATACCTACTGAGAGGGAGGGTAAGGAGATTTATAGAAAGCCTTACTTATGGTATCAGGCTACATATAGCCATAAGAGAGTGAGGATGATATTTCTTTCACTCGAGTTATGGAGATCGCTAGGCAAATCGAGAGGATTCGTGGTTAGGGTAAAGAGGTAGCATCTGAGAAGAGACCTCGTCATTTCGGTGGTTTCAGTGGTGCCTCATCTGGAGGCAGGGGTTCATTTGGTAGAGGTCATCCTATCAGGTCGATTTAGTCAGTGCTTCAGGAATCTCATGGTGCTTCGAGCCGTTGTGGTTCTTATCGGTCTCATCCTGAGTAGCTAGCTTACAGTGCACCTTCAGCTCCCATCAGTGCACCACAAGTTTAGAGCTATCACAGTAGTTATCCGGACCCTCAGGGTTAGTGCCAGATTCAGCAGTCATGTTAGTTGAGTGAGTGATTTGAGTGTGGAGGTATAAGTCATATCAGGAGGTACTGTCCCAAACTTTATAGCAGTATACCACATCAGAGTACTCATTCCATGATTCTGGTATCGGTTGTTCCACCGCACGCTCAGCCAGCTAGAGGCAAGAGTCAGGATGCCCGGGGTTATGGTCAAGCCATTAGAGTTAGAGGCCAGCCAGGGAGAGACCATCCGTGAGGTCAAGGTCAGATTGGTGGGGCTTAGCCCCTTTTCTATATAGTTCCAGCTAGACCTGAGGTAGAGCCGTGTGATGCAATCATCAGAAGTATTGTACTCATTTTCCATAGAGATGCATCCATTTTATTTTATCCGGGTTTCACTTATTCGTATGTGTCATCCTATTTTGCTTCATTTTTGGATATGACTTGTGATTCTTTGAGTGCTCATATTTATGTGTCTATGCTTATTGGGGATTCTATTATGGTAGATCGTGTATGTTGCTCGTGTGTGGTCTCTATCGGGGGTTATGAGACTAGGGTAGACCTTCTATTACTCTGTATGGTGTACTTTGAGGTTATTTTGGGCATGTATTAGTTGTCCCTATATCACATTTCTGGATTTTCATGCAAAGACTGTGATGTTGGCTATGCCGGGGTTGCCGGGTTTGGAGTGGAGAGGTTCATTGGGTCATGTTCCTAGTAGAGTGGTGTCTTTTCTTAAGGCACAATGGATGGTAGAGAAGGGGTGCTTGGAGTACTTAGCCTTAGCGAGGTATGTTAGTGCTGATACTCCTACAGTTGAGTCAGTTCCGGTAGTGAGAAACTTTCCAGATGTGTTCCAAGCAGATCTATCAAGCGTGTCGCCTGATCAGGATATTATTTTTGGTATTGACTTGCTGACAGGCACTCAGCCCATCTCTATTCTACCATATCGCATGGTACTAGTGGAGTTGAAGGAATTAAAGGAAAAACTTTAGGAGTTGCTCGATAAGGGTTTCATCAGACTAAGTGTTTCGCCTTAGGGTGCTCCAGTTCTATTTGTGAAGAAGAAAGACGGTTCTATGAGGATGTATATTGACTATAGGTAGCTGAACAAGGTCACTATCAAGAACAAGTACCTACTATCGCGTATTGATTATTTGTTTGACTATCTTCAGGTGCTAAGGTGTTTTAGAAGTTTGACTTGAAATCGGGATATCATCAGTTGAATATCTGGGCTTCAAACATTCCGAAAACGGCTTTCAGGACCCGTTATGGCCGCTATGAGTTTTTGGTAATGTCTTTTGGGCAAACCAATGCCCCAGCAACCTTTGTGCACTTGATGAACATCGTATTACACCTATTTCTTGATTCCTTCGTCATCGTGTTCATTGATGACATATTGGTATCTTCTCGCAGTCGCCGTTTCGTGGAGGGCTTTACATCCATCGGAGCTCCTTTGACTAGAATGACCCAGAAGGTTACTTATTTTAGATGGTCCGACGAGTGTGAGGCGAGCTTTCTGAAGCTCAAGACTACATTGACTACAACTCCAGTGTTGGTGTTGCCTACAGGTTCGGGATCTTCCACTGCCTACAGGCTCAAGACTACATTGACTACAACTCCAGTGTTCGGATTTCGTAAAACGTTTGTGGGGTTCCGAGGGGCCGTCCCCGCGCCGTCTTTTTAGAATAAAATTTTAAGTTGGTGTTTTATTATTCGGAATTGTGTCCGATGAATTTTAATGAAGTTATACAATTAATTTGGATAGATTTGAGCTGTCCGGAGGTCAATTCAAGCAAGAAGGCGATTTTGGAATATCGACAAAACTTCAAAAAGGTAAGTATCTTGCCTAACCTTGAGTGGGGGAATTACCCCTTAGGAATTGAGTCTTATGTGAAAATTGTGTAATTGAAAACCATGTACGCGAGGTGACGAGTATGTACTTGGTTTATATGTGCATATTATATCAGTTGAAATTCGTAGACTCCCTTAAGTATTAAATTGGAAAATTGTTGTAACTTATTAAATCTCTTATTTGTCATGCATCATTCCTTGTTTGCCGAGGTTGTTTTTATATGATAATTTGGTGCCACTTTACTTTTATGTGAACTCTGTGTTTGTTTGAGTTTTCATTTTTATGAAAAACACTGTTATTATTGATTTTACCTACATATAATTTAAATGGAAAATTTAGTTAATATGATGAATAAATCTATTTATTTCTTGAAGTTGTGATTTAAAATAGGTGTTGTTCCTTGATGAATTACCTTTCGGTTCACGTTATTGAAAATTTGGTATTGAGTTATAAAGGCTGTAAATCATACTGAGGCAATGTGTTAAATTGTGAAATATTATTTTGTTGAGTTGTTCACTCCCGAATATTTTGTTAAGATTGTTGTGCACATTATGGTCGAGTCGTGGGCTCCTTATTATGAAAAAATAATGTATTGTTGATTTCTGTGGAAAGTTGTAATATTTGAGCACTTGATGTGCAATTTGTGATATGTTGTGATATGTGAGCACTTGAGGTGCAAGGTGTATTATGCTGTGATATTTGGGCACTTGAGGTGCGATTTGTGAAATATTGTGATATTGATACGCATGCGGTGATATAAGGTCAGGGTGTTGAAACGCATGCGGTGAGATAAGGGTGGCTTGAAATACGTGGCTAGTAGGAGAACTACTAGAAGTCATGCAGTGTGATAAGGGTGGCTAAAACGCGGGATACTATTTCGGGAAAATAATTTCTTTAAAAGTTAAATGTGAAGGCTCCCGCGGTGATATAAAGAAATGAGATATTGTGAATTTATTTATGATTTGGGACTACGAGGCGGTACCTCGGGATTGCCCTGTTGATATTTCTTTATTTGTGTTCTTGTCTTGGGTGATTTTGTTTCATTTAATATGTAAATTCTTGTCTTCGTCCGTGATGTACTAGTTGACTTTATTATTATGTGTTTTGTGTTCCTAGTTGTATTGTGTTGGCTTTGGCTTTTTAGCACGAGACTCTAAAGAAGTATATTTTTGGTTTTTCTTACTGATTTTTTATGATTAAGTTGATTTAAATAAAAGAAATTATTATTATATTTTAAATTAAATATTTTTACATCCAAGTCAGTAGTTCATCTGATGCTTTAATTTAAGTGCAATGTTATTTTCTTCACCCAAATGATTTCTAAAATAAATTCATTTTTTTGTTGATTTCTTACTTAATTTAAAAATTGTAAACTCACTTTAGTGAAAATAAATTGATCATGTGGATCTTATATACATTGATATTATTGGCACGTGAGTTGTCCGTGCAGTTATGATAGAAATATGGGCACGAGGTGCCGTGAAAATATGAAAGTGGGCTGAAACTCGTATGGTTATAATTTTTAAATGAGGTGTCACAAGGTGACTTTTATTTGAAAGAATTATATTCAAAATATTATTACAAAGAATTAAATTCGGAAGGTAATTATTCAAAAGAATTATATGTGAAAGATTTATATTTTAAGGACATGTTTAATTGGTTGTACTTGTGTTCTTTATTCATTTGAGTAATAATAATGGTGTTCTTGTTGTCTTGTTGTTTATATCACTGGTTGATTTTGTTGCTATTATTGCTAGTTATTTTCCAGTACTATTGTATACTGCTATATTGCACAGGTTAATTGACTAGTGAGTGTCTTGACTGTACCTCGTCACTACTCCATCAAGGTTAGTCTTGATACTTACTGGGTACCGATTGTGGTATACTCATACTACACTTCTGCACATTTTTGTGCAGAGACAGGTATTGAAGATATCGGATTCGGACATAGATTAGAGTGTGATCGCAAGGATTCAAGGTAGGGTTTCTTGGTCGTCGTAGTCCCCGGAGTCTTTCCATTTTTATTGTACTGTCCACTCTTATTCGAACATTATTGTATATTAGATCCTTGGGGATCACTGCATGTACTCAGTTAGAGCTCGTGACTCAGTACTACCAGTCTTGGAAAGGTGTTATAATTATTTTCGTTGTTGGTTTCGATTAAAAAAATGGCTTGAATTGCAATTGTAATCGCCTTACCTAGTCTTAGAGACTAAGTGCCATCACGACACCTGTGGTGGGATTTTGGGTCGTGACACCTCTCCCTCAAGCCATCGACATTAGGAACACATAGATGACCTAGGAGTCGCAGAACACCATCCTCATCGGTAGTAACCTCCTTATAACCACTACGCGTACCGTCTCTCTGAGAACCAACAACTGCGGGTCATCAAACTGTCGAGCCTTGATCTGCTCTGATAGTGAATACTGGGCAACGACGCATGCAACAACTCGGCTGGGCTCCGAAATATCAAACCCCACAAGTCTATTAGCCAAGGACTGAACGTCCAAAGCTAAAGGCCTCTCCTCTACTCAAATGAATGCCAAGCTACCCATACTCTCCGCCTTTCTGCTGAAGGCATACGCAACCACATTCGCCTTACCCGGATGATAAGAATAGTAATGTCATAATCCTTTAGTAACTCGAGCCATCTGCGCTGCCTTAAATTGAGATCCCTTTGCTAGAACAAATGTTGCAAGTTGTGATGATCAGTGTAAATCTCACATGACACCCCATAAAGATAATGCCTCCAAATTTTAAGAGCATGAACAATCACGGCCAACTCCAAATCATGTACATGGTAATTCTTCTCATGGGGCTTCAGCTGACGTGAAACATATGTAATAACTTGCCCCTCCTGCATCAACACACAACCCAAAAAAACGCGTGAAGCATCACAATACACGGTATACATCCCCGAACCAGAAGGCAACATTAGAACCGATGCAATAGGCAAAGTTGTCTTGAGCCTCTGGAAGCTCACCTTACAATCATCGGACTAACGGAATGGGGCACCTTTCTGGGTCAGTATAGTCAAAGGTGCTGCAATAGATGAGAATTCCTCCACAAACCGGCGATAATAACCTGCTAACCCCAAAAAGCTCCTGATCTCAATCGCCGTAGTAGGAAGAGGATAACTCTGAACTACCTCAATCTTCTTGGGATCCACCTTAATACCCCTCGCCTGATACAACATGCCCCAAGAATGCTGCAGAAACTGGCCAAAACTCACACTTGGAGAACTTAGCATATGACTTACGTTCCCCCAAGGTCTAAAGTACCACTCTCAAATGTTGCACGTGCTTCTCCATGCTGCGCGAGTAGATCAAAATGTCATCAATTAAAACAATGACGAACAAATCAATATATGGCCTGAACATCTTGTTCATCAAATCCATAAACTCCACTGGGGCATTAGTCAATGCAAAGGACATCACTAGAAACTCATAATGGCCATATCTAGTCCGGAAAGCAGTCTTTGGAACATCCAAATTCCGAATCATCAACTGATGGTAGCCCGATCTCAAGTCGATCTTAGAGAACACCTTGGCACCCTGCAACATGTCAAATAAATCATCAATCTGCGGCAACGGGTACTTGTTCTTAATGGTAACTTTGTTCAACTGGAGGTAAATAATGCACATCTGCATAGTCCCATCTTTCTTCTTCACAAATAACACTGGTGCACCCCAAGGTGATACACTCGGCCTGACGAACCCCTTTTCTAGCAACTCCTAAATTTGTTCCTTCAACTCTTTCGGAGCCATAAGGTACAGTGGGATAGATATAGGTAGGGTACCTGGATCCAAATCAATGAAGAAATCGATATCACGATCTGGTGGCATGACTGGAAGATCAGAAGAAAACGCATCGGAGAACTCCCGGACAACGGATACTGAATCAATCACCGGAGTCTCCGCGGTAGTATCCCGAACATAAGCTAGATAAGCCAAATAACCCTTCTCGACCATGTGTCGAGCCTTCAAAAAAGAGATTATCCGACTAGGTATGCTGACAAACGGACCCTTCTACTCCAATCTAGGCAACTCTGGTATCGTCAAGGTAACACTCTTGGCATGACAATCAAGGATGGCGTAATATGGAGATAACTAGTCAGGATAACCTCAAAGTCGGTCATATCGAGCAGCAAAAGATACGCTCTAGTCTCATAACCACATAATGTAACAATGCAAGACTGATAGACCTGATCCACAACAACAGAATCAGCCACCGGAGTGGACACATAAATAGGAGTGTCACGACCCAATTTTATATATAGGTCGTGATGGCGCCCAACACTACAGCTAGGCAAGCCAACTTAATAAATTAAGCATATATTGACAAAATTTAAAACCAAGAAAAATAATAAAATACCAAATTCTACCAATGTGTGTGCCAAGACCTGGTGTCACAAGTGTATGAGCATCTAGTAGATTATACGAAGCCTCAAATATTATTTGAAATAAAAATAGACAGAATAAAAAATACAAAGAGAGACATTAGTAAATGCAGAACGGCTCAGAAAGGCAGCTCACCACTATGCCCCTGGATAACCTGGGTGTAAGATGATAGGTCCCCCACTAGTACTTGCCGTAGGTCATGCACAAAAAGTGCAGCAAGTGTAGTATGAGTACGTAAATAACGTGTACCCAGTAAGTATCAAACCTAATCTCGAAGTGGTAGAGACGAGATGGCCAACTTTGACACTCACTATGGGTCAATAATAATAATTAAAATACAACTAAAATATTTAAATCAGCATGATTCACAGAATTTATAATAATTTATTTAACCAGCAAAAATAATCAAATTCCTTCAAATGCAACAATTCTCCATATATTAATTAAATTCCTTCAATTAAAATAATTTCCAATTTATTAATTAAATCTCATTTATAGGAATAACAATTAATTCCTTAACAAGCAGGAATAATAATTCATTAAATTTCAAGGTTTCTTCAATTTATCAATTAGCTTCGCAAGCTTGAAATAACTATTAAAGTATCGTGTAATTATTATTATTAAGCACGATTTCTGCCGAGGACGTACGACCCGATCCAAAGTGTCGTATACACTGCCGAGGGACGTGCGACATGATCCATAGATGCATCTATCCTGCCGAAGCGTTCGGCTCGCTCCACAAGAAAGGAGGAGATTTTCTTATGTACCTCCGAAAGGAGAGTATATTTATTATAAGATAAATTCGGGAGGAAGACCAATTTCTTTGAACAATTAATTAATTTAAACAGAACATCAAGCATATGAGATTTTCATCCTTTAATATCTTTATCTGACAATTCACAGTATATACATATATATCAATTAGTATTAATTAAACAAAGGATACAATGTACACATGTAATTCATGCTTTGAGTCCTAAACTATCCGGACTTTAGTATTAATAATAGCTACGTACGGACTCTCATCACCTCGTGCGTACGTAGTCCCCGCAATTAGCAACAATTATTCAATTTAATCCCTATGGAGTAATTTTCCCCTCACAAGATTAGACAAGAGATGTACCTCGTCTCAAAGTCCACTTTCCGATTACCACGTCGTGTTGAATTCTTGATTCGACGCCGAAAGATCCGAAACTATCCAAATATTAAACACAATAATTAATATATACTAAATGATTCGAAATTCATCTATTAAATAAATTACCTTATCCAAAATGGTAAAATTCCTAAAATTCACCCCGGGCCCACGTGCTCGGATTTTGGAATTTTTTGGATGAAAACGTTACCCATAATCTCAAGAACTTAAATATATAATTTCTACCCAATTCCATAACTATTTTCATGGTTAGAATATCACTTTTATAAAAATCTAGGTTTTTCATCTAAATCTTTGATTTCTAAGGTTTACTAGTTATAATCCACATATAATCTTTATATTAAACTCAAGGGGTGTGGAATTAACTTACCTTTCAATTGCTAGTTGAAACTCCCTTCTCAAAAGCTCTAAAATCGCACGGAAATGGAGGAAAAATGGGCTCAAAATGTCTGAGCCCCAACTTTTAACCATTCTGCCCAACAGTGATTTTTCGCATCTGCGGAAGAGGTACCGCACATGCGGCTTTCGCACCTGCGGAAATTCCTCGCAGGTGCGCATTTTCCCTCTTTTCCTGGTTCCGCACCTGCGGAAGAATTGCTCACTTTTGCGCAAGCACAGGTGCGCCCATTCCTTCGCACCTGCGCGTTCGCAGGTGCGCCAAAATACCTCGCACCTGCGATGGCTGGGCAGGCTCTTTTGAAATACCAACAGGTTTGAAATCATAAAACGGACTCGCTCGAACTCTCGGAATGCGTAAAACAACAGCAAATCTAAGAATCATACCCAATTCAAACTTAAGTATTTCAAGTTTTCAAATTACTTCCAATACGCCGAAATACACTTAAACTACTCGGAAACACACGAACATTTACGTGCAAGTCTTAAATCAATATACGGAACTATTTCCAAACTCGGAATTCCAAACGGACTTTAATTACTCAAAATCCTACTCCAAACCAAATTTAAAGAATTCTAAACCTTCAAATAGTTAATTTTTACTATTAAGCGTCAAAACGCTCCCGGGTTATCCAAAATCCGATTCGGCCATAGGCCCAAGTCCAAAATCATCAGACGAACCTATTGGAACCGTCAAATCCCGATTCTGGGGTGGTTTTCTCAAAATGTTGACCAAAGTCAAACTTGTCCATTTAAAGCTAACGTAAGGAACCAAGTGTTCCGATTTGAACCCACACACTTCCAAATCCCGAACCAACCATCCCCGCGAGTCATAAATTAATAAAAGCATGTTCGGAGAGTTTTATTTTAGAGAACGGGTTTCTAAAAGTTAAAATGACCGGTTGTGTCATTACAAGGAGTACCTAAGGACTCACGAAGAACATCCAAGAAATGAGCAAACAAAGATGACACAGGAGCGCCACCTACCTGGTCTCCACCTGCCAGGCCCCCACCTGCCTGGTCTCCACCTCTAGGACGGTCCCTTCCTACCTACCCTCCGCCTCTGGGCAGCTGGATGGCTGGTGCGGCTACTAGTGCTGTAATTATGGGTTGCACTGCCTTGCCTCGAAGTCTGGGACAAAATCTCTCCATGTGGACATGATCTTCGCACTCGTAACAATTTCTCGGAGCGGTGGACTACTACCATAAGGTCTGACCCTGATGGACTGAATACCCACTGGAAGAACCCTGGATAACTGGTGGGCGGTAGGAACTCTCTAGCATGGCACTGAAATAGGGTCGAACTGGAGTACCCCCGAGGAGGCAGTGGTGTTGGATATGTAGGCCTACTCGGCTGACCTCTCCCAAACTGACCTCTGCCCCCATATGGAGCTCCACTGAATCCTCCCGAATGACGGAACCGCTTGTCCCGCGGCATCTGCTCTCGGTCCCGCTGACGATAACCCTCAATCCTCCGAGCTATCTCCACAAGTAGCTGGTAAGAGGTCCAAATCTCAACCTCTCGGGCCATAGTGGCCTGAATACCGGAGTGCAACCCCGCAACGAACCTTCGTACCCTCTCTGTCTATGTAGGAAGTAGCATAAGTGCATGGCTAGACAATTCAGAGAACCTCGCCTCATAATCGGTCACTGACATCTAGTCCTGCCGGAGCTGCTCAAACTGAAACCGCAACTCTTCCCTCTGGGAAGGTGGAATATACCTATTCAAGAAAAGGTGTGTAAACTTATCCCAAGTCATGGGAAGGGAACCTATTGGTCTGCCGAGAAGATGTGACTGGCACCATCTACGGGCCCTGCCCTCCAGCTGGAAAGTAGTGAAATCCACCCCACAGGACTCTAATATCCTCATGTTGTGCAGTCTCTCCCTGCACCGATCAATGAAGTCATGGGGATCCTCTTGTCGCTCACCCTCGAAGACATGAGGGTGTAGCCTATTCCATCTGTCCAATAGCTTCTGCGGCTTGCCGACCGCAACTGGTCTGGGCTTAGGTACGGTTGCTGCTACTGGATGGGCTCCACCCACGGGTAGTGTGCTCGGGGTCTGAGATGTGGCTGGGTCTGCTAAAAGTAAACCAGCTTGAGTCATGGTGTCCATGAACAGCAGCATTCAACCCATGAACTCCTGATATCCCGGTACAGACATGAAATCCACCGGGGCGGGCTCTGCTGTAGGCATCTCGCCCAACTCCTCAATAATATGATCCTCTACTGGATCCGCTGGTGGAATAGCTGGGGCCACTCTGGGACTTCCTCGTCCCCTTACCTCGGGCCGGTGCCCTCCCCCGGCCTCTGCCTCAGCCTCTAGCAACAGGGGGAGCAGCTCCTCCCGGGGCTGGAACATCCGTCGTGCACGTTTTTACCATCTGTGAGAGAATAAGAGTAAAAAACTTAGTATACCATCAAGTGCACGATAGGAGATGAAGAAAGAGTAGTTTCCTAACACCCTATAGCCTCTCGAAGATAAGTACAGACGTGTCCGCACCGATCCTGACTCTATTAGGCCTGCTCATAACTTGTGAGACCCATGTGAACCTAGTGCTCTGATACCATATTGTCACGACCCATTTTCTCCAATAGGCTGTAATGGCACCCAACGTTACCGGTAGGTAAGCCAACCGTGAACTAACTCTGTGATCCTCTCTTATAAAGATTTGAAATAGTTGATTTTTTAGTTTATGCCTAAATAAGAAGTAAGTGTTTAATAAAAATTAGAGATCAAAATTTTTAAAGCAAGTGAGATAAGAAAAATAACCCAAAAATTATCAAGTGTCTACTAGCATAAATCTCCAAAACCTGGTGTCACAAGTATATAGGCTACTAGAAGAATATACAAAAGAGTACTACCCTATTGTCTGAGATGAAATAGACAAAAAGTAAAGCAAAAGAAAGGCTTCGGCTGCTGCAGAACGGGCTCGGAAGGTAGCTCACCGCAAAGTCTCGTAGTAGTCAAGGATGCACGCCGGACTGATATCCAGATGCACCAGCCTCAGATCCTGCATATTAGTATAGCGTGAGTATATAAACAACATGTACCCAGTAAGTATCTAGTCTAACCTTGAAAAAGTAGTGACAAGGGGTTGACTTCGACACTTATTATGGGACAACAATAAAATATATAAAATTCTAATTAAACATGGGATATATAAATGACAATAAAACTCGGAAGCAAGCAACAAATAAATAATTCTTTCACCTATAGTAAGTACCAAATCAATTTCCCTCATTTAACCATATAACCTCTCAAGCCAATAAAACAATATCAATTATAATTAGGCTCCAAGTATTATTACGCACGAATTATGCCGAGGGCGTACGACCCGATCCAAAATATATATATACATATATTGTGTGCACTGCTGAGGGTCGAACAGCACGAACCATAGATGCATCTATTAACCTGCCAAGGTGAACGGCCCGCTCCCATGAGAGTAGTGAAAATTTATCCCGCTCGCGGAATATACTTGCGACGAGGTTGTACATAGATTTCTCAAGTTATCATAATATCCCTCAACTCTTTCCAAAACCAGAAATTCAACTAAAAACTTTTAAGATATTGAAATCCTCAACCACAGCTCAATTCAAGACAATTAGTAAGCATAATCAATTAACGGTGTAAACCTAAAACTGCACGGACATAAGCATAATTAGTAGCTACTTACGGACTCTCGTCACCTCGTGTGTACATAGCCCCTACAAGTAGAAGCACATATTAATTAAATTCACCTATGGGGGTTATTTCCCTCTTAAAAGGTTAGAAAAGAGACTTACCTCATATCAAAGCATACTTTTCGGTCCAAGATTGTGCTTAAACCCTCAATTCGGTGCCAAACGACTTGAAACTAGTCAAATGTCATATAAAATAATCAATATATGCTCAAAACATCATATCCTAATTATTAAAGTGATTACCCAAGCCCAATTGAAGAATTCCTAAAATTTACCCCCGTGCCCGGATTCCAGAAAGTTTCGGAGGAAATCACTACCAATAACCTTAAGAACTCAAATATACAATTTTCATCCCATTTTATAACCATTTTCGTGCTTAAAATCTCATTTTTATCAAGATCTAGGTTTTTCATCTAAACCCATATTTTTTACAAATTTACATGTTAATATCTACCCATAATCTATGTATTAAACTCACATTAGGTAGAAATTACTTACCCTCAATAGTTAGGTTGAAATCTCCCTTTATGAAGCTCCAAAATCGCCCAAGATTGCAATACAATGAACCCAAAAATGGCTAAGTCCCGATTTTAAAACCCTCTGCTCAGCTGCCCTCTTCTTCGCGAAGGCAAATGGTCCAGTCCCAGGAAAACTTGGCCTACGCGAACAAGATCGAGGCCTCGCGAATCGGAAATCTTATCGGCCTTGCCCTACGCGAATGCGAGGGCACCTTCGTGAACGCGACGAGCAATGACACTAAGGAAACCAAAACTGGAAAATCTAGTTTCTTTAACTTGGCTCCGGGTGGTCCGAAACACACCCGAGCCCCTCGGGACCCCGTCCAACCACACCAATAAATCTATAAACATAATACGGACCTGATCGAACTCTCGGAACGCGTAAAACAGCAATAAAACCAAGAAACACACCCCAAAACCAAAATGAATCAAGTTTTGAACTCCAAGTTTCCAAATCGCTCCGAACGCGCCGAATTATACTTAGACTACTCGGAATGATACCAAATTTTGCGTGCAAGTCTTAAATCATTATACGGAACTATTCTGGGCTCGAATTCCCAAACAGATCTCGATTTCTCCCAAACCTACTCCAAACTAAATTTAAAGAATTTTAAAACCTTCCAAGAGCCAACTTTTACTATTGGGCGCTGAAACGCTCCCGGGTCATCCAAAACCCGATCCAAATATACGCCCAAGTCCGAAATTATCATTCGAACCTATTGGAACCATTAAATCCTGATTCCGAGGTCGTTTACTCAAAATGTTGACCGAAGTAAAACTTAGCCTTTTTGGCCAACCTTAAGGAACCAAGTATTCCGATTTCAACCCGAACTCTTCCAAATCCCGAACTAACCATCCTCGCAAGTCATAAAACAGTAAAAGTACATACGAGGAGTCTATTTTAGGCGAACGGGGTTCTAGAACACAAAACAAATGGTCGGATCGTTACAATCGGGGTCGGTATATACGTGTAAATTAGCATGAAATACATTTGATCTTAGAGAACATAAAGATGTATATAAGTGCACTTTCTCAGATTGGGGTCGGTATAAACGTGTAAATTAGAATGAAATACACTTGATCAGAGTGAACATATAGATGTCTATAATTGCACTTTCTGAGATTGTTATTTTACACAAAATAAAGTGAATTACAAAAATTAAAGGTAATCTAATTTAATTAAGAATTACCAGTCAAGCTGTAGGAACTCATCTTCTTTACGGACATATGTATAGACGAGAAATATCGAATATTCTTACTTACAAATAATGATCTGGACAGCTCACTATGTCCAAAGGTGTCATTTAAATTGTTAAAAGCAAACTGACATTAATTGTAGGGTTAAAATTGAAGTGGGATCTAAATTATTAAGCAAGTTCTGATCTAATTGTTCTATATGTTGATAAGTCCCAAAAGTGAGAATATATTGGTTGTCAATAAATTATCAGGTATGTCCATATTACTTTATCTTTCAATAATAAAATAGTGAATGTAGCAAATTGCATAACTTTAGGTTGATATAAGTTGATGTTGTAAGAGGTACCTCTATTTAGATAATAATAAATTTATTTTTTGTAATTTAATTTAGATATTACTAAATATATTTTTATTAATTATTAGTTCATTTAGTATTATTTATTTTAGAATCATATTTTATTTTGTTTATTTGTATCACCGGCTATATGTGGAGTTATAATATTTGAGTTTTTGCCCATAGTTATTCATATAATTTTTTTAATTTATAAAGTTTAGCAGGATCACAGTATTATTCGCACATCATGCAGATACAAATACTAGTTTAATTAGAAAATATTATCTACACATCGTGCACATATTGTGTTACAGTACTAATAATAACTTATCATGCTCACCGTCCATAAAAACACTTTCTGGGTTTAGAAGAGTCAAAAAAAAAAAAAGACTTGAGCTCTGTTATTCAAGAATCTTAAACCTCAATGACGTGTTGTAGAAAAAATCTAGATAATAGCATAATCCATCAAAAAGTGAAAGAAAATCAAATGGTTACATTCTTTCAACCATTAAAAAGTTCAGAGATTTATAGCAAGAAACAAAATATATTCTTTCTCCATTTCTTATTGAAACAAAAGATATTGAGTTATCAATTTTTCCATCATTATATAGCAAATCGCAATATATAAAATAGACCAAAGAGATCAAAATATTAATCATTAAAATAATAACTTAAAATAGTAAATTACAAAAAAAAAAAAAAAAATAGTAGCAGAATCTAGCAATTAAAAAGCGTCAAATCTATGAATTGAATTCTCGTAAAAGAAGTGAATTTTGCTAACTATGTTATCGATCAAACTATTTTACCAAAACTCAAATGGAAAAAATAATAAAATAAAAAAATTACTTGCTTGAGTTCATGCCGGCTAGAATCCTCCAGATAGATTCTTCCTCTTGTATGCCATTAGAACTTATTTGACACATTGGAGCAGTCCATCCGGCAAGCTATTCATCTTTAGAAGCTTTCCAAAAAGAAGATGTAATGTGATGACCCGATAGGTCATTTTAAGATTTAATTTTTATTTTTGTGTTTCGAGACTCTGATTAGCTCTATTTAGCGTTTCTCAATTTGCGTGTGCTGTCCATGTCTTATTTCGGAAAACCTTTATGTGAAAAAATGAAGAAAATGTGAATTTTTGCCTTTAAAATGGTTTGAGTTGACTACGGTCAATATTTTATGTAAACGAACCCGGATCGATATTTTGACGATCCCGGTGAATCCGTATCGTGATTCGGGACTTGGGCGTATGGCCGAAATTAAATTCGGATATCCCTAACTTGTTTTGACTCATTTTGCCGAAAACTAGAATTTTGAAAGTTGAAAACATTACTAAGCTTGACCGTAAGTTGACTTCTTAGCTAACGGGTTCGAATTTCGATGTTGAAACTTGGAATAGTTCCGTATTACTATTTGAAACTTGTCTGCAAATTTTGGTTCAATTCGGAATTGATTTGACACGATTCTGACGCTTAAATGTGATTCTAGTATTCTTGAGTTCCACTTTGAAATTTCATTCGTTTTGAGGATTGATGCATAGATTTAGATGTTATTTTGGTGATTTGATTGCGTGAACAAGTTCGTATGATGTTGTAATGACCCGGCCGGTCGTTTTGAGAGTATTAGCCCCGAACCCCTATTTATTGTTTCCTATATTTCTTTTTTTGGGTTTTGTGACTTGCCGGGAGGATTTGTCTTTGATTTCGGAGTGAAATGGGACACTTAGTCCTTAAAAATGGAAGTTCAAGTCGTAGGAATTGACCGTAGTTCAAACCGTGTGAAGACGGCTCCAGAATGGAGTTTTGACGGTTCCTGTAGCTCCGTAGGGTGATCTTGGTCTTAGGAGCGTGTTCGGATGTCGAATCGGAGGTTCGTAGTTCATTTTAACGTCAATTGGCGAAAGTTGAAAATTTGATGAATTTTGGGATGTTTGACCGGGAGTGGACCTTTTGATATCGGAGTCGGATTCTGATTCCAGAAGTTTAAATAGGTCCATTATATCAATTATGACTTGTGTGCAAAGTTTGAGGTCAATCGGACTTGATTTGATAGGTTTCGGCGTCGGATGTAGAGGTTTGAAACTTTGAAGTTCATTAGGCTTGAATCGATGCATAATTCGTATTTTTAGCATTGTTTGATGTGATTTAAAGGCTCGACTAAGTTCATGTGATATTTTAGGACTGGTTGGTATATTTGTATCAGGTCCCGGAGACCTTGGGTGAGTTTTGGATGGTTAACGGATCATTTTTGGACTTAGAAGATTTTCTGGTGCTGGGCTAGTTCAGGTGTAATCGCACCTGCGCAAGGCTGACCGCAGGTGCGAGCCCGCATGTGCGAGCAATGGGGCACAGGTGCGGGGCTATGGGAATTGGCCAGTGGTTGCACGTGCGGTGTGAGGGCCGCAGAAGCGGAGTCACTTCTGTGGGGGATCGATCGACGAAGCGGACGAGTGCTTGGGGAGGCTTCCGCAGAAGCGGACGAGGGACAGCAGATGCGGACATTTGCACGTAGGTGCGGAATCAAGGAGCTTAAGTGAACTCCGCAGATGTGGAGACTTCACCGCAGAAGCGGTACCACAGAAGCGGGTACGCACAAGCGGAAGGCCTAGGCAGACTATATTAAATCAAGGGTTCGTGATTTTTATCATTTTGGACATTTTTAGCTCGGGTCTTGGCGATGTTTGGGAGCATTTTCGAGGGATTTCTTGAGATAAGTCCCTTGTGTTTATTTTTTATCAATAATCTTGTTTCCCCATTGATTTTTCCACCTAGTTAGTGTGTATTTAAGGTGAAATTTGGAAGTTGAGGCTAGGGATTTGGAGAGTTTGATTTGAGAATTTGAGTGGCGACTTGGTATCGGATTTTGGTAATTTTGATAACCAAATAAATTTTGGTATGGGTGAACTCGATATCGAATGGGTGTTTGTATTTTGTGACTTTTACCTGATTCCAAGTCGTGGGCCCGGGTCGACTTTTTGGGGCAATTTTTCGATTATTTGCTAAAGTCATAAATTTATTATTTAAATTAGATTCTCGAAATTATATTCATGTTATGTAATTACTTTTGGCTAGATTTGCGCCATTCGGAGTCGGAAAATCGAGGGAAAGACATACTACTTGATTGAGCGAGCGAGATTTGAAGTAAGTGACTTGTCTAACCTTATGTGGGGGAAATTTTCTTTAGGATTTGGTACTGTGGTAACAATTTGTGATATGTGAGCACCGTGTACGCGAGGTGACGAGTGCGTACACGGGCCAATTATGAAAAATTCGGTTCTTGCTGATTTGTCATCTTTTGAATTTCCTTAATTGAGTTGTGTTCTTTTAAAATATATTAACTGAGTTGCCTTAGCATATATAGTGATCATGTTTAGCCTAGTAAAGCATGTCTACGTGCCTTAAATCTTACTTGCAATTTGTGCAACATGCTTAGTGGAATTACCTATTTTCCTTAATTTGAATTAAATTCTTAACAGTAAGATTCTTGCTGAAAATTCGTGTTCCCTTCGATTACCCGCTTCATATTTACTTTGGGACTACGAGGACAGTTCCTAGGGACAACCCCATGTACTGTATATTTACTTTGGGACTACGAGGCGTTTACTCGGGAGATCCCCTAGTACTGTATATTTACTTTGGGACTACGAGGAGTTTATTCAGGAGATCCCCATGTACTGCATATTTACTTTGGGACTACGAGGCGTTTACTCAGGAGATCCCCCTGTACTGCATATTTACTTTAGGACTACGAGGCGGTTCCTCGAGAGATCCTCTTGTACTGCATATTTACTTCGGTACTATGAGGCGGTTACTCGGGAGATCCCCCTGTCTTGCATATATACATCTGGGACTACGAGGCGGTACCTCGGGAGTGCCCCTGTTGTTTACTTCTAATTGTTGAGCTGTTATCTTTTTGAAACTTCTTATTGTTTAAAGTCTCAGTCATTTCTAAATATTATTATTATATCTTCTGCCTTACTTTTATTTTAAACCAGTAGGGCCCTGACCTGACCTCGTCACTATTCTACCGAGGTTAGGCTTGGCACTTACTGGGTATCATTATGGCGTACTCATACTACACTCTACACATCTTTTTGTGCAAATCCAGGTTCTTCCTAACAGGCCAGATACAAGTGAGTTGGACCGCACGTGGAGACTTCAAGGTATATCTGCCAGCGTCCGTAGACCTCGAGTCCCCCTCTATCCTTATTAGGTTACTTCCCTTATTCTCTTTAGACATTCATGTATAGAGATATTTACTACTTACTCTTAGAAGCTTATGATTTATTTCCACCAGGGTTTTGGGAGTAGTAATTATTGACTTGTAGTTTGATAATTATTCCATGTGTTGAGAATTGGGTTTCGGTTATATATTACGTTATTTGGCAAATTGTTAGGCTTACCTAATCTAGAGACTAGGTGCCATCACGACATCCAACTGAGGGTGAATTGGGGTCGTGACAAATGTTATTATGCTTCTGTGCATATTTGGTTTGGAGCCCAAGGGGCTTGGGTGAGTTTCGAACGTATTTCAGATGAGTTTGACTAATGCTAGGATAGTTGGTGCACTATGTTGCTGGTGTTCTGTTGCAGATCTCGCATTTGCGAGGTCTGGCTCGCAATTGCAAGCCTCGCTTTAGCGAACAATAGTTCGCATTGTGAGCAGGGCCTAGGATTGGGTAACCGCGCATTTGCGAGGAAATGGTTCGCAATTGTGAACAGCTCAGGATCACATTTGCGATCACTTGGTCGCATTTGCGATGCCTGGACACAGTAGGGTATCTTCTCAATTGCCAAGATTTTCGTCGCATTTGCGAAGGTGGGGTCTTCGTATTTGCGAACATTTTGTCGCATTTTGCGACTTCTGTGGCTCTGAGGCAGGATTCGCATTTGCGACCCCTTTCTCGCATTTTCGATGTTCGCAATTGCAGACATGTAACGACCCAGCCGGTCATTTTGAGAGTTGTAGCCTTGTTCCCCTATTTACTTCTCATTTTCTGCTTTATATTTGTTACATGACTTGCCGGGGTGGTTGGTTCAGGTCCGTAGAGGTTTCGGAACGAATTGAGACACTTAGTCTCAAGGTTGAAAGCTTAAGTTGAAAAGGTTGACCGAATGTTGACTTATGTGTAGACGACTCCGGAATGGAGTTTTGATGATTCTGTTAGCTCCGTTGGGTAATTTTGGACTTAGGAGCATGTCCGGATTGTAGTTTGGAGGTACGTAGTTGAATTAGGCTTGAAATAGAAAAATTGAAAATTTGGAAGTTTGACCGAGAGTGAACCTTGTGGTTACCGGGCTCGAATTGGTGTTTCGGAAGTTGGAGTAGGTACGTGGTGTAATTTGTGACTTGTGTGCAAAATTTGAGGTCAATCGGACGTGATTTGATAGGTTTCGGCATCGTTTTTAGAATTTGGATTTCCTTAGTTCCATTAGGCTTGAATTGGGGTGTGATTCGTGTTTTTGATGTTGTTTGATGTGATTTGAAGGTTCGACTAAGTTCGCATCGTGTTCTAGGACTTGTTGGTATGTTTGGTTGAGGTCCCGAGGGCCTCGGGTGAGTTTTGGATGGTTAATGGATCAATTTTGGACTTGGAAGCTTGTTGAAGAATTTCTGATGTCCAGTTCTGGTTTCCTTCTTCGCATTCGCGATGGGAGTCCCGCGTTCGCGAAGGGTAGCTGGTGGCAGGTGAGGATTTGTTCTTCGCTTTTGTGTAGAGGGAGCCGCATTAGCAAAGGTATGGGTAGTTGGTGCATCGCGAACGCGAGAAGGGGGACGCGTTCACGAAGGGGAGAGGAGGCAGCTAGGTCTGTCACGATCCAAAATTCCACCACAGGCTTCGTGATGACACTTAGTCTCTAAGACTAGGTAAGTCGATTACAATTACATTTCAAGCCTTTTTTAAAAAAAAATATAATTTAATACAAGTGTCGAAACCAAAAGCGAAAACAAAAATAACAACCTCCCAAGACTGGTAATACTGAGTCACGAATTCTAACTGAATATATGCAATGATCTTAAGGATCAAATATACAATAATGTTCGAATAAGAGTTGACAGTACAATAAAACGGAAAGACTCCAAGGGACTACGACGGCCAAGCAGCTCTACCTTGAATCCTCGCGATCAACACACTAACTCTGTCCGAGTCCAACATCTTCAATACCTGGTTCTGCACAAAAATGTGCAGAAGTGTAGTATGAGTACACCACAGTTGGTACCCAGTAAGTATCAAGACTAACCTCGGTGGAGTAGTGACAAGGTACGGTTAAGACACTCACTAGTCAAATAACTTGTGCAGTATAGCATACAAAAATGATAGTAAGACAAATAGCAGTGATAGAAACAATAATCAATTAGTGATATAAACAGCAAGGCAGCAAGAACACCATAAATATTGCCCAAATGAATAATGAACACAAGCACAACCAATTAATCAACTCCTTCAAAATATACATCTTTTATCTATAAGTTTTTCGAATAGAAATCTTTAGAATATAATCCTTTCACTTAAATATCTTACGAATATAATTCTTTCAAATAAATATCTTCCGAATATAATTCTTTCAAATAAATATCTCTGAATATAATTCTTCAAATAAAATCTTTCGAATATAATTCTTTCAAATAAAATCTTTCGAATATAATTCTTTCAAATAAAAGTCATCATGTTACACCTCATTTCATAATCATAAAAATTACGGGTCTCAGCCCACTTTCATATTTCTACGGCATCTCGTGCCCATATCTCTATCATAACTGCACGGATAACTCATGTGACAGAAGACAAAATAATATAATGAAATTACTGAGGAGTGAACAATGAGAAACTACAGAAAGACAACAACACAGCAAATAGAGGTAAACAACAAGGGCGCTCCCAAGGTACCGTCTCATAGTCCCAAAAGTAAATACGCAATAGGGGGATCTCCCAAAGAACTGTCTCGCAGCCCAAAAGTAAATATGCAACAGGGGGATCTCCCGAGGAACCGCCTCGTAGTCCCAAAAGTAAATATGTAGACAGAATCTCCCGAGGAACCGCCTCATAGTCCCAAAAGTAAATATGCAAATATGGGATCTCCCAAGGAACCACCTCGTAGTCCCAAAAGTAAATATACAACCGTAAAGATGGAAAAATAACTAAGCAAGAACGACCTCTTCTTAAATCCAAATTTCTGATAAATATATTAACGTCTCGATTTAAAATTATTTAATAAATTACTTGCAGATGGAAAATCTATAATGTAATTATTTCCAAGAGATGTCAACTTAACAAGTACACGGAATTCACATAAAAAGCACAGTAGCAATCACACCAAATTATCATATAAAACAAATTCGACAAACAAATAACGAGGCATGAAAAATAAGGATTTAATAAGTACCAGCAATTTTCAATTTAATATTTAAAAATGCCTACGACTTTAAACCAATAATATTTGCACATATAAGCCCGAGTACGTACTCGTCACCTCGCGTATACGGCTTTCACATTACACAAATGGCACATACGACTCAATGCCTAAGGGGTAATTCTTCCACTTAAGGTTAGGCAAGATAGTTACCTCAAACAAAAAATCGACTCAAAGCTCAACCATGGCTTTGCCTTTCGAATTTGTCTCCAAACCAATCAAACCTAGCAATTTATCTACCAGCAATTCAATTTGAGCTTTAGAAATTATTCACAATTCGACAGAGACTTAATTTAAGTCATTTTCGGAAAGGTCAACCAAAAGTCAACGTGGGGCCCACTTTTCGGAACTCGACAAAAAATAACGGAATCCAAACACCCATTCCGGACGAGTTCAGCCATGTAAAAATTATCGAATTCCGACATCGGATTGCCTTTTAAATCTTCATTTCACATTTTTGAAAGATTTTACAAAAATCTGATTTTCTTCAATTAAATTCACGGATTAATGATGTAAATAAGTATGGAATCATGAAATATAAATTATTTAGGATAAAGAACGCTTATCCGGTTCAAACTTATGAAAAACCCTTTGAAAATCGCCCAAACTGAGCTCCCCGGCTCTATTTTTGTTAAAAATGGCAACTTCCCCCCCCCCTCCCCCTCCCCCTGTTTATAGTTACTTAATGTTTGAGCGCCACAGGTAGCATGGGCGCTGCCTATGGCACTGTTTCCATAATCCCAAAAAATCCCAGTGCCAGGATTAGCGCCCCACGCTACCCTGGACGCTAGCGACGGAAAATCTTTACCGACACAGAAATGGGCATAACTCTCTCATATGATGTCCAAATTTGACAATTATTTTTGCTATAGCTCCAAAATTTCAATACGGATCTAATGTTTCAATTAAAACTAAATTTGTAGCTTATAATTCGATACCACTTATTCTTGAAAACACGACGTCGAAATATTCTAGAAATATCCAAATTAAATTCCGTTAACCATCTGAAATCCACCCAAGGCCCTCGGGACCTCAATCAAATATACCAACAAGTCCTAAAACATCATACGAACTTAGTTGATGCCTGAAATCACATCAAAAAAATACTAAAAACACGAATCACACCCCAATTCAAGCTCAATGAAAACTAACGAATTCCAAATTCTACATTCGATCCCGAAACCTATCAAATCAAGTCCGATTGACCTCAAATTTTGCACATAAGACGTACATGACATAACGGACCTATTAAACTTTCCAAAACTAGATTCTGACCTCGATATCAATAAAGTCAACTCCCGATCAAACTTCTAAACCTTCCATTTCCAACTTTCGTCATTTCAAGCCAAAATCAACTACGGACTTCCAAATAAATATCCGGACATACTCCTAAGTCCAAAATTACCATAAGGAGCTATTGGAACCATCAAAACTCCATTTCGGAGTCGTTTGCACAAAAGTCAAACCTCTGTCAACTCTTTTCACTTAAGCTTCAAAAAATGAGAATCGTTCTTTCAATTTAATCCCATACCATCCGAAAACCAAACTCGACCATACACACAATTCATAATACACATTACAAAGCTGCTCGGGACCTTAAGCTATTGAAGGGAACGTCAATTCTCAAAATGACAAGTCGGTGCATTACAGGGACCTCACGCATTTGGTCTACGCGTTCGTGTAAGGAGGATAGCATTCGCGAAGCTTGGGGTCAGTAAGGCATCGCGTTCGCGAGTGGTGCCTCGCATTCGCGTAGGAGGCTTTTGGGCAGCAGATTTAATTGTGCTACACGAACGCGAGAAGAGAACCGCGATCGTGAAGAAGGGTCACCTGGGCAGACTTAAATATTTCAAAAATGAGGGTTCGAGTTCATAACACAAAATTGATTTTTGGAGCTCGGTGGGAGGCGATTCTTGGAGAGATTTTCGAATGGATGATTGGGGTAAGTGATTCCTACCTAGTTTTGGTTAATTTCCATGTTTATGTCTTTGATTTCATCATTAAATTAGTGATTTGGGGTGGAAATTGGGGGGAAATGGAGGAAAGTTCTTAGGCCGCATTTTGAGGTTTTGATCGAGATTTTGGTATCGGATTTGAATAATTTTGGTATGGGTGGACTCGTGGTTGAATGGGTGTTCGGATTTTGTGACTTTTACATGATTCCAAGACGTGGGCCCAGGGGCCGACTTTTGAGTTAACTTTTGATTAAGAGCTTAGTATTTTCTTATAGAATTGATTCCTTTAGCTCGTGTTGATTGTATCAAATTGTTTGTGGCTAGATTCGAGGCATTCGGAGGCTGTTTTGTGAGGCAAAGGTGTGTTGGAGTAGAGATTTGCACGGCTTGAGGTAAGTAACAGTTCTAAATTTGGTTTTGAGGGTATGAAACCTCATATTATGTGTCATGTGATTAGTTTTAAGGTGATGCACATGTTAGGTGATGGGCGTGTAGGCGTGCACCGTAGGAATTGTGACTTGGTCAATTTCATGGAACTGTATAGTTGAAAAATCTAGCATTATCTGTATATTCTCCATGTGTTATAGAAATTGAACTGCAAATCATGTTAGAAATCATGTTTTGGTTATGTGTTGGTATTGTAGGGACCCACAGAGGCCATGTTGCATGTTGAATTACCTGCTAAATTATTGTTTTGAACTCAATCACAATTGTACTTTCATATAATATCTTTGTCTCTATTGTTCTTTATTGATGCATTATATCATTGTTGTTTGGGCTGATCATCATGATTACTAAGAGCCCGAGAGATTAGATAGATTGGTGACTGAGTGACGCCGAGGGCCTTATGGTGAGGATATTTATGGGATCGGGCTGCACGTCGTAACATGTTTTACTGATTTATACCATGATTGACTTGTTATAGCGCTTGGGTTAAAGGAGCCCCTCTCGAGTTTGTACACACCCCCAGTGAGCGCATGTACTTACTGAGTGCGAGTGCCGAATGCCGAGTGCCAAGAGATTAAGAGGAATGAGAAACTGTGAGCAATGAGTGACTGTGAGGTTGGAGTGCATGGAGGACCGAGTGACTGCTGCTCTGAGATTTTGCACTTGATTTCATTACTATTGTACTTCAGCTGGCATATATCATTGTCATGTAATTTCTGAGAGATATTATATCATGTTTCAATTGAACTTGACATGAATTAACTATTTTGGCCTTAATTGTCAAATTTGAAAGCATGCCTATCTTTCTATGTTGTAATTTCTATAACTGAACTATAGTGTGAAGCTCGTCACTACTTTCAGTCCATTATTTAGTCTTGTTACTTACTGAGTTGGTTGTACTCATGCTATACCATGCACTTCGTGTGCAGATCCAGGTGTTTCCGGACACGGCGGGTGTTGATTTCTTTGCACAGCTTGATCGTTTGGAGATTCCAAGGTAGTTGCCCGGTGTTCGCAGACCTTGTCTCTCATTCCCTATCTTTCCGATTTATGTATTTAGTTTCAGACTATTATAGACATTACTCCCAGACTTGTGTTGTATAGACGCTTATGTACTCAGTGACACCCCGATGTTGGGAATTTCTGTATTGGGTTTTGACCTTCTATCCAGTTTTTGAGAGTTTGATGATTTATACCTACGTTGTTTTATTTTTCATTTAAAAGTGTTGGAAGTATTTTGAAATACCGGCTTGCCTAGTACCACATTAGGCGCCATCACGACAAGCTAAGTTTTGGGTCATGACAAGTTGGTATCAGAGCCTAGGTTACATAGGTCTCACGAGTCATGAGCAGGTTTAATAGGGTCTTGCAGATCGGTACGAAGGCGTCTGTACTTATCTTCGAGAAGCTGCTGAACCCTTAGGAAACTTCACATTCTTGTATTATTGTCGTGCAGATTTTTTGATTCTGGGAACTAAACTTCTATTGTTCTATTCTCTCATAGATGGTGAGGACACGTGCTACCGGACAGGACGGACAACCACCAATACCACCGGCTAGGGTCGTGAGAGGCCGAGGTCGCAGAAGGGGTCGCGGTAGGGGCAGAGATACAGCTCGTACAACAGCTTGAGCAGCACCTGCAGATCCACCAGTTGCTCCAGCTCAGGAGTAGGTACCAGATATGAGTGAGCCAGTGGGGCCAGCTCACGCACCAACTATGTCATTGTCATTCAAGGCCTTCAGGAGGCTTTGGCTCAAATTCTGACTGTGTGCACCAGCCTTGCTCAAGCGGTCTCTATTCTGGCCACAACAGCCACTTCTCAGGCCGGGGGAGGTACTCAGACTCCCGCCGCCCGTACTCCAGAGCAGGTCATGCAGGGACTCCAGACACCGGGGTTACTACCAGCCCAGTCAGTTGTAGTTGCTCAGACTCAGGTGGGTCCCATTATGACAGATGATGAGTTGAGGAGGCTAGAGAATTTTGGGAGGCTTTAGCCTCCATCATTTAGCGGGGCTGAGTCAGAGGATGCCTAAGGCTTCTTGGAAAAGTGCCAGCGGATTCTTCGCACGGCGGGTATTCTGGAGATCAGAAGGGTCCCGTTCACTACATTTTAGTTTACTGGGGCTGCCTTCAGATGGTGGGAGGCTTATGAGAGGCGTAGGCCGGTCGATGCAGTACCACTTTCATGGCAGGAGTTCTCCGTTCTCTTCTCGGAGAAGTTCATGCCGCACTCGCAGGGAAGAGCTGCGCAGACAGTTTGAGCAACTACGTTAAGAGGGCATGTATGTGACCTAGTACGAGATGAGGTTTTCAGAGTTGGCTCATCATACAGTTTGGTTGGTTCCCACTGATAGGGAGAGGATTAGGAGGTTCATTGATGGCCTCACATATCAGTTGCGGTTGCTTATTACTCGAGAGAGGGTATCTGGTGCTACATTCAATGAGGTGACTGATATTGCTCAGTAGATAGAGATGGTCTATAGTCAAGAGCATGAGGAGAAGGAGACCAAGAGGCCTCGAGGTTTGGGTGGTTTCTGTGGTGTTTCTTTTGGGAGGCAGTCATACCACAGCAGTGGTCGTCCTAATAGGCCCGCTCAGGTGACTCGCCCAGTTCACCGTGGAGCATCATCCAGTCATGGTTCATACAGTACTCGTTAAGGTCAGTCATCTCTCAGTGCCCTTCTAGCTCAAAGTTTGTCCTGTGCTCCTTCAGCTTAGGGTTCATCTATGCCAGGTCTTTCTATCAGTTATCCCGCTACTCGGGGGCCCATTCAGTCCCCACCACTAGCACCAGGAAGTTGCTTCGAGTGCGGGGTGTTTGGGTATATGTGGAGGCAATATCCTCATCTCTCAGGAGGTCAAGTGCAGCAGAGGAATTAGGTTGCGACTTCCACACCAGTTACTTCACCACCAGCCCAGCTAGCTCGCGGTGGCGACCAGGCAGCTAGAGGTTGCCCTAGAGGGGGTGGCCGATCAGGTGGCGGTCAGGCCCGATTCTATGCTATTCCTGGTAGCCCAAATGTTATTGCTTCAGATGCAGTGATCACAGGTATTGTCTCAGTATGCCACAGGTATGCCATGTATTATTTGACCCTGGTTCCACTTATTTGTATGTATCATCATATTTTGCTTATTATCTGGATATTCCCTATGAGTCCTTAGTTTTATCTGTTCATGTATCTACACCAATGGGCGATACTATTATTGTGGACCGTGTATATCAGTCGTGTGTAGTGACTATTGGGATATTGAAGACTATAGTTGATCTCTTATTGCTTAGTATGGTTGATTTTAACGTGTTCTTAGGTATGGATTGGTTGTCTCCATGTCATGTTATTCCGGATTGTCACGCTAAGACCGTGATGTTGGCGATGCAGGGGTTGCCAAGGATTGAGTGGAGAGGTTCTCTAGACTATGTTCCCAGTAGAGTGATTTCATATTTGAAGGCCCAGCGGATGGTTGGGAAGGGTTGTTTATCTTATTTTTCGTTTGTGAGGGTTGTTGGTGCTGATACTCCTATTATTGATTATGTTCCGGTGGTGCGAGATTTTCCGGATGTGTTTCTTACAGAGGAATATTGACTTTGGTATTGACTTAGTGCCGGGCACTCAACCCATTTCTATTCCACTGTATCATATGGCACCAGCTGAGTTGAAGGAATTTAAGGTGTAGCTACATGAACTTCTTGATAAGGGGTTTATTAGGCCTAGTGTGTCGCCTTGGGATGCACCGGTTCTGTTTGTGAAGAAGAAGGATTGTACTATGTGGATGTGCATTGATTACAGGCAGTTGAACAAAGTTACAATCAATAATAAGTATTTGTTGCCGTGCATTGATGATCTATTTGACCAGCTTCAGGGAGCGAGGGTGTTCTCTAAGATTGACTTGAGGTCTGGGTATCACCAGTTGAAGATTCGAGACTCGGATATTCTAAAAACGGCATTCAGAACCCGTTATGTTCATTATGAGTTCCTTGTGATGTCTTTTGGGCTGACCAACACCCCAACAGCATTCATGCATCTGATGAACAGTGTATTTCATCCTTATCTCGACTCGTTTGTCATAGTGTTCATTGATGATATCCCGGTGTACTCTCGTAACCAGGAGGAGCATGCCCAGCATTTGAGGATTGTGTTGCAGCAGTTGAGGGAGGAGAAACTTTATGCCAAGTTCTCCAAATGTGAGTTTTGGCTTAGTTCAGTGGAATTATTGGGGCACGTGGTGTCCAGTGAGGAGATTTAGGTGTATCCATAGAAGATAGAGGCGGTTCAAAGTTGGCCCAGACTGTCCTCAGCTATGGAGAATCGGAGATTTCTTTGCTTGGCCAGTTATTATCGTCACTTCATGGAGGGTTTTTCGTCTATTGCATCTCATTTGACAAATTCACCCAAAAGGGTGCTACTTTCAAGTGGTCAGATGAGTTTGAAGAGAGCTTTCAGAAGCTCAAGACTGCCTTGACCATAACTCTAGTTCTAGTTTTGCCTTCAGCTTTAGGCTCTTATATAATGTATTGTGATGCTTCTCGGATTGGTATTGCGTGTGTCTTGATGCAGGAGGGTAGAGTGATTGCTTATGCTTTGCTCCAGTTGAAGCCCTATGAGAAGAACTACCATGTCCAAGATTTGGAGTTGGCTGTCATCGTTCATGCATTGAAGATTTGGAGACATTATCTCTACGGTGTGTCTTGTGAGGTATTTACGAATCATCAGAGTCTCCAACAGGTGTTCAAACAAAAGGATCTAAATTTGATGCAGCGGAGATGATTGGAGCTACTGAAGGATTATGATATCACCATTATGTATCATCTCAGGAAGGCCAATGTGGTGACCGACGCCTTGAGTAGAAAGGCGGTGAGTAAGGGCAGCTTTGCATTTATTCCTATTGGTGAGAGACCTCTTGCAATTGATGTTCAGGCCTTGGCCAACCAGTTCATGAGATTAGATGTTTTGGATCCCCGTCGAGTTCTAGCTTGTGTGGTTTCTCTATCTTCCTTATATGATCACATCAGAGAGCGCCAGTATGATGATCCTCATTTGCTTGTCCTTAAGGACACAGTTCAGTACCGTGATGCCAGAGATGTTACTATTGGGGATGATGGGGTGTTAAGGATGCAGGGTCGGATTTGTGTGCCTAATGTAGATGGTCTACGTGATTTGATTCTTGAGGAGGCCCACAGTTCGTGGTATTCCATTCATCCGGGTGCCGCGAAGATGTACCAGTAATTGAGGCAGCACTGTTGGTGGAGAAGAATGAAGAATGATATAGTGAAGTTTGTAGATCGGTGCCTTAGCTGGCAACAGGTAAAGTATGAGCATCAGAGACCGGATGGATTGCTTCAGAGGCTAGATATTCCAAAGTGGAAATAGGAGCGTATCATTATGGATTTTATAGTTGGGCTCCCATGGACATCGAGTAAGTTCGATGTTATTTGGGTTATTATGGATCGGTTGACTAAGTCTGCGCACTTCATACCAGTTGGGACAACTTATTCTTCAAAGCATTTGGCTAAGATTTACATCCACGAGATCGTTCGCCTTCACGGTGTGCCAGTGTCCATCATTTCAAATCGGAGCACGCATTTTACATCGCAGTTTTGGAGAGCCATGCAGTGAGAGTTGGGCACCTAGGTTAAGTTGAGTATAGCATTTTTCCCTCAGACGGACGGGCATTCTGAGCGCACTATTCAAATATTGTAGGATATATTACGCGCTTGTGTCATTGATTATGGGGGTTCTTGGGATCAGTTTCTGCCACTCGCAGAGTTTGCCTACAACAACAGCTACTAGTCGAGCATTCAGATGGCTCTGTATGAGGCTTTGTATGGGAGACGGTGTCAATATCCGGTGGGTTGATTTGAGCTGGGTGAGGCTAAGATATTGGGTACTTAATTATTTCAGGATGCTTTGGACAAGGTTAAATTGATTTAGGATCGGCTTCTCATGGCGCAGTCTAGACAGAAGAGTTACGCCGATAGGAAGGTTCGTGATGTTGCTTTCATGGTTGGGGAGAAGGTACTGCTCAAGGTTTCACCCATAAAGGGTGTTATGAGATCCGGGAAGAAGGGAGGGTTGAGCCCTCGGTATATTTGGGCATTTGAGGTACTTTAGAGGATTGGAGAGGTGGCTTACAAGCTTGACTTGCCACCTATTTTGTCGAGTGTGCATCCAGTGTTTCATGTTTCTGTGCTCCGAAAGTATGTCGGCGATCTGTCTCATGTTTTGGATTTCAACACGGTATAGTTGTATGGTGATTTGACTTATAATGTGGAGCCGGTGGCCATTTTGGATCGACAGGTTCGAAAGTTGAGGTCAAAGAATATAGCTTTAGTGAAGGTGCAGTGGAGAGGTCAGCCAGTTTAGGAGGCTACTTGGGAGACCGAGCGGGAAATGCGGAGCAGATATCCACGCCTATTTGAGACTCCAAGTACGTTCTAGACTCGTTCGAGGATGAACGTTTTTTAAGAGGGGGAGGATGTAACGACCCGCTCAGTTGTTTTGAGAGTTGTAGCCTTGTTCCCCCATTTACTGATCATTTTGTGCTTTATAGTTGTTACGTGACTTGCCGGGGTGGTTGGTTCGGGTCCGGAGAGGTTTCAGAACAAATTGAGACACTTAGTCTCAAGGTTGAAAGCTTCAGTTGAAAAGGTTAACCGGATGTTGTCTTATGTGTTAACGACTCCGGAATGGAGTTTTGATAGTTCTGTTAGCTTCGTTTGGTGATTTTTGACTTAGGAGCTTGCTCGGATTGTGTTTTGGAGGTCCGTAGTTAAATTAGGCTTGAAATAGCAAAAATTGGAAATTTGGAAGTTTGCCCAAGAGTGGACCTTGTGGTTACCAGGATTGTATTGGAGTTTTGGGAGTTGGAGTAGGTCTGTGGTATCATTTGTGACTTGTGTGAAAACTTTGAGGTCAATCGTACGTGATTTGATAGGTTTCGGCATCGTTTGTAGAATTTGGATTTCCTTAGTTCCATTAGGCTTTAATTGGGGTGTGATTCGTATTTTTGATGTTGTTCGATGTGATTTGAAGGCTCGACTAATTTTGTATCATATTCTACGACTTTTTGGTATGTTTGGTTGAGGTCCCGGGGGTCTCGGGTGACTTTCGGATGCTTAACGGATCAATTTTGGACTTTGAAGACTGTCGAAGAATTGTTGGTATCCAGTTCTGGTTTCCTTCTTCGCGTTCGCGATGGGAGTCCCGCGTTCGCGAAGGGTAGCTAGTGGCAGGTGAGGATTTGTTCTTCGCGTTCGCGAAGAGGGAGCCGTGTTCACGAAGGTCTGGGTAGTTGGTGCATCACGAACACGTGAAGGGGAACGCGTTTGCGAAGAGGAGAAGAGGCAGTTGGGACTACGCGTTCGCATAAGGAGGATCGCGCTCGCGAAGGTTGGGGTCAGCAAGGCATCGCGTTCGTGAGTGTTACCTCGCATTCGCGTAGGAGGCTTTTGGGCAGCAGATTTAATTGTGCTATGCGGACACGAGAAGAGGGTCGCGTTCACGAAGAAGTGTCACATGAGCAGACTTACATATTTCAAAAATGAGGGTTTGAGTTCATAACACAAAAATCATTTTGGGAGCTCGGTGGGAGGCTATTCTTGGAGATATATTCAAGTGGGTGATTGCGGTAAGTGATTCCTACCTAGTTTAGGTTAATTTCCATGTTTATGTTTTTTATTTCAGCATTAAATTAGTGATTTGGGACGGAAAATTGGCAGAAAATGGAGGAAAGTCCTTAGGCCAAATTTTGAGGTTTTGATCGAGATTCTGGTATCGGATTTGAGTAACTTTGGTGTGGGTGGACTCGTGATTGAATGAGTGTTCGAATATTGTGACTTTTATTTGATTCCGAGGCGTGGGCCCAGGGGCGACTTTTGAGTTAACTTTTTGACTTTTGATTAAGAGCTTAGTATTTTCTTATGGAATTGATTCCTTTAGCTCGTGTTGATTGTATCGAATTGTTTGTGTCTAGATTTGAGGCATTTAGAGGCCTTTTCGTGAGGTAAAGTTGTGTTGGAGTAGAGATTTGCACGGCTTGAGGTAAGTAACAGTTCTAAATTTGGTTCTGAGGGTATAAAAACCCTGTATTATGTGTCATGTGACTGGTTTTGAGGTGACGCACATGCTAGGTGACAGGCATGTTGGCGTGCACCGTTGGAATTGTGACTTGGTCAATTCCATGGAACTGTATAGTTGAAAAATCTGTCGTTATCCGTATATTCTCCATGTGTTATAGAAATTGAACTGCAAATCATGTTAGAAAGCATGTTTAGGCTATGTGTTGGTACTGTAGGGACACACAGAGGTCGTGTTGCATGTTGAATTACCTGCTAAATTGTTGTTTTAAACTCTGTCACAGTTTTACTTACATATTATATCTCAGTCTCTATTGTTCTTTATTGATGCAATATATCATTGTTGTTTGGGATGATTATCATGATTACTGAGAGAACGAGAGAGTGGAGAGATTGGTGACTGAGTGAGGCCAAGGGCATGGGATCGGGTTGCACGCTGCAGCATGTTTTACTAATTTATGCCATGATTGGCTTATTATAGTGCTTGGGCTGAAGGAGCCCCTCCGGAGTCTGTACACACCCCCAGTGAGTGTAGGTACCTACTGAGTGCGAGTGCCGAGTGCTGAGCGATTGAGAGGAATGAGAGACTGTGAGGAATGAGTGACTATGAGGTTGGAGTGCATGGGAGGGCTGAGTGATTGCTGCTCTGAGATTTTGCACTGGATTTCATTACTGTTGTACTTCAGCTGGCATATAGCATTGTCATATAATTTCTGAGAGATATTATATCCTGTTTCAATTGAACTTGACATGAATTAACTGTTTTGGCCTTAATTGTCGAATTTGAAAGCATGCGTATCTTTCTATGTTGTAATTTCTGTAATTGAACTATATCGTGAAGCTCGTCACTACTTTCAGTCTATTATTTTGTCTTGTTACTTACTGAGTTGATTGTACTCATGCTACACCCTCCACCCTCCACAGCTTGATCGTTTGGAGATTCCAAGGTAGCTGCCCGATTTTCGCAGACCTTGTCTCTCCTTCCCTATCTTTCCACTTTATGTATTTAGTTTCAGACTATTATATACAGTACTCCCAGACTTGTGTTGTATAGACGCGCATGTACTCAGTGACACCCCGATGTTGGGAATTTCTATATTGAGTTTTGACCTTCTATCCAGTTTTTGAGAGTTTGATGATTTATACCTGTGTTGTGTTATTTTTCATTTATAAGTGTTGGAAGTATTTTGAAATGTCGGCTTGCCTAGTACCACGTTAGGCGCCATCATGATATGCTATGTTTTGGATCGTGACAGAACAAGACTTCGCAATTGCGACATGTGCAGCTGGGTAAAAGAGGGAGAAAGTAGGACTTAGCTCATTTCTCATAATTTCTCAACCCTAAACATCCTAGAGGCGATTTTCCATGAGGCGTTTCTCCCCCAAATTCATTGGTAAGTGACTTTAAACCATTTCTTTTCAATTACTCATTACATTTCATGAGATTCCAATATCAAATTTAGGATTTTTATGGTAGAAATTAGGGATTTGGGTAGAATTGGGGATTTTTTAAAATTGAGATTTAGACCTCGAATTGGGATCGAATTTCGAAACAAATCACATAACGGGCTCGGAGGTGAATGCTTAATTGGGTTTTGGTCTGAATCTCGATTTTGACCAAGCGAGTTCGGGGTTGACTTATTCAAAAATGATCTAAATCGAACCTCTTTCATTTGTGGGTAGTTTCTAAAGCTTATTTTGAATCATTTGGTCAATAATTTGATAGATTTGGTTGGGTTGGAGGCTTGTTCAAAAGGTAAGGTTGTGGTTGATTGATTGCTTGAGTTGCGGAGTGAGGTAAGTATTGGGTTTAACCTTGATTTGAGGGAATTAGGAACTCCTGAACTACATGTCATGTGCATTACGTGGAAAAGGCGTATATGTGAGGTGACGGTTGTATATGCGCCGTTATGCTACTTGCTTTCATGTTTTTCGTTACTTCATAGTATATCTAGCTACATGCCTTAATTGCTACATGCTTATTTGACTTCCATACCATAACTGTTACTTGTCATTTAGTTATCTTTGTGTTAAATTGTCCACCCCTTCCATAATTCTATGCTTATTTCTACTTGTCTCTATTTACTTTACTTGCACATTTAAATTGTCATATGTCTGTCACGACCCAACATCTAACTAGTCGTGATGGGACCTAACCCAATCTGCTAGGTAAGCCAATTAACAACTATTCAATTTAATGAGATTTATTGAGTTAAATAAATGATAAAAATATCTGAAACTTATACATTTCCCAAGGACTGGTAGTACAAATCATGAGCTTCTAAGATTTAGAGTTTACAAAGTTGGTATGAAATAAATACATCATATATTTGAAATATACATGAACAGATTAATAATTCTAAAGCTACCAAGATCAAAAGGAAACTATGACCGGAACGCAGGTATTTCTTCAAATCCAGCTCCCGCCATACATAGCAACATGAACATCCAACATCTGCACGCAAGATGCAGAAGTGTAGTATGAGTACAACCGACCCAATGTACTCAATAATTAACAAACATAACCTCATGTTGAAAGTAGTGATGAACTGGGACAAGGGTCAGAATCCAACTCCAATAACCAGCAACAGATCATAACAATATAATAACAATGTACAAGAAATAACTCAGAGATATGATGCTCAGCTCGTTCACAAATACGAAAAATAGGCATGTTTTTCAAGTATAATAGTAAATCCGAAATCATTCACAGGAAACACCAAAAATATGAGTAAGTTTGAAAAGTGTGATTTTTCCCAAAACTTTCGACAATAGTTAAGAAGTCTCAATATCAGATGGCATGAGGAAAGTACATCTCTATGCCTACATGTCAATGCGCATGTGAATGCCATGAGTGTCACTATACCGTACAGTATAAGGAAATGAATCTCTATGCCTGTATGTCAAGTATGCATGCCAACTGTAATATGATGCGGTGATAAAGCCATGTGCATACTCTCGGAGTATCAATGCACTCAGTCATCCCAATCATTCAATCTTCATAGTCACTCAGTCCTCACAGTCACTCAGCACTCAGTATTGTACAGGGCAGATCCAGCCCAAATGCAAATACATCCAGGGCAGATCCAGTCCAAATGCAAATAAATCTAGGGAAGATCCAGCCCAAATGCAAATGAATCAATAGCAATTGCGCTCACTGTGGGTGTACAGACTCCGGAGGGGCAGATCTAGCCCAAGCACTATAATAAGCCAAATCCTGGCATGAATCAATAAAGCCTGCTACGGCGGGCAGCCCGATCCCATAAATGTCACTAACAAACAGACTCGGCCTCACTCATTCATTAATCTCCCTAGTCTCTCGGGCTCACAATGTCATGCAAATCAGTCCAAAATGATGATATAATGTATCAATAAATGGCAATAGAGACTGATATATAATGTGCAAATAAATGAGTATAACTGAGTATGTAATTGCAATGTAAGAAAATAACTCAACAGTAGAAATGACCTCAGTGGCCTCAACAGGATAAGCATATAGCCTAGACATGATTTTTAACATGTATCACAGCCCATTTACTCTAGCGTGTAGAATTTCATGAATAGAAACAAGACTAGGTCACTACACAGTACCACAGAATCAATCGAGTAATAACTCACACGGTGCACGCCCTCATGCTCGTCACCTAGCATGTGCATCACCTTAACACCAACACATATCACGTATATTCAAGGGTTCATACCCTCAGCACCAAGTTTGGAAGTGTTACTTACCTCGAACAAGCAAAATCCAATACCGAGCAAGCCAAACGATACTCCAAAAATGCCATCCCGCGTGTACCGACCTCCGAACGGCTCGAAACTAGCCAAAAGCAACTCAAATACATCAAATAATGCCTAAGGAAACAATTCAAATGATAAAGGTCAAATCTTTAATCAAAACCCTAAAGTCAACCAAAAACTCAAACTCGGGCCCGCACCTCGGAACCCGATAAAACTCACAAAATCCGACAACTCATTCTATTACGAGTCCAACCATACTAGTTTCACTCAAATCCAGCTCTGAATCGATGTTCAAAACTCAAAAATTCATTATATGAAACATTAAACAAAAAACCCCCAATTTCTCTTCAAAATTCACAATCCAATTACCAAAAACAAAGATAGATTCACGAAATAAACCAAAACCAAGTAGAGAATACTTACCTCAATCCATACGGTGAAAATCTCTTCAAAAATCGCTTCAATCCGAGCTTCATAGCTCCAAATATGATAAGGCTGAAATCCCTGAAATTAGAGTACTTATAATCACTAGGCGAATCAATGAATCACGATCGAGGAAATAACCTCGCGATCGCGAAGAAGGAAAATGCACTGCCCCAGATATACACTATGCGATCGTGTACAAGTCTTTGCTATCGCGATGAACAAACAACACTGCCTCCACAAATACTCTACACGATCGCGAATTAAACCATGCGAACGCAAAGCACACAGGCTCCTACACTTCGCGAATGCGTCCAATATTACGCGAACGTGTTGAAGAAGATCCATCTCCCAGTTGCCCAATCTCAACACTACGCGACCGCAAATCTTTATACGCGAACGCGGACAGTAACCCACACAACCTTACGTGAACGCAGCCACCCAAATGCGACCACGATGAAGAAAGTACCCAACTCTATATTTACTCTATGCGATCGCGATCCATTCTTCATGATCGCGAACAAGAAACCCAGATGCTCAGCAGAACTTACAAGGCCAAGATGAAGGAAAAATTATCCGAATCAATTCGAAATACGCCCAAGCCCCTCAGTACCCCGTCCGAACTACCAAAAAGTCTTGTAAAATAACATGAACCTACTCGAGGCCTCAAATCACGCATAACAACATCGAAACGATGAATCACACCTCAAATCAAACTTAAATGCACTTTCAACTTTCAACTTCCAAAACTCGCGCCGAAACATATCAAATCAACCCGGAATGAACTCAAACTTTGCACACAAGTCCCAAATGATATAACGAAGCTATTCCAATTTCTGGAACCAAAATCCAAATCCGATATCCTCAAAGTCATCTCTCGGTTAAACTTATGAAGTTTCCAAACTTTCAAATTTTTAACTTTCGCCAATTAGCACCGAAACCTTCTAGGAATATCCAAATGCAAATACGGGCATACGCTCGTGTCCAAAATCACCATGCGGACCTAACGGAACAATCAAAACTCAAATCCGAGGTCAAATACTAAAAAGTCAAACTCTATCAACTATTCCAACTTAAAGCTTCAAATATGAAATTCATTCTTCCAAATCAAACTCCGGATCACCTGAAAACCAAAACCGACGATACACACAAGTCATAATACATCATACAAAGCTAATCGAGACTCCAAATAGCTGAATGGAATGCTAGTGCTCAAAACGACCTGTCGGGTCGTTATATCTTCCTCCACTTAAGCATACGTTCGTCCTTGAACGTGCCAAGAGTCGTCCCAAAGCCATCAAACTGGCGTGTAACCTTACCATGCACATACCCAAGGGTGATCCCACGTCACACTAATTCATATAAGCCTGGCGACATAACCAAACTGAAGATCCTTAATTCAACCTTAGGCCATAAACCTTGGAACCCAATTTCCAACATCCGAAATTTCCTACAATACTCAAATATCGCATCTACACATTGTATAAGTCCGAAAAAGCTACATCAAGCCATAACCACAACCCAAGACACAATCACATGATATACCACATAACTCAAATACCTATAGCACTAAATTTCCGACCACAATAACTGCTCAAAACAAACTCGGTACTGGTAATAAACCTCATATCAAACAAAATCTCATTCTAAAACCTCCGCACGCTGCCGATGATGAAAGAAACATGTAGAAAATCATAAACACTTACCAAATCAACAAGTCATGGAGCCTTCTCTTGTCTAATCATAACTAAAGCCAAATCCTCAGCCGACTCCCGATGTTATTCCTCCAAACACATTGTAATCAAATCTGATAGTATCCATTCTAGGTCCAATGACCTTACCTCATCAAGCACAACTATTCTATTGACATGCCATACCAATACTACTTAGAATCACAACCTGTGCAATCCGTGCTCCAATAAACAATAATTCAAATGTACCCAAAAATGTAAAATGACTCAAATGAGAGAATTGTCCTGCAAGCTCAACAAGCACCACCACAACCGCAATGCTACGAACCCATCATACATAGTGGAACCAAAACACACAAATCTAACACAAAGGATCATATCCCGACATAACCCAGCTGCAATGCGTGACCCCATCCAAATATTGGTCCATATGAAATACCTCAAGCCACCATGCTCAAAATCAACAACCACGTACAATTCGACATCAAGTACCCAAGGTGCATGACTATAACCATGGGGAAGCAAATAACACAATACCACAGTCTAAAAAGAACATAACCAATGCGCAATCAATCATTCAATACTCTAATACCCATCTCACCCAATTTTTGCTATAAGGCCCAAATAGAACCGCACCATGTGTGCATATAACCAACAAATCACAACCCCTCGTAGCATAGAAGAGTAACTCATAGAACATATCAGATCACAAATAAGCTCAACTCTAACTGAATGGCACATCCCTCAATAATAGCAGTACAGAGTCAACCAATCCGACCTGGTGTAGAATATACATCCTCATTGGGCCTACCAATGGACCCAAATCAACTCTGGTCATCCACAAATAGATAAATAACCCTCCGAAAGTCCACAATGACCTAACCATAATACATACTATCATCTGGACAGCTTTGGTCACATTTTCACAGTCCACAACCACAAAACAATCTGCTTCTGAGAATTGCCAGTCTCCAGATCCATAGAACACATGAATTACCATATTTGATCCCAACTCCACCACCTGAATGTCTAACACATCTCTCATACACGATCATCCCACGATGAATACTTCTATAATTCTTCCGTGCCACATAGAAAAATCTGAATATCAGCAGTCGATCAACCAGGCGAGCACCGCAATACCAATGAAGCATCCGTAAGTCAAAACACATGCGCCTTCTGAAATGCGCACCCTTCTCAGGCAATACTAAGTAGTAATAGCATTCATTTAGACATCTAAAACCGTCCATGTTGTTTATGAATTCATGACATTCCCTTCAAAACTGAATCGTGACCTTGCACATGCAAATCTCAAACTCACACAACACATCGCATCTATCATGCCATCATATGAAAGGTACGAGAATCTCATAATCAACCCTGAGTCATAAGTAGAATACATACCCGATCAGTCAAAAACCTTTCCTTTGATCCCATACAGGAGAAAATCACAATACGCAATATGCTCCTCACACCGGTAGGAAATATCTATCTCAAACCATGGTAGAAATCATCAAGAACACTTCGAAGTCCATTTGCACATAACCAAGCCATCAAAACTGAAAACCTCTAACTCAACCAAGCCACACAGGTCGCCAAACCTAAGAGTATTGCTACAAAACACATGTATAGACTCACCACATCACAAGTACCGAAAGAACCTATCTAATCCATTACCGTGTTGATCCAAGCCACTACTAAGTTGTCCTACCTCTCCGAGTTCCTTCCGAATTACCCTTAAGTTGACACTACTCCTTGCCAAAACACCACGATCCTTACCTAAAACTCACCACAAGAGGTCCTAATATAAAACCACATCGCTCTAAGGCCCATAAGCCATCGTATTCTCTCTTAAGCATCTCAAAAGTACCACAACCGAGACACCTACTCTGAAGAGACCTTCTGTAAATCTATAGTTGTTTCTTTCACCTTCCTAATACTGAAATGTAGAATCCATAATTATTTAGAAATACCGTGAGTCTCGACACCATCTAATGCAAATCTCAGATTCTAGCCATATATAAATCCGAAAAATTCTCAATTGCTACATATAAATCTTGAATCTATTAGAACACTCTCGAGAGTCATCCACTCTGCTCAAATCTTAATCGCACTTCCTCAAACGGACCGAACGAATTGTGCCCCATTAGCACAACAACACCCCAAAGAAGTAATCCCACCTTAACGCAACCGAGCAAATCCCTACACCATGCGCACTACATCCGTCATGTATAACAACTCAAATCATTCCATGATTTTGCATGTACCCATAAAGTGTAATATAACCCGTATTCAGAAATTCCCTTACTCGAGTCATCCTCGATCTCAATATCTGCAAGTCATAACTAATTTAAAATTATGCCTTAACTGAATCCAATACAATACGTAATCATGCAACCAAATCATCAATAGGAGACTCCCCCACTTGGCTCAAAGCCATAGATCAAAATACTTGATAACTCACAATGCCCATACTTTATTACTGCCATGATCCCGCAGTGATATCCAACTTAATCCTTCATAAGTTCATGTAACACAAACCATATAATACCTTAAATCATCTGCTAAGCTCGCATTCATCCTCGTGACGGTCATGTCAACTTTCTCAACCAATCCGAACCCAAATCGCAACACATATAACCCGCTAGTATAAAGAAACTCTCCACACAATAGCATAAGGATCATACATCCGTAGATTACCTTGCAGGTGATAACCCACCCGCTTAGCCTCAAACTAGCATCTCTCTATACGCTTTCACAACCACAACTACTATGCCATCACTTAATCTTCCTGAGTCTGGACTCACAACAAGACATGAAAATCTAATTCATTCCACAATTAAGCAACATGAAAGATCCTCCAATACACTCATAACTTGAGACTATACGTCATATCAAGACAGAAATCAAGCACCCAATAGTCCTTTTTAAATCTCAAGCAAACTCTTCTCGTCACATCCAATCCATCTGAACACATCCCGTAGTCACATCATACCCATCATCTAGCCATCCAACCACTTACCGAGCCACAAATTCCACTAATAGGGACACTAAAGGACTTATAAGTCCAAAAGCACGTGCTCACACAACCGAAATCCCCGTGCTCAAGCTATCGCGTCCTGTTTTCTCGCGAAAGCGGGCCTCGATGTGTGACAACTCTTTCAAATGAAAGATAAAGTATTAAATAGAAGAGTCACCTACTAACGGTTTTTAAGGTGCGTTAGGGCACCTATTATGCAGATAACTTTGGTTGACTAGTCAACGTCACCAAAGATCGGGCAAGGTCTCAAATTACCTCAAAGAGAAGGTGTTAGGCACTCTTCGAGGTCCATAACTGTGGGTCCCGGCTGAACTTAGAACTATGTGAATTATGTAATTAGACTAGGTGATCAAATAAACAAAGAGAATATAAAGGTCGAAGAAGTTCATTATAGCATAATTGGTACAAATCTTTAAGGACTACAAGGTTACAACTACAATGTTCTATGTTAAATAACTAAATGTAAATATCAAGTATATAAAGAAAAGGGGGGTCCTAAGTTTTTTTAGCCTAAAGGATCACCCCGTGCAACATAAATAATACATCGTAACTCCTTTTAGATAGGAGTTGCTCATATTATTCAGCGGGCACAGACTATCATCTCCTGCTACCCCATTACTATGTTGAAGTTGTTTACCTAAAGCATTCTAATTTAGTTATAAGTCGTGTCCTATGCGTGCACTACCCGTACCATCAAAAGACAGTAAACGGCTCTAAACCTACTATTTGGATGGTTCTAGACTTTACTTAGGTTGCTCAAAAATGATAAATCTAAGAGACATTCAAAACATGTAGGACTACACATAAAGACAGTAAATGGCTCAAGTTGGCCCCCACATGTAAGCAACATTTACACGCAAACGGGTTCATATTATAGGCAGTGGACAAATTTTAGAATTAAGACAAATTAGAGTCATTAAGTCCTGTAGCCATTGCTTCTATGTGATTTTGATTTCAAGCGTACAGGTAGTGCTGTTGTTTTAGAACAACGAATTTGCAGATTATAGGTATTACAAATCCTATAGGTGTGATCTCTAAATTATTTGCGCAATGAGACAATAAAACCGTTTGAAAGCTTAAATTATCCGTGTTTGATTTTATTGGCATACTTTCTAGGCAAGTAACAGTACCCTATAGGCAGGATTTCTAGGAGTTGGCAATTGAAACTGGTTCTATAACACTTCATCCCTATAGGCATGTTTTCTAGGCGAGTAATGTGATAGCAATAACAGTAGCTAATTAATTAACTAAGGTCCTATAGACATGGTATCTCGATGAGAATTGGCAGAACAATAATATAACCTTATAGGTATGTTATCTAGTAAATATATTGTTGTAGACATGGGAGCAAGTAAAGCATTTAAACTCATACTTCTAATAATAGACAAGGTGAGTGAGTGTATGATTCCCTATAGGCATGGTTTCTATTAGTGTACAATATATGAAACCAAATAGCATATATGGCAGGTTGGAGGAAATAGCAAGTAGATCACATGGACCCTATAGGCACGTTATCTAGTAAATACACTGCTGTATACATGGGAGCAGGTAAAGCATTTAAACACATGCTTCTAATAATAGACAAGGTGAGTGAGTGTATGATTCCCTATTGGCATGGTTTATATTAGTGTACAATACATGAAACCAAATAGCATTTATGGCAAGTTGGACGAAATAGCAAGTAGATCACATAGACCCTATAGGCACGTTATCTACCCTTTTATACAAGCATTAGAATATACCCATTTTTTAAATTTCACTAGCACCCCAATTGTTTGTTATTACAAATTATTACAGGCCCAATGAATATAAATATAAGTATTACACACGGAAAACTGCAGGCCTAAGAGCATGCCTAAAAATGAAAAAATAACCCATTACTGCCTGGGCCTTCAACCAGCTCACTTTTCTAGGAATAGCAGGCTACAAGCAAGAAAGATCAACCTCAATAGTACTCTAAACGTCAACAAAGAGCAGTAGAACCCAAAGTCTTAGTGTGTCAGAGTTTCCAAGGGTTTCGAATGAACCTCGGGCAGTGCTCGCACTAAGAAAGGTTGAATACTCGAATTCCGGTGGACTTGGCTTTCAACGAGCCAAGAGCCAGAGTATAGAACAAGAGAATGAGAGAATAAGAGAGCAATAGCTTTGAGTTTTTAGTGAATCCAATGATTAAAAGTCCGTCCAAAAGGAAAATAGGGGAGGAATTTATATAGTAGTAGAAATTGAACAAACAATAAGGAAACACTGTAAAATCAAACATAATAAAGGAAATAATAGTATGCAGAATCAATTTAAAATCAGATTAGGAGAAAAATTAGGTAAACCCTAGTTCATGATGGAGAACCAAAAATAGTCAAAAATCTCACTAAATCAGACCTGTATGACCTTTTCATGATGCAAATATCGAAGGATGAAGATGATCTCCCTTGATTCGGAGACTGGTATTTGCCAAAAATGGGGCAAATACTAAGTAACACCACAATCTTGTAAGTAATACTGAGGTAACACATAAAAGGTAAGAAAATCACAGGAGGAATCCATGATTGGACCGGATTCGGAGAAGATTGAGAAGGGCGGCTAGGGTTTCTAAAGGAGGGAGGGGTTTGAGAGCGTATACAGGCGGCGGGCGAGTAAAATGGGTTAGGGTCTTTTGGGTGAGGGGATATAAAGAGATGGGTAGGTTTATTATGGGTCGTTGATCATTTGAGATCAACGGCCAAGATCAAAGGGGAAGCGGGGCGGGTTATTTAAAAGTGTACCAGTCGGGTTAGGGAATTAGGGGGGATCTGGTTTGCGCTGGGGACCTGGGTCACGTGTTTGGGTTTTGATTTTGGTCCAAAAATAACTCAAAATTGGGCTATAAATCAAAATACACGAAAATTATTAACAACTAATTTATCAAACTATTTAGTATATAATAAAATATTACTTGTACAATAAAATAATTAAAAATAATAACTTAACATTATAAAAATATAAAAAATACTATTTTAGCACAAATAATGTAATAAAATGCAATTATGCATGAATATAGTCCATTATTGCAAAATTATATAAATAGCTTAAGAAAACACAAATATACTTACATAAAATAAAATAAAATATTTTGAAACACATATGTTGATGCAAATAATAACTTTATATAATTAAACCATTACAGAATAATTTAAGGGATAATTAATAAATAATCAAGTAATTTAAATACGAAGAAATCAATTTTGAAGCTCTAAAAATGTGGAAAATTATAGAAAATACTTGTATAATTATGATAAATTAAGTAATGATGTAAAAATGACATTTTGAAAAAGTATATACTATTTTAAAAAAATAAGGGCAAAATTGGGTATCAACACAAGCTACAGTCAAAACCCGGCCTCAAGTCCTCCAGATTGGGCCATCATCAGAACACAGAAATCACATCTCGCACCTCATCCATAGAATCACAAACCGTCAATCCACAGCTGATACCGAGCGCTCACATGTGCATACGAGTGTGTGGAAGGAATTCAAAGAGTTACACTTCAAGATGAATCAATGTCGCACGATAGGGAAAGAAAGATGGGAAGTTTATCCTAAATGCCTTGTAGCCACTCGAAGATAGGTATGGATGTCATCATACCGATCCGCAAGACTCTACTAGAAACTTGCTCATGACTTGTAGAACCTGTGAACCTAGGCTCCGATACCAACTTGTCACGACCCAAAATCCAACTAGTCATGATGGCACCTAACCCAACCCACTAGGTAATCCAATTAATAACTATTCAATTTAATGAGATTTATTGAGACAAATAAATGATAAAATATCTGAAACTTATACATTTCCCAAGGACTGGTAGTACAAATCATGAGCTTCTAAGATTTAGAGTTTACAAAACTGGTATAAAATAAATACATCATCTGTTTGAAATATACATGAACGGATTAATAATTCTAAAGCTACCAAGATCAAGAGGCAACTATGACCGGAACACAGGTACCTCTTCAAATCCAGCTCCCACCATACACAGCAATAGCAGCATACAACATCTGCACGCAAGGTGCAGAAGTGTAGTATGAGTACAACCGACCCCATGTACTCAATAAGTAACAAACCTAACCACAAGTTGAGAGTAGTGACGAGTTGGGACAAGGGTCAAAGTCCAACTCCAATAACCAGCATTAGATCATAACAATATAATAACAATGTACAAGAAGTAACTCAGAGATATGATGCTCAGCTCATTCACAGTTACGGAAAATAGTCATGATTTTCAGGTATAATAGTAAATCCCAAATCTTTTACCAGAAACACCAAAAATATGAGTAAGTTTGAAAATTGTGATTTTTCCCAAAACTTTCAACAATAGTTAAGAAGTCTGATTATCAGATGGCATGAGGAAAGTATATCTCTATGCCTATATGTCAATGCACATATGAATTCCATTAGTGTCACTATACCGTACAGCATGAGGAAATGCATCTCTATGCATGTATGTCAAGTATGCATGCCAACTGTAATGCAATTCAGTGATAAAGCCATGTTCATACTCTCGGAGTATCAATGCACTCAGTCCTCCCAATCACTCAGTCCTCACAGTCACTCAGCACTCACACTCAATACTGTACAGGGCAGATCCAACCCAAATGCAAATAAATCCAGGGCAGATCCAGCCTAAATGCAAATAAATCCAGGGCAGATCCAGCCCAAATACAAATAAATCCAGGGCAGATCCAGCCCAAATGCAAATGAATCAATAGCAATTGTGTTCAATGTGGTTGTGCAGACTCCGGAGGGGCAGATCCAACCCAAGCGCTATACTAAGCCAAATCCTGGCATGAATTAATAAAGCCTGCTACAGCGGGCAGCCCGATCCCATAAATGTCACTCAAAAACAGGCCCTCGGCCTCACTCAGTCATCAATCTCTCTAGTCACTCGGGCTCACAATGTCATGAAAATCAGCCCAAAATGATGATATGATGTATCAATAAATGGCAACAGATACTGATATATAATGTGCAAATAAATGAGTATAACTGAGTATGTAATTGCAATGTAAAAAAATAACTCAACAGTGGAAATGACCTCAGTGGCCTCAACAGGATAAGCATATAGCCTAAAGATGGTTTCTAATATGGATCACATCTCATTTACTCTAGGATGTAGAATTTCATGAATAGAAACAAGATTAGGTCACTACACAATACCACATAATCAATCGAGTCATAATTCATATGGTTCACGCCCACACGCCTGTCACCTAGCATGTGCTTCACCTCAACACCAACACATATCACGTATATTCAGGGCTACATACCCTCAGCACCAAGTTTGGAAGTGTTACTTACCTCGAACAAGCCAAATCCAATGCCGAGCAAGCCAAATGATACTCTAAAAATGCCATCCCACGCGTACCGACCTCCGAACGTCTCGAAACTAGCCAAAAGGAACTCAAATACTTCAAATGATGCCTAAGGAAACAATTCCAAATGATAAAGGTCGAATCTTTAATCAAAACCCCAAAGTTAACCAAAAGGTCAAACCGGGGCCCGCACCTCAGAACCCGGTGAAACTCACAAAATCTGACAACTCATTCAATTACCAGTCCAACCATACTAGTTTTACTCAAATCCGGCTCCGAATCGATGTTCAAAACGCAAAAATTCATTCTATGAAACTTTAGACAAATACCCCCAATTTCTCTTCAAAATTCACAATCCAATTACCAAAAATGAAGATAAATTCACGAAATACAACCAAAACTGAGTAGAGAATATTTACCCTAATACATACGGTGAAAATCGATTCAATCCGAGCTCCATAGCTCCAAATATGATAAAAAGGCCGAAACCCTCGAAATTAGAGTACTTATAATCACTAGGCGAATCAATGAATCGCGATCGTGGAAATAACCTCGCGATTGCGAAGAACGAAAATGCATTGTCCCAGAAATACATTATGTGATCTCGTACAAGTCTTCGCTATCGCGATGAACAAACAACACTGCCTCCACAAATACTCTACATGATCGCGAATTAAACCATACGTACGCGAAGCACACAGGCTCCCACACTTCGTGAATGCGTCCAATATTACGCGAATGCGTTGAAGAAGTTCCAGCTCCCAGTTGCCCAATCTCAACATTACGCGACCACAAATCCTCATACGCAAATGCGGACAGTAACCTACATAACCTTACATGAACGTAGCGACCCAAATGCGACCGCGATGAAGAAAGTACCCAACTCTAGATTTACTCTACGTGATCGCTATCCATTTTCCGTGATCGCGAACAAGAAAACCAGATGCTCAGTAGAACCAGCAAGGCCAAAATGAAGGAAAAATGATCTGAATCAATCTTAAATACGCCCAAGCCCCTCGGGAACCCGTCCGAACGTACCAACAAGTCGCTAACATAACACGAACCTACTCGAGGCCTCAAATCACCCATAACAACATCGAAACGATGAATCGCACCTCAAATTAAACTTAAATGAACTTTCAACTTTCAACTTCCAAGACTCTCGCAGAAACATATCAAATCAACCTGGAATGAACTCAAATTTTGTACACAAGACCCAAATGACATAACAAAGCTATTCCAATTCTCGAAACTACAATCTGAATCCGATATCCTCAAATTCAACTCTCGGTCAAACTTATGAATTTTTCAAACCTTCGAATTTTCAACTTTCGCCAATTAGTGTTGAAACCTTCTATAAATATCCAAATACAAATTCGGGCATACGCCCATGTCCAAAATAACCATTTGGACCTAACAAAACCATCAAAACTCCAATCCAAGGTCAAATACTAAAAAGTCAAACTCGGTCAACTATTCCAACTTAAAGCTTCAAACATGAAATTCATTCTTCCAAATCAAACTCTGGATCACCGAAAAACTAAAACTTATGATACACACAAGTCATAATACATCATACGAAGCTAATCGAGGCTCTAAATAGGTGAACGGAATGCTAGTGCTCAAAAAGACCGGTCGGGTCGTTACAATGTCTTACCTGTCTTAAAGTTTTATAGAATTTGCTGCCTTCTATAACTTTTTTTCACTTGTATGAGTTGTTAATTGGTAGATATCGATGAGTTAGTAAAGTTCAGACATTCGAATTGTTAGAGATTCTTGGATTATTATGTGATTCTTTATTGTCTCGTACATTTACTCTTGTGATGAAGATATTCCTTTAAATTTTGGTTGTTGAATTGCTATTGCTAATTGAAATTGTTTGGGGAGCGGGTTGCACGCCGCAACAAAAGTTGAAAGGTAACAAATTGAAATGGTGGAATAAGGACAGATTATGATGTTGATAGATGATGATATGGTAGGATCGGGTTGCGCGCCGCAACCGATTGTATAAGTTATATTTGTTTGTGACTGTTGGATTTGCCTTGGTATTTGAGCTAAGTTTGTAAGACTTGTTATTCTGGATTCTCCGATAGTTGGATTTTGAGTTTGTTGTTATGGGTTAACTACTTTATTTCCATTTATGTCTCTTCTATTATTATTATTATTATTATTGCGTACAGGTTATTGTAAGTGACCCACCTTAGCCTCGTTACTATTTCGTCGAGGTTAGGCTTGGCACTTACAGAGTACATGGGGTCAGTTGTACTCATCTACACTCTGTATTTTTTGTGCAGATACCGGAGTTGGTCCCAGCTGCGTCGAGTGAGGTTTGCTCGGATCTAGCTATCATATTTATTTTGTTTCATACAGTTATGTTTTGTTCAAACCATTATTTGTAGTACTCTAGACACTCATGTAGTCGTGCCGCCAATTCTAGGGTTGAATTTGGATTTTTTCGTTTATTAGCTTATCACATTATTTCAGACTATTTAGTTTTATTGTTGCAAATGGATTTGAATTGTTAAAAATAGTTAATAACTATATCTAACGTTGGCTTGCCTAGCGAGTGAAATATTAGGCGTCATCACGGTCCCCATGGTGGGAATTTCGAGTCGTGACATATAAACTCAACGAAAATGAAGATAAATGTACACACAAATAGATATATTTCATTAAAGATAACGGTAAGATTATGTAATGATTCAATTGGTCATTTTGAGTTTTAGCATCTCGTTATGTGATTTAAGACCTCGAGTAGGTTCATATTATATTTTATGAATTGCAGGTATGGATGAGTTTGGCCCTAAGAGGTTCGGGAGCGATTTGGATCACTTAGTTCCTAAATGAAAGCTTTAAGTTGAAAAAGTTTACCAAAGATTGACTTTTGGGTAAATGACCACAGATTGGTGATTTGAAGGTTGTTGTACAACACTATATAAACTAATAGCCAAAATACTTGCTTGCAGACTTAAAATAAGTTATAGCTAGCCTCATTAGTAAAGCTCAAGCATGATTCGTACCAGGGAGGAAGGTGACAGATAATATCATCCTAGCCCATGAGCTAGTAAAGGAATATGGTAGGAAACATATGTCCCCTAGATGTATGATCAAAATATACCTCCAAAAGGCCTATGATTCAATTAAATGGCCTTTTATACAACAGGTTTTAGGGGAATTAGGATTCCTTGGAAAACTCATATTATGGGTAATGGAATGTGTGAAAATAATGAAGTATACTATAATGATAATGGGAACCTACTGATCCTTTTAATGCAACTAAATGGGTCAAGCAGGGTGATCCTATATCACCTTTCTTGCTTGCAACATCTATGGAATACCTAAGCCAGAAACTCATTGAACTTAAGGAAGTCAATGCTTTTAAATTCCATCCCAAGGTATGCAAGGCTTGGAACACATTTAAGCTTTGCAGATAACCTCCTGCTCTTTTTTAGAAGTGATCTACCTTCAATACTAGCTATGTATCAATGTTTCACATAATCCTCTGAAGCTTCAGGTCTGCAAGCAAATATGGAGAAGAGCTCGATATAATTTGGAGGGGTACTACAATGTGACAAAGATAGGATTATACAGCAACTTGTTATTGCCTATGGAGAACTACATTTTAAATATCTTGGTGTCCCTTTATCAACCAAGAAAATATCTTTATCCAATGGCAAACATTGATTGGAAAAATAGTTTCAAGAATTACCTCATGGATTGCGAAAAAACGGTCATATGCTGGGAAGACACAATTGGTCTAGTTTGTTTTCCTTAGGGTGTAAGCTTACTGGGAAGAACTGTTCCTAATGCCATCCAAGGTTTTAGGAATCACTAAGGTATATTGTAGGAGTTTAATATGGTCTGGGGTTAACGCAATCACAAGGAATTCACTTGTTTCTTGGGATAAAGTTTTTGCACCAAAGGTTGTTGGTGGCCTAAACCTCATAAACCAGATGTTGTAGAACAGAGCAGCTATAGGGAAGACCTATTGGGACCTAGCTCATAAGCAGGAAAAAATGTGGATTAGATGGATCTATAATTATTACATTAAAAGACAAAATATCAGCAATGTTAAAAGCTCGGTGGATAGTGACCCCTCCCCTCTACCTATTCCACTTATATCCAGGCACTTACGTGTGCGGTAGGATTCAAACTCGTGCCGTGCGCCTAATCTATAAATCACGCGCAACGCACTCTTTCTCATGGATAGGTCATCACGCATTGCGTTCTTACCATTAGAGCAAAGTTCAGCGTCCAGTAGGATCAATTAAATTATGTTATGATTTCATTAACTAGCTTGAAGATTGAATTCATATCCTAATGATATTTTAGAAGTCACCTTATTTTTCTGTTGAATGGTAAACCCTACAGCTAGATGTCACGACCCAAAATCCCACTCTCGGGACCGTGATGACGTGTAACGACCCGGCCAGTAGTTTTGAGTATTGTAGCCTCGTTCCCCAATTTATTAATTATTGTGTGCTCATTTGTTGTTATGTGACTTGCTAGGTTGGTTGGTTTAGTTCCGAGGATATTTCGGAATGAATTGTGACACTTAGTCCCAAAGTTGGACCTAAGTTGAAAGAATTGATCGGATATTAACTTCTATGTAAATGGCTCCAGAATGGAGTTTTGACGGTTCCGATAGCTCTGTATGATGATTTTAGTGTCCAAATATTGATTTAGAGGTTCGCAGTTGATTTTGGCTTAAATTGGCAAAAGTTAAAAAAAAATAGAAGATTGGAGAGTTGAGAAGTTTGATCGAGAGTTGACTTTGTGGTTACCAGGCTTGGATTTTACTTTTGGAAGTTGGAATAGGTATGTTGTGTCAATTATGAATTATGTGCAAAATTTGGGGTCAATCAGAGTTGGTTTGATAGGTTTCGGCATCGATTGTAGCAGTTAGAAATCCATTAGTTTCATTAGACTTGAATTGGGGTGCGATTCCTATTTTTAATGTAGTTTGATGTGATTTGAGGTCTCGACTAAGTTTGTATTATGTTTTAGGACTTGTTCTTATGTTTGGTTGAGGTCCCTGGAGCCTCGGGTGGATTTTGGATAGTTAACGGATCAAAGATGGGACTTGAAGCATTGCTGAAGTTGTGGACCTTCTGGTGTGATCACACCTGCGTGGAGATTGGTCTCAGGGGCGACGCCGCAGGTGCGGCTGGAGTGCTGCAGAAGCAAGGGTGGTCTGGCTATGGGAGTATCACAGGCGCGGAGGGAGGAGAGCATCTGCGAGTCCACAGAAGCGAACAGTTGGACGCAGGTGCAGAGAGTTGAAATTTGCTCTAGGCGTGCAAATGCGGATGCGGGGCCACAGGTGCGGTCTCGAAGATGCGAGCCTTTGGCCACAGAAGCAGAAGTGGGCAGGAGCCAGTGGAGTTGCAAAAACGAAGTGGACTCCGCAGAAGCGGTCCTGCAGGTGTGAGAAGGGGACCGCAGGTGCGACTGGTCGGGGGCATAAGTGAGTTCTGCAGGTGCGGAGATTGTATCGCAGATGTGGTTCCGCAAAAGCGGATTTTTGGTCCTCAGGTGAGAAAGGGGCAGAATAAAAATTTGAAGGGTTCCGAGATTTCTTCATTTTTGGACTTTGCAAACTCGGTTGGAGGCAATGTTTGAGAGGGGTTTTGATAGATTTCAAGAGGTAATAAACTTTTGGTCATTTTTATCTATTAATATTGATTACTCATTGAATTTCCCACCTAGATTATGTGTTTTAAAGTTGAAATTTGGAGAATTTTGGACTAGGGATTGGAGAGTGAGATTTGGGAATTTGAGTGGCGATTTGATGTCGGAATTGGGTAATTTTGGTATGGTTGGACTCGTTATCGAATGGGTGTTCGAATTTTATAACTTTTGTTGAATTTCGAGATGTGGGCCAGGGATTGACTTTTGAGTTGACTTTTTGACTTTAGTTAAAGATCGTAGCTTTATTATTTGAAATAAATTCTTATAGCTTTTGTTGATAGTATTATGTTATTTTGGCTAGATTCGAGCCTTCTAGAGGTCGATACACGTGAGAAAGGCTTGCTAGCGGAGTGATTTGATTTGTTTGAGGTAAGTTACATATCTAAACTAGGTTGAGGCACTAGTTGCCTGAATTGTTGTGATACCTACATGTTATTGGTTCGCACATGCGTGGGGATGAACCCATGTGCGGGCACCAGGATTATTTATTCATGTTCGGTTTCTGCTCGGGCTCTTATAAGCCTAAGATTTGACCGTTAAACCTTAAGCTATGATGCTTCGCACATTTGTGACATTGTTGTGAACAATCTGAGCCATGATTGAGGCTATGTAGGGGCTTAATCCTTGAACTGATAGATGTTATTCTTAGCTGAAATTGCCGGTTTAAGCTATGATAATACACTTCCATATGCCTACACTTTAGCATGTCATTTATACCAGTCTAGGAGCATGAGATTTGATATTCACTTGTTTCATACATGTATACTTGTTTAATTGCTCCTGTATGATATATTTGTACTTGAGGCATGTGACCACGCCGAGAGGATTGTGTTGTTATGCATGTGACCATGCCGGGCAGATTGTGTTATTATGCCTTTGACCATGCCTGGCGGATTATGTTGTTATACCTATGACCACGCCGGGCGAATTGTGTTTATATGCATGTGACCACACCGGGCGAATTGTACTGTTATGCATGTGACCACGCCTGGCTAGTTATGATATTGAGCTTGTGATCACGCTTGGCTGGTAGCATGTTGAATTGGTCATGCTTACGTGTGGATATGGATCCAACCCCCTAAGGTCACCCTCTCATATTTCTCTCTTGATGGTGTACATGCGGTTATTGGAAATACTGATCAGTGGTATGGTACGGATACGGAAAAGTGAGGGAATCTGGCCAGTGTGTTGTTGGATTTAGCATTTCATCTTTACTTGAAACTTCCTTGATCATCTATTTGATTTAATTGCATATCACCTTTATATGCCAAGATATTGTGTAAGCAGAGTATTTGAGAAATTGTACACATACACACACGGATATCTTCTTACTAAACTTGAGGATTTGATTTCAATATTGTTCTGTACAGGTTTAAAAGATGAAACTACACAGGTGATAGCTAGTATCATTAATAATGTGTGCTTCTCTTGCCCTGCCGTGTTTATTTATGATACTTATTGAGTACATTGGGTCGGTTGTACTCATACCACACTCTGCACTTAATTGTGCAGATCCAGGTGTGGGGACCAGTTATCATCAATAGGTTGCTTTCGGACTATCTACTAGAGGCGAGGCAGAGATGCATCCTTGGAAGTAGTTTGACTTGTCTTTTTCCTTTCATATTGTTGTTATAGTTCAGACGGTGTATTTATTGTTCGGTTCCAAACTTGTATTCCGTTGTAGTAGCTCATGACTCTGTACTTACCAGTTTCTGGGGAGGTTTATATTGTATTAGCAGTTTCATTGTATTGAGACCTCAGGTTTATGCCATTTCTATGAGTTTCGTTATTATGTTACCTTCGTTATCATGTTTCAGCTTGCCTAGCCGGTGTGTTAGGCGCCATCACGACGGGTTAGGATTTCGGGTCGTGACATGGCACCTAACATTTCACTTGCTAGGCAAGCCAATGTTAGCTAAGTTACTTAACCAGTTTTAACAATTCAAAACAAACGTTAATAATAATAAACCGTAATAGTTAGAAATAGAGTGATAAAATACTAGATGATGAAATCTAAATATATCCCAGAAATCTAGAGTCACGAATACATTAGAATCTACAATACTACAAATACGGTCAGAAATAAAGTAGAATTGTTTGATTTTAAGTAAACAGTGGGAATGGATAAAGAAGGGGACTCCAGGGATGCGGACACCGTGCAACTATATCTCAAGTCTCCAAAAGCAACTGAATCCGAGCAGTCTTGCTATGCGCCGCTGGGATCAACACCGATATCTGCACAAGAAGTGCAGAAGTATAACATGAGTACAACCGACCCCATGTACTCTATAAGTGTCGAGTCTAACCTCGATGTAGTAGTAACGAGGTTATGGCAAGTCACTCACAAATAACCTGTACGAAATAATAATAGAAAAACAAGAATAGAAATAAAGCAACAAACTCATATAAATAGACCCGAAGGTCAACTAACAGAGAGCCCAGATTAACAAAGTTTCAAGTCTCATATCACATTATCGAGGATAACTCTACAATCTCAAACATTATAACATATCAAATATGTTGCGGTGTACAACATGATCCCACCATATCATCATCTGTTCATATCAAAATCGGTCATTATTCCTTCATATCATTTTAATTCTGTTGCGGCGTGCAACCCGATCCCCAAACAATTTCAAATCTCTCATTAACATAAACCACTCAACAACAATATTTGCAAATTACCAACACAAGAAGGTGAAAGGTATAAGCAGTAAAGAATCACAAAATAAACGGAGGATATCCAACAACTCAGAATCTGTAACAATAAAAGCAGGTAAAATATGTGACAATTAAAATATACAATTAAGGCAAGTAGATACAGGTAGCAAATATGCATAAATCGTATAAGAAATGAACAAATTAAGGCAAGTAACAATTAAATAACAAATAACATGATTGGGTCGACCGGGCCATATCATGAGTGAATAGAAAAAAAAAATGTACATAGCTGTTCCAGCTGAAATACTTGGAATAATTCTACCACTTCTACTAGGAGTAGCCTTTTTAGTGCTAGCTGAACGTAAAGTAATGGCTTTTGTGCAACGCAGAAAGGGTCCTGATGTAGTGGGATCGTTTGGATTGTTACAACCTCTAGCAGATGGTTGCATGTATCAAGCATAGTGGCATGCTCTGTAGCCGGGGAATGAGAAATTAACATTTTACCTACTCCACGGCCACACAAAGAATAGCTCTTTATTAATTGAAGAGAGAAAGAAGAAGTTGAGGGATAATTTGCAAATAAAAATGCATACCCCTTTTATAGGCATTTGAATGCCCTGCCGAGGTAAGCGCTTACATCATATGAATGTCGATATAAGCGCATACATCATAAGAATGCCGATGTAAGCGCTTACATCATAAGTTCATCTCTTTTTTATTTTTCTTTTTTTTGTCCACTTTTCTTTCTTTCACATACAACAACGCATTTGCTACTATCAATCTCCCTCTCAAACCTATGTTACATCAAGAAAGAAATTAAAATAAAGATTTGATATTCTCTGGTGGAGCCTTCACCCTATCAGTCTTGAAGGCTAACTGAGGCGGTGCACAACCTCAGTTTGTCAACATCAACAATTTTGGTCAACATATCTGACGGGTTCTTTGATCCTGGTATGTTCTGTAGGAAAAGAGTTTCTTCACTTATCAACTCTCGGATATGATGATACCTCAACTGGATATGCTTCGATCTTGCATGAAACACTGTATTCTTGGCAAGTGAATTGCACTCTGGCTATCGCTGAAAAGCTCACAATTGTCCTGCTCTTTACCTAGCTCTTTAAGAAAATTCTTGAGCCAAATCATCTCTTTTTCAGCTCCTGAGATTGTCATGTACTCTGCTTCAGTGGTAGATAGAGCAACACTTTTCTAAATTCTAGACATCCAGCTAACAGCAGTACCACCCAAGGTGAACACGTAGCCTGTGGTACTTTTTCGACTATCTAGATCGCCGCCTAAATTTGTATCAGCAAAATCTTGTAAGATAATATTGCTCATTTTAAAACAAAGTGTCATACTTGAGGTGCCTTTGAGATATCTCAATATCTATTTTACACCTTCCCAATACTCCTTTCCTAGATTTGACATGTATTTACTGACAACTCCAACTGCATAGGCTATGTCAGGTCTAGTGAAAACCATAGCATACATCAAACTTTCTACTGCTGAAGCATATGGAACTTTGGATATGTACTTCCTTTCTTCATCTGTATTAGGTGATTGGTCCTTCGACAGATTAAGATGGCTTCCGAGTGGAGTGCTTCTGGTCTTTGCATCATGAAGACTGAACCTGCTTAGTACCTTCTGTATGTACTTTTCTTGAGACAATTTTAAGGTTCCTTCAGACCTGTTTCTGCTAATCATCATCCCAAGTATTTGCTTAGCTGGTCCTAAGTCTTTTATTTCAAACTCCTCCGCCAGTTGTTGCTTAACCCTGTTGATCTCATTTATGCTAGATCCTGCAATTAGCATATCATCAACGTACAACAGTAAAATAATATAGGATTTATCAAAAAATTTGATATAATAACAATGGTCCATCTCGCATCGTGTGAAACCATTATTATGTATGAATCCATCAAATTTCTTGTTCCATTGTAGGGGTGTCATACAAACTCTTCTGCAACTTACACACAAGGTTTTCTTTACCAGAAACTTGAAAACTTTCAGGTTGCTTCATGTAGATATCTTCTTCAAGGTCACCATGCAAGAAAGCAGTTTTAACATCTAGCTGCTCCAAATGCAAATTTTCTGCACCTACGATACTTAGCATCAACCTGATAGTAGTTAATTTGACTACAGGAGAGAAGATCTCGGTGTAATCAATCCCTTCCTTCTGCTGAAAGCCTTTTACTACTAATCCTGCTTTGTATCTCTTCTTACCATCATGCTCTTCCTTGACCATGTGCACCCACTTATTTTGTAATGCCTTCTTTCCTTTTGGTAAATCTGTAAGTATCCATATTTTATTCTTTTGAAGAGAATTCATCTCTTCTTTCATGGCTAGCTTCCACTTATCAAAGCTTATCACCTGCATTGATTAAACAAAATGCTCTGGTTCTCCAGCATCAGTCAGAAGTGAATAGTGGAGAGAGAGAGTTAACCTATCTGGAGCATTCGTGACTCTTTTAGATCTCCTTAATGTAGGTTTAGGATTAACTGATCCCGAATTTGATTCAAGTCCTGACTCCAGATCTAGTTCTCCATCTGATTCTATCTCTGGTTCTGGTTCTGATTCTGATCCAGATTCGGCTTTTGGTTCGGCATCTTCAATTTTAGATCCAGTTATAGTCTCTCTAGCCACTTCATTTTCTGAGATTTCTTCTAAGTCAACTGTTTCAGATATCTGTCTATTGGTGCTGGTTGGCTCTACTTCAAGCTTGTCTTTGTACATCACATTTTCATTAAATATGACATTCTTGTGTCTTAGGATCTTTCTATTCTGATCATCCCAAAATCGATAACCAAAATTATCATCACCATAGCCAATAAAGAAATATTTCTTGGCCTTAGGATCAAACTTATCTCTATCATTAGAGTTTACATGCACATAAGCAACACAACCAAAACTTTTCAGATGTGAGAGAGTTACCTCCTTTCCTGTCCATACCTCCTTAGGAATTTCAAAATTCAGCGGTTCAGAGGGTCCCCTATTTATGAGGTAAGTTGTCGTGTTAATAGCCTCATCCCAAAAATACTTCAGCAATCCATAATGTATTCTTATACTTCTGGCTCGTTCATTCAGGGTTGTGTTCATCCTCTCAGCAACGCCATTTTGTTCCGGTGTTCCAGGAACTGTCTTGATCATTCTGATACCATTCCCAGAGCATAATGCTTTAAACTCTTGACTATCATACTCTCCTCCATTGTCAGACTTCAGATATTTTAATTTTAGACTGGTCTGATTTTCAACTTCAGCTTTCCATCTTTTAAAGGTAACAAACACATCAGATTTATTTTTCATAAATAAACCCATACCTTTCTTGTGGAATCATCAATGAAGGTGGCATAATAGCGTGAGCCTCCTATAGAAGTTATAGGAGTTGGTCCCCACACATATGTATGCACTAGTTCCAGATTTTCTTTCTTTGGTGTCCTTCCCGCCTTTGAGAAACTAACTCTCTTTTGTTTCCTGTAAATGCAATCTTCGCACAAACCTAATTCAACATGCTTTAGGTTTGGCAACTTTTCTTTGGATGCCAACAACTTCATTCCCTTCTCACTCATACAGTGTTCCCTTCTTGAAGCCTCGTGCCACAACCAAATTTTCTTTGGTTATCTTCTACGATCCGTTACCGAATGTTGTTGTATATTCTTCAGTGTCAATATGACCCATAGATATCAAATTTTGTTTTAGGCCAGGAACATGTCGGACATTTTGCAATTTCCATAGCGTGCCTTGTGAAGTCTTTATATGAACTTCACCTTTCCCGACAATGTCCAGAGGTTCGCCGTCTGCTAGATAAACTTTCCCAAATTTTCTAGAAATATAATTATGCAATAATTCTTTGCATGATGTAGAGTGAAAGGAAGCACCTGAGTCGAGAATCCAAAATTCGACTAGACTGTCTGCACAACAAATTAGTACATCACCGACTTGTTCAGAAATTGCATTTGCTGAATTATCATCCTTGTATTGATCGTTCTTCTTCTTTTTTGGCTCTCTACACTGACTACTGTAGTGGCCTTTTTTATCGTAATTCCAACACATAATGTCATTGCGATTTTTGAATTGCCCTCTTCTCATTGACTTTGATCTGCCACCACCATGACTTTGTCCTCTTTAGTTGTTTCTCCCTCTGCTTTCGGTATTCAAAGCAGATCCTGGGGAATTACTCGATTCTCTCCGACGAATATCTTCGCTTAGAACCAAGTCTCTAATATCATCCAATTTGAGTTTGGTACTTCCCGATGAACTGCTAACTGCAGTTACTATTGCAGACCAACTCTCCGGTAGAGATGATAGTAGAATCAATGCCTTGACTTCGTCATCGAATATTATATTAACAGAACTCAACTGAGTTAATATTACATTAAACTCATTGATATGTTTTGTGGCAGATCCACCTTCTGTCATCTTTAAGTTGAACAATCGACACATCAAATAGACTTTATTTGAAGCAGCTGGCTTCTCGTACATATTTGATAACGCCTTCATCAGGCCTACAGTGGTCTTCTCGTTAATGATGTTAAACGCCACATTTCGTGTTAGCGACAAACGAATTATACTAAGAGCTTGGCGATTTAATAGATCTCAATCTGCTTTGACCATATTCTCTGGTTTTACTTCAGTCAGAGGTAAGTGTAACTTTTTTTGGTACAAATAATCCTCTATTTGTATTTTTCAGAATCCAAAATCTTTGCCATTGAACTTGTCAATCTTAATATTCCCTTCTTCTGATGCCATTTTTCACAAAAATAATTTATATGAATAGTGCATGTGAATAGTAACGATAATCAATAATGTCGCCCTATTCTTGAGAATAGTACCTGCACCGATATCGTACTTTTCTACCAAAATTACACTAACTGTGCTCTGATACCAGTTGTTGGAAAACGTGTCAGGCTAATAGAAGGGAAAAATATTTGGAAGAGAAAAGCAATAAATTGCACAAGACAAGACAAGATTTACGTGGTTCGGCAACTTTGTCTACTCCACGTCCACACAAAGAATAGCTCTTTATTAATTGAAGAGAGAAAGAAGAAGTTGAGGGATAATTTGCAAATGAAAATGCATACCCCTTTTATAGGCATTTGAATGCCCTGCCGAGGTAAGCGCTTACATCATAAGAATGCCGATATAAGCGCTTACATCATACGAATGCTGATGTAAGCGCATACATCATAAGAATGCCGATGTAAGTGCTTACATCATAAGTTCATCTCTTTTGATTTTTTTTTTCTTTTGTTTTGTCCACTTTTCTTTCCTTCACATACAATAACAGGTTTGCTACTATCAGGAACTTTCTGTGTTGCAGTAAAATAACGGCTATTTTTCAATGACTTAGCAAATGCTGACTATTTTTCAATTACCAGTCCGAAAACTGGCAAGCCCGTCACGCCGTACCCCACAGTGTAAGATTGGGCCCAAAACCTGCACTCGACTTCAATGCTGGCATGTTTGCTATTTTTCAATGACTTAGCAAATGCTGACTATTTTTCAATTACCAGTCCGAAAACTGGCAAGCCCGTCACGCCGTACCCCACAGTGTAAGATTGGGCCCAAAACCTGCACTCGACTTCAATGCTGGCATGTTTGTATTTGAGCCCCGTCTCTCCACATATGATGATCTCATGAAAACTCTCAAAGTTACTCCTCCTACTCCATTTGCTGAGCAGGTAATTAGCTTTCAAAAGCCCACAATTCTTTTTAAAAAAAAGAACTCGCAATTTTGAACTTAAATTTATATACTAATAGTTTAATATATCTTTAGTAAACTATTAAATTACTTAAAAGATAATTATAGTTAAGTGGAATAATTAATAACCTGAAAAATAAGATCTTAAGTTAAATACTTCTTTACACTACTAAGTTACTTAAAAGATAATTATAGGTAATCATTCATTATATGTAAGTTGAATTATAAATTAAGAAATAAGAGTTTAAGTTAAATACAATAATAATGATGTAAAATGCAATTCATCAAGCTTAATATGAATAATTACGTGTAAATTTATTGCACTGACTGTGCATATATAGAACATAACCTCAAAATATAAGTAAGGTAGACTGCTATAAAACGTTAAAATAGCCTGATAGTTTCAAAATTATTACACTATTAGTATATATATAAGTTAAGTCTTACAATTCTTGGCCTTCTGTTTAGTTTGACCTCCGAGAAGATCACTAACTTTGGCATGTTTCATGTTTTACAATACAAATTGCAGGATTTATTGAACATGCTCTTCGGATTCAATAAATGGTGTGATATATACAAAGATGAATCACTAGATTACAAAAATGCCAATTTGACGGCA